>NC_090934.1:94927173-95552173 GCF_040938575.1 Ambystoma mexicanum
TGAGCTATATCATTCTTTTGGGCCAGCGCTGTTTCCTTCCCCTCCGACCTCTGGCGACCTAGCCAGGATTCCAACTGCATGCACATGCGCAGTGCAGGCCTCAGCTGTTCCAAGGGAGCTGCACGCAATGAAAGGCAAATATAACAATGAAGGGAAGGAAAGTGCCCGTTCTTCTAGGCCTAGTGAGCATTCAGAATGTGCAAGTGCTGAGAGGGAGAAGGGGCGAGGGAAAGGGGTACGTGCTAGTGGTTTTACTGAGGAAGTGCTAGGAGGTAAGTTGCAGGCAGTTGTAAGTGCCTGGCAGAGATCATTTGATGAGAGTGGTCAGTTGCCAATAATAAGTGTAGGCCTGTGAGAGCGCACAGGCCAGAGGGCGCCCAGTGGTAGTTGCTGGGAGTGGGTGGAGGCTGGAGGCTATTGGGGGAGAGAGGAGCAGGCCAGGGCCCATGAGGATACATGAGGGCACTTGTTACCAATCCCAGCGATTGTGGTGTTTAGCGAGGGAGAGGGGGAAGGAGGAGGTGAAAAGGAAAGTCTTGAGGAGCTTCTGGAAATGGAGGAGATCCAGCTCCAGACAAAGAGGAAGGGTGAGGCTATTCCAGAGGAGGGAGCCACCAGAGGAAAGAGATCAGCCATCAGCTTGCTGTTTTGAAAAGCGCTTGACGCGCAGAGAGTTGGTGACAGAGAATACATTACAATGCCGACAAAGATATGGTTAATAGCCGCATATTATCATGAGACAGCCAGCAGGGAATCTTAAACATGAGATGCCCCTTGAGGAGCTATACACACTTCTTTGTCAGCAAGTGGCAGATGTGTAGGAACCAGTGTTAGAAGGCAATGAGGTGATAACACTTCTGTATATCCAGTGGTAAGTGACAGATGGAAGGGAGGCAGGAGACGCAGTTTGTAATGCGAGCGCTGCAAAGCGTTTGACGAATCAACTACCAGGGCACCAGTGGGCCAGGTATGAATATCGGTTTCTAAACCATCAATCAGCCCCACCTCTAGTACACCAGAAGGGATCTGAACAGATTGGGAACACAAGCAAATTATAAACCTCCTTGTCCAATTTTGGTAACATGGACAGAACGGCAGGCTTATTTCCGAAAGGTCGAGGATCGTTGGTCAGTTGCAACACAGCAAAAATACAATTATTACCCAATGATAAAAGGGATTGACCAGTCAAGGTTGTATAAAAATATCTACTTTATTATTATCACAACAGACAGTTCTAGCACACAACAAAATACAACCCACACTGTAAAGGAATGCAGATGAAAGAAAGTTTCAAAGAAGGAAAAGGGATGCACTCTGGATACTGACGAGAGGGTAGTCAGAATAGTAATTAATAGAAATAGTTCAAGGATACTTGGCCCTCTGCAACTAATCCAGAACAGACTGCGAGACTTGTCCTTGCCTCAAGCCCAATGACCATATCTCTCCAGCCCTGAAAACTCTCCACTGGCTCCCGGTGGCTGCAAAGATCAATTTTAAGACCCTCTGCATTGTCCACAAGGCTTTCTGGGGCCGGATCGTGCACTACAGCAAACTCTCCCTTCCAAAATACCTTCCTTCCCGAGACCTTCGCTCAGCAACCTCCAACTTTCTGAGGGTCAGATGCTCCTCCAGGCAGAGAGTGGGGGGTAGATCTCTTGCCTCGCCAGGTGACTCCCTCTGGAATGGCCTCCCTGCCCCTCTCAAACCTGAGCCGGACCACCTGACGTTCGGGAAGCAGCTCAAGACCTTCCTATTCTCCTCTGCTTTCTCGCGTTATAAATGACATATGATATCATAACACAAAGGGAGCAATGGGTCGTAAAATGTCCTTAGGGGCCTTTGGAGAAGGACCAGGGGGACAGAACCACATTGTACCTTGTGCTGTAGGAGTTCTTGGTGCTGGACAGGGTTGAGTCAGTTTCAGGGTGCTTTGCAGCTTCTGCGACAGAGTGCAAGATAAGAGACAGGCGGCAGGCAGTTCAGCGTGTGAAGCTGGATGGATTCTGCAGGCTGGCCTATGCAGTGGCTTACGGTCAGGAGTCGTCGTCTCATTGCAGGTCAGTGGCTCTGAAGCACTGGTCGAGGTGTCTCGGATGTCTTTAGAGACTGCGGCATAACAACCATCAGCGGGGCAGTCAGCTGCAGCTCAATGGACTCGACTGGCTTGAAAATGTTCTTTAAGGTCGTACGTCGGTAGATGCTTGTTGAGGCACGTCTTCTCGCTTCTTATCTGGGCTTGTGTCGTCCTCTATGGCAGACGGCTCAAAGCTGAGCAGTATGTTGCAGGCAGCTCTTTGGTTTCGAGTTCAGAGACTCTCTGGCACTTTCCACCAAGGAAGCTTTTTGGAGAGCCTACCAGGGCACTCTGTGTGCTGGCTGGGTACCAGTTCTGGAGCTGCTGGAGGGTCCTCTGTATTTGGAATCTCCCTCTGTTCCCTGGGAGATGTTTAGGGGAGTTCTCTTGCATCCCTCTTGAGGGTCCTGGCCTCCCTTCACTGGCAGAAGATGTAAGGCAGCCTGCACCTTCAGCCAGGGTCCAATGATGAGTTCTTCCTTCTGCTTCTGGTGAAGCCTTCAGATGATCTGCCAAAAGAGGGGCTCATCACTCTTTTAAAGCCAAATGGGCCACTTTGATTGGTGAAGACTAAGCCTACCTTAACTGGGCCCCCACGAACAATCTCCTGTATGCTTGAGGTCATCACCAGAGGGCTTTGCATCAGAAAAGGTAAAGGGGTGTAAACATGTATTACTAAGTCCCACCCATCATCCTGTCTGTTGTAGATCAAAGGGTCTCTCTAGTTAATGGAGCTCTCTGCAGTTCCTGATTAAAGTGGCAGGTCTCCCATGAAGCTGCGGTGAGACTGGACTTTGTGGCTCCATCAATCTACATACTCGTACCTTCTAAACGTGGTCTCCCTGCATGGGTGATTACTGTAAACGCAGTCCCAGACATGACATTTCACTGTCAATCGATACTGTGGGCTAGAGCTGGCAGCAGGGTGATACAGTGCATATGCAAGGGGGTTGGGGTTTCCTTTCTCCTTTGTTAGCCTCTTCAGCCCGGCCCCATGTTGGCCTGTTTGAATTAGACTCTGATTAGTATGTGAATGCTGCCACTAGCTGTAGGGCTCAACACAAGGAGAGGGCGGATCCACCCATGGAGCCTTTGTTAGTTAATTAAATAGGCTGGCCATGGCAGGGGGAAGGTATAGCCCTCCCCATTCTGAGACGACATAGTGTACCCCTGGCTGTCAGATCCCAAATAAATGTGAAAGAGGGGACTGTGCCTGTAGGCTGTGTCCTACCAGCGTACACAGGTCTAAGAGTATTTTGTGTGGTGAGCATAGTAAATTGTGTGCGGATTAGCCCCACACATTTTCATCGAAGAGGCTGGTTGTCTGTCTGGGTCATAAAGTGTGATCCAAAGATGTAGAGGTTCAGCTTCTTTATGGACAACACAACGGCGTAAGCCTCTTTTTCAATAGCAACTCAGTTTCTTTACCTTTTTGTCAATCGTCTGCTAATGTAGGTGACAGGTTGCTCTACCCCTTGAGAGTTCAGCTCAGCTGTACTAGCACTTCTCATATCCCAAAATAATAGGTGTCTGGCTGGATAAGGAACTCCTGACCATAGTCTTGCACTTTCAGAACTGGGGCCCTGCACATTCCGTCCTTTAAATCCTGAAAGGAGGTTTAACAGGTGGAGTTCCAAGTTACCTTCAGATTTTTCTTTGAATTTACATCATTCAGGGGCATGGTAATGGTCCCATACACCTTGATGAACAACCAGTAGTACCTGGTGAGACCTAGAAAGGCTCTCACCTGCCTCTGTATGGTGGAGATTGCCCAATCTTCACAGCCTGTACCTTCGCTTCAAGGGGTTGTTTCTTACTTCAACTGATCAGGTGGCCTAGGTAAGTCACTTTGCCCTGTGCTATCTGGCATTTTGTTACTTGGTCGAATTCCTCACAAAGTTCAGGTTTTAAGCTCCAGAATGAAAATAGAGATAGAAACATATTGTTGTGTTGCAAGACTGGCAGAATGGGGGCAGTGGCTGGAGTCTCCTGAAGCTCGAGGCCCCTTTCATTTGAAAAGGTTGAAAGGTCCTGATGCCGTCTCTGGTATAGTATCAGCTGAGTCGGCAAAGGAGACGCAGATTAAGCAAGCTCTCTGAAGCAGAGGCAGTCTCAACTCACTTTAGGAGGTGCCGGTCCAGATGATTTCTGAATGAATTGTTAGGATACACAGTGGCTGATAGATTGTGATTGGCTGCATCACCAATTCAATCTTCAAAGTGAATTATTCGTTTCGGTTATTTAAGAGAGCAGCTCAACTATGTGAAGGCCCCCAACCCAGGCCTGAATGTAAAGTTTCAAAACAGGCTCCTTCATTATGAACGCATCCTACAGACATAATTAAAAGACAAATCTAATAGTTGCTCTCCAAGCAATGCTTATTGTATTTAACAAATTGAGTACGTTTCATTTAGCGTCATGAAAGTTCTGGTGTGTTAGAAAATGTGCGACTTGATATCCTGCCGAATCTGATGTGCCTTATGTTTGCCGTATGTGTCGAAAGTATGCCAACTCTATGCCCAAAATGTTTCGCCCACTGGGCTTTCTCAAGGCAAGTTGCATATATTACGCTGCAAATTGAAATTTCTCTGTAACTTCTCTCATTGAGCTAATTGCATAACAGTTTCCAAGGTTACAAAAAAGGGGAAACAAGCAGGTTTATGGAAATCATTAGTCATGCACCTACACAATTGTTAACAACAGCAATGCAAAGGAGTAAGGTGGAAAATAAAAGACAAATTAAAAAGAGAAAAAAGATAAAGAAAAAATGAGAACAGATGTTAGTACATTCTAATTGCAACACAGACATCCTGTTAGATGTGTCAGCCTAGATACGATATGATAGTTTATTTATTTAGCGCCTATACACAACGTGTTTAAAGAGTATGGCAATGACAGCAGGTCTCAGCACTATGGGCCCAAGTGCAAGGCAACTCATATTACGGGGTTACACTTGGTCTGGTTATTGTTCTCTCTCACTGGTCAATATATTGACCTTTATTCAGACAAAAGGCACTTAATGGATCTGACTATCATTATTGTTCGAGTGTCAGTATTAACCAAGAACAGCATAGGGTGTCTTGATTCTGGCACAGCCGAGTTGAAAAACCAGGGCCAAGAGGGGCCCCGGTCTCCTCACAGAGGCTGACCTTTCCGTGGTCTCCTCACAGAGGCTGACCTTTCCGTTGATACGCCCCTCTATCCGTTAAATATAATAGACAGACGAGTAGATCAATTGAAAGAGCGAGAGAACAACACTATCAGTGTGCCGGGCTGTAAGGAAAAGGATACGTTTTAGGACAGGGTCTAAGTATCAAAAGAACCAGAACAAGAGAGAGTATTTCTCCTTACTTTGGACTGGGTGTATCTGTTTCTGGATGGCGAAAGGTATTCCCTCGTCTGGAACTTCCCCTGTGATCTACAAAGAATGGTGAGTGTTTAGTGAGTGGGAACGGGAACTTCCTAGGTAGAATTGGAGTCAAATATAAACAACTGGATTCTTACCCGGGAATGGGAACGACTTTGACCCAGAAGGAAAGCAGCAGATAATGTCGAGTTCAGTGGTCAGAAAGAAACGAGGGAAGGAAGGGTTAGTATGGAGCTAATACCCGAACGGCACGAGAGACGCACTAGTGCGGGGTAGGTGCACAGCAGGTGTTTCTGCAAAGCGTCTTGTTTCTGTGCACGGAGGAGTTCCAGGAAAAGAAGTCAGTGGGACAGGCAGAGTTCAGCGTTGAGCGGGCAGCGAATCAAACAAATACGCTAAGCAGAGGCAAGTCCGTGGGACAGGCAGAGTTCAGCATTGTGCGGGCAGCGAATCAAACAAATACGCTAAGCAGAGGCGGGTCCGTGGGACAGGCAGAGTTCAGCATTAGGCGGGCTGCAGAGCAAACAATATGGTAAACAGGCAGTCCGAGCAGTAAGCAAAAGGGGGTTCGGAACCAAGGAATCAAACAAGGAGCTTCAGTATAGCAGTAGTCCGTAAACTACGAGCAAGAACACAGTAAACCAGATAGAATTTGCAAAAGCACGTTTACTATAATCAGAAGTAGCTTGCTGAGAGCGAGGAGAACTTTTGTGGCGGCAATGTGGGCGGAGCCGGCATTGCGCAACTGATCGAGTAGTCACATGATGATTCCGACGGATAGAGCGTGCAGCAATGGAGCGTAGGCCATGAACGCATCTCCTCCAAGTGTTATATCGCCATGGCAACTTCCATTGTTGGTAAAGTGGAGAATGCCCATAACGGTATGCACGGGATGAACGTTTCTGTGGCGGGGAGGACGAGGTAACGGATGTAACGGAGCAGCCCTGGTTAGAAGCAACCGTGACATCGAGCTGGATTTGTTTGTTTGCCGTCTCCTTGGTTATCAGTCTCAAGAAGTCTCTTGGCTTTCAGTTTCCTTCAATAGTAATTTTCTCAAAAGTATCAATTTATTGGATTGCCTAATGATAATATCCAGTAGGGTCACAAAAGTGTGCTGTTATTATTATAAACTATCTTGATCAGTGAAAATGATTTTCGAAATAACGCACCTTGTTACTCCAAAGCCGATGTTCATTTATTTCTGGTGGGTGATTCCTCAAATTAAGTCTGCTCCAAGTATGTCTTGGTTCGCTCCCAGCTCCATATGGACTGCAACAAGCTAAGCTACACATAAAGAGATTGTTTGTCATGCATTAGTTGGTTTTAAGTCATTCTTAGCCACGTGATCTGTTGCAAGGGATTGTTCTGTAAACATAAATGAATGCATTAGCTCGGTGCTCACAGGTGACATCATCTATTGGAGTGGTTGTTGGAAATTGGTTTCAGTTAGTCACAGTGGGTCCGCTAATTAAAGCACGATCGACATTACTGCATAGTTCGCCATGGTAATGCCTTCATTGTCACATTCTCGTATATCTCCAGAATCACAATTATTCACATTCTCAAAACCCTCCTCCCGGTATATCTCCAGAATCGCAATTATTTGCATTCTCAAAATCCTCCTCTGGTATATCTCCAGAATCGTAATTCTTTGCATTCTCAAAAGCCTCCTCCCAGTATATCTCCAGAATCGCAATTATTTGCATCCACAAAACCCTCCTCCTGGTACATCTCCAGAGTCACAATTATTTGCATTCTCAAAACCCTCCTCCCGGTATCTAAGAACGGCATTATTTACATTCTCAAAACCCTCCTCCCGGTATATCTCTAGAACCGTAATTATTTGCATTCTCAAAACCCTCCTCCCAGTATATCTCCAGAGTCGCAATTATTTGCATTCTCAAAACCCTCCTCCCGGTATATCTCCAGAATCACAATTATTTTCATTCTCAAAACCCTCCTCCCGGTATATCTCCAGAATCACAATTATTTTCATTCTCAAAACCCTCCTCCCGGTATATCTCTAGAATCATCATTATTTGCATTCTCAAAACCCTCCTCCCAGTATATCTCCAGAGTCGCAATTATTTGCATTCTCAAAACCCTCCTCCCGGTATATCTCCAGAATCACAATTATTTTCATTCTCAAAACCCTCCTCCCGGTATATCTCCAGAATCGCAATTATTTGCATTCTCAAAACCCTTCTCCCGGTATCCAAGAACAGCATTATTTTCATTCTCAAAATCCTCCTCCCGGTATATCTCCAGAACCGCAATTATTTGCATTCTCAAAACCCTCCTCCCGGTATCTAAGAACGGCATTATTTGCATTCTCAAAACCCTCCTCCCGGTATATCTTCAGAATCAGCATTAATGAGCCATGCTTATAGTTCTGTTTTGGGCCCAGTTTTAATCAAAAGAAACCAGTCTTTAACAGCACTGGTGCTTATCAGTTTATGTGTGTTTAGACTTCAGGTAAATTGCTAACTGGGACTTTGTCCTGAGACTGGTCAGGAATATGAATTGGCTTGAAAAGGATTAGATTGAGTAAAAAAAAACAATGAAAAAATTGTACTTTTTTGACTCAAGCATGAATTTCTAATCAATAAAGAATCAAACTGAGATCACAATCAAACGCATTACGATATTTTTATGGTATAAGGGCAATTTAGGACTTCTAATCCTTTTCAGTTTTGGGCCCATCACATTGCTTATCTAAGCACTGCTGTGCACCGTATACACTATCATTACAAGCATTTGGCTTGTGCAATACAGGTCTACGTTTGTTCACAAAAATACCTATACGTTGTCTAAATAACCGTTTCCCTGTTTAAATACCTAAATTCTGTTAATGTACCTTGTTGTTCGGGGTACGGTTCCCCACTCGAGTCGTCCTTGTCTTTCTAGTCAGATTACCAGTGCCTTAAATCCAAGTATTTTTCCTTTTTAGATTCACTCCTGCTTTGTGATCAATAGCATATACATCCACCTCAAATTTTGTGATTCTAATAAGAAAATCATTCATATAAAGCATTGAATGGGCTCCACAACGTGAGATACAAATCCTCTCGGTCCTTATTTAACATGAATATTTTCTCAAATGTAGATACTTTCTGCATCTCTATTATCCTGTCCCCCGTTGTAAGCTTTTTTCGAGATTTCCAAACTCTTAGGATCAATTTCACTGCCACTGTCAGCACTTTATCCATCCATTCATTGGGCCTCATTACGACCCTGGTGGCCACGGTATGAACGGTGCTGGTAAGGGACCGGCACCGTTCATATCGGGCTGCCACATTGCGAGTTCTGCACGGGTCCCGCTCTGTACGCCTGGCCAGACCAGACATGCAGAGCGGGACCCGCTAGTAGAACAGGATGCTAACAACGGGCCCGTCATTAACGGGCCCGTTGTTAGCATCCTCCCCATTCCCATTGAGCCCTGTAGGGCTCAATGGGAATGGGGACGTACCGGGTCCGGGTCCCGTGTAAGGGAATTACCGGGCCCTCCATGGTCAGAATGGCCTGGTAAGTCCCCTTTAGCGGGACACAGACCCGAGTTTGGAGGTAGCCATGCCGCTAAAAACGGCATGGCTACCTCCAAACTCGTAATGAGGCCCATTGTATTCTTTTGCAGTCAAACATCTTCCATTTCGCACTAGTAAAATCACTTGTGCTGGTGATTTAGGAAATGTAATATTCAGACAAACATGGTCCCCCATGAGGTGTTGTCCTGGAGTGTGTGCAGCAATATACCAATTTGGGTTCAATCATTGCAAGCCAGGAGAATGCAAAAGTACATATAGAATCCTTGAAAATAAAATTAACAACTGCGATTTCCCAAGCTAAAATTCTCAAAGCCAAATATGGCACATTTTTCTTGAAACCGGCACTTAACTATTATTTGCAGAAAGTGTCTCCTATTCTCTTGTACGCTTCAGAGACGAAGGTACTTATATTAGAAGAGTCTTGGGCAAGAATGGAAGGAAAGTACTGGCGTAAGATACTTCAATTGCCACAATGTGTACCTGTAGCATGGATCCGTGATGAGCTTGGATTGATATCCTTATATGCACGTTACCTATGGCAAATAATGGCCATGTTCGGGAAATGCATTGTGGCACTTGAATCGTCAATGGTGGTGGGCATGTTGGCGAAATATGTGTTCCACTCCACTGACAGATTTATTGAACAATGTCATAAATTGGTGGTACATACCTTGGCAAGGAGTGATATCACATTATTAGAACTTATTACAAATCCGATGAGAGCTAAAAACAAGCTCTTCCAGACTGACTGGATTCAAATGCGAGCAAAATGTGAGAAATACTGTGATTTCCATGAACATCCACTTAGTGTAAAGAAATACAGCAATCCAGAGAAATATGTAATACTATCTCCATCTGAATCACATAGACAAGATTTCATGAGAATACGCTTAGATCTTTGGTACACGCGAGAAATCCAGGTGAAGCGTAACATGTTAAAATCGACAGAGAATGTGTGTCGTTATTGTAAACAACAGGAGCAAAAAGAATCATTGAAATATCTCATGGTCGAAATTTCCAGCTTTGATGAATCAGAGAATCAAGCAATTTAATCAGTACTGAGTGGGTTTAGAGAGCCGACTCCTGATTTGCTATGGCTCATGATACATTCAGGATACCTTACGCATGTGCGAATTCGGGCCATAGAATTTTTGAAGGGCTTAAAGCTAAAAGAAAACTGAATATTCATTTGAGTGTTGAATAGTTGAGTTGTGATACTAACAAAATAACCAGGTAATACCATAAGAAGTTAATTTGTAACAAGCTGAGAGAAGAGTTAATGAATCGATAAACAAATGCCTGGTTAGAGATTTTATATTGTAGTGTCCTTTTTAAAAAAAATGTTTTTACTTTCTCTACTATGTTTTCTTTTTTTTAAAAGGGCCTTTTTTCTCTTCTTTTTTGATATCTTAAATGTTTGTTGAAAGAAAATGAAACACAATATTTCAATTTGTTTGTATTTTAAATTCATTTATGAACAATTTGTTAAATATTGTAAATTTGAATTAATTCAGCTAAACCAATAAACAAAAAAAAGATTCAGTATTGTATCTGTTATGTCTACAATTTCTCTACAGAAAACACAAACCCTGGAACACCTCTGAACTAGATGCAATACTGTTCCTCTATCATTATCAGGGCTCTAGCATACATCATTATCCATCAGATGTAATGTATGCATCCTTACCAGGGTCCAGTAGAGACGCCCTATAGTGTTTTGGCATATCAACCTCAAGCCCATATCAATCTTAGCTTTGACACCAATTTTGATTGAACATTCCCATTCTTCCTCAGATTTCTCAAAATTCAGTTCCCTTGACAAAGTTCGCCTCAACTTTGCACACGATTCTAGTAGATTTGGGTCCAAAGGCATCAAATTCATATAAGTAGATAGTCCGTGTTCTGAACTGTCAAATAAAGTACTGGTTCTGGTCTTGGTTCTAATGCCTTGCCAAGCAAACTAAGTCTCAGAAATAACAGTGTCTGTAATTCCATGTAGCTGGCCATCTCTCTTCTCCATAGTCCAAAATCCTGTTGAAGTTCATGAAATTCTAAAATTCCTCCTTCCATCAGAATGTCACTCACTCTCAATGCCCTTCACAATCCAACTGCGGCAATGTATGTTTCTGTTCTGGATTTGAAGTGCCGGGTTGTGCCAAAGTGACCCATCGTACACATGGATTGGTTATTCTCTGTAAACCAGGTCACCAAAGTCATCCTGGTAGCTATTACAGTTTGTAATTTTAATTTTATTTTTGATAACATTTCCATAGTGTTTAAGTTATCTAGAGCATAAGGTTCACATGTATCCCTTCCTAGATTTAGCCAAAGTGGGTACGTTGTATCACAGTGATCAAAGTAATGTGTTGCATTCTTAATCAAAAATCCTCTGTGATATTTCAAAAGGGCTGGATAACCAAAACTTCCCTCCTGTACACTATGTAATAGTATAAACCTTTGAATTTTTGGACGCTTACCAGTTCCCCATAAAAGATTTTGGAAAAGGTTATCGATTTTCCAAAGAACCCTTTTGGAAAATGTCAATGGGAGTGATTGTATCTTATATAATACTTTTGGCAAATGAACCATTTCTATTGCATTACCTTTGGCCCACACATTTAAGGTCAATCTTTTCCATTTCCCAACACATCTTAAAACATTTTCTGCCATTTTGTCTACTTTAAATTCAACCATTTTCCTTAAATTACGAATAATGTGCACCCCTAGTATTTTACACCATCTGGTGACCAACCACAATTCCACATTGTCATTATGTTCCTATCACATGCAATCGAGAGTGTCAGCGCTTTGGTGTAAAGCGCTCTACAAATCAATCAATCAATCAATCAATCAATCAATCGATTAAAATCTCAGTCTTACTCCAATTGATTTTATCCCTGATAATTTCCCAACTTCCTCAAACGTAGTTTTTAGTAATAGCCACATCCTGATGGGTTAGAAAGAAGTACCATCATACCATCAGCATACACTAGAATGTTTAACTCTTTGCCCCCCCACTTGAATACTACGTATACTTCTATTCTGCCTGATGTAAACTGCCAGTGGCTCTAAAGCTAAATTAAATAAGTTACGGGGATAATGGGTATCCTTGTCTAGTACCACGTGACAGCAGAAACAAGTCTGATATATTACCATTGGCTTTAACTTTTGCTGTGTTTGAAAGTTTTAGGAGATCTTCTCTTGCAAATTTAAGGGCATCTGTTCAGTGCTTAGCTTCCAGTGAAACCCAAATCATCACTGTCATGGTGTTATAATATGCGGTTGATAGTAGACTAGCGGCCCCATTGTTTTTTTAATAGGGCCCATGTATTCGATATCTGCATATTGCAGTTAGTGGTGATCTCTCATTCTTACCAATCACACGCAATAGTTAAATCAGAACTCTTTTTTTTATTAGTTGTGTTTGAACGTTTTAAGATATCTTCTCTTGCGAATTTAAGGACATCTCTTCAGTGCTTAGCTACCTGTCAAATCCAAATTATCTCTGTTTGGAGTTATAATATATGGTTCATAGTAGACTAGCGGTCCCCTTGTTTTTTGTATAGAGCCCATATATATGTGGAATAAGTTGCTAAGGTTTTCTACATTGCAAATGACTGCCATGTTGTTTAGCCCTAAAGTTGTGCCCATAATGTATTTGACCTGTTGACGTTCCCTTTGGATGTTTTGCAGGTGTTTGTACGTCTTGTCTCACAAGAAGTATTGTATTGCTGTATCTTTGAAGCTATAGTGTCGATCTGAATTTGCAGATGTATTTTACTTCCATTTTTCTTATCTCGTTTTCTCCGTCCCTTCTGAAAGATGAGGGTTTCATCTGATCGATTGCCAAGAATCTCAGCTTTTTCTTCTCCTTCATGCCATGCATGTCCATTCAAAGTTGCGCAAATGGAAAAACGGGATTCTTGTTTGCTGATGGAGTTCAAATGTTCTATTATCCTAAATCAGACTTGTCTAATCGTGCTAACAACATACATCTTACTGCAGACACATACAATCAAATATACAACATAAGTGCTGGAACAGTTGAGAAAATTGTCAATATAGACTGTGTGACATTTGTTGCTGTATTTGGCTGTTTTATCCAAAGTATATATAAAGAATGAGCAAAATCCACATTTGTGAAAGTCTTTGGGTTTGCTACTCTGTTCTCTTAGCCATTTTCCTCCTTTTTCCAAAGCCCTCATGTGACTTGGACATAATTTGTTTCTTAGTGCCGGAGCCTTAGTGAAAGTGATAAGTGGCTTGTTGCCAATGTATTCTTTCATTTGTTCATCTCTCATCGGTATCTGCCAATGTTTCTTTACGCTTTGAAAGATCCCGGTGCTGTTGTTGCTGTACTGTGTGATAAATGTTACTTGGTTGTGCGTCGAAGCTTTTGGCCCACTTTGCTATTATCAAGTGTTAATTCTCCCCTTGTTCTGCTCGAAATCTTTTGTTCTGCTGGTGAAAGGCTAGCATGACCATAGCCTCTTCTCTTGAATCTATGTTTAACCAAGTCTAGTTCCTGCTTGTCAATTTCTGTCTCACTACAATTGCATTTGGCTCTTGTCATCTCGCCCACAGGAATGTTGTTAATCACATGTTTTTGATGACCGCTTTGGAAGTGCAAAGTTGAATTAACTTCCCTTGGTTTACGTAATGTGCGTTTCTTTTTTGCATTCTTTTTTTTATTTCAAACCGTTGTTTTTAGTTTGATCAAAAACTTTTACATCATTACATTTTCAATCATCATTCACTGATTAAAAGGAAAATAACAATTACTTAAAAGGAGCAGCATTACACATTTTCACCATTCTGTTGATATAAACCATTTACACATAAGAACATCTAAATTATTATTTATTTTTTTGCCTAGACAAAACTGTTCTGCAGCAATGTATTACAAACACGATTCGTGGAACATAACACAAGGACCTAAGCCATAATTTGCTTAATAAAAGAAACACTAGTTTACTACGATGTATTTCAAACATGATTCATGGAGCATTTTCAGAATGTTACTTAGCAAGATCGACTGCTACAAAATACACTAATTCTAAGTGAGGCACAATGGGACCAATGTGGAATAGCCATGTCGGCGTGTTAGAATTGCCACTCAGAGGCGAGTCAACTTCAAGCTCTAGTTGGGAGTTTGTTTTCCAGTTCCAGATTTAAGATGGGAAGAAACCTGGTTAGTAATAATATGGTTTTTGTGCAATTTCCCCACATACATGATAGCCAGAACCATTGCATTTTAGATGCCATGCAGCCCACTCTATCAATTCCAATTTCTGCAAGGCGAGCTTTTTCGAAGTATACACAATAAACAACCAAATGTTTTGTGGATTCGCACTGACTAATATTATTGTAAAATCTACAACCATAGCCAATGTTTGGCGATGTGTGGAGCGACCAGCTCTTGGTTCTTTCCAATGTTAACATTTGGTTTAGTTTAAACCTTAAGTATATGTCCCTTGCTTTATTACATGGAAATTGCACCGAATAAGATTTATGCGGTAATCGCCCAGTACAAAACTTTGCAACTTAATAGGAATTCAATGCCTCAAACTTATTCAAAGTTTTACACCAGTCATGAGTGAAAAGACGGTTTCCAAGTCCAACGGAGCAAGAGCAATTTCAGCTAATAATGACAACTTCTTGTTATAATATTTTGCAATGGATGGCGGGTTAGCAGCAGCTATCATTTGACCCAAATCCTCATATAATGAGTTTTTGGGGGGGAAGAGCATTTTTGCTAGATTTGACAATAGGTGCCAATTGTACCGTGCTGACAGTGAAGTGAGACTCAGCTCCTGTCTCAAGGCAGCATTGGGAATGGACTTAGCTAGGCGCAAAACACCCTTCCATAGGCCCCCTTGGAGCTGGTCAAGAAATGTATTGATATCTTGAGGCACATATCCAAGGCATACAATAAAATTGACTCAACTTTGAGGGTATAGAATTCGAGTAATGGAAGTAAAGAAAATGTGCAGTATTTGGTGTAAACCATGCGCATTTGTGTAGCATGAACTTTTGTCTTTACATTTCGTGCTTCCTTCCACACGGTGACTGAAATTGAGACAGAAATTGAGTACCCTAAATACCTGATGGAGGAGGCTTTTGCAATGGAAATGTTTTCAATGGTCCATTTCCACGTGCAGGGCGTCCTCTTTAAGTTCTTGAAGATGAAAATATGGGATTTGTCCACATTAAAGAGGAGGTTATGCGCACTGCAATAGGAGGCCAACAGGGACAGTTTTGCTTGCAAGCCGAACGGGGTACGATCAAAGATCAAAATATCATCCGTGAATGCGAGCCAAATGAGCTAGCCTTGCGGGATAACTAGCCTGCTTTGCCCAGATTTCATTAATTCCACATAGATATAAATTAAATAAAGTGGCCGCTAAATTACAGCCCTGCTTGACCCCAACCCCAATAATGAGCGTTTCTGTATCTTGAGATCTTGGATGGAGATATGTAAATCTAACAAGTTTATCTCCTGATTGTTGATCTGTCCCAGTAATTCTGTTCCAAATATGTTGTGTTTGATGTGATTCGTGAACTCTTGAAATTCGCTATCAGTGCCCTCCCATATTAAAAAAAAACATTGTCTATGTAACAATGCCATCCAATTATGTGTCAGGTCCAAATGTTGTTAGACAATATGTGTGTTTTCTCAAAATGCAACATGGAGAGATTGGCTAATGAAGGTGCATAGCAAGCCCCCATTGCAATCCCTTTTGTTTGTTGGAAATATGAGTCATTGATAATGAAGATGTTGTGATTAAGAGTAAAGGGAAGGAACTCCTTGAGATACTCCAAATGCATAATACGTGACACATCTGCAAAGCTGAATTTAAAGGCTTTTGTTGCAAGTTCATGGTATATCGATGTGTATAGGGCGTTGACAGCAAAACTAGCTAACTTGTAGCGTGACTCCCATCTCGTTTTTTCAAGTATCTGTATGATGTGTTTTGAGTCTCGCACATAAGTGTCAAGCTTGATTACCAGGGGTTGGATGTATTGGTCTATTTTTGAAATTTATTTTTGCTTTTTTATAGCGCACATACAGCCCAAGGGCATTGCGGCGCTTTTACTTGTGGCCGGCTTAGTTACATAATTACAGGGAATGCAGTACATAGGCATAGCATATTAGAACAAAGCATGAGACAGGGTACATACAATCTGACATCATATATAATTATATATATATATATATACATATACATATATATAAATGTGTATATATATATATATATATATATATATATATATATATATATATATATATATATATATATATATATACATATATAGGGATTATTGCAATTTTCTTTAAGAGCAATGGGCCTCATTACGACCCAGGCGTTAAGGGTTAACGCCGTTGTTAACCCTTAACGCCTATTCTGATTTTAACGGCTGCTCTTAGCAGCCGTTAAAATCCATGGCGCTAACCTGCCATGATGCTAATTACGCCACCGTAATTTACGGTGGCGTAATTAGCGCCTTCCCCACTCCCATTATGCCCTATGGGGCAAAAATGGGAATGGGGAAGGGAAAATGGGAAATGGGGATTTACCGCCCCACTCACCTTGGAATGGGGCGGTAAATCCGCCATCCACCATGGTGTAAACGTAGTTTACACCATGGTGGTAATGATGGCGCAATTAGCGCCTGGGTCGTAATGACCCCCAGTGAGTTTCAGGCAGGAATATCGGGCAGGATTTAAGTGAAGAGCACAGTTTCCTGGCTTTGTGGAATGCTAAGTGGGAGACCTCTCCTCGTAGTGGTGGTGGTAGTGCGTTCCATTGCAGAGCTAAAAGGTAAGGGAAGCTAGCACCCTTGTCTCAGGCCCTCTTAACTTTAGGGACTGTGAGCATGTTTGCGTATGGTGTTCTGGTTGGTCTTGTGGAGATTGATAGGTGGCTTCTTTCAAAGGTATTGTGGAGCCATGTGGTGGATACACTTATGAGTGAGGGCAAGCGCTTTGTATTTGGTGCTGGTCCAGATGTCTTTCTGAATGAAGTTCAGATCCTGTAAACCGCACAACGCGGCACAGTTCCAGACAACGGTTGGAATTAGATATAGGACAAACTAACCTTCTGAAAGAGATTTAGGCCATGCTAACCATTGAATATTTTGTAGGCCGAGCTAACCTTCCTAAAGAGATGCAGGCCCAGCTAACCATCTGAAGGAGATGTAGGCCCATCTAACCATCTGAAGGAGATTTAGGCCCAGCTGACCTTCTGAAAGAGATCTAGGCCAAGCTAATCTTCCGAAAGAGAAGCAGGCCCAGCTAACCATCTGAAGGAGATATAGGCCCAGCTAACCATCTGAAGGAGATGTAGGCCCCGGTCACCATCTGAAGGAGATGCAGATTAAGCTAGCCCTCTAAAGCAGGGGCAGACTAAACTCATTAAAGAGGGTGCCGGTTCGGATGACTTTCTGAATGAAGTTCAAATCCTGTAAACCGCATAAGGGGGAACAATCCCAGACAACCCTGGGAATAGGATGTAGGCTCAGCTAACCTTTCGAAAGAGATGTAGCCGAGCTTACCTTCCGAAAGAGCTGTAGGAACATCTAACCAAGTTATAGGCCTATCTAACCTTTCGAAAGAGATGTAGGCCCAGTTAACCATCTGAAGGCGATGTAGGCCTAGCTAACTGTCTGAAAGATATTTAGACACAGCAAACCATTGAATAAGATGTAGGCCCAGCTAACCTTCCAAAATAGATGTAGGCCCAGCTAACCATCTGAAGGAGATGCCGGCCCAGCTAACCTTCTGAAAGTGATGTATGCACACTAACCATTGAATCAGATGTAAGCCCAGCTAACCTTCCATAAGAGATGTAGGCCCAGCTAACCACATGAAGGAGATGTAGGCCTAGCTAACTTTCTGAAAGAGATGTAAGCCCAGCTAGCCATTGAATAAGATGTAGGTCCAGCTAGCCATCAAAATAAATGTAGGGCCAGCTTACCTTTTGAAGGAGATGTAGACCCAGCTAATCATCTGATGGAGATGCAGTCCCAGCTAATCACCTGGAGGAGATATAAGCCCACCTAACCATTTGAAGGAGATGGAGAACCATTTAACCATCTGAAGAAGATGTCGTCCCAGTTTTCTGAAGGGCATATAGACCCAGCTAGCCATCTGAAGGAGATATAGACCCAGCTCGCCATCTGAAGAAGATGCAAAGTCAGCTAACCATCTGAAGGAGATGTAGGCCTAGCTAACCATCTGAAGGCAATGTGCGCCCAGCTAACCTTTTGATTGAGATGTCGGTCCAGGTTACCTTCTGAAGGAGAACTTGGCTAAGCCAACGTTCTGAAGGAGATGTAGACAAAGCTGACCATTTTAAGGAGATCTAGGGCCAATTCACCTCCTGAAGGATATGTAGGCCCATCTAACCCTTATAGAAGATGTGGGCACAGCTAATCTACTAATGAAGATGTCAGTTGAGGTAATCTTCTAAAAGCATAATTGAACCGCCTAACCTTCTAAAGGAGATGTAGGCCCAGCTAACTTGAGAAGGGCATATATGCCCAGGTAACCTTCGTAAGAAGATGCAGACCCTACCGACATTCTGAAGGCGATATAGGCTGAACTAACCTTCTGCAAGACATAAATAACCAGCTAACCTCCTGAGGGAGACACAGGACCAAATAACCTTCCAAAAGAGATGTAGGCATGCTGGTTGTGCTTACTGGGGATGTGGTGGACCAATCTAGCCTTCTGAAGGGGATGTAGGCCCAGCAAGCCTTCTGAAAGAGATGTAGATTGAGGTACCCTCCTGAAGGGAATCTATGCCCAGCTAACCATCTAAAGGAGATGTAGGTTGAGCTAACCATCTGAAGGAGTTTTAGGCCCATTCAACCTTCTAAAGGAGAAGTAAATCCATGCAACCTTCTGAATGAGTTGTAGACCCAGCTAACCATCTGAAGGAAAGGCAGGCCCAAATAACTATCTGAAGGAGATGTAGGCCTAGCTAACCATCTGAAGGAGTAGTAGGCCCACGTAACCTTCTGAAGTAGAGTCAGACCTAGATAACCATCTGAAGGAGATGTAGGCTCAGCTAACCACCCGAAGGAGATCTAGACGCAGCAAACCATCTGAAGGAGATGTAGGCCCATATACCCTCTGAAGGAGAGGTAGAACCACCTAACCATCTAAAGGAGATGCAGGCCTAGCTAATCATCTGAATGAGATTTAGGCCCAACTAACCATCTGCTGGAGATGCAGGCCCGGCTAACCTATTGTAGGTGATATAAACCTGGCTAAGCAGCTGAAGGAGATGTAGGCCCAGCTAACCTTTTGAAGGAGATTTATAGCCAACTAACCATCTAGATGCAATGGAGGTCCAGTTAACCACCTGATAGAGATGTAGACCCAGCTAACCTTTTGGAGGAGATGTAGGCCCAGCTAACCATTTGGAGGAGACCTAAACCCAGCTAACCAGCTAACCATAGGAAGAGATCCAGCTAACAACCTGAAGGAGATGTAGGGCCAGTTCACATTGGAAAGAGATATACGCTAAGCTAATCTTCAATGAAAGCCAACTATTCTTCAGAAGGTTATGTCGACCACTTAACCTTTTGATGAAGCTGTGGGCCCAGGTAACCTTCTGAAGAAGATCTAGGCTCAGGTAACCTTCCAAATGGGATATTGACCCAGGTTAGCATCTGAAAGAAACCTAGGTATAAAGAAACCACTGAAGGGTATGCATGTCCAGCTAAGCCTCGAAAGGAGATGTAGGCCCAGTTAACATTTCAAGTAGATGTGGGCCAGCTAACCATTTGAAGGTGACAGGGGTGGAGCTGACCTTTGAATAAAATATAGGCCCAGCTAACCTTCTGAAGGTGTCATTGGCCCAGTTAACCTTTTGATGAAGTTGTCGGTCCAGGTAATCTTCTGAAGGAGATCTAGTCTGAGCCAACATTCTGAAGGAGATGTAGACACAGCTGACCATTTGAAGGAGACCCAGGGCCATTTCACTTCCTGAAGGATATGTAGGCCCGTCTAACCCTTAGGAAACATGTTGGCAGAGCTAATCTACTGATGAAGGTGTAGGTACAGGTAATCGTCTGAAAGCACCATAGAACCACCTAACACTCTAGAGGAGATGCAGGCCCAGATAACCTTGCGAAGGGCATTTATGCCCAGCTAACTTTCAGAAGAAGATGTAGATCCAACCAACATTCTGAAGGAGATATAGACTGAACTAATCTTCTACAGGACATATATGACCAGCTTACCTCCTGAGGGAGACGCAGGACCAGCTAACCTTCCGAAAGAGATGCAGGCATGTCTGTTGCACTAACTGGGGATGTAGGCTAATCTAGCCTTCTCAAGGGGATCTAGGGGATTTTGGGTATCTTCTTTTGAACACACGCTGCAGTTTTGTCACAACGGCTGGTGTCAAACACGCAGCATGGTCTCATGTTTCCAACATATGGGAGGAAAGGGGGCAGGGTCTCCTGCAGAGGTATGCAGCTGCTCCTCTAGAGGCCCAGCTTACCTTCTGAAAGGAATGTATGCCCAGCTAATCATCAAAGGAAATGTAAGGTGAGCTAACCTTCTGAAGGAGCTGTAGGGTGAACTAACCTTCTGAAGAGGATGTAGGAAATTACTCATCTGTGGTAGATGTAGGGTGAACAAACCTTTTGGATGAGCTGTAGGGTGAGCCAAGTCAACAAGAAGAGGTTCCAGAGGGCCATAAAGGTGCCCTGCAGGCAGGCTCAGACTGGCTTATTGGGCAATCAAAAATGCAAAATGCTTGTGTGGGCCAGTGTTTTGGGTCAAATTGAGGGCACTTTTTTGGCAAATGTGGGCCAGGTTGATGAGTTACTTCATTATGCGGCTAATAGTTTTGACCAGTGTTGCTGAATACATATTCTTTAAAATGCACAATTTCCAGAACACTTTTTTCAAACAGCGTCACAAAAGGAATGAATTCCCATTTGCAACTGTGGGCCACCTTTTCGTTGGTGCCCGAGACAATGTTATGCCCCAGTCAGACCCTGCCTGCAGGACCTGTGATTACTGGCCGACAACGGTGCAGGAAGTGAATGGGGGCACATGTTACACCGGTGCTTCTTTCTTAAGGTGTATTGTGTGCTGCCAACATGCTGCCTTACGCCAGGTGATAGCACTTTCTAAAACCGCGTGCATGCAGAGCTGCAAGAAATGGGGGCCAGAATGTGCTAGATCCCTGGAGGTGAGTTGATCCCTGCATGTGGGCGTGTCTGCTTCGCCAAAGTCAATCAATCAGCCAATCACCACACTGTGTTTCAACGAAAGCTACAAAAGTTACATTCCTACAAAAATACACACTATAAAAATACATATGTACATACATATAAAACGGTTTATGGTCATAAGAATTTTTTTTAATGAAGTTTTTTATTCGAAATGGGGGGTTTCCCCCAACCCCCTCCCCTTTTTTAATTTTTTTTTTACCATTTTTTTTAAAATCCCGGACCCCAAAATAAATATATAATTAAAAAAAGAGAAATTCGACTTTTTTTTTTTTCGGTCTTTTTTTTCGACTTTATTGTTAGTCGAGATTTTTTTTTGTTGAGATTTTGACCGACCACCATATAAAACAGCACCACATTCCTATAAAAGTCACAGATATCGTATTGTTTACTTTATATACAGAGTCCAACATTTCACGGTGACCATCTGGAAGATCTTGATGACATTACTAGTGAAATACTTTGGCTTAGAAGTGTCTTGGGCTATAGTCACGGTCTTGCATTCGCAATACCACAGGCGTGGAAATGTGCTAGAAAGTATTCACTGAGCTTTGAAGATGATGGGAGACTTGTGGCAAACATCTAGGACTGAGCTGTGAAAGTAGGAGTGATGATCTACTTCTGTGTAGCCTCTTTTCATTACTGCTGTTATTATCTGCTCATTTCAAGTTTTGTGGTATTTCTACCATATACCATGTATTGTGTGTTATAAGGAATCTAATTAACTGAATGCCTTATTTTATTTTTCTATTCTAAAAGAATAGCGTTTTTCTCTTTTGTACTATGTGTAAAAGTTTGACTGAACTATATTAAAAAAAATTAAAAACATTAAATTGACCATTTAAACAATCATAATGATTGAGATGTTTCATCACTTTACAAAAAAAAAGAAAACGACTCTTCTTTCCGGGCTAGGATTTTCAATAAAATTAATTTAGTACAATTACATCGTTCGAGTGCAGGATTAGATTTCTTGCATCTTCTATTCTCTGAATTAATTCTGACGTCGGTAAAGGCTGGCCTTAAATGCCGTCTTCTGTTGTTTTCATGTAGAGGGCATACGAATAAAATGCGATTTATGCTCTGATCCCAGATAGCGCAGAATTTGCATTTGGGTTTTCTGGGGTTGTCTCGTCCCTATCGCGCCATAAAACTGAGTAATGAAAAACAACCTAATCTTAATTTAACCACCAGCGTTTTTGTAGATTTTAAGTCTCTTGCTGTCCAATGACGTCTTGTAAACCTGGATTCTGTTAACTGTGGCATACCCCAAAGCTGTAACCAATACGTCAAGGGGTTCAATCTTGCTTCATAGCAGAAACTATTCAAACCTAGATTGAGTGTTACTGTCACACGTGGGACGCGTCTGGGCAATGCCGGCAAGCACTTTAGAATTTTATATTCTCCAGTATCTATGATGTCAAGGTTACTGCTCCCCGAAAGTTCTGCACCAAACAACGATGCTGGGAAGGTGACACAATCTCTCCGACACAGGTAAGTGCAGTTAAGTATCTTTATTAACGAGACCCCGCAGCAAGATGCTACGGCTCCCCTCACTCAACGGCCACTGTGGAATGTTGATTGCTGAACGTGCATCAACATTCCACCAGTGTGCCTATGCACGAGCCCGTGCATATTACGACATATCCTGTTCCCTTGGATAAAAATGTTAACACCAAATTGAACAATGGAAAATGAAACAAATATTACATGACATGTCATAAATGCAACTTTCACAGCTTGATAAATACAAGTAAAATAGGTGCCATTAAATGTACTTCCACCCTTAACAAACATAATCTCTAAATCTTAAGGGAGGACCACAGCTCCTACCTGCACAACCCCTTTGTTGACCTGCATCAGGTTGCTGAGCCATAGCAGTTTGACATTCCACACTGACCTCTGGATCAACAGGACCTGGAATTGGGACAACCTCTTCCTGTTCACACCTGATGGCTTGTGAACCCACAGGATCATAATCCAGCACTGTTTCCTGCGATTCCACATCGGATTCCACACCAGCCCTGTCCACCCGTTTGCATCCATCCACCACCACCCTCCTCTTACTCCAGACAGAGCCATCCTCCAAGTGCACATGCCCTTTTCCAACTTTAACAACCTTCCTTGAGGGCATAAAAGTGCTGTATCCTTTATGAACTATCCTAGGATTCTTTATGTACACCTGATCCCCAGGCTTTACATTCAATTCCTTCCTACTCTTTTGTGAGGACCCCGTGGTCTGCTGGCCCTCTAAAATGGTGCGATGAATAGCTCGCAAATCCATATCGCATGGACCACCACCACCCATAGCCAGGGTTCTCAACATTGTACCTGCCTTCCTGCCCCTCATTAGTTCAAATGGAGATCTTCCCGTAAGCATGGCAGGAGTTCTCCGATATGCAGCCAGGTATTGTGTCACAACTTCCTGCCACTCCAAACCCTTGGCCAAAGCCAATTGTATGGCTGACTTAATGGTGCCATTGGCCCTCTCAACTAGACCATTCGCAGAAGGATTATACAGAGCTGTCCTATAGTGAGAAATGGCATGCTGTTCCAAGAATTCTCTCATGGCTCTAGAAGTGAACTGCACACCATTATCAGTAACTAAACTTGCAGGCAATCCCTCACGGTCAAATACTTTCCTCAGAAAATCAATTACGGAATTAGTTGTAACACAGGAACACGCCGCCACCTCAATCCACCTGGAATTATAATCCACCAACACCAACATATATCTGGACTCAGGCTCTAAACAGTCAAACTGACCCATAATGTCCAGAGCCAATTTCGACCATACCTGCTCTGGAACCTCTACAGGATGCACAGGTTGTGGATGCAGTACCTTGCTCTTATCACTGACAGAACACGCCTGACAGTCTTTCACCACCTGTTCCACATCCTTGTCCATTGACGGCCACCAGTACTCCTCTCTCAGTCTCCTTTTGGTCAAAGATCGGCCCAAATGACCTACATGTGCCAATTCCACCATTCTTCCCCTCAGACTTACCGGGGGTATCAACCTACTACCCCTAGACACACCCCAGGGACCCTCGGCTAATTCATGAAGAACCTGAACATAACCTTTCCCTTCTGGCCTGTCCTTCACAGTGTGCCACCCCTTGACCGGACCTTCCCTAATCCACTTTAACTCAAGATCATCCTCAGACTCCCGATCCCACACTGACTTCTCCACAGCAGAAGTGACCAAAGCAACCTGACACTCCTGTAAATCATCCTCCTTAACTACTCCCCCCTCACTGTCCTCCTCTACAACTGGCAAACGGGACAAACAATCCGCGACAACATTAAACTTCCCCGGAAAATACTGCAAGGAAAAATTGTAATCCTGTAACTGTACTGACCACCTTGCAATCCTCGGGGATATTGCCATGACTCCCTTGGAAGAAAATACCTGCACCAACGGTTTATGGTCCGTTCTGACCACATAGGGTATGCCCCACACAAATGTCCTGAAATGTTTTGAAGCCCACAAGACTGCCAACGTCTCTTTCTCAATTACAGAGTACCTGGTTTCCACATCTCTCAAGGTCCTCGAAGCAAAAGCCACTGGGACCCATTCACCATGAATGCATTGCTCTAGCACTGCCCCTAGACCCACCTCACTTGCATCCACCGTCAACGCAGTTCTATTTTTTGGGTCAAATGATTTTAGAGATGGAGCCTTCTCCACCTCCCTCTTAACCAACTCAAATTCTGCTGCACACTCCGCAGACCATACAAATCTTACACACTTCCTCATAAGAGCTCTCATGGCCACTGTTTTTTCAGCGTAATTTGAAACAAATTTAACATAGTACTCTGCAAGACCCAGAAAAGCCCTTAGCTGATCCTTATTGACCGGAGCTGGCGTATCCCTCAACACTTGTACCAACTCCCTTTTTGGGCCCACACCTCGTGAACTCAATGTGTGTCCCAAATATGTGACCTCCTCCACCCCCACCTGACACTTTGTTAATTTTACAATCAGACCTCTCTCTTTAAGAATCTGCATGACCTTCCTTACCCTTGCAACATGTTGCTCCTTGCTGCTGCCCCAAACCAAAATGTAATCTTGAAAGTAGCTGACCCCGACCACCCCTCCAAACAACTGCTGCATCAGCCTCTGAAACACAGCCGAAGCCGAAGCCAGGCCGAAAGGCATGCGACAAAATCTGTATGCCACAAACGGAGTCACAAATGAAGTAAGGGGTCTAGATTCAACGTGCAGGTCAATTTGGTGATACGCCGTTGATAGATCAAAAGTTGAAAAATATTTAGCTTCACCCAACGTCAACAACAACTCATTCATATTTGGCAAAGGATGCCGATCCACCCATATGCTAGAATTTAACTCCCGGAGATCTACACACATTCTGATGCTGCCGTCACTCTTCTTAACTAAAACCAAATGAAACAACCACTCCGAGGACTCAATAGGCTCGATTATTCCTGCTGACTGCAACTTAGTCAATTCCGCCTTAAATGCCTCCCTCACTGCAACTGGCACCCCCCTCACTTTATGAACTCTAGGAACTGCACCCTTCTTCAACACAATGCGATGTGTAAAACCCCTAAGCTTACCAAGAGTGTCTGAAAATACCTCAGGAAACTCACTCATAAGCACTGTTGGGGTAACCCTTATGTCCTTCTCTTCCGTTCCCTCCATGACACTGAGAACCGGTTCTTTTTCACCTGGATGAATTTGTATTTTTAGTGCAGCCTGCTCATCCCAACCCAACACACTTGTCCCCTTTGAAGCCACATACAATTTACCCAAGGCTTGCCTCCCTCTGAATGAGAAATTTGACCAATTATAACCAAGCAGATCGATGGAACTCTGCCCATATGCATATGGTCTGATGTCTGGAGTCAGCAAAGTAGAGATCGGTTTACCCAAAACCTCTTGATACACTTCCGGAGACACCAGGGTATAAGGTGACCCAGGATCCACAAGCATATCCACAGGGTGCTGGTCCACCAATACCGACACCAATGGACCCTTCCGCCCACAACCCTCCACATGTAATATGACACTCTGTTTGGGACCACCACCTGATACCCCTTCTAGCCCCATGGTAAACTCCTCTGTAGTTACATTTGCGACCACCTGCCCCTTACACATGCGTGCAAAATGGCCCATCCGTTTACATTTCCTGCATTCCACATTGCTAGCCAGACAGGATTTCGAATCCGCAGTGTGACTCGACCAACCACAATTTTTGCACACCTCTTTACTCTTAGATGCTCTATTCCCTTGTACCACCACTTTATCCAAACCCTTCTTGCTCCTTGACACCACAGCATGCACCATCTCCCTATTTCCATCCCTTTCAGTAACAATTTGCACACTCGCCTTCGAGGCTTCAATTGCTCTAGCAATCTCCAAAACCTTGTCAAGTGAAGGATCGCTCTCAATCCACAATCTCTCTCTTATTTTTTGATTTGACGTTTTCATCATAATCTCATCCCGTATATGTTCCTCACCGTTACCCGGGAACCCAAATGTAGCCATGAGTGCCCGTAGGGCTGTAACATAAGAATCTATGCTTTCCGCGGAACCTTGTGCCCTAGAGAAAAACTTATACCGCTCTAAAACCACATTAACTCTTTTACCAAAACGTACTTGCAATTTCTTCAAAGCCGTCTCGTAGGCACTTACAACCATTTCCCCCTCACCTCCCCCTTGAACCATAACATTCTCTCCAGGCAGGTGATGAAAAACTCTCAAGCCCTCGGTACCAATACAATTAAGCAAAGCAGCCTCCTTTTCATCATCGTTGAACTTTGCCCCACCTGCAGCCCGCAAAAATACCTTAAAGGCATCTACCCACTGCTCCCAAGGAGCAACCGGCTCTCCTGGGTTAGGCAGAAAAGCAGGTGGAGGCCTAGCAGCTGTATGCAACATGGCCAAATTTGCTGCCTTGTTCCTTGTGCCCCCAAAATAACCTACCCAACACTGTGCTTTTCTGTGCCCAACCCAATGCCCTTTGCACCCTTAAATCCGAAAATGTCCTTTCTGTCACTTTGTGCCAGTGCACCCACAAGTATCTGCATTACCGCCAAAAATATATATCTTTTTTTTAAAATGTATTTATTTATTTTATTTTCCCGGCAGTGGGTGAGTCACAACACACCAACCAATGTGACCGCAGACAGATGCCTTCCACTGTAGCCTTGTGAGCGTGCACCCCCACGCATATGCAGTACAGCCAGGTCCTGGCACTGGGTGAGTCACAACCACTGATGTACCAACAGATTTGCAACAATCCCAGCCCCAGCCGAACTGCCAACCTTCACTTGTCTGGGCCGCACAGGGTTTGTGTGCCCCAACCTTACCGGCAAAACCCCTCCAGATCCACCTTTAATGTAAACTGTGGCCCCTCAAACTTGCCATGTCGCTGAAGGTGTTATCCTCTTGTCTTCTCTCATCCGCCAGTAGCTGTTATCAAGGCACACTGCGCAATGCCACCGCAGCCCCTCCTCCTTCCCTGGGGTGACCGCAGTCCGCGCTGAGCAGCGTAGGCGTCACCGCAGCCCCTCCTCGTTCCCTGAGGAGACTGCAGTCCACGCTGAACAGCGTAGCGTAGACACGCTGCCGGGGCGGTGCCAGCTGCCAGGGAACTGCCAATGCAAGTGACGGCAGCCCCTCCTCGTCCCCTGAGGAGACTGCAGTCCACGCTGAACAGCGTAGCACAGAGACGCTGCCGGGGGCGGGGCCAGCTGCCGGCGGACTGCGAATGCAGTGCGCTCCGCGTACAGGCCTCCGCCTCACTCAACTGGCACACTCGCAGCGAGGCCCCGACTGGACTCACGCACATGAAGACTCCGCTGCCACCAATGAAAACAATGCAGCCGGCAAGGCGAACCCCTTGACGCCTCCAGCTGCTCGCGACCAGCCGGTGGCGAGCTGGCCCGCATAAACACCCCGACTGGGCACCCGAACAGTTTCTCGCCTTCCCCTCCTTCACAGGACAGGGGGGCCCACCCGTGGCCAACGCTGTCCTAATATTGGACCAGGCTTGCAGCAACAGCTCCGACGGATCCGGCGTTGATCGGCCCACGTCCTCGCCTACTGCGCCAGAAGTGAGCAAGGAGCCCGAACAGCTGATCCGCGCACACGTGGGACAGGGTCTCGTCAAAATCCTCGCCGCCAATGACACAATCTCTCTGACACAGGTAAGTGCAGTTAAGTATCTTTATTAACGAGACCCCGCAGCCAGATGCTACGGCTCCCCTCACTCAACGGCCACTGTGGAATGTTGATTGCTGAACGTGCATCAACATTCCACCAGTGTACCTATGCACGAGCCCGTGCATATTACGACAGAAGGCTTGATTTTTATATACTGTCGCTACCTGTGACAAAGTAGTGGTCTCTTATACCTATTAGCCAAATTATTAAGTATCATCCCTTTCTTAGATAAGGTAGTGTCACTGTTTTCAACGTGTTCGTTGCAGCTAACTTTGTGATGCTTAAACTTAACTTTTGCTACATCAAATTTTCCCCCACCTATAGTAAATCTAAAATTATGGTACCCATTTAACTTATTTTGTGACAATATCATGCTTTTAGTTTTGGTCATATTAATTTTGAGCTGTTTCTCTCTACAGAGATTTGAGAAAGCATCCAATTGCTGCTGCGCCACAGTCAATATCGCTTGCGGGGTGGTGACTGCGGCTGTAAATTCGATATTGTACCCCAGCGCCATGGACATGTATGAGGATATCCTGCGTGTCCGTGGGCAATTAGTTGCTCCGGCATCTGAAATGTCCACTGTGGTATGAGTAGGAAGGGGTTGGCTAAATTGGCAATAGCGGTACCACATAATAGGAATGGCGGATAGGAAGAAAAATCCCTCTTCGACTATTTACAATCGTGCGTTTTGCTTGCTGGGTCTTGCCCACGTGAAGGTTCTACACATCATGTGATATTTATTGTCTGATGCATGAACATTCCAACCAATTAGGAGGCTGAAATAATTGTGCTCTCTTATTCGCTGAAATTCTTCCAATCGGAGCACACACTATTTCAGCCACCTTACTTTCGGAAATGTTTGTTCTCCTGACACAAAAAGTTCCAACAACATTGGTGCTGCCCTGCCCCCAGGAGTGGAACCCCTAGAAATGCCACACTGAGAGCAGTTATGGGCAGGATATGTCAATTCCGCCCTGACAGTGGATATGCTGCCCACCTTTAGCCAGGAGTCAATTCTGCATTTAGACAGAGACAACGTGTCCCACGACATTAGGTGAGAAACTAAACGTTTCTACTCCTCCTCACCATATTGCAATTTGCCCCTTCATCTTCCAGGTAAGACATTCAATATTAGGTTCTGGAATACTTGAGTTTGTAGGCTTTGAGACTATTATCCTATTATTCGCCTACTTTTGCCTGTGGAGGACTACTTTGGTTTAGTTTAAATTAGGGATTTGGCTGCGTGTTTGGCCAATTGAGCTTCCAATTTTGTGCTGGCCATTAGTAGGTCTTTTCCGGCTTCAAGAGGTCTTCTGATGTGTGTACCTCTTTGCTTCCATGAGCCTTGCTCTCAAGTTGCATCCTTAGCGTGTCTCCCTTGCCATAACAAATGCAGAAGCCCGAGAGATTTATTTGCCCCTGAGAACTACCCTTAGTGCACCCCAGATGTTTTTCTAGTACACCTCTACGGAGATATTTGTAGCGAAGTAATTGTCTATGAGGGGTAACATTTCCTTTCTGTAAACAGGATCTCCAAGAAAAGCTTCTTTGAGGTGCCAGCGGGGCTTCGAGAAGTTAGACGATTGATTGAGCTTTAATCGCTCCGTTACTGGGGCGCAGTAAGATAGAGCGATAGTCCCTAGTGACACTTCAGATAGGAAATGGACCAACAGGCAGGAGAAAGGCAACATAGTGATGCGTGAAGGCCCTTTGGGAAAATGGGGTAAAGAGGCAAAGGTTATCGCTTCGATGCATCAACCAAAGTCAACTCCCTTGTGAGTCTTGCCAAAGCTACCACATTCCTAACATCTATTGGAGAATGTCCCAGGAAGTCATTTTACGAATTAGTTGCAGGACAAAAGTGTCTGGGTTTTCAATGGAAGCACCTTCTACTACAAGCTTTACCTGGTGCCACCAATGCAGTAACCCTTTGACCACCTGGAAGTAAGACGACACAGAGCAACACAGGTTCGATCCCCGGATCCGCGCTTAGAAACCTCTGGATATTAAACGCGTTACAAATAACCTATCATATCATATCATATCTTATAAGCACCTGTTTCAAGAACGGAACATCTCCGACGAAGAGCTATTCAAGCCTTCTCGTTTTCTCTACGCGGAGGAAAAGGATTGAGAAGGAAAAGGTATCCTGTGTGACCGGTGTCCATCGCTAGGAAACAGGTGTGTTTCCTGTACCATTATCAGCTTGCAGTTACATTCTTCAATTGTAGAGAGAATCCCTCTACGCTAAGTGGATAATTAACACGTGAACAGTTAAGGGCTAACTAGGAACAGTAATCACAGGATTGATATGATAAGTTATTTATATTTATAACGCGCTTAATACCCAGCGGTTTCTAAGCACGGACCCGGGAATTTAACTTGTGTTTCTCGACGTCGTCTTGCTTCCAAGGCGAGCGTGGTGCCCCTGAGCTATCCTCCCAAGACTGAATTAAAACCAATAGGCTTTTTAGTTGTGACAACTATAGGGTATCCTGACACACTTCAGAGAATAACACAATGCCAAGCTTCATCTCGTACACAGTATAAAGGACATGAAAGTTGCAACAGAAGCAAAGTATTATTGCGCTCGCTCTAACGCATAGCTCTAGGGGGCAGCCAGGCAGGACCCTGCCTCCCCGGTGGAACCAACGATGAACGCCACAACCAAAGTATACCTTTGCGGGTGGCGTAAAAGGCTCCCCATGGTAGGGAGTGTGCCCTGTAGAAACACGAAGCAGCAAACAATAACGTTATGTTATGTGGGATTTTCTTCTCTGGGTATCAAGAGAACAGTTTCTACAGAGGAAAGTTATCCCCCACGGCTTCCTTGATGATGTCCACCTCCCTGTGACCCCTCCGGACCTTCATGGGCAATAGCCAGTTTCTTGAGGATCGTCGGCTAACTCTTGTTGTTCAGGACACATAAGAGGTTCCGCTTCTTGAGGGGAGGAAGTGGACTAATTGCAGTCGTTGCGAATGAAGAGAAATGAGCAGTGGGATCCGCATCAATAATTGAAACCTTTATTTCTACGCCAGGAGGTGATGTTCCTGAGAAATCTGCATGTGGTTATGGTGGTGTCAGTAAGGTTCTGGAACAGATTCAGCTTTCCATCTCCAAAGCAAAGTTCCCCTATGGTTGTAGGACCTTTCAAGATCTTCCCCTTGATTTGATACTAATGGAGCCTGGAAGGAAGAATAGACTCAATGGATCCCGACCAAAATGAGTTGCTCTTCATCCGGGAGTAATTAAACCTTTCTAACCAGACCTCGGACAGACCTTTTCAAGTCCTGATCCTGGTCATGACTCGGGATCCCTATAATGCGTATGTTATTCTTTCTTGCTCGATTTTCCATATCTTCTTGTTTCAAATGAGGGGATTCACTACGAGCTTCCAGGGCTTGATTCAGAAAGCACATAAGACTGTTCACATGAGGCATTTATGTCAACCACCTGTTTCTTCACGTTGAGCATTTGTTTGCCCCGTGTTGTGACCTTCTGCTCAAACTCATGCGATACGCATGTGGGTCTTTTTCTTCAAGCCTAACAGAACCTTCTCAAGGTCCATCTTGTCAGTAGGACCACCAGAAGTGGGGTCAGGTTCAGCAGTTCATGGATCTGAGAGGTAGCAGTGATGTTATGTTTCTCAGGTTTCTCGTTAGATGACATCATTGCTAATATATCTGCATTCTTAGTTCATTTCGTGTGTTTAGCCATAATGATGGGAGACGATCGGTCAATGCCGCTTATTGCGGGGTCACAGAAACCACTATATACAGGATAGTATCATCAGGTCACACTATAACACTGACTGGGGCACATGGAAATCAGGGCTATGTTGGCTCCAGTCCTGTGCCAAAAGAACATTCTGGGAAGGGAGCAACTGGTGCCACTAAAGGTAAGGATTGTACCCAGGGGCCTCAACCAAAGCTCCACACAGCATACAGTGCAGAGGAGCTCAGACATGAGGGAAAACCAACATTCTCAGTCAGCTCCAAGTTCAATTTCCTTGGTTTTCCGAACGGCTTGTGGGCATGTTGCAAATGCTTCCCGTTTATTTATAGCCCTCTGCCTCTGGGGATCTCAGGGTGCTGGGACCACCCCTCCCCATAATACAGTAAATTATTCCTGGACTAAGTAGCTCCCCCTAGTGACAAAAGGTCAACTGGGACATGCAGCATGACTCCCCGCTTACATGGCAAGCCGGCGCCCTTCTCCCTCGCCCATTCAACAGATCCCAGGCATAACTCAGTGCTGCTCTCTCTTCCAGCATCAGCGACCTACCTTCTCTGTCAGGGTTGAGGCAGCCCCCACAGCATCAAAGGCTGTCTCTTTCTACTCTGCTAATCAATGCATTATTGGCTCTTTTGCATCAGAGGAGGTGGGGGGCAGAGGTGGGCATCACAGGAGGTGAAGGGCGTAGGAGGGCATCACAGGAGGTGGAGGGCAGAGGTGGGCATCACAGGAGGTGGAGGGCATCACAGGATGTGGAGGGCATAGGAAGGCATCACAGAAGGTGGAGGGCATAGGCGGGCATCACAGGAGGTGGAGGGCAGAGGTGGGCATCAGAGGAGGTGGAGGGCATCACAGGAGATGGAGGGCATAGGAAGGCATCACAGGAGGTGGAGGGCATAAGTGGGCATCAAAGGAGGTGGGGGGCAGAGGTGGGCATCACAGGAGGTGGAGGGCATAGGTGGGCATCACAGGAGGTGGAGGACACAGAAGGGCATCACAGGAGGTAGAGGGCATAAGTGGGCATCGAAGGAGGTGGGGGCAGAGGTGGGCATTAGAGGAGGTAGAGGGCAGAGGTGGGCATCACAGGAGGTGGAGGGCATCACAGGATGTGGATGGCATAGGAAGGCATCACAGGAGGTGGAGGGCAGAGGTGGGCATCAGAGGAGGTGGAGGGCATCACAGGAGGTGGAGGGCCTAGGAGGGCATCACAGGAGGTGGAGGGCATAAGTGGGCATCACAGGAGGTGGAGGACATAGGAGGGCATCACAGGAGGTGGAGGGCATAAGTGAGCATCGAAGGAGGTGGGGGCAGAGGTGGGCATTAGAGGAGGTAGAGGGCAGATGTGGGCATCACAGGAGGTGGAGGGCATCACAGGAGGTGGAGGGCATAGGAGGGCATCACGGGAGGTGGGGGGCAGAGGTGGGCATCACAGGAGATGGAGGGCGCAGGAGGGCATCACAGGAGGTGGGGGGCAGAGGTGGGCATCACAGGAGGTGGAGGGCATCACAGGAGGTGGAGAGCATAGGTGGGCATCACAGGAGATGGAGAGCATCACAGGAGGTGGAGGGCAGAGGTGGGCATCACAGGAGGTGGAGGGCATCACAGGAGGTGGAGGGCATAGGAAGGCATCACAGGAGGTGGGGGCAGAGGTGGGCATCACAGGAGGTGGCGGGCATCACAGGAGGTGGAGGGCGTAGGAGGGCATCACAGGAGGTGGAGGGCAGAGGCGGGCATCACAGGAGGTGGAGGGCATCACAGGAGGTGGAGGGCATAGGAGGGCATCACAGGAGGTGGGGGGGCAGAGGAGGGCATCACAGGAGGTGGAGGGCATCACAGGAGGTGGAGGGCATAGGTGGGCATCACAGGAGGTGGAGAGCATCACAGGAGGTGGAGGGCATAGGAAGGCATCACAGAAGGTGGAGGGCATAGGTGGGCATCACAGGAGGTGGAGGGCAGAAGTGGGCATCACAGGAGGTGTGGGGCATCACAGGAGGTGGAGGGCATAGGAGGGCATCACAGGAGGTGGAGGGCATAGGTGGGCATCAAAGGAGGTGGGGGCAGAGGTGGGCATCACAGGAGGTGGGGGGCATAGGTGGGCATCACAGGACGTGGAGGGCATAGGTGGGCATCACAGGAGGTGGAGGGCAGAGTTGGGCATCACAGGAGGTGGAGGGCATCACAGGAGGTGGAGGGCATAGAAAGGCATCACAGGAGGTGGGGGGCAGAGGTGGGCATCACAGGAGGTGGAGGGCGTAGGAGGGCATCACAGGATGTGGAGGGCAGAGGTGGGCATCACAGGAGGTGTAGGGCATAGGTGGGCATCACAGGAGGCAGATGGCATCAAGGGAGGTGGAGGGCATAGGAAGGCATCACAGGAGGTGGAGGGCATATGTGGGCATCACATGAGGTGGAGGTCATAGGTGGGCATCACAGGAGGTGGAGGGCATCACAGGAGTGGAGGGCATAGGAGGGCATCACAGGAGGTGGAGGGCATAGGTCGGCATCAAAGGAGGTGGGGGCAGAGGTGGGCATTAGAGGAGGTAGAGGGCAGATGTGGGCATCACAGGAGGTGGAGGGCATCACAGGAGGTGGAGGGCATAGGAGGGCATCACCGGAGGTGGGGGGCAGAGGTGGGCATCACAGGAGATGGAGGGCGCAGGAGGGCATCACAGGAGGTGGGGGGCAGAGGTGGGCATCACAGGAGGTGGAGGGCATCACAGGAGGTGGAGAGCATAGGTGGGCATCACAGGAGATGGAGAGCATCACAGGAGGTGGAGGGCAGAGGTGGGCATCACAGGAGGTGGAGGGCATCACAGGAGGTGGAGGGCATAGGAAGGCATCACAGGAGGTGGGGGCAGAGGTGGGCATCACAGGAGGTGGCGGGCATCACAGGAGGTGGAGGGCGTAGGAGGGCATCACAGGAGGTGGAGGGCAGAGGCGGGCATCACAGGAGGTGGAGGGCATCACAGGAGGTGGAGGGCATAGGAGGGCATCACAGGAGGTGGGGGGGCAGAGGAGGGCATCACAGGAGGTGGAGTGCATCACAGGAGGTGGAGGGCATCACAGGAGGTGGAGGGCATAGGTGGGCATCACAGGAGGTGGAGAGCATCACAGGAGGTGGAGGGCATAGGAAGGCATCACAGAAGGTGGAGGGCATAGGTGGGCATCACAGGAGGTGGAGGGCAGAAGTGGGCATCACAGGAGGTGTGGGGCATCACAGGAGGTGGAGGGCATAGGAGGGCATCACAGGAGGTGGAGGGCATCGGTGGGCATCAAAGGAGGTGGGGGCAGAGGTGGGCATCACAGGACGTGGAGGGCATAGGTGGGCATCACAGGAGGTGGAGGGCAGAGTTGGGCATCACAGGAGGTGGAGGGCATCACAGGAGGTGGAGGGCATAGAAAGGCATCACAGGAGGTGGGGGCAGAGGTGGGCATCACAGGAGGTGGAGGGCGTAGGAGGGCATCACAGGAGGTGGAGGGCAGAGGTGGGCATCACAGGAGGTGTAGGGCATAGGTGGGCATCACAGGAGGCAGATGGCATCAAGGGAGGTGGAGGGCATAGGAAGGCATCACAGGAGGTGGAGGGCATATGTGGGCATCACAGGAGGTGGAGGTCATAGGTGGGCATCACAGGAGGTGGAGGGCATCACAGGAGTGGAGGGCATAGGAGGGCATCACAGGAGGTGGAGGGCATAGGTCGGCATCAAAGGAGGTGGGGGCAGAGGTGGGCATCACAGGAGGTGGAGGGCATAGGTGGGCATCACAGGAGGTGGAGGGCAGAGGTGGGCATCACAGGAGGTGGAGGGCATCACAGGAGGTGGAGGGCATAGGAAGGCATCACAGGAGGTGGGGCAGAGGTGGGCATCACAGGAGGTGGAAGGCATCACAGGAGGTGGAGGGCATAGGAGGGGATCACAGGAGGTGGAGGGCAGAGGTGGGCATCACAGGAGGTGGAGGGCATCACAGGAGGTGGAGGGCGTAGGAGGGCATCACAGGAGGTGGAGGGCATAGGTGGGCATCACAGGAGGTGGAGGGCATAGGAAGGCATCACAGGAGGTGGGGGCATAGGAAGGCATCACAGGGGGTGGAGGGCATAGGTGGGCTTCACAGGAGGTGGAGGGCATAGGTGGGCATCACAGGAGGTGGAGGGCATCACAGGAGGTGGAGGGCATAGGAAGGCATCACAGTAGGTGGAGGGCATAGGTAGGCATCATAGGAGGTGGAGGGCATAGGTGGGCATCACAGGAGGTGGAGAGCATCACAGGAGTTGGAGGGCATAGGAAGGCATCACAGGAGGTGGAGGGCATAGGTCGGCATCAAAGGAGGTGGAGGGCATCACAGGAGGTGGAGGACATAAGTGGGCATCAAAAGAGGTGGGGGGCATAGGTGGGCATCACAGGAGGTGGAGGGCAGAGGTGGGCATCACAGGAGGTGGAGGGCATAGAAAGGCATCACAGGAGGTGGGGGGCAGAGGTGGGCATCACAGGAGGAGCAGGGCGTAGGAGGGCATCACAGGAGGTGGAGGGCAGAGGTGGGCATCACAGGAGGAGGGCATCACAGGAGGTGTAGGGCATAGGTGGGCATCACAGGCAGCAGAGGGCATCACAGGAAGTGGAGGGCATAGGAAGGCATCACAGGAGGTGGAGGGCAGAGGTGGGCATCACAGGAGGTGGGGGGTAGAGGTGGGCATCACAGGAGGTGGAGGGCATCACAGGAGGTGGAGGGCATAGGAAGGCATCACAGGAGGTTGGGGCAGAGGTGGGCATCACAGGAGGTGGAGGGCATCACAGGAGGTGGAGGGCGTAGGAGGGCATCACAGGAGGTGGAGGGTAGAGGTTTGCATCACAGGAGATGGAGGGCATCACAGGAGGTGGAGGGCATAGTAAGGCATCACAGGAGGTTGAGGGCATAGGTGGGCATCACAGGAGGTGGAGGGCACAGGACGGCATCACAGGAGGTTGAGGGCATAGGTGGGCATCACAGGAGGTGGAGGGCATAGGTGGGCATCACAGGAGGTGGGGGCATCACAGGAGGTGGAGGGCATAAGTGGGCATTAAATGAGGTGGGGGCAGAGGTGGGCATCACAGGAGGTGGAGGGCATCACAGGAGGTGGAGGGCATAGGAGGGCATCACAGGAGGTGGAGGGCATAGGAGGGCATCACAGGAGGTGGAGGGCGTAAGTGGGCATCAAAGGAGGTGGGGGGCAGAGGTGGGCATCACAGGAGGTGGAGGGTATCACAGGAGGTGGAGGGCATAGGAGGGCATCACAGGAGGTGGAGGGCATAGGTGGGCATCACAGGAGGTGGAGGACCTCACAGGAGGTGGAGGGCATAGGAGGGCATCACAGGAGGTGGAGGGCATAAGTGGGCATCAAAGGAGGTGGGGGGCAGAGGTGGGCATCACAGGAGGTGAAGGGCATAGGTGGGCATCACAGGAGGTGGAGGACAAAGGAGGGCATCACAGGAGGTGGAGGGCATAAGTGGACATCGAAGGAGGTGGGGGCATCACAGGAGGTGGAGGGCATAGGAAGGCATCACAGGAGGTGGAGGGCATAGGTGGGCATCACAGGAGGTGGAGGACATAGGAGGTCATCACAGGAGGTGGAGGGCATAGGCGGGCATCACAGGAGGTGGAGGGCATCACAGGAGGTGGAGGGCATAGGAAGGCATCACAGGAGGTGGAGGGCATAAGTGGGCATCAAAGGAGGTGGGGGGCAGAGGTGGGCATCACAGGAGGTGGAGGGCATCACAGGAGGTGGAGGGCATAGGAAGGCATCACAGGAGGTGGAGGGCATAGCTGGGCATCACAGGAGGTGGAGGGTATCACAGGAGGTGGAGGACATAGGAGGGCATCACAGGAGGTGGAGGGCATAAGTGGGCATCGAAGGAGGTGGGTCAGAGGTGGGCATTAGAGGAGGTAGAGGGCAGAGGTGGGCATCACAGGAGGTGGAGGGCATCACAGGAGGTGGAGGGCATAGGAAGGCATCACAGGAGGTGGAGGGGAGAGGTGGGCATCACAGGAGGTGGAGGGCAGAGGTGGGCATCACAGGAGGTGGAGGGCATAAGTGGACATCACAGGAGGTGGAGGGCAGAGGTGGGCATCACAGGAGGTGGAGGGCATCACAGGAGGTGGAGGGCAGAGGTGGGCATCACAGGAGGTGGAGGGCAGAGGTGGGCATCACAGGGGCTGAAGGGGGTAGGAGGGCATCACAGGAGGTGGAGGGCAGAGGTGGGCATCACAGGGGCTGAAGGGGGTAGGGGGCATCACAGGAGGTGGAGGGCATAGGTGGGCATCACAGGAGGTGGAGGTCAGAGGTGGGCATCACAGGAGGTGGAGGGCATCACAGGAGGTGGAGGGCATAGGTGGGCATCACAGGAGGTGGAAGGCAGAGGTGGGCATCACAGGGGGTGGTGGGGGTAGGAGGGCATCACAGGAGGTGGAGGGCAGAGGTGGGCTGGGCATTCTGGAGACCTGAAAGGATCCTGTTGCCACTTGAGTGTCAGGGGTAGCGCTCTTGTAGAAAGCATAGCTACCTGGTCTTCCAGTTAAAGCTCACCATCTTTTTATTGATAGGCACTGATGGAGGATTGTGTATTTTGTCAAAGTCGGAGGTTTCTGTGACTTCGCTCAATAAGGACAGGCAGCTTGGAGCACCTCAGTGGGATCCGAACTTCTCACATTTCAATCGTCCTATTCATTGCCCCTCTGCTCATCGTGAGGCTGCTACAACTGGCCAGTGCAAAGCCACTCTGATGTTAGGTTGAGTGAGGCCATTTTTGCTCTCAAATCTCGCCCATCATATCAAGAACGCATCCTCAATTTTGTTTCAAAATAATTTTAGAAGTGGCAACTCCCCACTCCTCTTGCCCCAATCAACATTAAAAAACTAGGTTGGTTGACAGGTTTCTTATCCTGCTTCCTCCTTCTTCCGGCACTGTCCCATCAGTGACATAGGTCTGCTCCAGCATGGACATCTGCCCAATAGAGTCCTAGAGTACCGGCGCGGCACTGTAAAATCCTCTAGCACTGGCAAAGCTGGCGGAAGAGGCTCATGCTGCTGGAGTCCTATAGCGCTTGTGCAGCACTGCAAAAATTCTGCAGCACTGGCAAAGCTTGCAGAAGAGGCTCATGCTGCTGGAGTCCTAGAGCACTGGCGCGGCACTGCTAAAATCCTCTAGCACTGGCAAATCGTGCGGAAGAGGCTCATGCTGCTGGAGTCCTAGAGCACTGGCGCGGCACTGCTAAACTCCTGTAGCACTGGCAAAGCTTGCAGTAAAGGTTCCTGCTGCTGGAGTCCTATAGCACTGGCTAGGCACTGCTAACATCCTCTAGCACAGGCAAAGCTTGCAGAAGAGGCTCTTGCTGCTGGAGTCCTAGAGCACTGGCTCTGCACTGCTAAAATCCTGTAGCACTGGCAAAGCTTGTGGAAGAGGCTCATGCTGCTGGAGTCCTATAGCACTGGCGCGGCACTGCTAAAATCCTCTAGCACTGGCAAATCTTGTGGAAGAGGCTCATGCTGCTGGAGTCCTAGAGCACTGGCGCGGCACTGCTAAAATCCTCTAGCACTGGCAAAGCTTGCAGAAGAGTCTCATGCTGCTGGAGTCCTGTAGCACTGGCGTGGCACTGCTAAACTCCTGTAGCACTGGCAAAGCTTGCAGTAAAGGTTCCTGCTGCTGGAGTCCCATAGCACTGGCGCAGCACTGCTAACATCCTGTAGCACAGGCAAAGCTTGCAGAAGAGGCTCATGCTGCTGGAGTCCTAGAGCACTGGCGCGGCACTGCTAAGATCCTCTAGCACTGGCAAAGCTTGCGGAAGAGGCTCATGCTGCTGGAGTCCTAGAGCACTGGCGCGGCACTGCTAACATCCTGTAGCACTGGCAAAGCTTGCGGAAGAGGCTCATACTGATGGAGTCCTAGAGCACTGGCGCGGCACTGCTAAAATCCTCTAGCACTGGCAAATCGTGCAGAAGAGGCTCATGCTGCTGGAGTCCTAGAGCACTGGCGCGGCACTGCTAAACTCCTGTAGCACTGGCAAAGCTTGCAGTAAAGGTTCCTGCTGCTGGAGTCCTATAGCACTGGCTAGGCACTGCTAACATCCTCTAGCACAGGCAAAGCTTGCAGAAGAGGCTCTTGCTGCTGGAGTCCTAGAGCACTGGCTCTGCACTGCTAAAATCCTGTAGCACTGGCAAAGCTTGTGGAAGAGGCTCATGCTGCTGGAGTCCTATAGCACTGGCGCGGCACTGCTAAAATCCTCTAGCACTGGCAAATCTTGTGGAAGAGGCTCATGCTGCTGGAGTCCTAGAGCACTGGCGCAGCACTGCTAACATCCTGTAGCACTGGCAAAGCTTGCGGGGGAGGCTCATGCTGCTGGAGTCCTAGAGCACTGGCGCAGCACTGCTAAACTCCTCTAGCACAGGCAAAGCTTGCAGAAGAGGCTCTTGCTGCTGGAGTCCCAGAGCACTGGCGCAGCACTGCTAAACTCCTGTAGCACTGGCAAAGCTTGCAGTAAAGGTTCCTGCTGCTGGAGTCCTATAGCACTGGCGCAGCACTGCTAACATCCTCTAGCACAGGCAAAGCTTGCAGAAGAGGCTCTTGCTGCTGGAGTCCTAGAGCACTGGCTCTGCACTGCTAAAATCCTGTAGCACTGGCAAAGCTTGCGGAAGAGGCTCATGCTGCTGGAGTCCTATAGCACTGGCGCGGCACTGCTAAACTCCTGTAGCACTGGCAAAGCTTGCAGTAAAGGTTCCTGCTGCTGGAGTCCTAGAGCACTGGCGCAGCACTGCTAAAATCTTGTAGCACTGGCAAAGCTTGCGGTAAAGGCTCATGCTGCTGGAGTCCTAGAGCACTGGTGCAGCACTGCTCAAATCCTGTAGCACTGGCAAAGCTTGCAGAAGAGGCTCATGCTGCTGGAGTTCTAGAACACTGGCGCGGCACTTGTAAAATCTTGTAGCACTGGCAAAGCTTGCGGAGGAGGCTCATGCTGCTGGAGTCCTAGAACACTGGCGCGGCACTTGTAAAATCCTATAGCACTGGCAAAGCTTGCGGAAGAGGCTCATGCTGCTGGAGCCCTGGCGCACTGGTGCAGCACTGCTAAAATTCTCTAGCACTGGCAAAGCTTGCGGAAGAGGCTCATGCTGCTGGAGTCCTACAGCATTGGCGCAGCATTGGCGCAGCACTGCTAAAATTCTGTAGCACTGGTAAAGCTTGCGGAAGAGCTCATGCTGCTGGAGTCCTAGAGCATTGGCGAAGCTTGCGGAAGAGGCTCATGCGCTGGAGTCCTAGAGCATTGGCGAAGCTTGCGGAAGAGGCTCATGCGCTGGAGTCCTATAGCACTGGCGAAGCTTGCAGAAGAGGCTCATGCTGCTGGAGTCCTATAGCACTGGCGCGGCACTGCTAAAATCCTCTAGCACTGGCAAAGCTTGCGGAAGAGGCTCATGCTGCTGGAGTCCTATAGCACTGGTACGGCACTGCTAAAATCCTCTAGCACTGGCAAAGCTTGCGGAAGAGGCTCATGCTGCTGGAGTCCTATAGCACTGGCGAAGCTTGCAGAAGAGGCTCATGCTGCTGGAGTTCTAGAACACTGGCGCGGCACTGCTAAAATCCTCTAGCACTGGCAAAGCTTGCGGAAGAGGCTCATGCTGCTGGAGTCCTATAGCACTGGTACGGCACTGCTAAAATCCTCTAGCACTGGCAAAGCTTGCGGAAGAGGCTCATGCTGCTGGAGTCCTAGAGCAAACACGCGGCACTGCTAAAATCCTCTAGCACTGGCAAAGCTTGCGGAAGAGGCTCATGCTGCTGGAGTCCTAGAGCAAACGCGCGGCACTGCTAAAATCCTGTAGCACTGGCAACGCTTGCGGAAGAAGCTCATGCTGCTGGAGTGCTAGAGCAAACGCGCGGCACTGCTAAAATCCTGTAGCACTGGCAAAGCTTGCGGAAGAGGCTCATGCTGCTGGAGTCCTAGAGCAAACGCGCGGCACTGCTAAAATCCTCTAGCACTGGCAAAGCTTGCGGAAGAAGCTCATGCTGCTGGAGTCCTAGAGCACTGGTGCAGCACTGCTAAAATCATATAGCACTGGCAAAGCTTGCGGAAGAGGCTCATGGTACTGGAGTCCTAGAGCACGGGCATGGCACTGCTAAAATCCTGTAGCACTGGCAAAGCTTGCGGAAGAGGGTCATGCTGCTGGTGTCCTATAGCACTGGCGCGGCACTGCTAAAATCCTGTAGCACTGGCAAAGCTTGCGGAAGAGGCTCATGCTGTTGGAGTCCTAGAGCACTGGCGCAGCACTGCTAAAATCCTCTAGCACTGGCAAAGCTTGCGGAAGAGGGTCATGCTGCTGGTGTCCTATAGCACTGGCGCGGCACTGCTAAAATCCTGTAGCACTGGCAAAGCTTGCGGAAGAGGCTCATGCTGTTGGAGTCCTATAGCACTGAGAAAGCACCAGGACTGGAGGAAGTTAGCACTCCAAGACTCCTCTTGCACTTACAGTGCACTTATGGAGGACGCTTACAAAGCTGGGGTTCTGTATCCTTGACAGGGCCTACAGGGGCCAGCTCAAACGGCTAGCTTTGTTGGTTGTGTGTGGGACTGGTCATGCGGGAGTTGTGCTCCATGCAATGCGCTGCCTATCAGTGCTATGAATTTGAGACATGCGTTGTTGAGTCTGAGAGTACGGGATAATAGGGGTTACCTACTGGCCATGCAGGTACTTGGTAAGACGTTGTGCAAGCCAAGAGGCGATGCGGGAATGTGATATAGAGCTGTAATTGTAGAGGGGCTGGTTATGTTACATGTAAACAGTGTGTGTGTTATACAAGCGTGCTTTCACAAGGCAGGGTGTGTTACAGAACTGCTATACACACAGTGTGGTGTCGAAGTACAACCACACAGAAGCTGAATTTGTTATAGGATAGTAACATCAAAACAAAGTGAGCATGTTGCAAAGTTTTGAATGAGCCAGAACCTCTGGCGTACCCTGGGTGATCCACTAGATCGTTTTCCAGCCTGCCATGCCATTTCAGAAGTGAAAAGACCATATGCAAACCAGGTTGGACCCTACACCTAAAGGGGGATAACCTGTATGTCCTAAGCCTGCGGGTCCTAGAGACAAAAGCTACACCTCCCTAACTACGGCCAATGCGCATGAAAGGTGTCTGGGGTTGTTTGTGGTACTCTGCAGAAGGCATGTCTCCTAGCAGCTTGGGCTGCAAAGCCCATTTTGGGGGTAGGTCCAAGCCTGATTTGCATGTGATGTTTCTCCTTCTGTAATGGAATTCAAGCTGTAAAGGTGTATCAAGTCATCCTATAGGCTAGCTACAAGTCATAAGTAAAGTGCAGGCCAGAAACTGGACATTGGTATCATGAAATAATAAGCCAAAGAATCATGAAGAAAGAATGAAAGGCTGTGTCGCAGTAGAATAGCAGACTTGTGGAGCTACGTTGGGAGGCTGTCTGGCCTAATGTTAAAAACTAAGAAGAAAAGGTCAGCTATCGACTCTGAAGAGGAACATGTGTGCAGAGGATGAAACCTCTCACGTTAAGGTGCAAAGAAGAACACAAAGGATGCCAAGTCTTAATTCATTTAAAACATTTAAAATCTTGCAGAATGAACAGAACCGTGATCTCTTGCCTCGTAATTCGAGCATGAAAATAGGGCTTGAACTTGAAGTTCCAGACATGATAATGAGGACCCTGACTCCCGTTGCATTCCCAGGACAAGAATACTCTGCAAGGCCGAGTACAAAGAGAATTTCATGGCATAGGGCATGGGTGATGAGAGATGTCGGGCTAATCGGGTGGTAGGGCAGCTTCATGTCCTATCTACTTGCACCTCGGTCTTGACTTACGTGCTGCTAATTGAACCGAAGGTTGCAGACATGGCACAAGCCTGCCAAACTAATTGTATTAGTCTGTATAACAAAGGACCTTATAGCTTCAGAAATCAATGGAACACTGTGTAACTGATTTGTCTTAATACGACACATTTGAAGAAGTTGTCATGAGTAGTCCAACTCATATCGGACAGCCAACAACAAACATAGCTCCTGTGTGATTGTATATCTAGATGTGGCCCTTCACCAATTCCAACCCTTGATAGGTTTTTCACTATTGCCACGAAGCATGATGTCATTCTTGATGTCCATTGATATTCGTTGTAAACTCCCTGTTTTAGATAATTGCTAATAAAACAGCAACTTGCCATCTTCTTGAGTTTGTCCAGTTATATGAACTCAGAATTATTCTGTTGTAATCCCATCCAGTAACAGATGCACGTTCCAGGGGCCATAAACTCATGTGGATGGAATGCGATGTGGTTGGATTGGAGGAGGAGTTGATACTGAAGGCCTCAAGTCGATTAAACAAATGTAAGTAGACTAAGGGAAATGGCAATAAAAAGGGGCAGAATTGGGATATTTTATGAAAATTAGTTGGGTCACAGGATTTTTGTGTGAATAAAAGAATACCTGCGTAATCCTATTTCAAGGGAGATAGAAGAATACATCTCAAATTCTAGTCAGAATATTAAGAGAGATAATACACAATGTCAGAACCGTGGAAGGTGACGTCTTAAACTCTGTACAGAATAATAGGATTTGAGGCAAAGAAAGAATACATCATACTATAAATGATTATAGGGAAAAGGGAAGGTGATCACAAGTGTTATTAATGTGTGTTATGTTATTATTTTGAGTATTATTTGATGTATGAAGTTCTCAAAAGTGATAAATTGTGAAATGTTGAAGTGATGCTGTTTCGAGTCAAGTGTTGTAAACAATTGGCGCCAGTAAGAAGACAGATAGGTTGTTGAGACAAACGAGAATTGAGTGGCGATTGAGGGTGCTTGCTCATATCTATGGTTTTGAGATTAAAAGTGTTGAGCAATAAGCTTTGAGATAGTTAGAGATGTATTAAATAAAACAAGGTAACAATCTGATGAGTATCGACAGTTATTTGTGACTTGTCATTATGAAGGACACTCCTCTTATGCACCTTTGTAAAACATTACCATGACATGCGCTCAAGCTCAAACAGTACAGTGCAGAATGGGTAAAGGGCACAGCTGATAAAATGTTCATTCCATGGCCGCAAGAGGGCTCATTGTTAAAGGCAGTATTACAACACATGACCACATATGTGCATGCTGGTACACAGGGAAGACATTAGAGCAAAGACTGGCAGATTTAGAACTTTGGAAAATGTATCAAGAGGAGAAAGAGGACCCATTACCGGATCAGGCTGTGACGCTGTTGGTTTCCGTGCATACAAGGAGAGAGACCAATACAGTATACTTCCTGTTCCATGTACCCATCCATTTTTGGAAACCAATCCAAAATGACCCAGAGGCAGAGAAATATGTAGAGCGCTTGTTTCCATGATTTAACCACCCAAATAAAAATGGGCCTTTTAATATAATTACATTTTAAGTCTACCGAAAATAATACGTTGGACAATATACACCAACAATAACTATATTCATTAATTAGACGATCGCCGCGTGACAATAGAAACTGAGGTCATTCAGTTTAGTTGGCGTTCCACGCGGAGCGCCAACTCTAGCAGAACACGGACGGGAAACAATCCCTTCTCATTTTAAGTTTACATGAATTGCAACAAATATAAGGCACTGAAAATAACTTTGGTCATCAAAATAATATTAGAATACAACCCAATGGTATAAGATGCACTTTACGACTATATAACCACTATAAAGACAATTTGGCAGTGGAAATGGTGCAAATGCTACATTTATATTTAGCAATGATATAAGGTTTCTAATTGATGTAGGGGTCAAATGAATCTTTTGAAATACAATTTATGTTGCATTTATTCAGTACACTTGAAGAATCTAGCAAACATGCCAATGAATAGCCTTGATAAAGAGCAGAACGGTCGAAACACATGTTGGCTAGGCTGTGGTTATCCTTTAGGAACTGAATTCACATCACAACAAGGGGCTAGGCTTTGGAAATGGCTTATGTATATGGTTTACGATCACAAATTTAATTCACATTACCACAAAGGATATTATCAATTTATAAAATGCACTGTTGAATAGAAAGCACCACTAATAAAATACAATGACGGATGTTTAATTTAGTTTCTGGCTGTGCATAACTAATAGAAACAAGGGCCTCATCACGAGTTGGGCTGTATCCCATTTTGGATACCGCCCAACTTTATTGGTGTTACCGCGCACCCGTCTGGCAGTATTAATTCTGGATCACGGGTTGGGCGGTAATCATTATTTCCCATTCCTCATTGGGTCTATTGAACCCAATGGGGAATTTTCAGTGCAATTACTGCCAGCAGTATTACAGTGCGGTAATTGCACTGAAAAAATAGGCATTTTTCCAGCGTGTTTACACCCAGCTCTGAGATGGGGTAAACACGTCATACTCATGATTGGGCGGATCCTTAAATGCGGCGATAAACCTGTTAACACTGCATTTAGGGGCTACCGCCCAACCCGTGATGAGACCCTTACATATAGTTACGTGGCTGGTATTATTATTATTGTATTTTTTATACTGCATAAGCACAAAGGTACAGTATCTTATTTATAGGCTTCTCTGTTTTAGGATGTTTGTGCATTTGGGAGCTAAGAATGGCTCCACCATTCCTTACATAAGACCTGGTAAAAATGGGCCTCATTACGAGTTTGGAGGTAGCCATGGTGCTATTAGCGCCATGGCGGCCTCGAAAATCGTGTCCGGGTCCGGGTTCCTTGAATGAGGAATTACCGGGTCATTCCAACCTGGGAGGACCCGGTAATTCCTCATTCAAAAAATCCATACCCATTGGGAATGGGGATGGAGCTAATAACGGGCCCGTTAGTAACGGGCCCGTTATTAGCTCCCTGGTCCCCTTGTGGGACCCGTAAAGGACATCTGGTCTGAGCAGACGTTCTGAGCGGGTCCCGCAAGGGAACCTCGTAATAGGGCGGAATGGGTTTACCGGCACCATTACCGGTGCCGGTAAACCCATTCCGCCAACCTCGTAATGAGGGCCATTATCTCCTGCCAGCCCTTGAACCAAAGGGAAATGACTGAATTTGCAGCCATTGTATCCTCATGGCTTGATTCTGAAGCTGTCCGAATCAGTATGTACAGTTCAATGTCACAAACTGTTTAATGTTAGGGTAAGTGCTGTAAAAATAAAATGAGACCAAGCCTGGTGTGCATTATGTACTTAGTGATTCAAGCATGCAACCCTTTATTCACAGACATATTTGTCAAATATAAAGATCTGTGGTCATTCTTTTGTTCCCACAATGCTCTTTGATTGTATGCAAAGCAGCCAGAATCCCTTATTGGTGCTACCTGTAACCTTCCCCATTCTCAGAAGGGTATTTTCAAAGACTGCCCAGCTTGCAATGATAACGTTCCATCAGAAAATGCTTTATACTTGCTGTACCAGGCATATCACATACCAATCTAGCCCTTTCTATCTCTCGCCCTCTCGCTCTCTCTCACTCTCTGTCTCGCACTATCACTCTCTCATTTTGTATGTGGGTGAGAGTTGCGTTCTCAGGTGCGCATTTGCTAGAGAACCCCAGCTGTTCCTGACAGCTGTACCACCAGAGGAAAAACACAGATAACTTGAGCAGGGGAAGGTCTTGAAAAATGTGCTTTCCTTAGTTAAAGAAGTGTAACATTCTTATTATAACAACACTATATACTGGAGGTGACCTAGAGACCTAGAAGTGATAATTACAAATGAAGAATGTAAAATTTGAAAAGGTGCCACTTTGCAATGTTAGTACACGTAAATAATGTCCTTTGTTGATTTCTTAATAGCTGCTTTTGCAAAACAAACAGCCTCCCTTCATGTTTCCTGTTTTCTCTTGGATTGCGCCACTGTTAGCAACAGCTGAGTTGGCTCTAGAAAATATGCACCTGCCAACGTGAATCTCACCCACATAAAAGAGACAGAGACATTGGGCCTCATTATATGTTTGCCGGTCCGGGAACTACGGTACCGGTAAGCTTGCCGGTACCATAGTTCCCGGACCAGCAAACTACGAGTTGTGCTCGCGTGTGCCTTTCTGCCCGCCAGGTCTGACCAGAACGGACCCGCGAGCACAACATGTCGGATGCACCGGCACCATTCTGAATGGTGCCGGTGCATCCGACCTCCCCATTCCCATTGATCCCTATCAAATGGGAATGTGGAGCGTTCCATTCCGGTGCCCGCACATGGGCAATTACCCGGTCTGGCAGGGCCGTAATGACCCATTAATTGCCCATTTGCGGGTGCCAGAATTTTTTAGAGGTTTGGCGGCAGCCTGCCGGTTTTACCGGCAAGGCTACCGCCAACCTTATAATGAGGCCCATAGAGTGAGTCAATGAGAAACAGAGGGAGAGAAGGAGAGATAGAGAGTAAATGCAAGGTTCCATGTTATATGCCGTGTACAGCCTACAATCACCAAATTAAAGAGTTGAAGACAACAAAGAGAATTATTATGCAGTTTGTAGACAGAGCACTTTACAATAATTTTAATACATTTAAAGAACCTGGAGTTTTTTGCACAAAATATTTACAATGGAAAAAAGGTCAAACACATTGATCCTCTCATGGATGTCCTGTGCTTAACTGACGTTCAACAACTCCAAGACTGAATTTCTAGTGCTGACCAACAACAATGAACACCATGACATCCCGATCAGGCTGTCAGCTATGAACCTGGAGGGCTTCCCATCCCAGCCGACCCCTTGCACCAAGTCCCTGGAGTTTGACATTGATAGAAACCTCTCCTTTAAGCAGCACATAGCAAGGAAGACACAGACAGCTTGGAACCAACGTTCTCTCCTGGTCAAAATGAAGCCCTTCATCCAAGAAAACTACTTTCGATCTGCTGCCAAGCCTTGGTCCTCTCCCACTTGGATGGTGCCAATGTCCTTTTGGAAGGACTTCCAGCGACTACCCTGGCACCCCTTGGATGTCTTCTGCATGCTGCAGCACGACTCATCAAAGGAACTGCAAATTCAACCAATAATCCCGACCTTAATCGAACTACACTAACTCCCACTGCAAGCATCTATCATCTTCAAATCCTGTTGCATTATCTACAAGGCTGTCACCCGGAAGTCCCCAAGCTACCTTGCTGAGAAACTTAGCATCTCCAGAGGCCTGCGATCCACCAGAAGTAAAGATATGTGCAGACTTGAATTACGACGGTGCATTACGAAAACAACCAGAAAACAGGCCATCTCTGTCTATGCCCTAAGACTCTGGAACCCCCCTCCATAAACACCATACTCGCACCCTTGCATCTACATTTCAGTAAGGAATATTCTTAAGTGTCGAATATTCAAAGGACATCCCACATATGAGGATATATAATCTATCAAATGTTTGAACAAATGGCAATGGCCTTCATTTCAAGTTTGCCCTTTCCGGAAACAACGGTGCCGGTAACCTTACCTAACTACAAGTTCTGCGGGCAGGTGCCGTCCCGACCGCCAGGTCTGCCCTGGCGGGCGGAACGGCAGCAGCCCGCAGACTTTCACTAAAACACCGGTACCGTCATTGACGGTGCCTGTGTTTCAGTGGTCCCCACTCCCATAGAGTCCTATCGGACTCTATGGGAATGGGGAACATCATAGTTACCGGTGCCTGATTTACTGGCAGCCGGGGTTGTAATTCCCTGGTGTAACTGGGAAGCCAGGTGCTGTTAACTGTTTACGGGTCCGGCTGCAGCCTGCTGGATTTACTGGCATGGCTACCGCCGGACTCGTAATGAAGGTCAATATCTTTCAATAAAGGGAAATGCCCCAATATGTTTCCCACTGATCCCTGCCTGGTTTGAATCAATTACATTATGTTCTCGTAGCTGTTCTAGAGCTTTGATGTCATTTAAATAGCACGACTCATCAAAGGACTCTGCAAATTCGACCAATAATCCCGACCCTAATCAAACTACACTAACTCCCACTGCAAGCATCTATCATCTTCAAATCCTGTTGCATCATCTATAAGGCTGTCACCCTGAAGTCCCAAAGCTACCTCGCTGAGAAAGTTAGCATCTCCAGAGGCCTGCGATCCACCAGAAGTAAAGATATGTGCAGACTTGAATTACGACGGTGCATTACGAAAATAACCAGAAGACAGGCCATCTCTGTCTATGCCCTAAGACTCTGGAACCCCCCTCCATAAACACCATACTCGCACCCTTTCATCTACATTTCAGGAAGGAATATTCTTAAGTGTCGAGTTTTCAAAGGACATCCCACATATGAGGGTATATAATTTGTCAAATGTTTGAGCAAATGGCAATGGCCTTCATTACAAGTTTGCCCTTTCCGGAAACAACGGTGCCGGTAACCTTACCGGCACCGCTGTTTCCGGACCGGCAAACTACGAGTTCTGCAGGCAGGTGCCATCTAGACCACCAGTTCAGACCTGGCAGGCGGAACGGCACCAGCCCGCAGACTTTCACTGAAACACCGGCACCGTCATTGACTGTGCCTGTGTTTCAGTGGAACTCTATGGGACTCTATGGGAATGGGGAACATCATAGTTACCGGCGGCTGCCTAACCGGCAGACGGGGTTGTAATACCCTGGTGTTACCGGCAAGCCAGGTGCTGTTAACTGTTTACGGGTCCGGAGGCAGCCTGCCGGATTTACCGGCATGGCTACCGCCGGACTCGTAATGAAGGCCAATATCTTTCAATAAAGGGAAACGTCCCAATATGTTTCCACTGACGCCTGCCTGGTTTGAATCAATGACATTATGTTCACGTAGTTGTTCTAGAGCTTTGATGCCATTTAAATGTTATACTGCAAAACGTTCTACCCATAAACTGAGTGTTATTTTCAAATAATATAGCACAAACCTGAAATATGATGTTATTATAAAATTTAAAAATATTAAAACGTCCTACCTGATCTTATTACTTGGACTCTTCGGTTCTAAAAGTAGTAGAACGCTGTGTTATCACAACCCTTAGGTAGTTCAAGTGACCCTGCAGTTAACTACAAAATACCCATATATAGAGAAATAAGTTCACTCCTAATCTAAGTAGTATCTTCAACTCCCAAATGGTATTCATCTAGTGTCCTCAGAGTGCTTAACTCACGCCAGTGGCCTAGTCCTAAAAAAAGTGGGGGGACTCATTAACATACCAATTGAAAGTGGCATCACAAGAAATGTTCATATCAAGGTGCCTTCTGAAAAAAGTGGAGGGACTCCATAACAAGTGGGGGGACTTCGTCCACCTGCGTGTACCCTCGACTCTCATGCCTGTTCATACTTGAAACAGTGCGGCTTCATAAAGCCTTAGTGTAGCGTTTCCCTTATATAGCGTTGGCGGTACCGCAAGTCACATGATAATTAACCGCCAGTGTAGGGGTTACTAAAGCTCAAATCGCTGGAGCTGTGCGAACTCTAAATGATTGGGGAGGTTGGTATGATATCCAGCCTAAGAATTAATTGGCAGAGGTGTATAGTATATCCACGGACGAGTTGTGCTACCACGGGTTTGGACAGTATATCGCTACTGTTATTGTTGGGCCTCTACAAATATCCAGGTGTATTGATTAACTAAGCAAAGACCCTGGTGCCGCTAGATCAGGTATCATTGCTTAATTAGCACTGTGCGCAGTGTATTTATTTATGAATGATTGGAACAGCTCGCGGTGTCCCGTTCATTCATACAACATGCTTAACTAAGATGGCTGCCACAAAGCTGGAAGATGGGTCTCCAAGCGGAGACCGTCTTCCATTTTCACGGCGGCCCGGGAGGATGGTGGCCACCGTCCAAACTAGAAGGTGAGCATGGTAAGTTGGTGGGGAGTGGAGGGAATAGGGATCGAGGGAAGGGCAAGGTGGGGGGAAGATGGTGGGGTAGGGTAGCAGCCTTCAGGTTGCTCGGAACGCAGGCTTGTATCGTTAGATTCAGCCCACGTTCCAAGTCACCTGATTGGCTGGCTCCCCTGCCCCGAGCGCTAATGGGAATTTTGACAGGGACTAGCAGAAGAAAGTTGAGTAAATTGTCTAAATCAATGGATTCCTGGTGTGGATTGCGTTGGTTGAAGACTTCCAACATAACCATGTGAGAGAAATCCGCCATCATTGGTTGAGTTGACAATGCCAGAATTAAATCTAGCTAGCAAACGGGCAGCCCCTGGGAAGAAGCACTGGCATTGATTCTGCTTCTGGGCACAGTGGACAGGCATGTACACAAAGTACCCACCCTTGAGTCAGGGTAGGAGGAGCAAACAAGTTCAGATTTGAGTATCACAACAACTCTCTCCTTTTTCCTACCATCGCTATGGGTTACTGGACCGCAACCCTACCAGTAAAGAGGTCAGGTAGAGGTGCATCAAACGCCATAGTTAGCCATGTTTGGTGATGAAGACCAGGTGCAGAATCCCAGAGCTGTGGCTCATTGCGTGCAATTGACCTGGTGATCATCTACATGATACGGACCCTTGGTTCGCCCGTTGTGCTAGGGAATATTATCTGCACTGCAAGTTTGCCGTGCCGCCAGGGGAGTTGCTAGGTCTGGAAAAGACCCGGGGCTAAGCTGATGTCGGAACTGTTGGGACTGGGGGCTAGCTAGTCTTTTGGCTGTAGCTCCTGAGATTCTATCTGGGGCTACAACCAAAAGATCAGGGGCTATAGCCCCCTTAGCCCCCCCCTAGCAACGCCCTTGCCTGCCGCAGTATTTGAGTCGCGAGCCTTTGTTGATGGGTCACAGTGTCTGCAACTGCAATGCAGGGCAGCACATGTGGTGATTCTCAGCCCTGATCTTCTGAATGTAGACAAAGGAAGGGTACACCCTACTACTCCTAACCCAGATGCCTGCCTCCATGCATTGCTTCGCAAAGGTCCAATCATACCATCCTTGATAATCTCGCGACAGACGGAGTGACGCACACGCACACACACACACCGAACACATTACACACATATGGCCATCATTTATTTGCTGTGCTTTTTTTAAAACTAAAACCGTTCACAATTCACCATTGGGAAAGAGCTGCAGTCATGACAATTTACAGCAACGCCGATCATCAGTCTCGCAGAAACAACATAGTCTAACCAAAGCTAGCCAGACCAGCCTAAACTGTCCAGAAATCAATAAAGCCACGGAGATCCTCCCTGAAGAACACATGACCGAAAGAGCGCTAGCACCAAAATAGAATTGCTACATAATCAAGTCAAAGGCAACATGACATATTGTCGTAGACTATGATCTCCAACACTATCAAGTTACACTCAGAAGTAAAAAATATTGCTAAAACCATCAAAGCAGACCCAGCATCGGTAACTGCAGTAAGAGATGATCACTAAGACCATACAATCAAACTTAGCATCAAATATAGCTGCAAAAGGTGTTAAGATCTCAACAACAGATATTGCAGCAAGGGATGATAGCCAAGGCCATCAGGCCAAACTCTGGAGGAGATATTGCAGCAAGGGATGATAGCTAAGGCCATCAGGCCAAACTCTGGAGGAGATATTGCAGCAAGGGATGATAGCTAAGGCCATCAGGCCAAACGCTGTAGGAGATATTGCAGCAAGGGATGATAGCTAAGGCTATCAGGACAAACTCTGTAGGAGATATTGCAGCAAGGGAGGGCAGCTAAGACCATCAAGCCAAACTCTGTAGGACATATTGCAGCAAGGGATGATAGCAAAGGCCATTAGGCCAAGCTCTGTAGGAGATATTGCATTAAGGGAGGATAGCTAAGGCTATCAGGCCAAACTCTGTAGGACATATTGCAGCAAGGGATGATAGCAAAGGCCATTAGGCCAAGCTCTCTAGGAGATATTGCAGCTAGGGATGATAGCCAAGGCCATCAGGCCAAATTCTGTAGGACATATTGCAGCAAGGGATGATAGCAAAGGCCATCAGGCCACGATCTGTAGGAGATATTGCAGCAAGGGATGATAGCAAAGGCCATTAGGCCAAGCTCTGTATGAGATATTGCAGCAAGGGAGGATAGCAAAGGCCATTATGCCAAGCTCTGTAGGAGATATTGCAGCAAGGGATGATAGCAAAGGCCATTAGGCCAAGCTCTGTATGAGATATTGCAGCAAGGGAGGATAGCTAAGTCCATCAGGCCAAACTCTGTAGGACATATTGCAGCAAGGGATGATAGCAAAGGCCATCAGGCCACGATCTGTAGGAGATATTGCAGCAAGGGGTGGCAGCTAAAACCATCAGGCCAAACTCTGTAGGACATATTGCAGCAAGGGATGATAGCAAAGGCCATTAGGTCAAGCTCTATAGGAGATATTGCAGCAAGGGATGATAGCAAAGTCCATTAGGCCAAGCTCTGTAGGAGATATTGCAGCAAGGGATGATAGCTAAGGCCAACCGGCCAAACTCTGTAGGACATATGGCAGCAAGGGATGATGGCTAAGGCCATCAGGCCAAACTCTGTAGGAGACATTGCAGCAAGGGATGATAGCTAAAACCATCAGACCAAACTCAGTAGGAGATATTGCAGTAAGGGATGTTAGCAAAGGCCATCAGGCCAAACTCTGTAGGACATATTGCAGCAAGGGATGATAGCAAAGGCCATCAGGCCAAGATCTGTAGGAGACATTGCAGCAAGGGGTGGCAGCTAAAACCATCAGGCCAAACTCGGTAGGACATATTGCAGCAAAGGATGATAGCAAAGGCCATTAGGCCAAGCTCTGTAGGAGATATTGCAGCAAGGGATGATAGCTAAGGCCAACAGGCCAAACTCTGTAGGACAAATTGCAGCAAGGGATGATAGTTAAGGGCATCAGGCCAAACTCTGTAGGACATGTTGCAGCAAGGGATGATGGCTAAGGCCATCAGGCCAAGCTCTGTATGATATATTACAGTAAGGGAGGATAGCTAAGGCCATCAGGCCAAACTCTGTAGGACATATTGCAGCAAGGGATGATAGCAAAGGCCATCAGGCCAAGATCTGTAGGAGATATTGCAGCAAGGGGTGGCAGCTAAAACCATCAGGCCAAACTCTGTAGGACATATTGCAGCAAGGGATGATAGAAAAGGCCATTAGGCCAAGCTCTGTAGGAGATATTGCAGCAAGGGATGATAGCTAAGGCCAACAGGCCAAACTCTGTAGGACATATTGCAGCAAGGGATGATAGTTAAGGGCATCAGGCCAAACTCTGTAGGAGATGTTGCAGCAAGGAATGATGGCTAAGGCCATCAGGCCAAACTCTGTACGAGATATTGCAGCAAGGGATTACAGCTAAGACCATCAGGCCAAACTCTGTAGGACATATTGCAGCAAGGGATGATAGCAAAGGCCATCAGGCAAAGATCTGTAGGAGATATTGCAGCAAGGAATGGCAGCTAAGACCATCAGGCCAAACTCTGTAGGACATATTGCAGCAAGGGATGATAGCAAAGGCCATTAGGCCAAGCTCTGTAGAAGATATTGCAGCAAGGGAGGATAGCTAAGGCCATCAGGCCAAACTCTGTAAGACATATTGCAGCAACGGATGATAGCAAAGTCCATTAGGGCAAGCTCTGTAGGAGATATTACAGCAAGGGATGATAGCTAAGGCCATCAGGCCAAACTCTGTAGGACATATTGCAGCAAGGGATGATAGTTAAGGCCAAGCTCTGTAGGACATATTGCAGCAAGGGATGATAGGAAAGGCCATTAGGCCAAGCTCTGTAGGAGATATTGCAGCAAGGGATGATAGCAAAGCACATCAGGCCAAGATCTGTAGGAGATATTGCAGCAAGGGGTGGCAGCTAAAACCATCAGGCCAAACTCTGTAGGACATATTGCAGCAAGGGATGATAGCAAAGGCCATTAGGTCAAGCTCTGTAGGAGATATTGCAGCAAGGGATGATAGCAAAGTCCATTAGGCCAAGCTCTGTAGGAGATATTGCAGCAAGGGGTGATAGCTAAGGCCATCCGTCCAAACTCTGTAGGACATATGGCAGCAAGGGATGATAGTTAAGGGCATCAGGCCAAACTCTGTAGGAGATGTTGCAGGAAGGGATGATGGCTAAGGCCATCAGGCCAAACTCTGTAGGAGACGTTGCAGCAAGGGATGATAGCTAAGACCATCAGGACAAACTCTGTAGGAGATATTGAAGCAAGGGATGATAGCAAAGGCCAAGCTCTGTTTGAGATATTACAGCAAGGGATGATAGCTAAGCCAAACTCTGTAGGACATATTGCAGCAAGGGATGATAGCAAAGGCCATCAGGCCAAGATCTGTAGGAGATATTGCAGCAAGGGGTGGCAGCTAAAACCATCAGGCCAAATTCTGTAGGACATATTGCAGCAAGGGATGATAGCAATATTGCAGCAAGGGATGATAGCTAAGGCCAACAGGCCAAACTCTGTAGGACATATTGCAGCAAGGGATGATAGTTAAGGGCATCAGGTCAAACTCTGTAGGAGATTTTGCAGCAAGGGATGATGGCTAAGGCCATCAGGCCAAACTCTGTAGGAGATATTGCAGCAAGGGATGATAGCTAAGGCCATCAGGCCAAATCTGTAGGAGATATTGCAGCAAGGGTTTACAGCTAAGACCATCAGGCCAAACTCTGTAGGACATATTGCAGCAAGGGATGATAGCAAAGGCCATCAGGCAAAGATCTGTAGGAGATATTGCAGCAAGGGATGGCAGCTAAGACCATCAGGCCAAACTCTGTAGGACATATTGCAGCAAGGGATGATAGCAAAGTCCATTAGGCCAAGCTCTGTAGGAGATATTGCAGCAAGGGAGGATAGCTGAGGCCATCAGGCCAAACTCTGTAGGACATATTGCAGCAAGGGATGATAGCAAAATCCATTAGGGCAAGCCCTGTAGGAGATATTGCGTCAAGGGATGATAGCTAAGGCCATCAGCCCAAACTCTGTAGGACATATTGCAGCAAGGGATGATAGTTAAGGCCAAACTCTGTAGGACATATTGCAGCAAGGGATGATAGGAAAGGCCATTAGGCCAAGCTCTGTAGGAGATATTGCAGCAAGGGATGATAGCTAAGACCATCAGGCCAAACTCTGTAGGAGATATTGCAGCAAGGGATTGCAGCTAATACCATCAGGGCAAACTCTGCTGGACATATTGCAGCAGGGGATGATGGCAAAGGCCATCAGGCTATGATCTGTAGGAGATACTGCAACAAGAGGTGGCAGCTAAGACCATCAGGCCAAACTCTGTAGGGCATATTGCAGGAAGGGGTGATAGCAAAGGCCATTAGGTCGAGCTCTGTAGGAGATAGTTCAGCAGGGGATGATAGCTAAGGCCAACAGGCCAAACTCTGTAGGACATATTGCAGCAAGGGATGATAGTTAAGGGCATCAGGCCAAACTCTGTAGGAGATGTTGCAGCAAGGGGTGATGGCTAAGGCCATCAGGCCAAACTCTGTAAGAGATGTTGCAGCAAGGGTTGATAGCTAAGGCCATCAGGCCAAACTCTGTAGGAGATATTGCAGCAAGGGAAGATAGCTAAGGCCATCGGCCAAACTCCGTAGGAGATATTGCAGCATGGGATGACAACTAAGACCATCAGGCCAAACTCTGTAGGACATATTGCAGCAAGGGATGACAGCTGAGGCCATCAGGCCAAGCTCTTTAGGAGATAGTGCAGCAAGGGATGATAGCAAAGGCCATTAGGTCAAGCTCTGTAGGAGATATTGCAGCAAGGGATGATAGCAAAGTCCATTAGGCCAAGCTCTGTAGGAGATATTGCAGCAAGGGGTGATAGCTAAGGCCATCCGTCCAAACTCTGTAGGACATATGGCAGCAAGGGATGATAGTTAAGGGCATCAGGCCAAACTCTGTAGGAGATGTTGCAGGAAGGGATGATGGCTAAGGCCATCAGGCCAAACTCTGTAGGAGACGTTGCAGCAAGGGATGATAGCTAAGACCATCAGGACAAACTCTGTAGGAGATATTGAAGCAAGGGATGATAGCAAAGGCCAAGCTCTGTTTGAGATATTACAGCAAGGGATGATAGCTAAGCCAAACTCTGTAGGACATATTGCATCAAGGGATGATAGCAAAGGCCATCAGGCCAAGATCTGTAGGAGATATTGCAGCAAGGGGTGGCAGCTAAAACCATCAGGCCAAATTCTGTAGGACATATTGCAGCAAGGGATGATAGCAATATTGCAGCAAGGGATGATAGCTAAGGCCAACAGGCCAAACTCTGTAGGACATATTGCAGCAAGGGATGATAGTTAAGGGCATCAGGTCAAACTCTGTAGGAGATTTTGCAGCAAGGGATGATGGCTAAGGCCATCAGGCCAAACTCTGTAGGAGATATTGCAGCAAGGGATGATAGCTAAGGCCATCAGGCCAAATCTGTAGGAGATATTGCAGCAAGGGTTTACAGCTAAGACCATCAGGCCAAACTCTGTAGGACATATTGCAGCAAGGGATGATAGCAAAGGCCATCAGGCAAAGATCTGTAGGAGATATTGCAGCAAGGGATGGCAGCTAAGACCATCAGGCCAAACTCTGTAGGACATATTGCAGCAAGGGATGATAGCAAAGTCCATTAGGCCAAGCTCTGTAGGAGATATTGCAGCAAGGGAGGATAGCTGAGGCCATCAGGCCAAACTCTGTAGGACATATTGCAGCAAGGGATGATAGCAAAATCCATTAGGGCAAGCTCTGTAGGAGATATTGCGTCAAGGGATGATAGCTAAGGCCATCAGCCCAAACTCTGTAGGACATATTGCAGCAAGGGATGATAGTTAAGGCCAAACTCTGTAGGACATATTGCAGCAAGGGATGATAGGAAAGGCCATTAGGCCAAGCTCTGTAGGAGATATTGCAGCAAGGGATGATAGCTAAGACCATCAGGCCAAACTCTGTAGGAGATATTGCAGCAAGGGATTGCAGCTAATACCATCAGGGCAAACTCTGCTGGACATATTGCAGCAGGGGATGATGGCAAAGGCCATCAGGCTATGATCTGTAGGAGATACTGCAACAAGAGGTGGCAGCTAAGACCATCAGGCCAAACTCTGTAGGGCATATTGCAGGAAGGGGTGATAGCAAAGGCCATTAGGTCGAGCTCTGTAGGAGATAGTTCAGCAGGGGATGATAGCTAAGGCCAACAGGCCAAACTCTGTAGGACATATTGCAGCAAGGGGTGATAGTTAAGGGCATCAGGCCAAACTCTGTAGGAGATGTTGCAGCAAGGGGTGATGGCTAAGGCCATCAGGCCAAACTCTGTAAGAGATGTTGCAGCAAGGGTTGATAGCTAAGGCCATCAGGCCAAACTCTGTAGGAGATATTGCAGCAAGGGAAGATAGCTAAGGCCATCGGCCAAACTCCGTAGGAGATATTGCAGCAGGGGATGACAACTAAGACCATCAGGCCAAACACTGTAGGACATATTGCAGCAAGGGATGACAGCTGAGGCCATCAGGCCAAGCTCTTTAGGAGATAGTGCAGCAAGGGATGACAGCTAAGGCCATGAGGCCAAACTCTGTAGGACATATTGCAGCAAGGGATGACAGTTAAGGCCATCAGGCCAAACTCTGTAGGAGATATTGCAGCAAGGGATGATGGCTAAGGCCATTAGGCCAAACTCTGAAGGAGATGTTGCAGCAAGGGATGATAGCTAAGGCCATCAGGCCAAACTCTGTAGGAGACGTTGCAGCAAGGGATGATAGCTAAGGCCATCAGGCCAAACTCTGTAGGAGACGTTGCAGCAAGGTATGATAGCTAAAGCCATCAGGCCAAACTCTGTAGGAGATATTACAGTAAGGGAGGATAGCTAAGGCCATCAGGCCAAACTCTGTAGGACATATTGCAGCAAGGGATGATAGCAAAGGCCATCAGGCCAAGATCTGTAGGAGATATTGCAGCAAGGGGTGGCAGCTAAAACCATCAGGCCAAACTCTGTAGGACATATTGCAGCAAGGGATGATAGAAAAGGCCATTAGGCCAAGCTCTGTAGGAGATATTGCAGCAAGGGATGATAGCTAAGGCCAACAGGCCAAACTCTGTAGGACATATTGCAGCAAGGGATGATAGTTAAGGGCATCAGGCCAAACTCTGTAGGAGATGTTGCAGCAAGGAATGATGGCTAAGGCCATCAGGCCAAACTCTGTACGAGATATTGCAGCAAGGGATTACAGCTAAGACCATCAGGCCAAACTCTGTAGGACATATTGCAGCAAGGGATGATAGCAAAGGCCATCAGGCAAAGATCTGTAGGAGATATTGCAGCAAGGGATGGCAGCTAAGACCATCAGGCCAAACTCTGTAGGACATATTGCAGCAAGGGATGATAGCAAAGGCCATTAGGCCAAGCTCTGTAGAAGATATTGCAGCAAGGGAGGATAGCTAAGGCCATCAGGCCAAACTCTGTAAGACATATTGCAGCAACGGATGATAGCAAATTCCATTAGGGCAAGCTCTGTAGGAGATATTACAGCAAGGGATGATAGCTAAGGCCATCAGGCCAAACTCTGTAGGACATATTGCAGCAAGGGATGATAGTTAAGGCCAAGCTCTGTAGGACATATTGCAGCAAGGGATGATAGGAAAGGCCGTTAGGCCAAGCTCTGTAGGAGATATTGCAGCAAGGGATGATAGCAAAGCCCATCAGGCCAAGATCTGTAGGAGATATTGCAGCAAGGGGTGGCAGCTAAAACCATCAGGCCAAACTCTGTAGGACATATTGCAGCAAGGGATGATAGCAAAGGCCATTAGGTCAAGCTCTGTAGGAGATATTGCAGCAAGGGATGATAGCAAAGTCCATTATGCCAAGCTCTGTAGGAGATATTGCAGCAAGGGGTGATAGCTAAGGCCATCCGTCCAAACTCTGTAGGACATATGGCAGCAAGGGATGATAGTTAAGGGCATCAGGCCAAACTCTGTAGGAGATGTTGCAGGAAGGGATGATGGCTAAGGCCATCAGGCCAAACTCTGTAGGAGACGTTGCAGCAAGGGATGATAGCTAAGACCATCAGGACAAACTCTGTAGGAGATATTGAAGCAAGGGATGATAGCAAAGGCCAAGCTCTGTTTGAGATATTACAGCAAGGGATGATAGCTAAGCCAAACTCTGTAGGACATATTGCAGCAAGGGATGATAGCAAAGGCCATCAGGCCAAGATCTGTAGGAGATATTGCAGCAAGGGGTGGCAGCTAAAACCATCAGGCCAAATTCTGTAGGACATATTGCAGCAAGGGATGATAGCAATATTGCAGCAAGGGATGATAGCTAAGGCCAACAGGCCAAACTCTGTAGGACATATTGCAGCAAGGGATGATAGTTAAGGGCATCAGGTCAAACTCTGTAGGAGATTTTGCAGCAAGGGATGATGGCTAAGGCCATCAGGCCAAACTCTGTAGGAGATATTGCAGCAAGGGATGATAGCTAAGGCCATCAGGCCAAATCTGTAGGAGATATTGCAGCAAGGGTTTACAGCTAAGACCATCAGGCCAAACTCTGTAGGACATATTGCAGCAAGGGATGATAGCAAAGGCCATCAGGCAAAGATCTGTAGGAGATATTGCAGCAAGGGATGGCAGCTAAGACCATCAGGCCAAACTCTGTAGGACATATTGCAGCAAGGGATGATAGCAAAGTCCATTAGGCCAAGCTCTGTAGGAGATATTGCAGCAAGGGAGGATAGCTGAGGCCATCAGGCCAAACTCTGTAGGACATATTGCAGCAAGGGATGATAGCAAAATCCATTAGGGCAAGATCTGTAGGAGATATTGCGTCAAGGGATGATAGCTAAGGCCATCAGCCCAAACTCTGTAGGACATATTGCAGCAAGGGATGATAGTTAAGGCCAAACTCTGTAGGACATATTGCAGCAAGGGATGATAGGAAAGGCCATTAGGCCAAGCTCTGTAGGAGATATTGCAGCAAGGGATGATAGCTAAGACCATCAGGCCAAACTCTGTAGGAGATATTGCAGCAAGGGATTGCAGCTAATACCATCAGGGCAAACTCTGCTGGACATATTGCAGCAGGGGATGATGGCAAAGGCCATCAGGCTATGATCTGTAGGAGATACTGCAACAAGAGGTGGCAGCTAAGACCATCAGGCCAAACTCTGTAGGGCATATTGCAGGAAGGGGTGATAGCAAAGGCCATTAGGTCGAGCTCTGTAGGAGATAGTTCAGCAGGGGATGATAGCTAAGGCCAACAGGCCAAACTCTGTAGGACATATTGCAGCAAGGGATGATAGTTAAGGGCATCAGGCCAAACTCTGTAGGAGATGTTGCAGCAAGGGGTGATGGCTAAGGCCATCAGGCCAAACTCTGTAAGAGATGTTGCAGCAAGGGTTGATAGCTAAGGCCATCAGGCCAAACTCTGTAGGAGATATTGCAGCAAGGGAAGATAGCTAAGGCCATCGGCCAAACTCCGTAGGAGATATTGCAGCAGGGGATGACAACTAAGACCATCAGGCCAAACTCTGTAGGACATATTGCAGCAAGGGATGACAGCTGAGGCCATCAGGCCAAGCTCTTTAGGAGATAGTGCAGCAAGGGATGACAGCTAAGGCCATGAGGCCAAACTCTGTAGGACATATTGCAGCAAGGGATGACAGTTAAGGCCATCAGGCCAAACTCTGTAGGAGATATTGCAGCAAGGGATGATGGCTAAGGCCATTAGGCCAAACTCTGAAGGAGATGTTGCAGCAAGGGATGATAGCTAAGGCCATCAGGCATAACTCTTTAGGGGACGTTGCAGCAAGGGATGATAGCTAAGGCCATCAGGCCAAACTCTGTAGGAGACGTTGCAGCAAGGTATGATAGCTAAAGCCATCAGGCCAAACTCTGTAGGAGATATTGCAGCAAGGGATGACAACTAAGACCATCAGGCCAAACTCTGTAGGACATATTGCAGCAAGGGATGACAGTTGAGGCCATCAGGCCAAGATCTGTAGGAGATACTGCAGCAAGGGGTGGCAGCTAAGACCATCAGGCCAAACTCTGTAGGACATATTGCAGCAAGGGATGATAGCAAAGGCCATTAGGCCAAGCTCCGTAGGAGATAGTGCAGCAAGGGATGATAGCTAAGGCCAACAGGCCAATCTCTGTAGGACATTTTGCAGCAAGGGATGATAGTTAAGGGCATCAGGCCAAACTCTGTAGGAGATGTTGCAGCAAGGGATGATGGCTAAGGCCATCAGGCCAAACTCTGAAGGAGATGTTGCAGCAAGCGATGATAGCTAAGGCCATCAGGCCAAACTCTGGAGGAGACATTGCAGCAGGGGATGATAGCTAAGGCCATCAGGCCAAACTCTGTAGGAGACGTTGCAGAAAGGGATGATAGCTAAGGCCATCAGGCCAAGCTCTGTAGAAGTTGCAGCAAGGGACGATAGCGAAGGTCATCAGAGCAAACCTCTAGGAGATATTGCTGCAGTAGATAATCTCTAAGGCCATCAGCCAAACACAGTAGGAGATATTGCAGCAAATTATGCTAGCAAAGACCATCAGGTCAAACCCTACTGGAGATATTGCAGCAAGGGATTATAGCTAAGGCCATCAAGCCAAACCCTGTAGGAGTTATTGCAGCAGGGGATGACAGCTAAGGCAATTAGGCCTAACCCTGCGGGAGATATGGCACCGGGGGATTATAGCTAAGGCCATCAGGCCAAACTCTGTAGGAGATATTGCCGCAATGCATGGCAGCTAAAACCATCAGGCCAAAGCCGGAGTAGGAGATATTGCAGCAAGGCATGGCAGCTAGGACTATCAAGCCAAATTCTGTAGGAGATATTGCCGCAAGGCATGGCAGCTAAAACCATCAGGCCAAAGCCGGAGTAGGAGATATTGCAGCAAGGCATGGCAGCTAGGACTATCAGGCCAAATTCTGTAGGAGATATTGCAGCAAGGGATAGCAGCTAAGACCATCAGGCCAAACTCTGTAGGAGATATTGCAGCAAGGCATGGCAGCTAAGACCATCAGGCCAAACTCTGTAGGAGATATTGCAGCAAGGGATAGCAGCTAAAACCATCAGGCCAAACTCTGTAGGAGATATTGCAGCAAGGCATGGCAGCTAAGACCATCAGGCCAAACCCTTTAGGAGATATTGCAGCAAGGGATAGCAGCTAAGACCATCAGGCCAAACTCTGTAGGAGATATTGCAGCAAGGGATAGCAGCTAAATCCATCAGGCCAAACTCTGTAGGAGATATTGCAGCAAGGCATGGCAGCTAGGACCATCAGGCCAAACCCTGTAGGAGATATTTCTGCTGTAGATGATTGTGTCTCTCAAGCACGAGCTGCAGAGTCCATATAGTAGTAAGCAAATGCGGCTGAATAAATCTGTATCCCTTCGGTTTACTTAGCAGATCCCAGTGGAAAAAGTACCCCAACTTCCCAATCGACTGACCCCTCAAATAGTCGCAGCCAGCATGCAAATCTGCACACATCAAGTTGATCAAGGGAATAGTCCGTAGGACGGCACTAAAAGGCGCCATTGCAGGCAACAGTGCAGGCAACAGTGCTGGTAGGCCTACAGACCGCCAACAGATGACAGCAAAAACACAGGCAAAACTGCAGGAAAGCCTGGGCAGCTACAACAAAGTGACAAAATAGAGACGCAGGCAGTGCAAATCCACCATCACCCAAAATGTTGAATAACTATGGAATTCTGCCTCCAGATCCCACATCAGAGTCTATTAATTCTAAATATCCGAGACCTGAGCCATGCAAATTCCAAAGGCTTGCTGTGCTCTCCAGCCATCTTGTCGGCACCATTCATTTTTTAGTTTGGACTATTAGGTGGGAGTGATACGCCACCTTTAAACCAAAACTATAGCATTAGAGTACAGCTCGGAAGAAAGGCCTTTGAGGAGGGACACAAAGCTTGTAGGTGTTCTTTGGCGAATTACCCACCCATTGTCAGCCTGTGGCCAAGCAAATCCCTATGGCCATTCCCAACCAGTTCCTACCACTCCCCGCCAAAAAAATATCTTCCTGGGATCTCTTTAAGCACACTTTGGCAAGGCTCTTAGGGTCAGTCGTTTTTCAAAGAAACGAGCTGGAGGTAGATCTCTGTCTTCGCCTGGAGCCTCCCTCTGAAACAGCCTCTCTGCCACTCGAGGAGAACCATCTCCGGTTCAGGATGCACCTCAAGACCTTCCTCTTTGCTTCCATCTTCGCTCCCCCTATCCCCTGCTGATCTGCTCTCTCTTGGCACTGTGCACCTGCCCACCCTCTGTCTCCTTGGCCCAGGTACCTGCTCACCCTGCCACTCTCCTGCACTGCCTCCTGGCCACCCCTTGCACTGGTGACTGTATCTGTACCCGTACAGTCCCCCACCACCCCATTTATTTTCTCTTTCTGTACTTATCAGACTTACCCAGTCTGCTGCCGTAAACACAGCACTTGCCACTTGCTGGCTGCACTACCACGGTTTATTGCCTCCATTTTCTATCTATTTTTATTTATTATTATTTATCTGTTCTCCTCTGCTCTGCACTTTCCACTCTCCCCCTTCCATACACTTTTTCCCCTTTTCCTTTCCCATGCACTTGCACGTTCTCAATGTCACTGGGCCTCGTAAGATCGTTGTTTTGTTCTCCTCCCTTGCCTTGTCACGCTCTGAAACCCTTGTGTACGAGTGCGATACAAATAAATACAAATAAGTCAAATATCATAAGGCTCACCATCATACTTTGCACTCAAAGTGCTTGCCAGTGGTTTTTCAAATCAGTCTTCTGAGAGTAAAATACTTAATTTGAGCTGTAAACCTGCTTTTGCTGTAATAAAAATGTCTTAGCCAGGTCTGCCTTAAGCCACTCGATTTATAAACGCTAGGCGTGTTCTTCACTGAAGTCCTGTTAAAAGCCAGCATTGGAAAAACCAATAGTTTTGGCTTCTTGATAAGTATTAGGTATTTGCCAGGCACTGCTATTATATGCCCAGGTATTCGCATCATTGTGCATTATTTTTTTATTGTTGCATGTTTAGTTTACAAAAAACCTTACACAACATATAAAGAGTAGAAAAACATTAGTAAAATACATTGGGCCTCATTCTGACCCTGGCGTTAACCAAGGCGCTATTAGCGCCTTGGTTGACGCCGTTATTTTTCCGACTCCGCCATGGTGAATGGCGGAATTACCGCCCCATTCCAAGGTTGGCAGGGTCGGTAATTCCCCATTCACCATGGGCCCTTCCGCATTCCCATTTTTGCCCCATAGGGCTCAATGGGAATGGGGAAGGCGCTAATTACGGCACCGTAAATTACGGTGCCGTAATTAGCTCCTAGGTCCCTTTGCGGGTTGGTTTTTTAACGCCTGCAAAAAGCAGGCGTTAAGTATCAACCCGCAAAGGGAACTCGGAATAGGGCGGTAAGGGTTTAATGGCACCGGTCTCGTTACCGGTGACCGTTAACCCTTACCGCCCTACTCGGAATGACCTCCATTATCTCTAAAATCATTCCTATATAATACAAAAGAACAACCAAAAATTCATCATGAGTAAAGTAGTACTACCTAAATCAAAGTACAGGTAAAAGTACATTACATAGCCAGGTTCATTTTTTCCAATTCATAAATAATGCCTTGCAAAAGCGTATTCAATGCCACAATTAAAGATATATTTAAGCCCCACATACATCTCCTCCAAAAAAAGATGCATAGACATTTCTGAAACTTTGTCAAATCTATCTTTAAGGCTAAAACACGTTTAGGCTCAAAGTGGGGGTAAGAAAGTACTAAATGCTTAAGTGTCTCTACAGAGCTAAGGTTTCTACAGAAGCGACAATGAAAATCAAGTGAGCCCAATACCGGCACACCTTTAGGCACCCAGTGCCGAGTCCTCTCAAGAGTCGGTATCTGGTTGAGCCTAAATCGCATGTAGATGGATCTGGCCTTATCACATGGGAACCGTTGCAGGTAAAGGGGCACACATTCCCTAGCGTGACCATAATTTGCATACTCTTTATAACTAGAATAAGCTCGCCGTTTCCACCCAACTTGCCCTAAATAGAATCCTCTTCGCCAGCCCAGGACGTTGTACGAGATCCTCTGTACATAACCCAAGAGAGGTTAGTCATGAAATCATTTTGGAGCAAAACGTTCTGATGGATACGACAGTCAGTTCTAGCAACCTCACTTAAAGTTTCATATAGTCTATTTGTAGGAGGGTTGCTTATTTTCCTAAACACAGAAAGTTGGGGCAACCCCCCGCCTTATTAATTTTATAGGCACAAGACATCATAATGTTATTGTAGAGATTCCCCAAGGAGGAGAGAGCCCCATCCCCTAAATTCGAGTGTGCAGCTTCGGTCAGATGTTCTAAGATGAGGGTATTAAATCTCTTAACAGTATTCATAGTCCAACTGACCGCTCTCCCTTGTTTTGTCACTGAGAGACCCATATACTCTGGTCTTAGTTGAATACCAGGGAGGGTCATGGTCAAAATAAAAAGTAAAGGAGTGTGATCACCGAAGTCCATATCTATGTGGGTCAGCTTACCACAGGCTTGCTTCCATCCATTAGATACATAAAAGAAATACATTCTAGAACTATTAGAGCCCCTCTTCCAAGTGTGTTTGGGTAGATTTGAGTTAAACGGATGATCCAACATCCCCAAATCCCAGGTCTCCAAAAGTTTATCCCATTGCATCCCTCTACTAAGATTAGAGTGAAGCACCTTAGGGATAGCCCCCTTATCGTTCCACACAGTACCTTCTGCACAGAGTGAATTAAAGTCTCCTCCCATCACAATACGATCACCAAAACCCTTCTCATACCAATCCCACAGAATCTCGCAGACTGTCTGCTCCACTTTCTCAAAAGACACTTTCAGAGGGTTCTAGTAAAGATATAGCAATAAAATTGGCTCTAGTACATTTTCTAAAAGCAATACAATACCCAAAAGCCAATTACTACTATACATCTCTCTGCATTTGAGCCCTTGATTACAATCAACAGCAACTGTCAATCCACCACTAGGCCTACCTGCTATACCCTTGGAGGCGGGGTGAGAAAAAGTATGGAAACCTTCCATATGAATTTCGTTGAGCATCATAGTTTCTCGAAATAAGTGAATACGTGGGAGAGTATAGATCGAATGCTTAATCAAAAATGTGTTCAAGTTTATACTCCCACACGTATTCCATGAAATGATCTCAGGTACAACCTGTCAGGGACAACCTGGCCCCTGTCTAGGGATCTCTAGGGTTTTAAGAGCTGGCTTTAGCCATGACCAGTCCTGACCATTATTTAACAAACTGGAGATCAAAGTCAGGACCGGTTCAGAGTTTATAGGTGAATTGGAACCCGAGTATATAATTTGTTCCGCTGGAATATTCACAGGTTCCTTGTATGCCAGGAAGCTATCAGCCTCTTTAGCATTAGCTAATGTTAACAGGCCAAAACCCAAAGACTCAAGATTTTTTTCTTGTGCTCTGACCATATCGGACGCCATCTACGAATGGAAACTACTTTCGGTGATTGTTATGTCCTGGGAGAGCTATTGCATCTATATCGTCAGTCGTTATAGAGCGGAGTAATGGGATTTTTTTTTAAGATGTTTAACAAGTTAGTTCTATTCAAGTTAGCCACTTGGTCAGCCTTGTTGTTATTAATCCAGACGATAATTTTCCCTGTATTACTCACCGGGACTGCCTGTTTAGAGTGGGCCTGACCACGACCTCGGCGGTAACCCTTAAATCAGGGGTTTGGCGGATTTCGCCCCAGCTCTTGGCTGAGGGGAAACCCGCCGAAAATTCACGCTATTACCGCCGGCAGAAAATCCGCCAGCGGTAAGAGCGCAAATTTTCCCCATTGAGCCCAATGGGGAATGGGGCATTCCCGAATGGGCTCAATGGGGAATGGGGACTTCCAAGTCCGCCCAACTCGTGATCCCGCACTATTAGCGCCGGGTGCTATGGCGGTCGCGCTAATAGCCCCCGCGCTAATAGCGTTAGCGTTACCGCCGAGGTCGTGATCAGGCCCACTGTCCGCTCCTTGTCATTTGATATGTGTTTTAGCTATCAGTGTCTCCTGCGTATTAACGCCCAGTGTATTTATTAAATTATTGGATGTATTATTAGAAGTCAATCCACCCTGTTTATTAAACATAGACTGTATCCCACTAGTCAATAAGGCAATAGGGGGAGTTACGGGGACCAATGATTGTGGGCTCAAAACTGGAAATGTACTGAGTTGTTCGGGGCCTGTGGAAATTCTGGCATGCTTAGTGCTAACTATTTTCCCAAAGGCCGTCATCTTAGTTTGTTTTGTTTGTGGGCGATCTTGTCCTGCCCTAGATTGATTTTCTTCTCTGCTATCCGGAATTATTTAATCTTCTCTCCCTGTCGGAAGACCCTCCTTGATCCCTTCCCCCGAATCAAAACCCTCAACACTAATGGGTACACTACCACTATCACTTGGTTGCTCCTCTTGAGCTGGTATATTTCTGATTGCTTTAAGATTGGAGTTCCTACCCTTAATTTTTGTATTTGGCATATTTTTTGTTTCCATCAGCATCCTGACCCCTTTTTTTGCTTTTTTCCACCTGCGAATAGGCGACTGGTGTACCTCGTTAAAGTCATAATTAGATATATTAAGAGGTGATTCTCCCTGTCTTTGTGGTCTAGGAGAAAACGGAGTTTCCTCATCTGATTGGTCAACTATTTTCTTAGTGTGTTTAGTTTTCTGTTTACACTTTGGCCCCTTTTTAGGCAGAGTCTGATGAACAACATCGGATTCTTCACAACTAATGTTCAAAAACACCCCCTCATTAGTGGGTTCCATAATACGATCCCAATTAACTTCCCCCTCTATAGTTACCATTGAATCCTAAAGTGGGGAAGGGCAATCGGGAGCCCTAGATCGATATTCTGTGCACTACTCCCTTCCGGACATAGGGTTTCTTCCGCTCTTACCCCTCTATAGGATGGGGCTGGTTGTTTCCCTGAAATCATAAATTCCAGCGGTGTAGTAATTTTAGCATCCATAGTGGTCAACCTAATGTTTTGTTCCTCCCTTAGTTTATCAAATCGATTGGCTTCTTTAGTAGTTTGGTCATTCTTTGTTTTTCCTTCCACAAGGCCTTCTAAAAAGGCCAAACGTACAGTTAACTCATTGAAGGCTGATTGTTGTCCCGCCAGGGATCCACCCAAAGTTTCCTGTGTCTCACCCAAGGTTTTGAGGGCCAGGTTCAAGCTAATGTGTAAATTAGACATTAAGGGAAAAATATAATCTTCCCCACCCCTGTTAATAGGGGATTGATGTTCGTATCTGCCTATAGATGTGGGTCGGCTATCTGGTATCTCCTGGTCGGAGTCAATGGGTCTATATACCCTTCCAGACAGATCTTCCAGTCCCTCCCCACATTATGTTTGGGTATTACCATCTTTCACACTAATAGGCTGATTAGCTTTCTCTCGGTCCGGGACTATAGGTTAGTTGACCTTGCCCCCTAAATGGTCCGCAATGATATTATTTTCTGTAGTTTTGGAAACTTCTCGAGCAGGTGCCCCCTCTGAGAGACTCCCCAAGCCCTTCCGATTAGGAAGTGAGAACCCTATAGGCATCTCCAAGTCCATGACTTCCGTGAGTAGGTCCCCAGTTGCATCCGCCATTTGTATAAATGAATCATCCATATCTTCACGACCCCCTGCCGGGTTCCATTTTTGCTGACATGGGGTCGAGATCCCATTCGGTTGGTCCACCAAACCTCTTCAGTTTGCTGGATCCCGCAATTTGGAGATCGGCGCCATGTCCTGGTTAGTGTTCCCAAATATAAACACCGCCGGGTAAAGGTGGGTGGTAGAGTTCTTTTCAGGTAAATGCCTCTCTTTGACACCATCTACCGCTCGATCACTAAAAGAATCAAAGAATGGAGGACATTTCACTTTCATTTTTCGTCTTAAATTAGCCTCCTGTAGTGGTGAGGATGCATGAAAGCGGACCACCCGTTTAATACCTGGGATGCTTTCCTGTAGACATTCTGCGTCAGAGAGTTTGTACCTACTAACAGACAGGTCTGAGTTTATTAAGGATGCCTCTATAGGCGTAGGACCCAATTTTTCTAAATGTTTGTGTTTATCAGTAAGAACTGGTATAATACTAATGGGAAGCAAAGACTCAATCTCACTCCCCTTTGTGGGCTCTGCGTTCTCACGCCCTTCCTGGTTTAGGCTTTCAGGTACACAAGAGGACACCTCCTCTTCCATAAGAGCTTTTGTTTACCCCCCACCCCCCACCCCCCAGCTCCGGCATTAACACTTGTTGTACATCCATCGCCTTAATCTCCTGTATCTCTACGGATCCAAGGCCACTTCTCAGCGCCGGCATTATTTAGTGTAGAAGCGCTAGAAAAGATAGGTAAACAGGAGAGAAGAAGAGTCTCCACTTAAAATAATCTGGGGAGGTTCCACGTCCCGAAGTTGTGTGTCAATAGAGAAGGTATATAGGAAAAAACAAGAGAAAAAAGCACTCTAAAAACCTCTGGAAGGTATATCCGATCTGAAAAAAAGATATCTATTAAAATCCTACAGTAAAAAACATTCAAATGCAAGACCGAGTAAAGGCACAAGAATTTAAAAGGAACAATTCCGTCTACTCTGTTTAAAAAAACTTTGCACAATCGGTGCCCACAAGTCCAGAGGTTATATTGAACAGTACGTGCCCCAGAGTACCAGGGCCCTGCTCGCCATTTGGAATAAATGGGATAAGATGTAACCGGGCTCAAGAAGAACACCCCTGCAGTCTCCCGGCAGCTAAGTGCGAAGCAATTCGCATGAACACTTACCACCCGCCTTCGTGCCGAAGCTGCTTCGTGCTGCTTACTCTAGCAAGGAGGCGATCTCTGCGCTTCTGCAGGTAAACATACTCGCTGGGAGTAGCAGACCAAGGCTATATTCCAGCCTCCAGCCCAAACAGCCACAAACAGTGTATTCACAGCGCCCTTCACTCCTGCATGGCTTAACCATTGTGCATTTCACATTCCTACACAAAAGCCAAAACGATTGGCATTGCCAGGGCTCCTGGTTTCTCCTTCTGAGGAGGCTTACTAACTGCAAAAGTACAATGAACAAAGCGTGCTGCGTCACATTCGTTCCTGCTGTTTAATATGAAGATATGTGTCCCGGTGGGCTGGGCACGCCTGCTTCAAAATAACCACAGGGGGCCCGTGATTTAAAAGCAAAAAGAAAAGTGAGCGAGAGCAGCAGCTCAATGGATTCAGCATGCGCAGAGGCCTTTCCCGAATATTCCAGAAGCCGCCGTCAATGGGCCACTATTAGAGGTCAATGCCCGCGAATTCACTTCCTGTCTGGGTTTAATACTCGGCCCCAGCGGTGAATGTGGACGTTTTAAAGTAATACAAGCCTGTTTATGTAGAGAAACGTTGCCGCGTCAGAAACACCGTCTGTTGTTTCATTGGCTGTCATTCTTTTGGGCTTTTTTCCTACCACTTCTAGGGTAGCCCAAACGTATGTGTGCCCTTCTGTCTGAGTCTGCCCACCGCAAGCCACTCTACGTCAGACCATGCCATGTTTCATAATTCCATGTTATGGTATGGCTTCATGGTGTTTTCATAGCGCTTTAAAGCCCTAGCGCTATTCTGCAGGAGAGAGAGAAGGTTGTAGGTAGAGGTGTAGAGGACCCAGTACAGTGCAGGGTCAGCACCAGTGAGAACGTTGTAGGTTCGAGGGCTAGAGGACCCAGTACAGTGCAGGGTCAGCACCAGTGCATCAAAGGTTCAGCATAGCAACCCACAACCCGGAACTGAAATGTTATATTTCACACTGAGCACGGGTGTATCCTTATGCTTTCCTGAACCCCATTTTATTATACCAGGCTCCTCTGATACCAAAAGCAGTCTATATTAACTCATAATAGTCAAGTTCCGACGTCATACTGTAGCATTATTGACCACAGCGCAGGGCAATAATGTTAGTAATTGGCCTATCTTCGATTTATAGGCCAGACTCCCAAGGCAAGAGCACACGGGAAGGAGGCAATGAGGGAAGGAACAGTCACTAACGATATTAACTGGTTCTGTCGGCAATTATGCTATTATATCACGAAGGCTTCTGCGCTGGCTCCCATCAAACCGCCCTCCACCTGCCTCACCCCCCCCCATCACCTTCCATCCAGCACTCTTCGTGTTCTGAGACGTTATTCCACCACAGTCCTACACCAGTCGTTAACTGCAATCTCAGGAATCTGACTGACTGTCCGACTGCCACTTTTACATTCTGAAAGCGGTGCACAGTGGCTAAATACCTCTCACTCACAAGAAACACTCACAAGAGGGACCATCCAGTGAATGATGTCAACCAAGCTGATATCATCAAGCAAAGGAGCATTCCTGGATTCCAGGAAATGTCACAGTAGGTCTCAAGACCCAACCAGATATCCTCAAACAAAGGGATGCCCGGGATCCAGTGAATGGTGTCCCACAACAGACAGCAGTCCAGTGAATAATGTGCCCCAACTAGACACCCTCAAACAAAGACACCCTGGGATCCAGTGAATGATATGACCCAACCAGACACCCTCAAACAAAGACACCCTGGGACCCAGTGAATGATATCAACCAACCTGACACCCTCAAACAAAGACACTCTGGGATCTAGTGAATAATGTCCCACAACCAGACACCGTCAAACAAAATGACACCCTGGGATCCAGTGAATAATGTCTCCCAACCCGATACCCTCAAACAAAGACACCCTGGGATCCACTGCATGATGTCCCCCAACACCCTGGGATCCAGTGAATAAGGTCCCCCATTCAGACACCCTCAAACAAAGACACCCTGGGATCCACTGCATGATGTCCCCCAACACCCTGGGATCCAGTGAATAAGGTCCCCCATTCAGACACCCTCAAACAAAGACACCCTGGGATCCAGTGAATGATATGACCCAACCAGATACCCTCAAACAAAAGGACACCCTGGGATCCAGTGCATGATATGACCCAACCAGACACCCTCAAATAAAGATACTCTGGGATCTAGTGAATGATATCAACCAACTAGACACCCTCAAACAAAGACACCCTGGGATCCAGTGAATGATATGACCCAACCTGACACCCTCAAACAAAGACACTCTGGGATCTAGTGAATAATGTCCCACAACTAGACACCCTCAAACAAAAGGACACCCTCGGATCCAGTGAATTATATCAACCAACCTGACACCCTCAAACAAAGACACTCTGGGATCTAGTGAATAATGTCCCACAACCAGACACCGTCAAACAAAATGACACCCTGGGATCCAGTGAATAATGTCTCCCAACCCGATACCCTCAAACAAAGACACCCTGGGATCCACTGCATGATGTCCCCCAACACCCTGGGATCCAGTGAATAAGGTCTCCCATTCAGACACCCTCAAACAAAGACACCCTGGGATCCAGTGCATGATGTCCCCCATCACCCTGGGATCCAGTGATTAATGTCCCACAACCAGACACCATCAAACAAAAAGACACCCTAGGATCCAGTGAATTAAATCACCCAACCCAACACCCTCAAACAAAGACACCCTGGGATTCAGTGCATGATGTCCCCCAACACCCTGGGATATAGTGAATAAGGTCCCCCAATCATACACCCTCAAACAAAGATACCCTGGGATTCATTGCATGATGTCCCCCATCACCCTGGGACCAGTGAATAATGTCCCACAATCAGACACCGCCAAACAAAGGGATACCCTGGGATCCAGTGTATGGTGTCCCCCAACACACTGTGGTCCAGTGAATAGTGTCCCCCAACTAGACACCCTGAAACAAAGACACCCTGAGATCCAGTGAATGGTGTCCCTCAACACACTGCGGTCCAGTGAAGAATGTCCCGCAATCAGACCCCCTCAAACAAAGGGATACCCTGGGATCCAGTGAATGGTGTCCCTCAACACACTGCGGTCCAGTGAATAATGTCCCCCAACCAGACCCCCTCAAACAAAGGGATACCCTGGGATCCAGTGAATGGTGTCCTTCAACACACTGCGGTCCAGTGAATAGTGTCCCCCCAACTAGACACCCTGAAACAAAGACACCCTGAGATCCAGTGAATGGTGTCCCTCAACACACTGCGGTTCAGTGAAGAATGTCCCCCAACCAGACACCCTCAAACAAAGGTGTTAGGAAAGATTTCGTAATTGTGGGTAATTTTCCTTCCATGTGGCAACCCCTAAACTTTTTGCTGTTGTTTTCTCCATGATCTAGACTTGGCCAGAGTAGTGCAGCCTTCTAGTGCAGCAAACTCTCATTTTAAAGTTTGGAAAGACTCCTGCCGCACTCCTCTGGGCTTTCGCTCCATTCTTACGGGGATTCTCAGCAGACTGCCCCATTCTGGCTGTAGTGCCATTATGGAAATGTCGAAGGCTGAGCGAGCTGATTTCGCAATGTTAAAGCAAACTCTCATTTTAAAGTTTGGAAAGACTCCTGCCCACTCCTCTGTGCTTTCGCTCCATTCTTACGGGGAAACTGACATGCCCTTAAGACAGTCAGTACCGGGAAACGCTGTTTTCCGTAGTTTCTTTATCATGTTGCAGCTTTCGTGCAACATGACACAAGAGGGCACTGTAAGCTAAGTTACTGCTCTCTTGGGTCTCTAGTCTTCTACAGGCCCTAGATACTCTGTTTGGATTGTAACTGATCGGTGGAAGTAAATCACGGTCGGGAATGGTGGCAGCGATCGTTTCTTGTGTTTTTTTAGCTCCTTTTGGCGTTTTAAGCGTGTTTCTCGCGCTTAGCCCAAAATGGTGGCCTGGCTCCCAAAATGGCCAGACCACGAGGCTCCTTTGTCCTGTACGCTGACCGTCTTGCCCCCCTTCACCTTCCATAGGTCGAGCCGACCCGGGGCCTTCCTTATTTGGGCATGTACTTTCCCGCGAAACACAGATGCTTTCGCGGGCTTCTACAGGCCTTGTGTGTGCCTCCAGGATGTGGGCTGGGATGTCTGGTCCCAATACACATCCTGGGTACCAGAGAGTCTCGTGTGGTATGAATGCCTGGGACCACCGTGGTCCGTGATAGGTCCACGTATGGTGTGAGAGTTTGATGAGCGGATCTCCCATTGGGTCCCCTCCGTTTTGGCGTGAAGGGAACCGTGGATAAGAGGGGGCTGGAAACGCCACTACCATGTCGATCTCCTGAATTCTCACGAACAAAGGAATACAGGAGCCAAGTATCCTGCAACCACGAGGCTGAACCGAGGAATCGCTGGTGACCCGCTGAAGGACTGCTCCTCTGCACTGCTGTCGCCTTGTGAAACCCTTTCTATCTCTGATCGAACCAGAAGGCCTGTACTGGTACTTCGACCCTTGGAATAGCGGGGACAGCTATTCTCGGCATCTTCACCATCTCCTGCACGTAAGCCTTCGGAAGTGTCTCTGGGCCATCCAGCAGACTGACCAGCCTACCCAGGAGTCTTGCTCTGTAACCGCCGCCAGGTGGTGTTGTATTTCGAGTCCTTGTCACTCTCACACGATTCGTACACTTGGCATTCCCAGGTCTGAAGTGAGTAGTGTACATTTGGCTGAGATACAGACGGCCGCTCCGTTGCCCTGCTGTGGTAACAAACTGTGCGGGTTCACTTAGTTTGGGACATCTTTAACTCAACTCTGCTGCTGCAGAATCTACACGACGACGAGACGTCCCCTGCTCCCCTGAACCTGCCAGCACTGAAACTGACGCGGAGAAGCCTGGGTCTGCTTGCATCGGGGACCAGTGAGTAGCATAGCTAGGAACTGGTCGCCCTCCTGCAGGAGCCCATAGCTTTTCCCCGCTGTGTCAAACAGCATGCCTTTCCATACTCGTGCTCTGCTTCTGCCCACCGTGGAGGCTGCGCTTGAGTCGCGGAACTCTGTTCTTCTTCATTTGTGCACCAAACTGAACTGCCTGATTCCCTCGAAGAGACTCCCCTTTTTGCCCGTTGGCACCAGCGTGTGCAGGTACTTTTGAGCACAAGGCTCCACTCTTCGTAGGGCTTGGACTTCATTTTAGTTAAGTGCCTCTGAAGGCAGACTGGGTCTAATCATTATTTGGCACTGCCTGTTTTCCTCCCCTTCTAGGTGGACTACACATTTCGTGCATCTAACGCTTTAGACTCGTTTGTATTTGTATATGTATTGTATTGGTTTGGTATGTGTCGGTTTACTACAGTTTTATTGTGATTTCTCGCTTCGGTCATTGTTGCAAAGGCCTTGGAATAAATGTGTATATATTTTTAATATAACACCTGTTTGGAGTAATTTGTAAGTGTCCTTGCTTTGTGTGCTCATTGCGGGATTTCAGTCACCCTCACCCCTCTTGAGACCTAGTCTTGACCGCCGCGATCGCTACCCTGATTGGTCTGGCTTGTCCAGAGGTTACCCTGTTCCAAGTAATTAGGTTGGCCTTCTAAACCTCTGTGCCTCCAGGACAGAGTTCAGAAATCCGTCTTAACAAATTGGTGTACAGCGGTGGGATACGACTGAAGGTATCCAGTGTTGCGCACGAACTAAGGCATTTCAAGTTATTCCTACCAGGACACGTAGTGAATTGTTGTAGTATAACTTTAAAAAGGCCATAGTCCTATATAACAGTATGGAAACAAATACCTTGTTAACTTTAAATGCTTCCAAATCCGAAACATTGAAAAAGATGTGTGCGGAGAGAGGTGTTTCCTCTCAAAGCACCAAATTGGATATGATCCAAAGAATTGTGGCGTGGCAAGAAGCGCAGCTTGACGCTATAGCTTCTGAGGACAGTGCGGAAGGAGGTGGGGCTGCTCTCACTGGTAGAACCGACGCTTCTGCCGCTGCACTGATCCACCGCGACCACGAGGACAGGGAGGATGAGATGTCTGATGTTTCCTCTGCCAGTGCTGATGGCGAGGCTATGCTTGAATTCAAGAAGCAAGACCTCCGGTTTAGGCAGAAGGAGCTTGAGTTCAGCATAGCCAAACTACAAATCGAACAGGCAGAAAAACAGAAAGACAGGGATCACCAGTTGGAACTGGCCAAGCTTCAGGTTGCAAATGGGTCCAAGGGTCCTGGACATGGGTCTGGGGTCTCCTCTCATCCACGGTTTCCAAAAGATCTGCTGAGTGTGTACGAGGAAAGGAATGACATTATGGACTGGCTGAATACGTTTGAGTATGCATGTGAAGTTAAACAAGTTGACAGTGCTGATAAGATTGCCTGGTTACTCAGCAGACTGCCCCATTCTGGCTGTAGTGCCATTATGGAAATGTCGAAGGCTGAGCGAGCTGAATTCGCAATGTTAAAGCAAACTCTCATTTTAAAGTTTGGAAAGACTCCTGCCCAATATTTAAAACGATTCCGAGAGTACAAGAAAAAAGAAGGTGGTACTTGGGTATCTTATGTCACCGAATCCTTAAAAAACTTGACTGGCTGGGTCGAAGGTTATAAGGTTTCTACCTTTGAAGGCATGATAAATCTTGTCATGCTGGAACACATTTTTGCATCTTCTTCCCCGGAGCTTAAGCAGCATTTGGCCGATTTGAAGGAGATAGATCCTAAGAAGCTGGCCATTGCAGCAGACTTATGGGTGTCACATCGAGTGTCCCATAAGGACAAAACTCATCCTGGTAAGCAGGAGGAAGGGAAAAAGTCCAAAGATAAGGAGGTTGGAGAACCTGATAAATCCTCTTCTCAAAAGGGCCACAAAAAGAAAAATAAGGGTAAGACACAAGAGAACTCACAGGGTAGTGGAGGTCAGCCTCCGAAACAGAACTCTGGTTACAATAAGCCTCCCTATGTAAACAGACCCAATGGATCTTGTTTTGCTTGTGGAGCAACTGTCCACGTGAATGGGGATCCCTGGTGTAAGGTTAAACCTTTTGGGGTCCACTCCGCTAATCTGGCCTTCTCCTCCTACGAGGAAGAAGAGATTACAGGAGCATCCTTCTCCTCAGACTCCTTCCCCAGCGGGATAGAAGCTGAGGTAGTTTTAGTTTCCCTGGGTTCCTGGGAGCCTAAAGTCGCAGAGGCTTATGCTAGGATTCCAGATAATACCAAGCACTACTTTAAAGACAGTGTGCTGATCAATGGAGTGGATACTCCAGCTCTTAGGGATAGTGGGTGCAGTCAAACTGCAGTGAATACTACCTTGGTAGACTCAGAGGAAGTTGCCAGAGCTACTCTGATGCCCACTAAGTTGGCTGACGGCCCACCTCGCATGTTTCCAGTAATACCTGTAAATCTTACTTTAAATGGTACAGCAGTCAGGATTCCAGTGAGCATTCAGAGAAACGTCCCAGGAAAGGTCTTGTTAGGCAATGACCTCAGAGCTTTAGGGCTCGTAGGAGACACTGCCGACAGACCCTGCACACGGTCTCAAACACGGGCAGCATTGGCCAAGACCAATACGCCGCCCCAGCCGAAGGGGAAACCCAAGGCGAAAGGATTAAACAAGTCAAGACGAGGGAAAAAGAACATTCCCCCGAGCTCGCCTACCACTGCGGTGGAGGAAGTTGGTCAATCGCCCGGGCCTGACGAGGAGGTGGCGATGCCTGAAGTATTTGACCCCAACGACCATCCTGAACTAAAAGACATGTTAGTAGAAGGTGGTCCTGATAGGGAAGAATTCAGTAAAGGCCAACATGAGTGCCCATCTCTGGAAGGCCTAAGGAGACAGGCCTGCTCCCAGCTTGAGGGTGAACCTCCTGGGACGCATCAGATTTATTGGGAAGGTGGACTCCTGTTTAGTGAGCCCACAGAGTCTACAGAAGGAGACCATAGGAGGTTGGTGGTTCCCCTTGCTGTAAGACCCTTCCTCCTGCAGTTGGCGCATGAAGTGCCCCTTGCTGGTCACCTTGGTATTAAGAGGACCAAGCAAAGGTTATCCATGCACTTCTACTGGCCCAAGATGGGGGTGCAAGTAGAAAGTCACTGCAGGAGTTGTGCCTCCTGCTAGTTATCTGGTAAGGTTGGCTCGACAATCCAAGCTCCATTGGTACCACTCCCAGCTGTGGGAATACCATTCGAAAGGGTAGGGATCGACATCGTTGGTCCCCTTGACCCGCCAACATCCTCAGGCAATAGGTTTATCCTGGTGCAGGTCGACCATGCTACCAGATATCCTGAGGCCATCCCATTGAAAACTGTAACTGCCAAGTCAGTTGCAAAAGCGTTACTTGGCATATTTACTAGGGTTGGATTCCCTAAAAAAGTTATGTCGGATCGTGGCAGCAACTTTATGTCAAAGTATATGCAGGCTATGTGGAAACAATGTGGGGTCACCTACAAGTTCTCTTCTGCATACCACCCCCAGACCAATGGTCTGGTGGAACGTTTCAACAGAACGTTAAAGAGCATGATTGGGGCTCTGGAAGAACCTCAGAGAAGAAAATGGGATCTTCTTTTACCATGCTTACTGTTTGTCTACCGAGAGGTACCACAGGAGGGTGTTGGCTTCAGCCCCTTCAAACTTCTGTTCGGTCATAATGTACGGGGACCCTTAGCTAAAGTCAAAGAGGGATGGGAGATGCCCACTCCCCCTGTTACTACCAACGTAGTAGATTATGTGCTGGGGCTCAGAAAACGGATGGTACTTCTGATGGGCTTGGCTAGTGATAAATTGAAGGCAGGACAAGCGCTGGTGAAACATTGGTATGACCAGAAAGCTTCCCTCATCAACTTTACACCTGGTCAGCAAGTCCTGATCATGAATCCCATAAGGCCTCGAGCTTTACAGGACAAATGGTCAGGCCCTTACACAGTGGTGGAGCCCCTGGGTGAGGTTAACTATTTAGTGGACCTTGGAAAGCCTGGACAGGCTCCAAAAGTGTTTCACGTAAATAGGCTGAAGGCTTTCGTCCCAAGAGTCGAAATCGCAGCACTGCTACTGGCTTCAGATGTTGAGGGAGAGGAGTCTGAACCTCTCCCCGACCTGTTTCAAAGCGGTCCTTCAGATAGCTCCTTTGAGGGTGTCCGAGTGGCCCCTCACCTGACTTCTAATCAGCAGGCTGAGCTGAAAAGTTTGCTTAGGCAGTTTTCCCCCGTTTTCACAGTCGCCTGGTTTGACACCTTGGTGCAAACATAACATAGACACAGGAGACAGTGTACCTACCAAAAGTAGGGGATACAGGATAAGACCGAGGTCAACACGATGTTAGACCTTGGGGTGATTGAACCCTCTAGTAGTCCTTGGTCCAGCCCTGTGGTTTTGGTTCCAAAGGCAGGCACTTCTGAATTGAGGTTCTGCGTGGATTACAGGGCTCTGAATGCTGTCACCAAGACAGATGCACACCCCTTGCCTCGAACAGATGAGCTGGTGGATACTTTGGGTGCCTCCAAGTACCTCAGCACGTTTGACCTCCCTGCTGGCTATTGGCAAATAGCTTTAGCAGAACATGCCAAGGAGAAGACAGCGTTTTCTACTCCAGACGGCCTTTACCAATTCAGGGTAATGCCGTTCGGGTTGAAAAATGCACCTGCCATTTTCCAGAGGCTTGTGAATCATGTGTTGCATGGGTTGGACGAATTCTGTCTTGCATATCTGGACGATATAGCAGTTTTCAGTGCCACCTGGGAAGACCATGTGAAACACCTCGGGATTGTGCTCCAGGCTCTTCAGAAAGCACATCTGACCATAAAGGCTAGTAAATGCCAGATTGGACAAGGCTCAGTGGTTTACCTTGGACATGAAGTAGGTGGAGGGAGGATACAGCCTCTTCCCAGTAAAGTACAAGCAGTACAAGACTGGCCTACCCCCACTAGACAGACCCAAGTGAGAGCCTTCTTAGGACTCACGGGGTATTACCGCAACTTCGTGGCAGACTATGGCACCATAGCTGCCCCTCTGACTGCCCTCACCACTCCGAAGAAACCCAAGAAGGTAACTTGGACCGACGTGTGTGAGAAGGCCTTCAATGGCTTAAAAGACTCCTTGTGCCAGGCCCCTGTCCTCAGGGCCCCTGATTATCAAAGACCTTTTATTGTGCAGACGGACGCCTCTGACACTGGGATAGGAGCTGTACTATCGCAAGTAGATGAGAAGGGTAAGGAACACCCTATTGGTTTTATTAGTCGCCAGCTTAAGGACAGAGAGCTCAGATGGTCCACAGTGGAGAAAGAATGTTTCTCTGTTGTGTGGGCCCTACGGAAGCTGAAGCCCTACCTCTATGGGACCCACTTCACTGTTCAAACTGACCATGAGCCCTTAAAGTGGCTAATGAACATGAAGGGAGAGAATCCAAAGTTGCTTAGGTGGTCCATAAGTCTACAAGGCTTCGACTTCACTATTGATCATAGGCCAGGTGTCCAACATAGCAATGCTGATGGGTTGTCCAGAATGTTTAACCGACTGAACAAGAGACTCATCTAGGGGTGGATTAGTTCCCCCTGTCCATAGTCTGGGAAGGGCGAGTGTTAGGAAAGATTGTGGGTAATTTTCCTTCCATGTGGAAACCCCTAAACTTTTTGCTGTTGTTTTCACCATGATCTAGACATTGCCAGAGAAGTGCAGCCTTCTGCCGCACTCCTCTGGGCTTTCAGTCCATTCTTACGGGGAAAATGACATGCCCTTAAGACAGTCAGTACCGGGAAACGCTGTTTTCCGTAGTTTCTTTATCATGTTGCAGCTTTCGTGCAACATGACACAAGAGGGCATTGTAAGCTAAGTTACTGCTCTCTTGGGTCTCTAGTCTTCTACAGGCCCTAGATACTCTGTTTGGATTGTAACTGATCGGTGGAAGTGAATCACGGACGGGAATGGTGACAGCGATCGTTTCTTGTGTTTTTTTAGCTCCTTTTGGCGTTTTAAGCGCGTTTCTCGCGCTTAGCCCAAAATGGTGGCCTGGCTCACAAAATGGCTAGACCACGAGGCTCCTTTGTCCTGTCCGCTGACCGTCTTGCCCACTTCACCTTCCCCAGGTCGAGCCGACCTGGGGCCTTCCTTATTTGGGCATGTACTTTCCTGCGAAACACAGATGCTTTCGCGGGTTTCTACAGGCCTTGTGTGTGCCTCCAGGATGTGGGCTGGGATGTCTGGTCCCAATACACATCCTGGGTGCCAGAGAGTCTAGTGTGGTATGAATGCCTGGGACCACTGTGGTCCGTGATAGGTCCACGTATCGTGTGAGGGTTTGATCAGCGGATCTCCCATTGGGTCCCCTCCGTTTTGGCGCGAAGGGAACCGTGGATAAGAGGGGGCTGGAAACGGCACTACCATGTCGATCTCCTGAGTTCTCACGAACAAAGGAATACAGGAGCCAAGTATCCTGCAACTACGAGGCTGAACCGAGGAATCGCTGGTGACCCGCTGAAGGACTGCTCCTCTGCACTGCTGTCGCCTTGTGAAACCCTTTCTATCTCTGATCGAACCAGAAGGCCTGTACTGGTACTTCGACCCTTGGAATAGCGGGGACAGCTATTCTCGGTATCTTCACCATCTCCTGCACGTAAGCCTTCAGAAGTGTCTCTGGGCCATCCAGCAGACTGACCAGCCTACCCAGGAGTCTTGCTCTGTAACCGCCGCCAGGTGGTGTTGTATTTCGAGTCCTTGTCACTCTCACACGATTCGTACACTTGGCATTCCCAGGTCTGAAGTGAGTAGTGTACATTTGGCTGAGATACACACGGCCGCTCCGTTGCCCTGCTGTGGTAACAAACTGTGCGGGTTCACTTCATTTGGGACATCTTTAACTCAAATCTGCTGCTGCAGAATCTACACGACGACGAGACGTCCCCTGCTCCCCTGAACCTGCCAGCACTGAAACTGACGCAGAGAAGCCTGGGTCTGCTTGCATCGGGGACCGGTGAGTAGCATAGCTAGGAACTGGTTGCCCTCCTGCAGGAGCCCATAGCTTTTCCCTGCTGTGTCAAACAGCACGCCTTTCCGTACTCGCGCTCTGCTTCTGCCCACCGTGGAGGCTGCGCTTGAGTCGCGGAACTCTGTTCTTCTTCATTTGTGCACCAAACTGAACTGCCTGATTCCCTCGAAGAGACTCCCCTTTTTGCCCGTTGGCACCAGCGTGTGCAGGTACTTTTGAGCACAAGCCTCCACTCTTCGTAGGGCTTGGACTTCCTTTTAGTTAAATGCCTCTGAAGGCGGACTGGGTCTAATCATTATTTGGCACTGCCTGTTTTCCTCCCCTTCTAGGTGGACTACACATTTCGTGCATCTAACGCTTTAGACTCGTTTGTATTTGTATATATATTGTATTGGTTTGGTATGTGTCGGTTTACTAGAGTTCTATTGCGATTTCTCGCTGCGGTCATTGTTGCAAAGGCCTTGGAATAAATGTGTATATATTTTTAATATAACACCTGTTTGGAGTAATTTGTAAGTGTCCTTGCTTTGTGTGCTCATTGCGGGCTTTCAGTCACCCTCACCCCTCTTGAGACCTAGTCTTGACCGCCGCGATCGCTAACCTGATTGGTCTGGCTTGTCCAGAGGTTACCCTGTTCCAAGTAATTAGGTTGGCCTTCTGAACCTCTGTGCCTCCAGGACAGAGTTCAGAAATCCGTCTTAACAAATTGGTGTACAGCGGTGGGATACGACTGAAGGTATCCAGTGTTGCGCACGAACTAAGGCATTTCAAGTTATCCCTACCAGGACACGTAGTGAATTGTCGTAGTATAACTTTAAAAAGGCCATAGTCCTATCTAACAGTATGGAAACAAATACCTTGTTAACTTTAAATGCTTCCAAATCCGAAACATTGAAAAAGATGTGTGCCGAGAGAGGTGTTTCCTCTCAAGGCACCAAATTGGATATTATCCAAAGAATTGTGGCGTGGCAAGAAGCGCAGCTTGACGCTATAACTTCTGAGGACAGTGCGGAAGGAGGTGGGGCTGCTCTCACTGGTAGAACAGACGGTTCTGCCGCTGCACTGATCCACCGCGACCACGAGGACAGGGAGGATGAGATGTCTAATGTTTCCTCTGCCATTGCTGATGGGGAGGCTATGCTTGAATTCAAGAAGCAAGAGCTGCGGTTTAGGCAGAAGGAGCTTGAGTTCAGCATAGCCAAACTACAAATCGAACAGGCAGAAAAACAGAAAGACAGGGATCACCAGTTGTAACTGGCCAAGCTTCAGGTTGCAAATGGGTCCAAGGGTCCTGGACATGGGTCTGGGGTCTCCTCTCATCCACGGTTTCCAAAATATCTGCTCAGTGTGTACGAGGAAAGGAATGACATTATGGACTGGCTGAATACGTTTGAGTATGCATGTGAAGTTCAACAAGTTGACAATGCTGATAAGATTGCCTGGTTACTCAGCAGACTGCCCCATTCTGGCTGTAGTGCCATTATGGAAATGTCGAAGGCTGAGCGAGCTGATTTCGCAATGTTAAAGCAAACTCTCATATCAAAGTTTGGAAAGACTCCTGCCCAATATTGAAAACGATTCCGAGAGTACAAGAAAAAAGAAGGTGGTACTTGGGTATCTTATGTCACCGAATCCTTAAAAAACTTGACTGGCTGGGTCGAAGGTTATAAGGTTTCTACCTTTGAAGGCATGATAAATCTTGTCATGCTGGAACACATTTTTGCATCTTCTTCCCCGGAGCTTAAGCAGCATTTGGCCGATTCGAAGGAGATAGATCCTAAGAAGCTGGCCATTGCAGCAGACTTATGGGTGTCACATCGAGTGTCCTATAATGACAAAACTCATCCTGGTAAGCAGGAGGAAGGGAAAAAGTCCAAAGATAAGGAGGGTGGAGAATCTGATAAATCTTCTTCTCAAAAGGGCCACAAAAAGAAAAATAAGGGTAAGACACAAGAGAACTCACAGGGTAGTGGAGGTCAGCCTCCGAAACAGAACTCTGGTTACAATAAGCCTCCCTATGTAAACAGACCCAATGGATCTTGTTTTGCTTGTGGAGCAACTGACCACGTGAAGGGGGATCCCCGGTGTAAGGTTAAACCTTTGGGGGTCCACTCCGCTAATCTGGCCTTCTCCTCCTACGAGGGAGAAGAGATTACAGGAGCATCCTTCTCCTCAGACTCCTTCCCCAGCGGGATAGAGGTAGTTTTAGTTTCCCTGGGTTCCTGGGAGCCTAAAGTCGCAGAGGCTTATGCTAGGATTCCAGATAATACCAAGCACTACTTTAAAGACAGTGTGCTGATCAATGGAGTGGATACTCCAGCTCTTAGGGAGAGTGGGTGCAGTCGAACTGCAGTGGATTCTACCTTGGTAGACTCAGAGGAAGTTGCCAGAGCTACTCTGATGCCCACTAAGTTGGCTGACGGCCCACCTCGCATGTTTCCAGTAATACCTGTAAATCTTACTTTAAATGGTACAGCAGTCAGGATTCCAGTGAGTATTCAGAGAAACGTCCCAGGAAAGGTCTTGTTAGGCAATGATCTCAGAGCTTTAGGGCTCGTAGGAGACACTGCCGACAGACCCTGCACACGGTCTCAAACACGGGCAGCATTGGCCAAGACCAATACGCCGCCCCAGCCGAAGGGGAAACCCAAGGCGAAAGGAGTAAACAAGTCAAGACGAGGGAAAGAGAACATTCCCCCGAGCTCGCCTACCACTGCGGTGGAGGAAGTTGGTCAATCGCCCGGGCCTGACGAGGAGGTGGCGATGCCTGAAGTATTTGACCCCAACGACCATCCTGAACTAAAAGACATGTTAGTAGAAGGTGGTCCTGATAGGGAAGAATTCAGTAAAAGCCAACATGAGTGCCCATCTCTGGAAGGCCTAAGGAGACAGGCCTGCTCCCAGCTTGAGGGTGAACCTCCTGGGACGCATCAGATTTATTGGGAAGGTGGACTCCTGTATAGTGAGCCCACAGAGTCTACAGAAGGAGACCATAGGAGGTTGGTGGTTCCCCTTGCTGTAAGACCCTTCCTCCTGCAGTTGGCGCAAGAAGTGCCCCTTGCTGGTCACCTTGGTATTAAGAGGACCAAGCAAAGGTTATCCATGCACTTCTACTGGCCCAAGATGGGGGTGGAAGTAGAAAGTCACTGCAGGAGTTGTGCCTCCTGCCAGTTATCTGGTAAGGTTGGCTCGACAATCCAAGCTCCATTGGTACCACTCCCAGTTGTGGGAATACCATTCGAAAGGGTAGGGATGACATCGTTGGTCCCCTTGACCCGCCAACATCCTCAGGCAATAGGTTTATCCTGGTGCAGGTCGACCATGCTACCAGATATCCTGAGGCCATCCCATTGAAAACTGTAACTGCCAAGTCAGTTGCAAAAGCGTTACTTGGCATATTTACTAGGGTTGGATTCCCTAAAGAAGTTGTGTCGGATCGTGGCAGCAACTTTATGTCAAAGTATATGCAGGCTATGTGAAAAGAATTTGGGGTCACCTACAAGTTCTCTTCTGCATACCACCCCCAGACCAATGGTCTGGTGGAACGTTTCAACAGAACGTTAAAGAGCATGATTGGGGCTCTGGAAGAACCTCAGAGAAGAAAATGGGATCTTCTTTTACCATGCTTACTGTTTGCCTACCGAGAGGTACCACAGGAGGGTGTTGGCTTCAGCCCCTTCGAACTTCTGTTCGGTCATCCTGTACGGGCACCCTTAGCCATAGTCAAAGAGGGATGGGAGATGCCCACTCCCCCTGTTACTACCAACGTAGTAGATTATGTGTGTCATGATCTCTGCTTCCAAAAGGTCAGGGTTTTCCCAACTCCCTTGGAAGCAGATCCATAACCCAGGTTCCGAGTGCCAACCAGTCCCAATTGGGACCTTTTGGACCCAGTCCTGGCGCCAGTGGCACCAGGCTCATAAATATGCCCAGTCCCAGCACCAGGCTCATAATGCTTGGGTGGACTTACCTGCTGCAGACCATGCTGCTTACTTGCCTGCCAGTTGAGCCTCTGATCCTCTTCTGTTTGGAACTACTTTTCCTGTTGGGGCAGGAGCCACTCCCTAGATTCAGAACACTGGAACTCTTCTGGAAAGCAGGAACTCTTTTCTTACCTAGGCGTGGCTGTGGAAGGAGACACCTAAGCACTACAGGAGGCTATTTAAACCACACCCGATGGATGAATCTTGCTTTGCGTTATTCTGCAACCTCTGCAGCAGAACGCTCATCGTGTCTTCTGCATCTGATCCTGGGCCTAAGGGAAAAGGCTTACCATCCTGAATCCAGTCTTCAGCAACACCTATAAAGACAAGAAAGAACAGGTTAGCATTACGGTCTTCAGTGACAGCTCTTCACTTACCTGGTCCATCGGCTGCCACCAACGCCTCGCGCTGCATTCCGGCATCTGAAAGACAAAGGCTTACCTACTCTTCGTGCGCTCCGGTGGTCTTCACCCTGCATTCCGGCATCTGGAAGACAAAAGCTTACCAACTCTTCGCACGCTCCGGAGGCCTTCGGCGCTGCATCCCGCATCTGAAAGACAAAACAAGGTGCGTTTAAAGACATTGGGGAACTTTAATACTCACGTGCCAATACTCCTTTCCACATCTAACCCAGTGGGTATTCCGGCACCCTGCAGCCGCTCCGAACTTGTACCTGCAAAATAAAGAGACAGTTAGAGCGCATCGTGAAGCAGGCAACAAGCGCTTACTTACGTGCTTCCAGGCGCTTCTATTCATCACACGGGCTCCATTTTCAACTCACTTCAGCCCGTCATCCGCCATCGCCGGAACCCTGCAACACAAGAGACATCTTTACTAAAGACTTTAAAGACATTGGAATCACTCGTAACTTACCGTTCATGCAGTAAACGACGGACAGCAGTCCTCTGAAGTCAAGAGGCCTGCTCCCCTTATCCAGTGAAGAAACTGGTTACAGCACCCTGCCCCGAGGCAGATGGAGAGCACAGCGTTCACTTACCTAAGGTGAGAGCATTAACCTTTGGGGTTCTACAGGAGAAGAGAAAGGGAAGAAGAGAGAGACATTCAATAACCCAGTTCCTTAATCCCATATTTTCTATCTGCAGACATCTTACCCTTCGAGTCAGACATACAGTGCACAGAGGTCCAGCCCAAAGAGCCAGCCGTGTGTTACACATCACCTTTGAAGATACGGTATACGCCCAGTCAAGACCGGCGCCTCTACGGGAATCAGGTGAGCGTTACAATGTGCTGGGGCTCAGAAAACGTATGGTACTTCTGATGGGCTTGGCTAGTGATAAATTGAAGGCAGGAAAAGCGCTGGTGAAACATTGGTATGACCAGAAAGCGTCCCTCATCAACTTTACACCTGGTCAGCAAGTCCTGATCACGAATCCAATAAGGCCTCGAGCTTTACAGGACAAATGGTCAGGCACTTACACAGTGGTGGAGCCCCTGGGTGAGGTTAACTATTTAGTGGACCTTGGAAAGCCTGGACAGGCTCCAAAAGTGTTTCACGTAAATAGGCTGAAGGCTTTCGTCCCAACAGTCGAAATCTGGCTTCAGATGTTGAGGAAGAGGAGTCTGAACCTCTCCCCGACCTGTTTCAAAGCGGTCCTTCAGATAGCTCCTTTGAGGGTGTCCGAGTGGCCCCTCACCTGACTTCTAATCAGCAGGCTGAGGTGAAATGTTTGCTTAGGCAGTTTTCCCCCCTGTTTTCACAGTCGCCTGGTTTGACACCTTGGTGCAAACATAACATAGACACAGGAGACAGTGTACCTACCAAAAGTAGGGGATACAGGATGTCAGACAAAGTACGGTCTTATATTAAGACCGAGGTCAACAAGATGTTAGACCTTGGGGTGATTGAACCCTCTAGTAGTCCTTGGTCCAGCCCTGTGGTTTTGGTTCCAAAGGCAGGCACTTCTGAATTGAGGTTCTGAGTGGATTACAGGGCTTTGAATGCTGTCACCAAGACAGATGCACACCCCTTGCCTCGAACAGATGAGCTGGTGGATACTTTGGGTGCCTCCAAGTACCTCAGCACGTTTGACCTCACTGCTGGCTATTGGCAAATAGCTTTAGCAGAACATGCCAAGGAGAAGACAGCGTTTTCTACTCCAGACGGCCTTTACCAATTCAGGGTAATGCCGTGCGGGTTGAAAAATGCACCTGCCATTTTCCAGAGGCTTGTGAATCATGTGTTGAATGGGTTGGACGAATTCTGTCTTGCATATCTGGACGATATAGCAGTTTTCAGTGCCACCTGGGAAGACCATGTGAAACACCTCGGGATTGTGCTCCAGGCTCTTCAGAAAGCACACCTGACCATAAAGGCTAGTAAATGCCAGATTGGACAAGGCTCAGTGGTTTACCTTGGACATGAAGTAGGTGGAGGGAGGATACAGCCTCTTCCCAGTAAAGTACAAGCAGTACAAGACTGGCCTACCCCCACTAGACAGACCCAAGTGAGAGCCTTCTTAGGACTCACAGGGTATTACCGCAACTTCGTGGCAGACTATGGCACCATAGCTGCCCCTCTGACTGCCCTCACCACTCCGAAGAAACCCAAGAAGGTAACTTGGACCGACGAGTGTGAGAAGGCCTTCAATGGCTTAAAAGACTCCTTGTGCCAGGCCCCTGTCCTCAGGGCCCCTGATTATCAAAGACCTTTTATTGTGCAGACGGACGCCTCTGACACTGGGATAGGAGCTGTACTATCGCAAGTAGATGAGACGGGTAAGGAACACCCTATTGGTTTTATTAGTCGCCAGCTTAAGGACAGAGAGCTCAGATGGTCCACAGTGGAGAAAGAATGTTTCTCTGTTGTGTGGGCCCTACGGAAGCTGAAGCCCTACCTCTATGGGACCCACTTCACTGTGCAAACTGACCATGAGCCCTTAAGGTGGCTAATGAACATGAAGGGAGAGAATCCAAAGTTTCTTAGGTGGTCCATAAGTCTACAAGGCTTTGACTTCACTATTGAGCATAGGCCAGGTGTCCAACATTGCAATGCTGATGGGTTGTCCAGAATGTTTAACCAACCTGAACAAGAGACTCATCCAGGGGTGGATTAGTTCCCCCTGTCCATAGTCTGGGAAGGGCGAGTGTTAGGAAAGATTTCGTAATTGTCGGTAATTTTCCTTCCATGTGGCAACCCCTAAACCTTTTGCTGTTGTTTTCACCATGATCTAGACTTTGCCAGAGACTGGGCTTTCTTTCCATTCTTACGGGGAAACTGACATGCCCTTAAGACAGTCAGTACCGGGAAACGCTGTTTTCCGTAGTTTCTTTATCATGTTGCAGCTTTCCTGCAACATGACACAAGAGGGCATTGTAAGCTAAGTTACTGTTCTCTTGGGTCTCTAGTCTTCTACAGGCCCTAGATACTCTGTTTGGATTGTAACTGATCGGTGGAAGTGAATCACGGACGGGAATGGTGGCAGCGATCGTTTCTTGTGTTTTTTTAGCTCCTTTTGGCGTTTTAAGCGCGTTTCTCGTGCTTAGCCCAAAATGGTGGCCTGGCTCCCAAAATGGCCAGACCACGAGGCTCCTTTGTCCTGTCCGCTGACCGTCTTGCCCCCTTCACCTTCCCCAGGTCGAGCCGACCCGGGGCCTTCCTTATTTGGGCATGTACTTTCCCGCGAAACACAGATGCTTTCGCGGGCTTCTACAGGCCTTGTGTGTGCCTCCAGGATGTGGGCTGGGATGTCTGGTCCCAATACACATCCTGGGTGCCAGAGAGTCTAGTGTGGTATGAATGCCTGGGACCACCGTGGTCCGTGATAGGTCCACGTATGGTGTGAGTGTTTGATGAGCGGATCTCCCATTGGGTCCCCTCCGTTTTGGCGTGAAGGGAACCGTGGATAAGAGGGGGCTGGAAATGCCACTACCATGTCGATCTCCTGAGTTCTCACGAACAAAGGAATACAGGAGCCAAGTATCCTGCAACCACGAGGCTGAACCGAGGAATCGCTGGTGACCCGCTGAAGGACTGCTCCTCTGCACTGCTGTTGCCTTGTGAAACCCTTTCTACCTCTGATCTAACCAGAAGGCCTGTACTGGTACTTCGACCCTTGGAATAGCGGGGACAGCTATTCTCGGCATCTTCACCCTCTCCTGCACGTAAGCCTTTGGAAGTGTCTCTGGGCCATCCATCAGACTGACCAGCCTACCCAGGAGTCTTGCTCTGTAACCGCCGCCAGGTGGTGTTGTATTTCGAGTCCTTGTCACTCTCACACGATTCGTACACTTGGCATTCCCAGGTCTGAAGTGAGTAGTGTACATTTGGCTGAGATACACACGGCCGCTCCGTTGCCCTGCTGTGGTAACAAACTGTACGCGTTCACTTCGTTTGGGACATCTTTAACTCAACTCTGCTGCTGCAGAATCTACACGACAACGAGACGTCCCGTGCTCCCCTGAACCTGCCAGCACTGAAACTGACGCGGAGAAGCCTGGGTCTGCTTGCATCGGGACCGGTGAGTAGCATAGCTAGGAACTGGTCGCCCTCCTGCAGGAGCCCATAGCTTTTCTCCGCTGTGTCAAACAGCACGCCTTTCCGTACTCGCGCTCTGCTTCTGCCCACAGTGGAGACTGCGCTTGAGTCGCGGAACTCTGTTCTTCTTCATTTGTGCACCAAACTGAATTGGCTGATTCCCTCGAAGAGACTCCCCTTTTTGCCCGTTGGCACCAGCGTGTGCAGGTACTTTTGAGCACAAGGCTCCACTCTTCGTAGGGCTTGGACTTCCTTTTAGTTAGGTGCCTATGAAGGCGGACTGGGTCTAATCATTATTTTGCACTGCCTGTTTTCCTCCCCTTCTAGGTGGACTACACATTTCGTGCATCTAACGCTTTAGACTCGTTTGTATTTGTATATATATTGTATTGGTTTGGTATGTGTTGGTTTACTAGAGTTTTATTGTGATTTCTCGCTACGGTCATTGTTGCAAAGGCCTTGGAATAAATGTGTATATATTTTTAATATAACACCTGTTTGGAGTAATTTGTAAGTGTCCTTGCTTTGTGTGCTCATTGCGGGCTTTCAGTCACCCTCACCCCTCTTGAGACCTAGTCTTGACCGCCGCGATCGCTACCCTGATTGGTCTGGCTTGTCCAGAGGTTACCCTGTTCCAAGTAATTAGGTTGGCCTTCTGAACCTCTGCGCCTCCAGGACAGAGTTCAGAAATCCGTCTTAACAAAAGGGATACCCTGGGATCCAGTGAATGGTGTCCCCCAATACACTGCGGTCCAGTGAATAATGTCCCCCAACCAGACCTCATCGAACAAAGTGATACACTGGGATCCAGTGAATGGTGTACCCCAAAACACTGCAGTCCAGTGAATAATGTCCCCCAACCAGACACCCTCATACAAAGGGATACCCTGGGATCCAGTGAATTGTGTCCCCCAACAGACTGTGGTCCAGTGAATAATGTTCCCCAACCAGACACCCTCACACAAAGACACCCTGGGATCCAGTGCATGATGTCCCCCATCACCCTGGGATCTAGTGAATGATATCACCCTACCTGACATCCTCAAACAAGGGATCACCCTGGGATCCAGTGAATGATGTCACCCAGCCAACATTCTCAAACAAAGGGGAACTCAGGGATCCATTGAATGATGTCACACAACCCGACATCCTAAAACAAGGGACCTCCCTTGCAGGGTGAGCAAGTACCTGGGCCCGAAATCAGAGGGTAACCCGGTGCACAATGCCGGAGCAGAACAGAATCAGCAGAGGAGAGGAGGGGACACCCTGGGATCCAGTGAATGATGTCACCCAAGCAGATATCCTCAAGCAAAGGAGCATTCCTGGAATCCAGGAAATGTCACAATAGGTCTCAAGAACCAACCAGAAATCCTCAAACAAAGGGATACCCAGGATCCAGTGAATGGTGTCCCCTAACAGACTGTGGTCCAGTGAATAATGTCCCCAACCAGACATCATTAAACAAAAAGAAATCCTGGGAGCCAGTGAATAATGTCTGCCAACCAGACACCCTCAAAAAAAGACACCCTGGGATCCAGTGCATGATGTCCCCCAAGCAGACACCCTCAAACAAAGGCATCCCGACCAATTATAGACCTATCACCACAGTTCCCTTTTTACTCAAATTATCGATAGAGTAGCTTACCTTCAAATACAGGACTACCTAGAAGTTAACCACCTATTAGGATCACACCAATCTGGCTTCCGTCCCCTCCATGGCACAGAAACAACCTTAATAGACCTCAAGACCCAAATTGACGAGTTGAAGGACAACGGGAAATCAGCTATGCTAGTCCTCCTTGATCTAATTGCAGCCTTCGACTTGGTGGATCACGCAGTGTTATGCAACCACCTTAGGTCAGCTGCCCACTTCTCAAGTGATGCCATAACCTAGGTCCGGTTCTTCCTAGCTAACTGTACAATGAGAGTCTTCTCCCCTTCAGCCTCGGCGGATCCCATACAAATCTCCTGTGGTGTACCTTATGGATCATCTGTCTCTCCTACCATGCATGACATCTTTACTAAACCCTTGTTTGACAAGTTGGATAGACTGGGTGTCATCTACACTAATTACACAGATGACACCCAGATCCTCATTCTCCTTTCGGGCAACTTTCTGGAAGACTCGGCCTTAGTAAATAGGATATACCGCATCGTTCAGGCATGGATGGCATCCCACGGCCTCTGCCTGAACGACGACAAAACGGAGTTACTGATCCTAGGTTCGGAGATGGCCCTTAAAAAAACTCAACCCAAGTTATGCCTCATTTAATATTGACAACGTCATCAAGGTGATGCCCGCAGTCAAAACTCAGGGATTCTACCTTTACCCTTAAGAAGCAAGTCAACTCACTTGCATCCACAACAGACTACACCTGCAAACTGATCTGGGCATGTAGACCTTGTCTCTCGGAAACTAGTTGCATCACCCTGGCCAATGAAGTTATAATATCCAAACTGGACTATTGTAATGCATTGTATGTGGGAGCTAATAAGTACATCTGTGACAAACTGCAAAGACTTCAAAATAATGCCCTTAGAGCAGATTTGAATATCCCTACCAGAGAACACATCTCCTCATTAAGAAGAGATGTCCACTGGCTCAAGATTAACGATAGGATCCTCCTCAAAACACTCTCACTCACATCCAAATGTCTGAACAATATAGCGCTACCATACCTTGCAGAAAGAATAAACAAGAGATTTACCTCCCGTCCCATGAGATCTGCCAATGCCTACACCCTAGAGATTCCTAGATTTAAACGTACCACAGCTGGCGGCTCTAGCTTCCCGGTCATAGCTGCGCAATCCTGGAATGCACTCCCCCTAGACCTGAGAACTGATCAACCTTACTCTAGATTTAGACAGAAAATCCTGACCTGGATATGATCAAACGACTGCTAAATGTCCTAACCTGTACTATGACTACACCTGTTACTGATTGCCGGCCAGGCACTACCTTTCTCAATCTATCTGTTACCACTGCATTACCTGACTCTATTCATGCTATATCTGTATGCGCTAGTCACTATGTAACCTTAATGTGACAGTAATTCTGGATATTTCCTGTCCCTATGCACCCTAATTACTCTGTAACTAAGCTTAAGTCTACTTACCATTTTGCACCCAGCTACCTCAGGGTTTGGTGCGCTTTATCAAATAAACAAACAAACAAACAAACAACCCTGGGATCCAGTGCATGATGTCCCCCATCACCCTGGGATCTAGTGAATGATGTCCCACAACCAATGTTCCCTCTATGTGCGGAACTAGTTGGCTGTCTTGCGCACATTATTTTCCATGAGCACAACTGACTAATGAGGTAAGCCACTTTGTGAGCATGCAAAGTTAGTGAGCAACTGAGCCTCATTACGGGTCTGACTGTAGCCGTGCCTGTAACAAAGTCACGCCTGCCACCGGACTTGTGATTTTACCGGCACCCGAGAATGGGCAATTATCGGGTCATGCCGAGGTCGGCGGACCCAGTAATTGCCCATTCGCGGGGTGCCAGCAATAAGGGGCTCCCCATCCCCATTCGGCCCCATAGGGCTGAATGGGAATGTGGAGCTCGGATGCACCGGCACCATTCATAGCAGTGCTGGTGCATCCACGAGTTGTGCTCGTGGGTGCTGAACTGCCCGACAGGTCGGCAGGCAGGACACACGAGCACATCTCGTAGTATGGCGGTACGGTAGCAACGGTGCCAGTAGCAATACCAGCGCCGTTGTTGCCTTACTGCAATACTTGAAATGAGGCCCACTGTCTTATAGTTTGGAAAAGAATTTCCGCTTCCCACCCACTGCAATTCTTTACAAATAGGCTAAACATGCATATGTTATTATAAAGACCACTCATCAACTAGTTCAAGACATCAAGATCTGCCTCAGTACTTAGAAAAAGAACTCCTGTGAAGACCCTCTTGTGTATTAAAAAAAACACATTGCAGTCAGGCGGAATACAATATTGTCAGCTGAGATAATGGCAACAAAAAGGAATGTGTCAGAACACATTCTAATAGGAGTTTGTGTGCCACTTTAAGTAATCCATGGACCAGGTTAACATGCATAGTTTGTGTAAGGATGTGTAATAATAATTGCATCAGAATAACTATACCTCAGAATACGATGGTCAAAATTCATGGGGCCTCTGATTACTATCAACATTGCATTGCTCTGTGAGTTGTGACAACACATACTCAAAACAAGCTTTATAGCTAAGAGACATATACACCATCCATTTTTACTCCCTAAAAATAGGAAAAGGTGCCCACAAAAAATGGGAAACGATCACATGGGAGACCACCCCCTGCTTCTAGCCACAAAGCTGCACTGATATTTGTTCAAGTTAGTTACCAGCAGAACAGTGGCATAGGAAACCACTGTAATAAGATTGCTTCCTCATCTGAAGAGGAGTTTTAAGAGGAAAGAACATATTTTAATAAGCATGAAATATCCTTAATGGCAAAGCTAATAACTTTTTTGCTCTCTGCAAAATCATTTGAATCCAAGTAGGGACCACAATCTTATCAGAGCCCGACTTGCAACCCTGATATAGGTTGTGAAATGACAGAGCTCATAATACAGCCTATAGGTGTGCCCTTACTTCCTCACCAGAGCCAAGACAAGATTCAACAAGTGCCGTACTGAGGTTCCTAATGGAAAATGAGAACATCCCATATATATGCCTTTTAATTTAGCAGCAGCAATGTTCATCAGTACAACAGGTTGAGTGCCTTCTTTTGTAACCAGGGAACCCTCTTCTGTAATTCATTTTCACTTAAATAAGTTGCAGGGGGATACTTGAGTCAATAAACGGAAGACCACATGATTAAATAGGAAAGCTTCAGCAGCAGAGCATAGATAGAAGCACAAGGTGCAGTTTCCTACCCTTCAGCAAGCAAACAACATATTTCCTCCCCTGTCCTGCTGAAATGTTCTCCCCTGCCCTTCCACCTGTACCCCCGCATTCCTCGGCTTCTGTGCTAGCCTCCAATACTAGTTGACAGAGCACTGTAAAAAGTGAGGGATTGTAGCAGTAAGCATTTACTGCGATATGTGCATAGCAACAACACTTTGCAAGCAAAACATATGTAATGTCTCAATATGATATTATGTGCATTTTAAGAAAATGTCATCAATCGGCATGTACATAATTATTTTGCAGTGCATAGAAGATTTCTTGCAACACATCCCACGCCTACAGCCCTATAATATTAAACAAGTGCTCAGTGAAGCTGTATCTGTATACCAGCAAGTTACCATATCATTTGTTAAGGCCCAATGGAACTCTGAACACTTGGAAATGATGCAGATTTTGTGAACATCATTCAACTATCTGAATATACATTGCCCATATATTATAGAGGAGTAATGCTAGGCATAGTCGATTTTCCCTTGCAGGTCAAGAAAATGATATTGCAATGTTGCTCTTCACCTATAGGGTATTGTAAGCAGTGTTAAAGTAGGAGATTCTGAGCATAACATCTGTCTACTCAAAATCCTTAGATGGTAAGTTATTATTTGAGTTTCATAATGTGTTAACTTGCAAGGGGACCGCTGAAAAATACCTGCGCGACATATGTACAAAGAAGCGGGAGCAATGAATGAGGCTACACATCCAAGCAGACTGCTTACTCGAAGTCAGTAACCCATTTTTGGTTGATAGTTGGTTTACATAGCATGGGTGACACTTTTGGTGAGGCACCATGACCAACAGAAATTCTGGTACTCGAACGTTATTCGTATTACAACAAATATAAAACAAGTGGATGTCGGAAACAAGTCCGGTAACCTTTGGTAAAGCCAAAACAGGAAGAGTCCAGGTTGATATCTAAATGTGTTCTGGGGCACAAGTTAGAGTCATATGGTAAACTTATGGTAGATCCAAGTATCAGAGTCATGGGTCGGGAGGGAACATTATTTGGTTAATGTGTCCAGGCAAATCTTGGTTTGATTCTGCTGTTCATGGAGCCACTTTTTCATATTAGGATTTAACCTCTTGTGGGTGTATTCTGTTTGGGTTAGTAGGTTTTTAAGGTCATGCTTACATAGTAGGGTAATGCAAATGAGCTATACCAGAATATTAAGATTAGTTAGTCATTTTAAGAGAAAGCAAATGTCAGATAATTGTTGTGGCTTGTACCTTATTAAAACTTTTTAGTTAGGTGAGAATTGTCTGTGTGCGCTGCTAAAAATCTTCTGAGCGGCACCCAGAAGCAAGCTGGGCAAGCGCACATGCACACAGCTTAGACGGAATAGTGCCCACAACCAGACACCGTCAAACAAAAGGACACCTTGGGATCCAGTGAATGATGTCACCCAACCAAAACCCTCAAACAAAGGGGCACTCAGTGATCCATTGAATGATGACACACAACCCGACACCCTCAAACAACAGACCACCCTTGCAGGGTGAGCAAGTACCTGGGCCCAAAATCAGAGCGCAACCTGGTGCATGATTCCGGAGCAGAATAGAATCGGCAGGGGAGAGGAGGTGACACCCTGGGATCCAGTGAATGATTCATCCAACCAGACATCCTCAAACAAAGGGACCACCTGGAATCCAGTAAATGATGTCACCCAACCAACAACCTCAAACAAAGGGGCACTCAGGGATCTATTGAATGATGTCACACAACCGTTCATGTTCAAATAAAGGAATATTCTGGAATCCAGAAAATGCTATCACAAAAGGTCCCACCACTGAACTAGACATCCTCAAACAAAGGGATACCCTGGGATCCAGTGAATAGTGTCCTCCAACACACTGCAGTCCAGTGAATTATGTCCACCAACCAGACACCCTCAAACAAAGACACCCTGGGATCCAGTGCATGATGTCCACCAACACCCTGGGATCCAGTTAATAATGTCCCACAACCAGACATCATTAAACAAAAAGAAATTATGGGAGCCAGTAAATAATGTCACCCAACCAACATCCTCAAACAAAGGGACACTCAGGGATCCATTGAATGATGTCACACAACCATTCATGCTCAAATAAAGGAATATTCTGGAATCCAGAAAATGATGTCACAAAAGGTCTCATGACTCAACCAGACATCCTCAAACAAAGGCACACCTTGGGATACAGTGAATTATGTCCCCCAATGAGACCTCCTCAAACAAAAAGACACCTTGGGATCCAGTCAATGACATCCTCAAACCTAGGGACACTGTGGGATTCAGTGCATGATTTCACCCAACCAGACATCTTCAAAGAAGGGGACACTCTGGAATTCAGGATATGATGTCACAATAGGCGTGACAAACCAACCAGACATCCTCAAACAAAGGGACACAATGAGATTCAGTGAATTATGTCACTCAACCAGACAACCTGGAATCCAGGAAATCTCACAATTGGTCTTGAAACCCAACCAGACATCCTCAAACAAAAAAACACAATCGGGTTCAGTGAATGATGTCACCCAGCCAGACATCCTCAAACTGAGGGACACCCTGCAATCCAGTAAATTATGCCACCCAACATGACACCCTAAAGCAAAGGGACACCCTGGGATCCAGTGAATGAGCCACCCAACCAGACATCCTCAAACAAAGGAACACCTTGAGATCCAGTGAATGATGTCACTCAACCAGACACCCTGACACAAAGGGACCCACTGGAATCAAGTGAACGATGCCACCCAACCAGATATCCTCAAACTAAGGGACACCCTGGGATCCAGTAAATGATGCCCCCCAACATGACATCCTCAAGCAAAGAGACATCATGGGATCTACTGAATGCTGTCACCCAACCAGACATCCTCAAACAAAGATACACCCCAGGATCCAGTGAATGATGTCACCCAACCAAACATTCTCAAACAAAAAGAAAGCCTGTGATCCAGTAAATTATGACACCCAACTAGACAGCCTCAAACAAAATGACAGCCCGGGATACAGTGAAATATGTAACCAAATCAGATATCCTCAAACTAAGGGACACGCTGGGATCCAGTAAATTATGTCACCCAACATGACATCCTCAAGCGAAGGGACATCATGGGATCCACTGAATGCTGTCTCCCAACCAGACATCCTCAAACAAAGATACATTCCGGGATCCAGTGAATGATGTCACCCAACCAGACAGCCTGAAACAAAAAGACAGCCTGTGATCCAGTGTATTATGTCACCGACCCAGACATTCTGAAACAAATGATCATCTAAGGATCCAGTGAATGATGTCACCCAACTAGACATCCACAAATGAAAAGACAGCCTGGAATCCAGTTAATTATGTCACCAAACCAGACATCCTCAAACAAATGAACACCCTGGGAATCAGTAAATGCTGTCACCCAACCCAACATTCTCAAACAAAGGTACACCCGGGATCAAGTGAATTATGTCACCAAACCAGACATTCTCAAACAAATGAGCACCCTGGCATCCAGTTTGAGATGCAACACTGGGGCATAACACCTAATCAAAAACCAGTAAAGAAAGGAACATTCTGAAATCTAGTTAATGATGAATAGGCCTCAGTACCCAATTGACATCCTCAAACAGAAGGACACTAGGTCTCACTTCCTTACCAGACATCCTCAAAGAAATGGACACCCTGGGATCAATTGAATGCCACCACCCAACCAGACATCCTCAAACAAAGGTACACCCTGGGGTCCAGTGAATGATGTCACCCAACCTGCCATCCTCAAACAAAGAGACAGCCTGGGATCCCCTGAATTATGTTACCAAACCAGAAATTCTCAAGCAAATGAACACCCTGGGATCCAGTTAATGATGTCATTCAACCAGATATCCTCAAACAAAGGGACACACTGGTATCAAGAGAATGATGCCACCCAAACAGATATCCTCAAACATATGAACACCTTGGGATCCAGTAAACTATGTCACCAAAAACCTGACATTCTCAAACGGACACCTGGGATCCCGTCAATTATGTCACCCAACTAGACATCCTCAAACAGATGAACACCCTTGAATCTGGTGAATTATGTCACCCACCAGACATCCTCAACCATAGGAACACCCTGGGATCCAGTTAGTGACATCACACTAGGGCCTAATACCTGATTAAAAACCATTAAACAAAATAACATTCTGGAATCCAGTTAATGATGTCACAGTAGGTCTCAATACCCAACTAAATACCATCACTCAACAGAAAAGCCTGGGATTCCTTTTAGTAATGTCACGATAGGCCTCACTACCGAAACAACATCCTCTAACAGAAGGCCACTAGTTATCACTACCTTACCAGACATCCTCAAAGAAAGAGACACCCTGGGATCCACGGAATGAAAGCACACTCGGTCTCAGTGCCCGACCATACATCATTAAGCGAAGGGACTTCCTGGGATCCAGCTACTGATGTCACACTGGGGCTCAATACCCAATGAAACATCATTAACAAAACCGACTCCCTCAGATCCAGCTGGTGATGTCACAATAGGTCTCAAAACCCAATAAAAGATCATTAAGCAAAGGGACACCCTGGGACCCAGCTAGTGATGTCAAACTTGGCTCAATACCCAATGAAACATCACTAAGCAAAGGGACTCCCTGGGATCCAGCTAGTGATGTCACACTCGGGTTCAATATCCAATAAAACATCATTAAGCAACAGACTCCCTGGGATCCAGATAGTGATGTCACAATAGGTCTCAATATCCAATAAAACATCATTAAGCAAAGTGACTCCCTGTGATACAGCTAGTAATGTCACACTAGGTCTCAAAACCCAATAAAGCATCCTTAAAAAGGGACTCCATGGGATCCAGCTAGTGATGTCACACTCGGGCTCAATATCAAATAAAACATCATTAAGCAAACAGACTCCCTGGGATCCAGCTAGTGATGTCACAAAAGGTCTCAATACCCAATAAAACATTATTAAGCAAAGGGACTCCATGGGATCCAGCTAGTGATGTCACACTCAGGCTCAATATTCAATAAAACATCATTAAGCAAATGGACTCCCTGGGATCCAGCTAGTGATGTCACACTCGGGCTCAAACATCATTAAGCAAACGGACTCCCTGGGATCCAGCTAGTGATGTCACAATAGGTCTCAATACCAACTAAAACATCATTAAGCAAAGACACTCCCTGGGACACAGCTAGTGATGTCACACCAGGTCTCAATACCCAATAAAACATCCTTAAAAAAGGGACTCCATGGGATCCAGCTAGTGATGTCACAATAGGTCTCAATACCAAATGAAACATCATTAAGAAAAGGGACTACCTGGAATCCAGCTAGTAATGTCACACTGGGGCTCAATACCCAATGAAATATCATTAAGCAAAGTGGCTCCTTGGGAGTCAGCTAGTTATGTCACAATAGGTCTCAATTCCCAACCAGACATCATTAAGCAAAGGGACGCCCTGCGATCCAGCTAGTGATGTCACACTGGGGCTCAATACCCAATGAAACATCATTAAGCAAAGGGACTCCCTGGGATCCAGCTAGTGGTGGCAACTAGCTCTCAATACCCAACCAGACATCATTGAGCAATGGGACTCCCTAGGATCTAGATAGTGATGTCATACTGGGGCACAATACCCAATAAAACATCAATAAGCAAAGGGGCTCCCTGGGATCCAGCTAGTGATGTTGCACCAGAGGCCAATACCCAAATGAAACATGACTAAGCAAAGGGACTCTTAGGGAGTCAGCTAGTAATGTCACAATAGGTCTCCATACCCAACCGACGTCATTAAGCAAAGGGACCCCCCGGGATCCAACTAGTGATGGCACAATGGGTGTCAATACCCAATAAAACATCATTAAGCAAACGGACTCCCTGGGATCCAGCTAGTGGTGGCAACTACGTCTCAATACCCAACCAGGCATCATTATGCAAAGGGACTCCCTGGTATCCAGCTAGTGATGTCACACTAGGTCTCAATACCCAACCAGATATCATTAAGCAAAGGGACTCCCTTGGATCCAACTAGTCATGTCACACTAGGTCTCAATACCTAACTAGACATCATTAAGCAAAGGGCCTTCCTGGGATCCAGCTAGTGATGGCAACTAGGTCTCCATACCCAGCAAGACATCATTAAGCAAAGGGACTCCCTGCTGTCCAGCTAGTGATGTCACACTGGGGTTCAATACCCAATGAAATATCATTACACAAGGGACTCCCTAGGATCCAGCTAGTGATGTCATACCAGGGCCCAATACCCAATGAAACATCATTAAGCAAAGGGACTCCCTGGGAGTCATCTATTAATGTCTCCATAGGTCTCAATACCTAACGAAACATCATTATGCAAAGGGACTCCCTGGGATCCGGCTAGTGATGTCACACTGGGGCTTACTACCCAATAATACATCATTAAACAAAATGACTCCCTGGGATCCAGCTAGTGATGTCACACTGGGGCTCAATATCCAACCAAACATGATTAAGCAAAGGGACTCCCTGGGATCCAGCTAGTGGTGGCAACTAGGTCTCAATACCGAACCAGACATCATTGAGCAAAGTGACTCCCTGGGATCCAGCTAGTGATATCACACTGGGGCTTAATACCCAATAAAACATCATTAAGCAAAAGGACTCCATGGAATCCAGCTAGTGATGTCACACTGTGGTCAATATCCAATGACACATCATTAAGCAAAGGGACTCCCTGCGATCCCGTGGAAGCCCCTGAAAGTGCCGCTTTGCCGCGGAACGCTCTCCGGATCCTGCTGTTATTTGGATTATTTTTGACTCTTTCAACTACAACCTCCACAAGGCACTGCAACCAACTTTAGTGGGCGTGCCTATATAACTCTGCTCGCGCGCGCACCGCGCGCGCGCACCCGTGGAAGCCCCTGAAAGTCCCGCTTTGCCGCGGAACGCTATCCGGATCCTGCTGTTATTTGGATTATTTTTGACTCTTTCAACTACAACCTCCACAAGGTGAACCAAAAGACTTTAAGAAGGACATAGACTGCCATTATTATTATTAAAAAAAAAGATACTTACATCTTTGTTTCTTCTTGTCTAGGCACTGCAACCAACTTTAGTGGGCGTGCCTATATAACTCTGCTTGCGGGCACCGCGCGTGCGCACCCATGGAAGCCGCTGAAAGTCCCGCTTTGCCGCTTCGCCGCGGCGTCCGGGCATACGGGGAGGGCTATTATAAAGTAAATTTAATTCACTTAACCTTTTTTTCCCCTTTTTCTTAAATTCTAGGTTTTTTTATGATAGGTGGTTTTATTTATGTTTTTTATTATTGCTTGACTGACTTAAATGTCTTAATGTGTTAAATATCTCTGATTTTTTCTCAGCTACAAAAACTGTCATTGAACTTAGACACTACACAAACAAATATATATTGTAATTTACTAATCATATAGCTCCTAACATACTTCTAATTATGAATGATAAAAGGGGTAAGATTTATAATTTACGCACGGACATGCCATGTCCCTCTCGTTTACGTGCATTATGTGATTCATCGCATAAAGATAGCCCTCTCTCAACTCCGAAATCAGTTCGCCCCTCTACCAGTGGACTCCAGTCAGATAAACGAGTTGGGAAGAAACGTACCCGCTCCAACACTGGTGACATTCGAGATTTTGGCTTCAGAGCATTGCATGTTAGTCGCTTAATGGCAAAAATGCCAGAAATAGTCAATCTAAGCGTCTCAAATGTTGAGGCTCAACCTCTACTTATTAATCATGAATGCTTAGTTAACAAACAACCTCTAATGAGCTCTCCTACAGCTCCAGACGCTAATGCTAGTAACAAAGGCTGTGAGCAACCATGCAATATCTCCTTATCAGATACTATGTTATTGCAAAATGCCCGCACAGGCACTGCCCCAATTATATTGGACAAATCAAAAAGCAACATCAATGAAGAGGATGATGCTGTAATCGATCTTTTTTCGTCGCACTCATGCTTCTCGGCCAAGGAAGACAGTCATGATCTTTCCAAATCTCCTGCCTTATTTCAGAACCAAAGCACTTCTGAAACTGAAACCTCCATCTCATTTATACCTCCGACCCCAAGAAGGCCAGATCGAGCTAACTCTGCCAAGATCAGGGAGTCACTCTCGAATAAATCTCCAGTAATAACTCTAGAAATTATGAATATTGCTATAACATCTCTAGCAAAATTATTCGAAGTTCTTGATACGAAAGTAAACTTGATTCTGGAAAACTTTAAAAATAATGCTATTTGGCAACGACAGAGTGTTGACTCCTTGACCCTGAGGCAATTGTTTGAGGAAAAGGCTGTATTGTTAGCATTTAATCAAATACCTGAGCTTATATCCTCACTCAAAAGAGTTACTGAACAATTTAGTCCTCGAAACAGTCAATGTCCAATTGACAAACCTGCACCAACTCTAAAAACTGCTGTACCTTTTGTAGAGGGCATTATTCGTGAGATTCCACCGAAGGGTCAGGCCGAAGTACCCTCGAGACTCACGAAATCTTACGAAGAATCACCTTTGTTGCCCTCTAATAAAGTACTTTCTATAGTATCATCTATTGATGAATCAGGTATACCATCTTCTACAAAGACAATCCCCACTGTTGGAAATGTACAAGTACAAAAAGAAACCTATACGATTTTTGATAAAAATGTAAAGAAACAAAAATCTGAACCTATTGTAAATGTGAAAAAAACAAAAAACCAAAAGTCTAAAAAGATACCATCAAATGGTCAGACTAAACAGTTAATTAAGTCTCTCTCTAAATCAGCGAGTGGCTTAAGATTGGCCTCTGATGCTATATCTAAAAAATACATTAGCTTAGCACAGGAGAAAAATAGATCAACTAACGACAAAAGAAGAGACTCTCAGATAGATCTAAACCACTCACCATTAGACGAATTGGTTAAGGTGGTGGAAGATTGTGATAATGAGTGTATAGACTCACCTGCTGAGGGCCATTTAATAAAATCAAATAAGCCTGATACTGAAAACAAATCTGATCGACAAGAATCCATATTCACTGGTGCGGAAATCAGGAAAGCTGTGGATGACTACATGTCCCAACATCGACCAAGCACGATTCTGTCACATCCGCTGTTGAAATCTAACTCTGTCCTGAATAATAGTCCAAGTCTGTGCTCTGAAACTGTTGGTTGCTCACTTACCTTGCCACTCTGTGAGGATATAGTTGACATAGGTACAAAGGCTCCCTCTGACATGTCAGCAGCTCTGGCACCACTGACAAATGTGCAAACTGAAATTCTATCTTTAAATAGGGATTGTTTAGTAGCCCTAACCATTGAACAAAAGACTCTTAAATCTGCTATGAAAGTATCAACCTCTGATTACAATTCTGATCTTTCATTAACTACAGATCAGAAAGTCAATGTCAGAAATGTTTCATTTCAACTACCAGCATCAATTGAAAAAACAAACGCTATACAAGTAACCCCTCGCACAAAGAAAATGGTCGGAATGACTTCGGGTAATGGAAACAAAAAATCTTTACAGCTACACTCGATTTCTCTTAGTTGTCGAGGTGGTTCCTTTCCGAAATACACCATGAATAGAGGCAGCATAATGGAAATATTTTCTGATATTCCATTGCTGGAGAGTCTTGCCTCTGGAGACATTGATAGGATTGAATTCCCTGATGAAAATGATTTGACTGTTTCGTGTTTGTGGATTAGATCCCGGGCCATTTTTAACATCATATGGTCTGCGAGGCTGGCGCTCTTTGAATTAGGATTCAAATTAATTACTACCAATGGTGAAAATCACTCAACTGAAGACATGCAACTTATAGAAAGAGTACGAGCTGCGGCACCTAATCCTACAAATCTTCCAAATGAAAGTACATCCTCTGCAACTCAAGCGAACAGTTGTTGTTGTTGTAAAAATCCATAACTAGATTTTGATGAGTCATGCCCTCTCACTCACAAAATTAGAATTTTGAGTTGGAACACCAGAGGACATAAGCACTTACTTAACAACCCAAAATCCATATTATCAAACTTTGACATAGTATTGCTGCAAGAGACCTGGCTCATGACCTCTCCATCATGGGATAATCATCACATACATCTAACCCCTGCAATCAAAGGGCTCAAAGGTAGACCAATGTCTGGTCTAACGATAATTTCTGATATCTCAACTGTAACTAATGTATCTGACTGTCCCTCTCCGAATTCCTATATGCAATGGTCTGTAATTCTAATTCAAGACATTAAATTCGCAATCATTAATTTGTATTGGAATCCCGTAGCTATTCTAACATCTAACTTTCTAAAAGATCTTAATGCCATCATGGAAAGTATTGCTGCTACTCCCAATATTATGCACATACTTTTGGCTGGTGATCTGAATATTCACCTTTTTATGACATCTAAAAAAGGAAATTCGGAACGGGTCTCTCAGTGGCTCTCGTTCATAGAAACGTGGGACTTGTTACTGCTGAATTGTGCATCTAAAACTGATATTCCACCTTCTTACACTTGGTCTAGCGGACAACACAAAGCAACTATCGATTATGTCTATGTAGACAGAGTATTATTCAACCAGATATCTAAATTTCTTGTTATACCCTCTGTGGATAGTGATCATATGATGCTGGCGATCGAATTCTCTGTTCATACTCAGAGTAATTTGCAGGTCCATCAACGCCAACTAAAAAAGTTGAAGATCAACACGCAGCTAAATAGGCTACACTGGACGAATCCTGACTTAGAGGCGTTGGGCGAAGATCTGATTAATGATTATCATCTTCTATCAGAGAAAACATCTACCCCTTTGGAATATCATGACAAAATGCACCTCTTTGCCTCTTCTAGCACAACTGTGCATAAAATGAACAATAACACTCGCTCTACCCATGAATATGATCAATCAATTAGAAACAGAAAATCTTTGTTTCGAAAACAAAAAAGACAATCTTTGCTCCTACCGCAGAAATATCGCGGTTCAGCTCTACGAAAAATAAAAACTGATTATAAAAATTGGATAAGAGCATATAAAGCAAGCATGTTTCAAAAGGATGGTGAACAATGGCTTCGAGTAGCTGGGAAAAAAAATACTTCGCAAATCTGGAGATTAATTAACTCTGGCACGACTTGCTCACAACTCTCATCTCAAATTAGTGGAGTATCAGAGGAACGTTGGGTTGAATATTTCACGAACATGTACGATATACCATCAAATAACAGCAAACAAGTGTTACCGAGATTTGAAGGTTCCCCTTTCTCTTTACAGTTTGATATAGATGATATTCTATTCTATATTAATAAGGCAAGTTCATCCAGAGCCCCGGGTCCTGACAGTCTATCGAATTACATTCTAAAACAGAACCCGACTCTTTGGGCTAAAGCTCTATATGCTATTTTTCTTTCCATTCTGGTGAAACAAAACATTCCTCCATCCTGGTGTAAAGCTGTGATAGTCCCTATTTATAAAAAAGGTGATCGCACAAATCCAGCAAGCTATCGCCCAATAGCATTACTGGACGCACCTGGGAAAATTTTTTCCCAACTTATTCTGCGGGATCTTAATTTCTGGTTAAATAATGAAAACAGACGTGACCCTTTTCAGACGGGTTTTGTTGCGAGGCTTGGCACTGCTATCAACATAACCATACTCAATGCCATTAAAGCAGCCCATGTAATGAAAAAACAAGCTCTATACTTGGCATTTGTCGACTTTTGAGTCGCTTTTGATTCAGTTGATCGACAATTACTATTTGATAAAATGCTGAATTTTGGTTGCCCGTCAACACTTATTTCATTAATAAAACTGTTACACTCAGATACAACGATGCAAGTGAAATTGAACCTTGACGGGTTGTTATCTAAAACTATTCACACTAAACGCGGCCTAAAACAAGGCTGTATTCTTGCTTCTACACTGTTTAATATGTTCATTTTTGACATGGGCATAGATCTTGTGAAGGTAATTAATGATGCACCCAAACTTGGCAAGCAAACCATCGCATGGCTTCTCTATGAGGATGACTTGGTCCTTATCTCGCAAACACCGAGTGGACTTCAATCACTTCTTAACCAGCTAGAATGTTTTGTTGTTAAGAATAACCTGACAATTAATTTGGAAAAAACCCAAGTCATGGAATTAAGAAATAATCAACTGAAACTTCGGAAACATAATAATTGGGTTTTGTTTAAACAAAAACTAATGATAGTTGATGAATACAAATATCTCGGTGTAATGTTTAGTAATTCCATTGCAAACAAACCAGAACATAGTAGTTTGAGTAAAAAATTGTCATCTTTAATTTCACAGGCCAAAATACTTTTAGCCAAATATGGCAAATTCTCTTGCTCTCATGTTCTCATATTTTACCTACAAAAAGTAATTCCCATTATGACATATGGGGCTGAATCGTGGGCACCTCAAAAACAAGAATATTGGGACAGAATTGAAGCTCAATTTTGGAAAAAAACCCTTAATCTGCCGAGCTCGACACCAAATGCTCTTTTGCGATTTGAATTGGGCACTCTATCGATGCATATTCAAGCAGTCTGGAAAAGATGTAATCTTTTACGGAAATGTATCTTAGGAATAACTACGAACAATGTATTAACAGCACTGGCAGACTATTTGCTATGCTCTCAGCATCCATTTCCGAGGAACTGGAGAACCTCAGTGTTTAATGATTTGAGCGAAGCGAATATATCACTAGAACTGTTACTGCAGATTCCGAACAGGGCCAAATTGAAATTGTACACATTTGATTGGCAAAACACACAGCAAAAATGTCTAGCATTAAAGGACTTTGATAGAGCACTATTCGGTCATAAGAAATTCCGAAAGGCGGCCGATTACCTATTGAAATGCCCCTCAGTAACACTGAGAAATCAGATTCTAAGATTTAGATTAAATCTATGGCCTACAAACCAAATTCTGTTGAGAAGAGGTCTAATTAAAGCAGAAGTTGCACACTGTCGATTTTGTAAACTTGTTGAGATGGAAGAGACTCTTAAACACCTATTGATTGTATGTTCTGGTTTAAAAACACAAAGAGAAACGATTATCCATAAACTCACTCAATCACATTATCTAACTCGTTCTAATGATGAGCTATGGTATGAATTGTCTGCCACATCGAAAATCTCAATAAGAATAGCCACAATGCAGTTTCTAAAAGCAACACTGCACCCAGCTGAATCTACAATTATGTTATAATGTTAAAATATCATGTTTTAGTATGTAGATTCAGCACAAAAAAAAAAAATTGACCTCTACGGTGTGTGGCTTCTGATTTGGGAATTGATTAATTTTTCAATAATTATTACTATTGTGGGTATGATTATTTGATGAGTATATTTTAGTATTTTTAGGACTTTTATTTTTACTAAATTGAAATCACTGCTTATTTATGTACCTGAGAATTTGTGATGAGAATATATATTGTGGTCATTGTAAATGGAAACAATGTATTTTAATGGATTAATTTTATGGAAAAATAATCTTTTTGTTTTGAAAGGTTAAGTTAATTTGACCAACCAAAATAAAATAAAAAAAATAATAATAAATAAACTCCCTGTCATATAGCTAGTGCTGGCAACTAGGTGTCAATACCGAACCAGACATCATTAAGCAAAAGGACTCTCTGGGATCCAGCTAGTGATGTCACACTAGGTCACAATACCCAACTATACACCATTAAGCAAAGGGTCTCCCTGGGATCCAGCTAGAGATGTCACAGTAGGTATCAATACCCAGCCAGACATCATTAAGAAAACAGACTCCCTTGGATCCAGCTAGTGATGTCACACTAGGTCTCAATAACCAACCAGACATCATTAAGCAATGGGACTCCCTGGGATCCCGCTAGTGATGCCACACCAGGGCTCAATACCCACCCAGACAACATTAAGCAAAGGGACTCTCTGTGATCCAGCTAGTGATGTCACACTGGGGGGTCAATAGCCAATGTAACACCATTAAGCAAAGGGACTCCCTCGGAACCAGCTAGTGATGTCACACTAGGGCTTGATACCTAATTAAAAACAACTAAACAAAGGAACATTCTGGAATCCAGTTAATGATATCATAGTAGGTCTCAATACCCAACTAGACACCATCACTCAACGGAACAGCCTGGGATTCAGTTAGTGATGTCACAATAGGCCCTGGTACCCAAACGACATCCTCAAACAGAAGGACACTAGTTATCACTACCTTCCCAGATATCCTCAAAAAAGGGATATCCTGGGATCCATTGAATGACAGCACACAAGGTCTCAATACCCAAACAGACATCATTAAGCAAAGGGACTCACTGGGTTACTGCTAGTATGTCACAATAGGTCTAAATAACCAATGAAACATCATTACGCAAAGGGACTCCCTGGGATCCAGATAATGATGCTACACTAGGTCTCAATACCCAACCAGACATCATTGAGCAAGGGGACTCCCTGGGATCCAGTTAGTGATGTCACAATGGGTCTCAATACTCAACCAGACACCATTAAGCAAAGGGACTCCCTGGGATCCAGCTAGTGATGTCACGCTAGGTCTCAATACCCAACCAGATATCATTGAGCAAGTGGATTCCCTGGGATCCAGCTAGTGATGTCACAATGGGTCTCAATACCCAACCAGACATCATTAAGCAAAGGGACTCCCTGGGATCCAGTTGGTAATGTCATACTGGAGCTCAATATTGAATGAAACATCATTAAGCAAAGGGACTCCCTGGGATCCAGTTAGTATTGCCACGCTAGGTCTCAATACCCAACCAGACAACATTGAGCAAGAGGATTCCCTGAGATCCAGCTAGTGATGTCACAATGGATCTCAATACCCAACCAGACATCATTAAGCAAAGTGACTCCATGGGATAAAGCTAGTGATGTCATACTAGGTCTCAATACCCAATAAAACATCTTTAAAAAGGGACTCCATGGGATCCAGCTAGCGATGTCACACTCTGGCTCAATATCCAATAAAACATCATTAAGCAAACCGACTCCCTGGGATCCAGCTAGTGATGTCACAATAGGTCTCAATACCCAATGAAACATCATTAAGCAAAGGGACTCCCTGGCATCCAGCTAGTGATGTCACACTGGGGCTCAATACCCAATGAAATATCATTAGGCAAAGGGGCTCCCTGGGATCCAGCTAGTGATGTTGCACCAGGGCCCAATACCTAAATGAAACATCATTAAGCAAAGGGACTCTCCGGGATACGACTAGTGATGTGACAATGGGTCTCAATACACAATAAAACATCATTAAGGAAAGGCACTCTATAGGATCCAGCTAGTGATGTCACACTGGGGCTCAATACCCAATGAAACATCATTAAGCAAAGGGACTCCCTGGGATCCAGCTAGTGGTGGCAACTAGGTCTAATACCCAACCAGATATCATTGAGCAAAGGGACTACCTAGGATCTAGCTAGTGATGTCATACTGTGGTTCAATACCCAAGTGAAACATCATTAAGCAAAGGGGCTCTTAGGGAGTCAGCTAGTAATGTCTCAATAGGTCTCAATTCCCAACCAGACATCATTGAGCAAAGGGACTCCCTGGGATCCAGCTAGTGATGTCACACTGGGGCACAATACCCAATGAAACATCATTAAGCAAAGGGGCTCTTAGGGAGTCAGCTAGTAATGTCTCCATAGGTCTCAATACCTAACGAAACATCATTATGCAAAGGGACTCCCTGGGATCCGGCTAGTGATGTCACACTGGGGCTTACTACCCAATAATACATCATTAAACAAAATGACTCCCTGGGATCCAGCTAGTGATGTCACACTGGGGCTCAATATCCAACCAAACATGATTAAGCAAAGGGACTACCTGGGATCCAGCTAGTGGTGGCAACTAGGTCTCAATACCGAACCAGACATCATTGAGCAAAGTGACTCCCTGGGATCCAGCTAGTGATATCACACCGGGGCTTAATACCCAATAAAACATCATTAAGCAAAAGGACTCCATGGAATCCAGCTAGTGATGTCACACTGTGGTCAATATCCAATGAAACATCATTAAGCAAAGGGACTCCCTGCGATATAGCTAGTGCTGGCAACTAGGTGTCAATACCGAACCAGACATCATTAAGCAAAAGGACTCTCTGGGATCCAGCTAGTGATGTCACACTAGGTCACAATACCCAACTATACACCATTAAGCAAAGGGTCTCCCTGGGATCCAGCTAGAGATGTCACAGTAGGTATCAATACCCAGCCAGACATCATTAAGAAAACAGACTCCCTTGGATCCAGCTAGTGATGTCACACTAGGTCTCAATAACCAACCAGACATCATTAAGCAAAGGGACTCTCTGTGATCCAGCTAGTGATGTCACACTGGGGGGTCAATAGCCAATGTAACACCATTAAGCAAAGGGACTCCCCCGGAACCAGCTAGTGATGTCACACTAGGGCTTGATACCTAATTAAAAACAACTAAACAAAGGAACATTCTGGAATCCAGTTAATGATATCATAGTAGGTCTCAATACCCAACTAGACACCATCACTCAACGGAACAGCCTGGGATTCAGTTAGTGATGTCACAATAGGCCCTGGTACCCAAACGACATCCTCAAACAGAAGGACACTAGTTATCACTACCTTCCCAGACATCCTCAAAAAAGGGATATCCTGGGATCCATTGAATGACAGCACACAAGGTCTCAATACCCAAACAGACATCATTAAGCAAAGGGACTCACTGGGTTACTGCTAGTATGTCACAATAGGTCTAAATAACCAATGAAACATCATTACGCAAAGGGACTCCCTGGGATCCAGATAATGATGCTACACTAGGTCTCAATACCCAACCAGACATCATTGAGCAAGGGGACTCCCTGGGATCCAGTTAGTGATGTCACAATGGGTCTCAATACTCAACCAGACACCATTAAGCAAAGGGACTCCCTGGGATCCAGCTAGTGATGTCATGCTAGGTCTCAATACCCAACCAGATATCATTGAGCAAATGGATTCCCTGGGATCCAGCTAGTGATGTCACAATGGGTCTCAATACCCAACCAGACATCATTAAGCAAAGGGACTCCCTGGGATCCAGTTGGTAATGTCATACTGGAGCTCAATATCGAATGAAACATCATTAAGCAAAGGGGCTCCCTGGGATCCAGCTAGTGATGTTGCACCAGGGCCCAATACCTAAATGAAACATCATTAAGCAAAGGGACTCTCCGGGATACGACTAGTGATGTGACAATGGGTCTCAATACACAATAAAACATCATTAAGGAAAGGCACTCTATAGGATCCAGCTAGTGATGTCACACTGGGGCTCAATACCCAATGAAACATCATTAAGCAAAGGGACTCCCTGGGATCCAGCTAGTGGTGACAACTAGGTCTAATACCCAACCAGATATCATTGAGCAAAGGGACTACCTAGGATCTAGCTAGTAATGTCATACTGTGGTTCAATACCCAAGTGAAACATCATTAAGCAAAGGGGCTCTTAGGGAGTCAGCTAGTAATGTCTCAATAGGTCTCAATTCCCAACCAGACATAATTGAGCAAAGGGACTCCCTGGGATCCAGCTAGTGATGTCACACTGGGGCACAATACCCAATGAAACATCATTAAACAAAGGGACTCCCTGGGATCCAGCTAGTGGTGGCAACTAAGTCTCAATACCCAACCAGACATCATTACGCAAAGGTACTCCCTGGGATCTAGCTAGTGATGTCACACTAGGTCTCAATACCCAATAAAACATCATTAAGCAAAGGGACTCCCTGGGATCCAGCTAGTGATGTCAGAATAGGTCTCAATACCCACTAAAACATCATTAAGCAAAGGCACTCCCTGGGCCACAGCTAGTGATGTCAGAATAGGTCTCAAAACCCACTAAAACATCATTAAGCAAAGGCACTCCCTGGGACACAGCTAGTGATGTCACACTTGGTCTTAATACCCAATAAAACATCCTTAAAAAAGGGACTCCATGGGGTCGAACTAGTGATGTCACAATAGGTTTCAATACCCAATAAAACATCCTAAAAAGGGACTCCGTCGGATCCAGCTAGTGATGTCACACTTGGGCTCAATATCCAATAAAACATCATTAAGCAAACTGACTCCCTTGAATCCAGCTAGTGATGTCAGAATAGGTCTCAATACCCACTAAAACATCATTAAGCAAAAGCACTCCATGGGACACAACTAGTGATGTCACACTAGGTCTCAATACCCAATAAAACATCCTTAAAAAAAGGGACTCCATGGGATCCAGCTAGTGATGTCACAATAGGTCTCAATACCCAACGAAACATCATTAAGCAAAGGGACTACCTGGGATCCAGATAGTAATGTCACACTCAGGCTCAATATCAAATGAAACATCATTAAGCAAAGGGACTCCCTGGGATCCAGCTAGTGATGTCACAATAGGTCTCAATACCAAATAAAACATCATTAAGCAAAGGGACTCTATGGGATCCAGCTAGTGATGTCACGCTCGGGCTCAATATCCAATAAAACATTATTAAGCAAACTGACTCCCTGGGATCCAGCTAGTGATGACAGAATAGGTCTCAATACCCACTAAAACAACATTAAGCAAAGGCACTCCCAAGGACACAGAAAGTGATGTCATACTAGGTCTCAATACCCAATAAAACATCCTTAAAAAAGGGACTCCATGGGATCCAGCTATTGATGTCACAATAGGTCTCAATACCCAACGAAACATCATTAAGCAAAAGCACTACCCGGGATCCAGATAGTAATGTCACACTGGGGCTTAATACCCAATAAGCAACGGAGCTGCCTGGGATCCAGCTAGTGATGTTGCGCGAGAGGCCAATACCCAAATGAAACATCATTAAGCAAAGACTCTCTTTGAGAGTCAGCTAGTAATGTCACAATAGGTCTCAATTCCCAACCAGACATCATTAAGCAAAGGGACTCCCTGGGATCCAGCTAGTGATGTCACACTGGGGCTCAATAACCAATGAAACATCATTAAGCAAAGGGACTCCCTGGTCTCTAGCTAGTGGGGTCACACTGGGGCTCAATACCCAATGAAACATCATTAAGCAAAGGGACTCCCTGGGATCCAGCTAGTGGTGGCAACTAGGTCTCAATACCCAACCAGACATCACTGAGCAATGGGACTCCCTAGGATCTAGTGAGTGATGTCATACTGGGGCGCAATACCCAATAAAACATCATTAAGCAAAGGGGCACTCTGGGATCCAGCTAGTGACGTTGCACCAGAGGCCAATACCGAAATGAAACATCATTAAGCAAAGGGACTCTTAGGGAGTCAGCTAGTAATGTCACAATAGGTCTCCATACCCAACCGGACGTCATTAAGCAAAGGGACTCCCTGGGATACGACTAGTGATGTCACAATGGGTGTCAATACCCAATAAAACATGATTAAGCAAAGGGACTCCCTGGGATCCAGTTAGTGGTGGCAACTAGGTCTCAATACCCAACCAGCCATCATTAAGCAAAGGGACTCCCTGGGATCCAGCTAGTGATGTCACACTAGGTCTCAATACCCAACCAGATATCATTAAGCAAAGGGACTCCCTTGGATCCAACTAGTCATGTCACACTAGGTCTCAATACCTAACCAGACATCATTAAGCAAAGGGCCTACCTGGGATCCAGCTAGTAATGGCAATTAGGTTTCAATACCCAGCAAGACATCATTAAGCAAAGGGACTTCCTGGGATCCAGCTAGTGATGGCAACTAGGTCTCAATACCGAACCAGACATCATTAAGCAAAGGGACTCCCTGGGATCCAGCTAGTGATGTCACACTGGGGCTTAATACCCAATAAAACATCATTAAGCAAAAGAACTCCCTGGGATCCAGCTAGTGATGTCACACTGTGGTCAATATCCAATGAAATATCATTAAGCAAAGGGACTCCCTGGGATACAGCTAGTGGTGGCAACTGGGTCTCAATACCGAACCAGACATCATTAAGCAAAGGGACTCCCTGGGATCCAGCTAGTGATGTCACACTGGGGCTTAATACCCAATAAAACATCATTAAGCAAAAGGACTCCATGGGATCCAGCTAGTGATGTCACACTGTGGTCAATATCCAATGAAACATCATTAAGCAAAGGGACTCCCTGGGATACAGCTAGTGGTGGCAACTAGGTCTCAATACCGAACCAGGCATCATTCAGCAAAAGGACTCCCTGGGATCCAGCTAGTGATGTCAGACTAGGTCTCAATAACCAACCAGACATCATTAAGCAATGGGACTCCTTGGGATCCAGCTAGTGATGTCACACCAGGGCTCAATACCCACCCAGACAACATTAAGCAAAGGGACTCTCTGTGATCCAGCTAGTGATGGCACACTGGGGGGTCAATAGTCAATGTAACATCATTAAGCAAAGGGACTCCCTCAGAACCAGCTAGTGATGTCACATTAGGACTTGATACCTAATCAAAAACTACTAAACAAAAGAACATTCTGGAATCCAGTTAATGATATCATAGTAGGTCTCAATACCCAACTAGACACTATCACTCAACGGAACAGCCTGGGATTCAGTTTGTGATGTCACAATAGGCCGTGACACCCAAATGACATCCTCAAACTGAAGGACACATCGTTATCACTACCTTCCCAGACACCCTCAAATAAAGGGGTACCCTGGGATCCATTGAATGACAGCACACAAGGTCTCAATACCCAACCAGACATCATTAAGCAAAGGGACTCACTGAGTTACTGCTAGCTATGTCACAATAGGTCTAAATACCCAATGAAACATCATTACGCAAAGGGACTCCCTGGGATCCAGGTATGGATGCTGCACTAGGTCTCGATATCCAACCAGACATCATTGAGCAAGGGGATTCCCTGGGATCCAGCTAGTGATGTAACAATGGGTCTCAATACCCAACCAATGTCATTAAACAAAGGGACTCCCTGGGATCCAGTTAGTGATGTCACAATGGGTCTCAATACTCAACCAGACACCATTAAGCAAAGGGACTACCTGGGAACCAGCTAGTTGTGCCACGCTACGTCTCAATACCCAACCAGACATCATTGAACAAGTGGATTCCCTGGTATCCAGCTAGTGATGTCACAATGGGTCTCAATACCCAATCAGACATCATTAAGCAAAGGAACTCCCTGGGATCCAGTTAGTGATGTCATACTGGGGCTCAATATGCAATGAAATATCATTAAGCAAAGGGACTCTCTGGGATCTAGATAATGATGCTACACTAGGTCTCCATACCCAACCAGACATCATTGAGCAAGTGGATTTCCTGGGATCGAGCTAGTGATGTCACAATGGGTCTCAATACCCAACCAGACATCATTAAGCAAAGGGACTCCCTGGGATCCAGTTAGTGATGTCATACTGGGGCTAACTATCCAATGAAACATCATTAAGCAAAGGGACTCCCTTGGATCCAGCTAGTGATGCCATGCTAGGTCTCAGTACCCAACCAGACATCATTGAGCAAGGGGATTCCCTGGGATCCAGCTAGTGATGTCACACTGGGGCACAATACCCAATGAAACACCATTAAATAAAGGGACTCGCTGGGATCCAGCTAGTGGTGGCAACTAAGTCTCAATACCCAACCAGACATCAGTACGCAAAGGGACTCCCTGGGATCTAGCTAGTGATGTCACACTAGGTCTCAATACCCAACAAGACATCATAAAGCAAACGGGCTCCCTTGGATCCAGCTTGGGTTGTCACACTAGGTCACAATACCCAACAATACACCATTAAGCAAAGGGTCTCCCTGGGATCCAGCTAGTGATGTCACACTAGGTCTCAATACCCAATAAAACATCATTAAGCAAAGGGACTGTCACACCGCCTCTCACACAGAAGACCCGCTCCTCCAGATCCACACTCAGGGGTACCTCATCGCCCCGGCAAGTCACACATAGTAGGGCACATGGCATACTCAACACCACGGGAGTGTATCGTCCTTCACGTTTGTGGCAAGTAAGATGGAGGCTTCTGCATCATAAACGATCACATCCACGACGGCGAATGGTTCGACACAGCACGGCAAAGATCACGTGATTTCAGCACGGCAACGCTTTGGTACTTTTCGTCACGTGAACATGGTCACGTGTTGCTTTGGTACCTTCGTCACGTGAACATGGTCACGTGTTCCTCATTCCGTATAAAAGGAGCCTAATTACAGAAAGCGTTGCTTCACAGCTGCTTCCTTGGATCACGTGACGCTTCTGCATTCGTTCAAGATTCTTCCTTCGACCACGGCCTCGTACTTCGGACTGCTCTTTGCCTAACCCTTGCCTGTTTTGGAACTTTGGATTATTTTCTTGGATCAACTGCTGCCAACCTTGTTCTGCTTTACGGACTGCCTTGTTTGGAACTCTTGTTTTGACCTCGAACTCTAAATCATCCAGATCACGTGCTCCCTTGGGACCTCGGTCCATTCCCCAGGTGATAGTCTACCAGGACGAACTATACACACCACGAGTCATCAAACCCCACACTCACAGGTACTATAGTGATTCAGAGATTACCCATTGATAATTGCACATTGTACCATAATCTAACCATATTCTTTCCTTTGCAGCGCTCCAGGGGTTCTTCCGGTTGTTTCCGCGTCCTGACTCCACGGACTATCACCTTTGGCTCTAATTGTCATTCTGACAGGTGTTACCGTGGTTGGCAGTTTGATACTTGGGGACAGAGGGATAGACCATACTCTGCACGACCATCAACTTTGTAACAGACTGTGAAGCCATTTGGTCGTATAGAGTATGAATCCCTCCACCGGGGACCCCGTGACCGCTCTGATTCAGGCAATGACGTCCCTCAGGACTGACATGGCCGCCGCCACATCCGCTATACATAACCGGCTTGACGCCTTACAAAGTACACGATACCCATTGCCACCAGATACCGAATTCGGGGATACTGTTCCTTCAGATCAATCATCCTCGGTCCCAACACCAACACCCACCCCTGTGTTACTCCCGGCACCTGTGCCCCTTGCTGCTCCAGAACGTTTCCAGGGGGATCCTCGAAAATATCGTACTTTCATTAATCAATGCAAACTTCATTTCTTGTGCAGACCCCTGGCTTTCCCTGACTCAGTCACAAAGGCTGCATTTCTGTTGTCTCATCTATCTGGGGTAGCGGCCACCTGGGCAAATCCTATGTTGGAAAACAATCATCCTGCCTTGTATGATTTCGAGCTCCTCACAACCGAAATGGCCAAAGTTTTTGATACACGCTATAAGGCTCAATCAAGGGATCTGGAACTATTAGACTTAAAACAGGGTAAATTATCACTGATTGAATACATAGCGCAATTTAACCAACTAGCCGCGGAGACTTCTTGGCCAGAAGAGAAAAAGGCGATTGTATTCTATCGTGGCTTATGCGACTCCATGAAGGATGCGCTTTCTGTGGTTCCTGCCCTTCCTTCGGTGTTCTCAGAACTGGTGGATCTTGCTTTACAGATCGACGCAAGAAGATCCGAGAGAAGGTCAGAAACCGCGTTTACCAGTCTGTCTGGTCAGGCCTCTTCTGCCCCCCCTGAACCCATGCAAATAGGCGGTATTCGAAGCCCAATAACACCAAACGAACGAGAACGTCGGAGAGCGGATAATGCCTGTTTTTATTGTGGGTTAAATGGACATTATGTAAGGGAATGCCCTCGACGTCCTAAGAACAAAACACCGGGTTTTCTGAAGACTCGCCCCTGATTCAGAGGGCACAGGCGAGTCTGTCTTCAAATCCTTCTGAACCCGCCTTTGGCCCTGTCAGACCGATAGTAGTTCATGCCCTTCTGAAACCCACTAGGGAGATTACGCATATGGTTCATATTGTCATTGATTCTGGGGCCACTGGATGTTACATTGATATAGATTTAGCTAATCGTCTCAATTTACCTCTGGTCAGAAAAGAACATCCGGAACCAGTACATGCGGTTGATGGCACATCCTTGTCTTCTGGTCCCATCCAATTTCAGACCGCTCCCTTAGAAGTATTAATTCAGAACAACCATAGAGAAGTAATGTCTTTTGATCTTATCACTACACCACAATTTGGCATGATAGTGGGAATACCTTGGTTAAGGCAACATAATCCCTTGATCAATTGGGGGACAGGACTAGTCACGTTCGAGTCAGAAGTGTGTCAGCAGTTTTGTCTTGTAGAAAACGAGTCTCTTTCCTCTCCTGCCGCAATTCTGGGTGCCATGGCCTCTACTCAAATAGATGACAGTACAACTGACATTGTGCATTTACATACCGTGGGGGCCACATTGACTCATGTTCCTGCAGAATACCACGAATTCCATATGGTTTTTGATAAGGGTACGGCGGAGGGTTTACCCCCACACAGACCGTACGACTGTCCGATTGATCTGATTCCAGACGCCCCTATACCCAGGGGTAAAATCTACTCGTTGTCACAACCTGAAGAAAAGGCCCTCAAGGAATACATCCGGCAGGCTTTAGAATTGGGTCACATTCGTCCCTCGAGTTCCCCGGCTGCCAGCCCGATATTCTTTGTGCCCAAAAAGGAGGGTGATCTACGGCCATGTATAGATTACAGGAAATTGAATGCCGTTACTATCAAGAACAGATACCCTCTACCACTCATCTCCACATTATTGGACCGGTTAACAAAGGCTTCTGTTTTCACCAAGTTGGATTTAAGAGGGGCTTACAATCTAATCCGTATGAGGCCTGGGGATGAGTGGAAGACGGCTTTTTGTTCCAAGCAGGGATTATTTGAGTATACTGTAATGCCCTTCGGGCTCTGTAATGCTCCAGCAACTTTCCAACGTTTTATCAACGACGTATTCTCTGACATTTTGGATACGTTCGTGGTGGTATATTTGGACGATATTTTGATTTACTCATCCTCGTTGGAGGAACATATCTGCCATGTCAAAGAGGTTCTTTCTCGTTTGAAAGCGCACGCTCTGTTCGCCAAACCAGAAAAATGCATTTTCCATTCAAAGGAAGTGGAATTCTTGGGGTTCTTCATCTCTCCCGGGGGTTTATCCATGAACCAGTCCAAAGTTCGTGCGGTCCTGCAATGGCCAGTCCCAGTGAACATTAAACAACTTCAGTCATTCCTTGGGTTCGCCAATTTTTATCGGCGATTCATCGCAGGTTTTTCCTCCATTGTTTCTCCTTTGACTGCTTTGACCAGTCCGCAGGTTCCTTACAATTGGACCCCTACGCACCAAAAGGCGTTCGAGGCTCTTAAATCCAGGTTTGCTTCTGCACCTGTTTTGCAACACCCCGATCCTGACTTACCCTATGTCCTGGAGGCAGATGCCTCATCATTTGCTTTAGGCGCTGTGTTGTCCCAGCCATGCCCTGCCACGGGTGTTCTACACCCAGTGGCCTATCATTCTCGGAAATTCTCGGCTGCCGAAACCCATTACACGGTAACCGAGAAAGAACTACTGGCCATTAAAGACGCCCTTCAGACCTGGCGTCATCATCTTCTGGGGGCCAAGCATCAGACAGTGGTCTATACCGATCATAAAAACCTACAAGATCTAGCTTCTTTAAAATGTGTCAATAGCCGGCAAGTACGTTGGCATCTGTTTTTCGCTGCTTTTGACTTTGTGGTCAAACACCGACCAGGTCCCAACCACGGCAAGGCTGACGCATTGTCTCGATCTCCCGGTGGGGAATCACTAGCCTCATATCCAGACACATTATTAGGAAAGGGCCATGTTATTTGTATGTGTACACCTCCACCAACCATGCTCACTACTATCAGACAATGGGTTGCTCAACATCCTCATGCACTCGCTGAATGGGACATTACACTTCAGGACGGGCTGCCGTTTGTCCAGGGCAAGTTATTTCTCCCTACTATTCAATGTATGGGCAACACCCACGAGTCCTACCACTCCCTGATTTCACATCCGCCACTCCCGCTGCCAATGCCTGTGTACGTGATCTAGCTGGGGTGCATGCGCAAACCTTGGTCCATCTCCGCGAAGCACAGTCCGCAATGAAGGGCAAGGCGGACCGGAAACGGGTTGAGGCACCGGTGTATCGGGTGGGTGATCGGGTGTGGTTGTCGACCAGACACTTACGCATCCCTGGTTGTCGCAAATTGCTGCCCCGCTTTGTGGGTCCTTATCGGATCCAGAAAATCCTGAATCCAGTGGCCATGCGCTTGTCCGTTCCACGTTCCTGGAGGATCCATCCAGTCTTCCATGTCTCCCTCCTCAAGCCCTATCATGCTTCCACTCGTGTCCTTGTTCCTCCTGCCCCTGTCTCTGTGTCTTCTCAGGACGTTTTTGAGGTCAGTGCCATCCTTGGGTCCCGTTACCATAGGGGTTGCCTGCAGTATCTGGTTGACTGGCTGGGTTATGGCCCGGAGGACCGTTCTTGGGTTTCTTCCCATGACGTTCAGGCGCCGCTTTTGGTGTCGCAGTTCCATAAGGATAACCCGGCTAGCCCACGAGGTCGTGGGCCTTTGAGGGGGGATTCTGTCACACCGCCTCTCACACAGAAGACCCGCTCCTCCAGATCCACACTCAGGGGTACCTCATCGCCCCGGCAAGTCACACATAGTAGGGCACATGGCATACTCAACACCACGGGAGTGTATCGTCCTTCACGTTTGTGGCAAGTAAGATGGAGGCTTCTGCATCATAAACGATCACATCCACGACGGCGAATGGTTCGACACAGCACGGCAAAGATCACGTGATTTCAGCACGGCAACGCTTTGGTACTTTTCGTCACGTGAACATGGTCACGTGTTGCTTTGGTACCTTCGTCACGTGAACATGGTCACGTGTTCCTCATTCCGTATAAAAGGAGCCTAATTACAGAAAGCGTTGCTTCACAGCTGCTTCCTTGGATCACGTGACGCTTCTGCATTCGTTCAAGATTCTTCCTTCGACCACGGCCTCGTACTTCGGACTGCTCTTTGCCTAACCCTTGCCTGTTTTGGAACTTTGGATTATTTTCTTGGATCAACTGCTGCCAACCTTGTTCTGCTTTACGGACTGCCTTGTTTGGAACTCTTGTTTTGACCTCGAACTCTAAATCATCCAGATCACGTGCTCCCTTGGGACCTCGGTCCATTCCCCAGGTGATAGTCTACCAGGACGAACTATACACACCACGAGTCATCAAACCCCACACTCACAGGTACTATAGTGATTCAGAGATTACCCATTGATAATTGCACATTGTACCATAATCTAACCATATTCTTTCCTTTGCAGCGCTCCAGGGGTTCTTCCGGTTGTTTCCGCGTCCTGACTCCACGGACTATCACCTTTGGCTCTAATTGTCATTCTGACAGGTGTTACCGTGGTTGGCAGTTTGATACTTGGGGACAGAGGGATAGCCCATACTCTGCACGACCATCAACTTTGTAACAGGGACTCCCTGGTATCCAGCTAGAGATGTCAGAATAGGTCTCAATACCCACTAAAACATCATTAAGCAAAGGCACTCCCTGGGACACAGCTAGTGATGTCAGAATAGGTCTCAATATCCACTAAAACATCATTAAGCAAAGGCACTCCCTGGGACACAGCTAGTGATGTCACACTAGGTCTTAATACCCAATAAAACATCCTTAAAAAAGGGACTCCATGGGGTCGAGCTAGTGATGTCACAATAGGTCTCAATACCCAATAAAACATCCTTAAAAAGGGACTCCATGGGATCCAGCTAGTGATGTCACACTCGGGCTCAATATCCAATAAAACATCAGTAAGCAAACAGACTCCCTAGTATCCAGCTAGTGATGTCAGAATAGGTCTCAATACCCACCAAAACATCATTAAGCAAAAGCACTCCCTAGGACACAGCTAGTGATGTCACAATAGGTCTCAATACCCAACGAAACATCATTAAGCAAAGGGACTACCTGGGATCGAGATAGTAATGTCACACTCAGGCTCAATATCAAATAAAACATCATTAAGTAAAGGGACTCCCTGGGATCCAGCTAGTGATGTCACAATAGGTCTCAATACCAAATAAAACATCATTAAGCAAAGGGACTCTATGGGATCCAGCTAGTGATGTCACGCTCGGGCTCAATATCCAATAAAACATTATTAAGCAAACTGACTCCTTGGGATCCAGCTGGTGATGACAGAATAGGTCTCAATACCCACTAAAACAACATTAAGCAAAGGCACTCCCAGCGACACAGAAAGTGATGTCACAATAGGTCTCAATACCAAATAAAACATCATTAAGCAAAGGGACTCTATGGGATCCAGCTAGTGATGTCACGCTCGGGCTCAATATCCAATAAAACATTATTAAGCAAACTGACTCCATGGGATCCAGCTATTGATGTCACAATAGGTCTCAATACCCAACGAAACATCATTAAGCAAAAGGACTACCTGGGATCCAGCTAGTAATGTCACACTGGAGCTTAATACCCAATAAGCAATGGGGCTGCCTGGGATCCAGCTAGTGATGTTGCACGAGAGGCTAATACCCAAATGAAACATCATTAAGCAAAGGCTCTCTTTGAGAGTCAGCTAGTAATGTCACAATAGGTTTCAATTCCCAACCAGACATCATTAAGCAAAGGGACTCCCTGGGATCCAGCTAGTGATGTCACACTGGGGCTCAATAACCAATGAAACATCATTAAGCAAAGGGACTCCCTGGTGTCTAGCTAGTGGGGTCACACTGGGGCTCAATACCCAATGAAACATCATTAAGCAAAGGGACTCCGTGGGATCCAGCTAGTGGTGGCAACTAGGTCTCAATACCCAACCAGACATCATTGAGCAATGGGACTCCCTAGGATCTAGCGAGTGATGTCATACTGGGGCGCAATACCCAATAAAACATCACTAAGCAAAGGGGCACCCTGGGATCCAGCTAGTGACGTTGCACCAGAGGCCAATACCCAAATGAAACATCATTAAGCAAAGGGACTCTTAGGGAGTCAGCTAGTAATGTCACAATATGTCTCCATACCCAACCGGACGTCATTAAGCAAAGGGACTCCCCGGGATACGACTAGTGATGTCACAATGGGTGTCAATACCCAATAAAACATGATTAAGCAAAGGGACTCCCTGGGATCCATCTAGTGGTGGCAACTAGGTCTCAATACCCAACCAGACATCATTACGCAAAGGGACTCCCTGGGATCCAGCTATTGATGTCACACTAGGTCTCAATACCCAACCAGATATCATTAAGCAAAGGGACTCCCTTGGATCCAACTAGTCATGTCACACTAGGTCTCAATACCTAACCAGACATCATTATGCAAAGGGCCTACCTGGGATCCAGTTAGGAATGGCAATTAGGTTTCAATACCCAGCAAGACATTATTCAGCAAAGGGATTCCCTGGGATCCAGCTAGTGACGGCAACTAGGTCTCAATACCGATCCAGACATCATTAAGCAAAGGGACTCCCTGGGATCCAGCTAGTGATGTCACACTGGGGCTTAATACCCAATAAAACATCATTAAGCAAAAGAACTCCCTGGGATCCAGCTAGTGATGTCACACTGTGGTCAATATCCAATGAAACATCATTAAGCAAAGGGACTCCCTGGGATACAGCTAGTGGTGGCAACTAGGTCTCAATACCGAACCAGACATCATTAAGCAAAGGGACTCCCTGGGATCCAGCTAGTGATGTCACACTGTGGTCAATATCCAATGAAACATCATTAAGCAAAGGGACTCCCTGGGATACAGCTAGTGGTGGCAACTAGGTCTCAATACCGAACCAGACATCATTAAGCAAAGGGACTCCCTGGGATCCAGCTAGTGATGTCACACTGGGGCTTAATACCCAATAAAACATCATTAAGCAAAAGGACTCCATGGGACCCAGCTAGTGATGTCACACTGTCGTCAATATCCAATGAAACATCATTAAGCAAAGGGACTCCCTGGGATACAGCTAGTGGTGGCAACTAGGTCTCAATACCGAACCAGGCATCATTAAGCAAAAGGACTCCCTGGGATCCAGCTAGTGATGTCAGACTAGGTCTCAATAACCAACCAGACATCATTAAGCAATGGGACTCCCTGGGATCCAGCTAGTGATGTCACACCAGGGCTCAATACCCACCCAGACAATATTAAGCAAATGGAATCTCTGTGATCCAGCTAGTGATGGCACACTGGGAGGTCAATAGCCAATGTAACATCATTAAGCAAAGGGACTCCCTCAGAACCAGCTAGTGATGTCACATTAGGACTTGATACCTAATCAAAAACTACTAAACAAAAGAACATTCTGGAATCCAGTTAATGATATCATAGTAGGTCTCAATACCCAACTAGACACCATCACTCAACGGAACAGCCTGGGATTCAGTTTGTGATGTCACAATAGGCTGTGGTACCCAAACGACATCCTCAAACTGAAGGACACATCGTTATCACTACCTTCCCAGACACCCTCAAATAAAGGGGTACCCTGGGATCCATTGAATGACAGCACACAAGGTCTCAATACCCAAACAGACATCATTAAGCAAAGGGACTCACTGAGTTACTGCTAGCTATGTCACAATAGGTCTAAATACCCAATGAAACATCATTACGCAAAGGGACTCCCTGGGATCCAGGTATGGATGCTGCACTAGGTCTCGATATCCAACCAGACATCATTGAGCAAGGGGATTCCCTGGGATCCAGCTAGTGATGTAACAATGGGTCTCAATACTCAACCAATGTCATTAAACAAAGGGACTCCCTGGGATCCAGTTAGTGATGTCATACTGGGGCTCAATATCCAATGAAACATCATTAAGCAAAGGGACTCCCTTGGATCCAGCTAGTGATGCCATGCTAGGTCTCAATACCCAACCAGACATCATTGAGCAAGGGGATTCCCTGGGATCCAGCTAGTGATGTCACAATGGGTCTCAATACCCAACCAGACTTCATTAAGCAAAGTGACTCCGTAGGATACAGCTAGTGATGTCACACTAGGTCTCAATACCCAATAAAACATCCTTAAAAAAGGGACTCTGCGGGATCCAGCTAGTGATGTCACACTGGGGCTTAATACCCAATAAAACATCATTAAGCAAAAGGACTCCCTTGGATCCAGCTAGTGATGCCATGCTAGGTCTCAATACCCAACCAGACATCATTGAGCAAGGGGATTCCCTGGGATCCAGCTAGTGATGTCACAATGGGTCTCAATACCCAACCAGACTTCATTAAGCAAAGTGACTCCGTAGGATACAGCTGGTGATGTCACACTAGGTCTCAATACCCAATAAAACATCCTTAAAAAAGGGACTCTGCGGGATCCAGCTAGTGATGTCACACTGGGGCTTAATACCCAATAAAACATCATTAAGCAAAAGGACTCCCTGGGATCCAGCTAGTGATGTCACACTGTGGTCAATATCCAATGAAACATCATTAAACAAAGGGACTCCCTGGGATACAGCTAGTGGTGGCAACTAGGTCTCAATACCGAACCAGACATCATTAAGCAAAGGGACTCCCTGGGATCCAGCTAGTGATGTCACACTGGGGCTTAATACCCAACAAAATATCATTAAGCAAAAGGACTCCATGGGATCCAGCTAGTGATGTCACACTGTGGTCAATATCCAATGAAACATCATTAAGCAAAGGGACTCCCTGGGATACAGCTAGTGGTGGCAACTAGGTCTTAATACCGAACCAGGCATCATTAAGCAAAAGGACTCCCTGGGATCCAGCTAGTGATCTCACACTAGGTCACAATACCCAAACATACACCATTAAACAAAGGGTATCCCTGAGATTCAGCTAGTGATGTCACACTAGGTCTCAATAACCAACCAGACATCATTAAGCAATGGGACTCCCTGGGATCCAGCTAGTGATGTCACACAAGGGCTCAGTACCCACCCAGACAACATTAAGCAAAGGGACTCTCTGTGATCCAGATAGTGATGGCACACTGGGGGGTCAATAGCCAATGTAACATCATTAAGCAAAGTGACTCCCTCAGAACCAGCTAGTGATGTCACATTAGGACTTGATACCTAATCAAAAACTACTAAACAAAGGAACATTCTGGAATCCAGTTAATGATATCATAGTAGGTCTCACTACCCAACTAGACACCATCACTCAACGGAACAGCCTGGGATTCAGTTTGTGATGTCACAATAGGCCGTGGTACCCAAACGACATCCTCAAACAGAAGGACACTCGTTATCACTACCTTCCCAGACATCCTCAAATAAAGGGATACCCTGGGATCCATTGAATGACAGCACACAAGGTCTTAATACCCAACCAGACATCATTAAGCAAAGGGCCTACCTGGGATCCAGTTAGGAATGGCAATTAGGTTTCAATACCCAGCAAGACATTATTCAGCAAAGGGATTCCCTGGGATCCAGCTAGTGACGGCAACTAGGTCTCAATACCGATCCAGACATCATTAAGCAAAGCGACTCCCTGGGATCCAGCTAGTGATGTCACACTGGGGCTTAATACCCAATAAAACATCATTAAGCAAAAGAACTCCCTGGGATCCAGTGTCATGATCTCTGCTTCCAAGAGGTCAGGACTTGCCCAACTCCCTTGGAAGCAGACCCATAACCCAGGTTCCGAGCGCCAGCCGGTCCCAATTGGGACCTTTTGGACTCTGTCCTGGCGCCGGTGGCGCCAGGCTCATAAATGTGCCCAGTCCCAGCGCTGGAAGTGCCGGGCTCATAATGCTTGGGTGGACTTACCTGCGGCAGACCATGCTGCTTACTTACCTGCCAGTTGAGCCTCTGATCCTCTTCTGTTCGGGACTACTTTTCCTGTTGGGTGGGGCAGGAGCCACTCCCTAGGTTCAGAACCCTGGAACTCTTCTGGAAAGCAGGGACTCTTTTCTTTCCTAGGCGTGGCTGTGGAAGGAGACACCTAAGCACTACAGGAGGCTATTTAAACCACACCCGATGGATGAATCTTGCTTTGTGTTATTCTGCATCCTCTGCAGCAGAACGCTCATCGTGTCTTCTGCATCTGATCCTGGGCCTAAGGAAAAAGGCTTACCATCCTGAATCCAGTCTTCAGCAACACCTATAAAGACAAGAAAGAACAGGTTAGCATTACGGTCTTCAGTGACAGCGCTCCTTTTACCTGATCCATCGGCTGTCATCAACGCCTCGCACTGCATTCCGGCATCTGAAGACAAAAGCTTACCAATTCTGCGCACGCTCCGGAGGTCTTCGGCGCTGCATCCCGCATCTGAAAGATAAAACAAGGTGCGTTTAAAGACTTTGGGGAACTTAAATACTCACGAGCCATTACTCCTTTCGCATCTAACCCAGTGGGTATTCCGGCACCCTGCAGCCACTCCGAACTTATACCTGCAAAGGAAAAAGACAGTTAGAGCGCGCCGTGAAGCAGGCAGCAAGCGCTTACTTACGTGCTTCAAGGCGCTTCTATTCATCACACGGGCTCCATCTTCGCCATCGCCGAAACCCTGCAAAACAAGATACAACATTACTAAAGACTTTTAAAGACATTTGAATTACTCGAAACTTACCGTGCGTGAAGAAAACGACGGACAGCAGTCCTCTGAAGTCAAGAGGCCTGCTTCCCTTATCCAGTGAGGAAACTGGTTTCAGCACCCTGCTCCGAAGCAGATGGAGAGCACGGCGTTCACTTACTTAAGGTGAGCGCGTTAACCTTTGGGGTCCTACAGGAGAAGAGAAAGGGAAGAAGAGAGAGACATTCAATAACCCAGTTCATTAATCCCATATTTTCTATCTGCAGACACCTTACCCTTCAAGTCAGACATACAGTGCACAGGGGTCCAGCCCAAAGAGCCAGCCGTGTGTTACACATCACCTTAGAAGATACGGTATACGCCCAGTCAAGACCGACGCCTCTACGGGAATCAGGTGAGCGTTACAGAACACAAAGCCTACCACAAAACTCCCGTCCAGGCGCTATGGAAACCTCGGATACCGACCAGCTAGCCCAGTTGCTTGGGGAACTAAGGGCAGAAGTGCATGCAGCCCGTCAGGAAACCAACGCTCTAAAAAGGGAACTGATTATTTCCAAGGAGCGAACAGATGATCTCGCTAGGCAATTGCTACAGTCACAAGCCGGACAGACCCCGTTACCCGCATCTGGGGGAAATCTTCCTTCTACATCCTCTATGAGTCCAGTGCAGATCAACCTACCTGGGAATGTACCTCTGGCTCCGCCCGAACGATTTTCTGGTGACCCAAAGAGGTTTGCAGTATTTATCAATCAGTGTCGGTTGCATTTCTTATGCCGGCCAGCAGCATTTCCAACTGATCAGGCTAAAGTAGCTTTCGTGCTTTCGTACCTTAGTGGTAATGCGGCAGACTGGTCGATCCCTCTAGTAAATCAAGATGATCCGGTCCTCCATGATTTTCAAGCTTTTCAGCTCAGTATGGAAAAACTTTTCGCAAGACATTCACAGGGGCAGGCTTTGGACAATGAGCTTCTTTCGTTGCGACAAGGTAATCAAGACCTTTTGGCTTATATTGCATCTTTCAACAGACTGATAGTGGAAACTCAATGGCCTGAGGACAAAAGGATTACGCTGTTTTATAGAGGTCTACGTGGAGAGCTCAAAGATGTGTTAGCCCAAGTAGTGAATCCCCCACAAGATTGTTCGGACTATATAGATTTAGTTGTTCAAATAGATCACAGACTGCAGAACAGGAAGGCTGATCGTTCCAAGTTTGATGCTCGAGTATTTTCCAAACCGCCAACTCCTTCCAAAGGAGTAGACTCTGGGGAACCCATGCAAATAGGGGGCCTGAAAGGTCCTCTAACACAAAAGGAGCGGGAAAGAAGAAAACAGTTGCAATTATGCCTCTATTGCGGAAACTCAGGGCACTTTCTTCGAGACTGTCCGGTGAAACCTGCCAAGAAGGCAGTAGGAGCTGCAGTTACCAAAGTTACAAACTCTGAGCAGGGAAACGACCTCGCCCGACAAGAATAGAGGTCCTCTTGCCGAGCGTGAAAACCAGTTCTGTGACCTCGCATTTCGTGATACCTATGGTCCTCATTAGCCCTGATAATCCGGATCGATTACATGCAATTGAAGCTTATGTCGACAGCGGTGCCATCGGCAATTATGTGGATCATGCAATGGTTTTGAGGATGAATCTAACTCTTTGTCCCAAGGCTGTAAAGGACGTCATTACTACGGTGGATGGAACGGAGATAGCCTCCGGACCAGTAACGCATACCACTCAAGAAGTGACGCTCGTAAGTCAAGATGGACACCATGAGAAGATCGTGTTCGATGTGATCAAGGCCCCTCAGTTTCAGGTTATTCTAGGAATTCCTTGGTTAGAGAAACACAATCCTCTGATCGATTGGCGAGCAAGAACAGTCCAGTTTCCAGAATGTGTCTCTACTTGTCATCCTCCACCTGGTGTTGCACTGGCAACTACGTCTTCAGAGACGACTCCCCAGTTACCTCCCGAATACCAAGAATACCAAGATGTTTTCCGGAAGGATCAGGCTAACTCTCTACCTCCTCATAGGTCTTATGACTGCCAGATAGACCTGATACCTGGATCTACTCCTCCTTGTAGTAGAATTTATGCCCTCACCGAGCCTGAGAACCTTCACCTTCGTCAATACCTGGATCAATACCTGGCAAATGGGTTTATTCGTCCTTCCAACTCCCCTGCTTCTTCAGCTTTGTTCTTCGTTCCAAAAAAGGAAGGAGACCTTAGAACTTGTATAGATTATCGCTCCCTGAACCAGATCACCGTCAAGAATAGATATCCGTTACCTTTGATCCCTGAACTCTTGGACCAGGTCAGAAAAGCATGCATATATACAAAGTTGGACCTTAGAGGAGCCTACCATTTGGTTCGAATAAAGGAGGGCGATGAATGGAAGACGGCCTTCCGCACCAAATATGGGCTATTTGAATATCAGGTCATGCCCTTTGGACTTTGCAATGCCCCGGCCGCCTTTCAATATTTTATGAACGATGTCCTCAGAGAGCTCATAGATGTGTGTGTTGTTGTTTACATTGACGACATCCTCGTTTATTCTTCATCGGAATCTGAACATCGGAAACACGTAAAAATGGTCCTCGAAAGATTGCGTCAACACAAACTTTTCGCTAAGTTGGAAAAATGTGTTTTCAACGTGACTGAAGTTGAATTCTTGGGATTCATATTATCACCTAGCGGAGTACGTATGGATTCAAAGAAGGTCGATGCAATTCTCAAATGGCCATCACCATCCTCCGTAAAAGGTGTGCAAAGCATGTTAGGCTTCGCTAACTTTTACCGTAGGTTTATCCCCGAATTTTCTCGAATAGTCCAGCCCATCACTGCCTTGTTAAAGAAAAACAAACGTTTTGAATGGTCTACCGAGGCGGAACAAGCTTTCCAGGATTTGAAGACTAAATTTATCTCTGCACCAATCTTAAAACACCCTCGCCCCGAACTCCCCTACATCGTGGAAACTGATGCTTCAAGCCTTGCCATGGGGGCAGTTCTATCACAAAAGGACCCGGTAACCAATCAGTTGCATCCTGTGGCATTTTGGTCCCGCAAATTCTCGCCTCCTGAAATCAATTACACGATTACTGACAAGGAACTTCTGGCTATCAAGTCTGCTTTTAAGGCTTGGCGGCATTATCTGCTGGGGGCCCGACACACCGTTACTGTGATTACGGATCACCGAAACCTGCAATATTTGAAAACTGCAAAAGCCCAATCCTCTAGACAACTTCGTTGGGCATTATTCTTTGCCGAATTTGACTTTATAATTACCTATCGACCCGGTACAAAAAACGGTAAAGCCGATGCCCTTTCTCGAATGGGAGTGGAAGAACACTTGATCAACCCTAAACCTGTACCTATCATTCCCGAACAAAGAATCCTGGGTGTAATCGCCACACAATCCATAGAGGAAGTTAAGGATAAAGCCAGGCAACTTGTAACTCCAGCAGACATACAGAATTGGCCTTTAAAGGGAAAGGACTTTGCAGTAAAGGACAACTTGTTGTATTTCCAAGAACGATTATACCTGCCCAGCACAGATTTACAGAAAAAAGTAATCTCTTGTTATCACGATTCTTTAATGGAAGGACATCCCGGTATGACCAAGACTTCAGAAAAGATCAAGCGCTACTTCTGGTGGCCGTCTTGGAAAAAAGATATCAGAGACTTTATAATGTCCTGTGGAGTATGCGCCCAAAACAAGAGTCAAAAGGAAAGACCAGCAGGCCTCTTACGCCCTATTGACATCCCACCTCGCCCTTGGCATACGCTTTCTATGGACTTCATCACCGATCTACCTCCATGCTCCGGATACAATACGATTCTAGTAATCGTGGACTTATTCTCCAAGATGGTGCATTTCATTCCGCTCAAAGGCTTGCCAACAGCAGCAACTCTGGCCCGTGAATTTCTGGAAAACATCGTCCGACTGCACGGTTTTCCTTCGGTTCTAATATCGGATCGTGGTAGTCAATTTATTTCTCATTTCTGGCGAAGTTGCTGTCGGTCGGCTCAAATTGATGTGAGACTATCGACCAGTCACCACCCTCAGACCGACGGACAAACCGAGAGGACCAATCAAACTCTGGAACAGTATTTACGCTGCATGCTGCAACAAACTGAAAAAACTTGGAAAGACATACTTTGGATAGCCGAATATGCCTACAATAACTCTGTCCATTCGGGAACTGGGAAAACCCCGTTTTTTCTTTTATACGGCAGTCACCCTCGAACCTCGGAGTTGGATCCCCTCCAAGATCTTGAAACACCAGCAGTAGAATACCTGCATGCTACAATCACCCAAGCCTTTAAGGAAGCTGTTTCTCACCTTCAAAGGGCTAAAGAACAATACAAGAAAGGAGCAGATCAACATTGGAAGGAAGCCCCTCAATATCAAGTAGGGGATCAAGTCTGGTTATCTACCAAATATCTACCTCTAAAAGGGCCACGTACATTCAACCCAAGATACCTTGGTCCCTATTCCATCACTACCATAGTAAACCCAGTAGCGGTCAAGTTGGACTTGCCCCCGCACATGAAGATTCATCCGGTCTTCCACGTCTCTCTATTAAAACCCGTGCAACCTCAAACCCGACTAACTAAATCTCCAAAACCTATCCTAGTTGATGGAGAACTCGAGTTTGAAGTCAAAAGCATTCTGGACTCCAAGATCTCCAAATCTAAACTATTTTACCTAATTGACTGGAAAGGCTACGGCCCCCAAGAGAGATCCTGGGAACCTGCTGAATATGTCCACGCTCCTCGCCTAATCAAAAAATTTCATCGAACATTTCCTGACAAACCCAAACCCCCGGAGAAGCCCGGTTTGGGAGGGGCCTTGAGGGGGGGTACTGTCATGATCTCTGCTTCCAAGAGGTCAGGACTTGCCCAACTCCCTTGGAAGCAGACCCATAACCCAGGTTCCGAGCGCCAGCCGGTCCCAATTGGGACCTTTTGGACTCTGTCCTGGCGCCGGTGGTGCCAGGCTCATAAATGTGCCCAGTCCCAGCGCTGGAAGCGCCGGGCTCATAATGCTTGGGTGGACTTACCTGCGGCAGACCATGCTGCTTACTTACCTGCCAGTTGAGCCTCTGATCCTCTTCTGTTCGGGACTACTTTTCCTGTTGGGTGGGGCAGGAGCCACTCCCTAGGTTCAGAACCCTGGAACTCTTCTGGAAAGCAGGGACTCTTTTCTTTCCTAGGCGTGGCTGTGGAAGGAGACACCTAAGCACTACAGGAGGCTATTTAAACCACACCCGATGGATGAATCTTGCTTTGTGTTATTCTGCATCCTCTGCAGCAGAACGCTCATCGTGTCTTCTGCATCTGATCCTGGGCCTAAGGAAAAAGGCTTACCATCCTGAATCCAGTCTTCAGCAACACCTATAAAGACAAGAAAGAACAGGTTAGCATTACGGTCTTCAGTGACAGCGCTCCTTTTACCTGATCCATCGGCTGTCATCAACGCCTCGCACTGCATTCCGGCATCTGAAGACAAAAGCTTACCAATTCTGCGCACGCTCCGGAGGTCTTCGGCGCTGCATCCCGCATCTGAAAGATAAAACAAGGTGCGTTTAAAGACTTTGGGGAACTTAAATACTCACGAGCCATTACTCCTTTCGCATCTAACCCAGTGGGTATTCCGGCACCCTGCAGCCACTCCGAACTTATACCTGCAAAGGAAAAAGACAGTTAGAGCGCGCCGTGAAGCAGGCAGCAAGCGCTTACTTACGTGCTTCAAGGCGCTTCTATTCATCACACGGGCTCCATCTTCGCCATCGCCGAAACCCTGCAAAACAAGATACAACATTACTAAAGACTTTTAAAGACATTTGAATTACTCGAAACTTACCGTGCGTGAAGAAAACGACGGACAGCAGTCCTCTGAAGTCAAGAGGCCTGCTTCCCTTATCCAGTGAGGAAACTGGTTTCAGCACCCTGCTCCGAAGCAGATGGAGAGCACGGCGTTCACTTACTTAAGGTGAGCGCGTTAACCTTTGGGGTCCTACAGGAGAAGAGAAAGGGAAGAAGAGAGAGACATTCAATAACCCAGTTCATTAATCCCATATTTTCTATCTGCAGACACCTTACCCTTCAAGTCAGACATACAGTGCACAGGGGTCCAGCCCAAAGAGCCAGCCGTGTGTTACACATCACCTTAGAAGATACGGTATACGCCCAGTCAAGACCGGCGCCTCTACGGGAATCAGGTGAGCGTTACATCCAGCTAGTGATGTCACACTGTGGTCAATATCCAATGAAACATCATTAAGCAAAGGGACTCCCTGGGATACAGCTAGTGGTGGCAACTAGGTCTCAATACCGAACCAGACATCATTAAGCAAAGGGACTCCCTGGGATCCAGCTAGTGATGTCACACTGGGGCTTAATACCCAATAAAACATCATTAAGCAAAAGGACTCCATGGGACCCAGCTAGTGATGTCACACTGTCGTCAATATCCAATGAAACATCATTAAGCAAAGGGACTCCCTGGGATACAGCTAGTGGTGGCAACTAGGTCTCAATACCGAACTAGGCATCATTAAGCAAAAGGACTCCCTGGGATCCAGCTAGTGATGTCAGACTAGGTCTCAATAACCAACCAGACATCATTAAGCAATGGGACTCCCTGGGATCCAGCTAGTGATGTCACACCAGGGCTCAATACCCACCCAGACAATATTAAGCAAATGGAATCTCTGTGATGCAGCTAGTGATGGCACACTGGGAGGTCAATAGCCAATGTAACATCATTAAGCAAAGGGACTCCCTCAGAACCAGCTAGTGATGTCACATTAGGACTTGATACCTAATCAAAAACTACTAAACAAAAGAACATTCTGGAATCCAGTTAATGATATCATAGTAGGTCTCAATACCCAACTAGACACCATCACTCAACGGAACAGCCTGGGATTCAGTTTGTGATGTCACAATAGGCTGTGGTACCCAAACGACATCCTCAAACTGAAGGACACATCGTTATCACTACCTTCCCAGACACCCTCAAATAAAGGGGTACCCTGGGATCCATTGAATGACAGCACACAAGGTCTCAATACCCAAACAGACATCATTAAGCAAAGGGACTCACTGAGTTACTGCTAGCTATGTCACAATAGGTCTAAATAGCCAATGAAACATCATTACGCAAAGGGACTCCCTGGGATCCAGGTATGGATGCTGCACTAGGTCTCGATATCCAACCAGACATCATTGAGCAAGGGGATTCCCTGGGATCCAGCTAGTGATGTAACAGTGGGTCTCAATACTCAACCAATGTCATTAAACAAAGGGACTCCCTGGGATCCAGTTAGTGATGTCATACTGGGGCTCAATATCCAATGAAACATCATTAAGCAAAGGGACTCCCTTGGATCCAGCTAGTGATGCCATGCTAGGTCTCAATACCCAACCAGACATCATTGAGCAAGGGGATTCCCTGGGATCCAGCTAGTGATGTCACAATGGGTCTCAATACCCAACCAGACTTCATTAAGCAAAGTGACTCCGTAGGATACAGCTAGTGATGTCACACTAGGTCTCAATACCCAATAAAACATCCTTAAAAAAGGGACTCTGCGGGATCCAGCTAGTGATGTCACACTGGGGCTTAATACCCAATAAAACATCCTTAAAAAAGGGACTCCATGAGGTCGAGCTAGTGATTTCACAATAGGTCTCAATACCCAATAAAACATCCTTAAAAAGGGACTCCATGGGATCCAGCTAGTGATGTCACACTCGGGCTCAATATCCAATAAAACATCAGTAAGCAAACAGACTCCCTAGTATCCAGCTAGTGATGTCAGAATAGGTCTCAATACCCACCAAAACATCATTAAGCAAAAGCACTCCCTAGGACACAGCTAGTGATGTCACAATAGGTCTCAATACCCAACGAAACATCATTAAGCAAAGGGACTACCTGGGATCGAGATAGTAATGTCACACTCAAGCTCAATATCAAATAAAACATCATTAAGCAAAGGGACTCCCTGGGATCCAGCTAGTGATGTCACAATAGGTCTCAATACCAAATAAAACATCATTAAGCAAAGGGACTCTATGGGATCCAGCTAGTGATGTCACGCTCGGGCTCAATATCCAATAAAACATTATTAAGCAAACTGACTCCTTGGGATCCAGCTGGTGATGACAGAATAGGTCTCAATACCCACTAAAACAACATTAAGCAAAGGCACTCCCAGCGACACAGAAAGTGATGTCACAATAGGTCTCAATACCAAATAAAACATCATTAAGCAAAGGGACTCTATGGGATCCAGCTAGTGATGTCACGCTCGGGCTCAATATCCAACAAAACATTATTAAGCAAACTGACTCCTTGGGATCCAGCTATTGATGTCACAATAGGTCTCAATACCCAACGAAACATCATTAAGCAAAAGGACTACCTGGGATCCAGCTAGTAATGTCACACTGGAGCTTAATACCCAATAAGCAATGGGGCTGCCTGGGATCCAGCTAGTGATGTTGCACGAGAGGCTAATACCCAAATGAAACATCATTAAGCAAAGGCTCTCTTTGAGAGTCAGCTAGTAATGTCACAATAGGTTTCAATTCCCAACCAGACATCATTAAGCAAAGGGACTCCCTGGGATCCAGCTAGTGATGTCACACTGGGGCTCAATAACCAATGAAACATCATTAAGCAAAGGGACTCCCTGGTGTCTAGCTAGTGGGGTCACACTGGGGCTCAATACCCAATGAAACATCATTAAGCAAAGGGACTCCGTGGGATCCAGCTAGTGGTGACAACTAGGTCTCAATACCCAACCAGACATCATTAAGCAAAGGGACTCACTGAGTTACTGCTAGCTATGTCACAATAGGTCTAAATAGCCAATGAAACATCATTACGCAAAGGGACTCCCTGGGATCCAGGTATGGATGCTGCACTAGGTCTCGATATCCAACCAGACATCATTGAGCAAGGGGATTCCCTGGGATCCAGCTAGTGATGTAACAATGGGTCTCAATACTCAACCAATGTCATTAAACAAAGGGACTCCCTGGGATCCAGTTAGTGATGTCGTACTGGGGCTCAATATCCAATGAAACATCATTAAGCAAAGGGACTCCCTTAGATACAGCTAGGGATGCCATGCTAGGTCTCAATACCCAACCAGACATCATTGAGCAAGGGGATTCCCTGGGATCCAGCTAGTGATGTCACAATGGGTCTCAATACCCAACCAGACTTCATTAAGCAAAGTGACTCCGTAGGATACAGCTAGTGATGTCACACTAGGTCTCAATACCCAATAAAACATCCTTAAAAAAGGGACTCTGCGGGATCCAGCTAGTGATGTCACACTGGGGCTTAATACCCAATAAAACATCATTAAGCAAAAGGACTCCCTGGGATCCAGCTAGTGATGTCACACTGTGGTCAATATCCAATGAAACATCATTAAACAAAGGGACTCCCTGGGATACAGCTAGTGGTGGCAACTAGGTCTCAATACCGAACCAGACATCATTAAGCAAAGGGACTCCCTGGGATCCAGCTAGTGATGTCACACTGGGCTTAATACCCAACAAAACATCATTAAGCAAAAGGACTCCATGGGATCCAGCTAGTGATGTCACACTGTGGTCAATATCCAATGAAACATCATTAAGCAAAGGGACTCCCTGGGATACAGCTAGTGGTGGCAACTAGGTCTTAATACCGAACCAGGCATCATTAAGCAAAAGGACTCCCTGGGATCCAGCTAGTGATCTCACACTAGGTCACAATACCCAAACATACACCATTAAACAAAGGGTCTCCCTGAGATTCAGCTAGTGATGTCACACTAGGTCTCAATAACCAACCAGACATCATTAAGCAATGGGACTCCCTGGGATCCAGCTAGTGATGTCACACAAGGGCTCAATACCCACCCAGACAACATTAAGCAAAGGGACTCTCTGTGATCCAGATAGTGATGGCACACTGGGGGGTCAATAGCCAATGTAACATCATTAAGCAAAGTGACTCCCTCAGAACCAGCTAGTGATGTCACATTAGGACTTGATACCTAATCAAAAACTACTAAACAAAGGAACATTCTGGAATCCAGTTAATGATATCATAGTAGGTCTCACTACCCAACTAGACACCATCACTCAACGGAACAGCCTGGGATTCAGTTTGTGATGTCACAATAGGCCGTGGTACCCAAACGACATCCTCAAACAGAAGGACACTCGTTATCACTACCTTCCCAGACATCCTCAAATAAAGGGATACCCTGGGATCCATTGAATGACAGCACACAAGGTCTTAATACCCAACCAGACATCATTAAGCAAAGGGACTCACTGAGTTACTTCTAGCTATGTCACAATAGGTCTAAATAACCAATGAAACATCATTACGCAAAGGGACTCCCTGGGATCCAGATATGGATGCTGCACTAGGTCTCGATACCCAACCATACATCATTGAGCAAGGGGATTCCCTGGGATCCACCTAGTGATGTAACAATGGGTCTCAATACCCAACCAGACGTCATTAAAGAAAGGAACTCCCTGGGATCCAGTTAGTGATGTCACAATGGGTCTCAATACTCAACCAGACACCATTAAGCAAAGGGACTCCCTGGGATCCAGCTAGTTATGCCACGCTAGGTCTCAATACCCAACCAGACATCATTGAGCAAGTGGATTCCCTGGGATCCAGCTAGTGATGTCACAATGGGTCTCAATACCCAACCAGACATCATTAAGCAACGGGACTCCCTGGGATCCAGTTAGTGATGTCATACTGGGGCTCAATATCCAATGAAATATCATTAAGCAAAGGGACTCCCTGGGATCTAGATAATGATGCTACACTAGGTCTCCATACCCAACCAGACATCATTGAGCAAGTGGATTTCCTGGGATCGAGCTAGTGATGTCACAATGTGTCTCAATACCCAACCAGACATCATTAAGCAAAGGGACTCACTGGGATCCAGTTAGTGATGTCATACTGGGGCTCAATATCCAATGAAACATCATTAAGCAAAAGGGACCCCCTGGGATCCAGCTAGTGATGCCATGCTAGGTCTCAATACCCAACCAGACATCATTGAGCAAGGGGATTCCCTGGGATCCAGCTAGTGATGTTACAATGGGTCTCAACACCCAACCAGACTTCATTAAGCAAAGTGACTCCGTGGGATACAGCTAGTGATGTCACACTAGGTCTCAATACCCAATAAAACATTGTTAAAAAAGGGGCTCCATGGGATCCAGCTAGTGATGTCACACTCGGGCTCAATATCCAATAAAACATCATTAAGCAAACAAACTCCCTGGGATCCAGCTAGTGATGTCACAATGGGTCTCAATACCCAATGAAACATCATTAAGCAAAGGGACTCCCTCGGATCCAGCTAGTGATGTTGCACCAAGGCCCAATACCTAAATGAAACATCATTAAGCAAAGGGACTCCCCGAGATACGACTAGTGATGTGACAATGGGTCTCAATACCCAACAAAACATCATTAAGCAAAGGCACTCTATAGGATCCAGCTAGTGATGGCACACTGTGGCCCAATACCCAATGAAACATCACTAAGCAAAGGGACTCCCTGGGATCCAGCTAGTGGTAGCAGCTCGGTCTCAATACCAAACCAGACATCATTGAGCAAAGGGACTACCTAGGATCTAGCTAGTGATGTCATACCGTGCCTCAATACCCAATAAAACATTAAGCAAAGGGGCTCCCTGGGATCCAGCTAGTGATGTCATACTGCGGCTCAATACCCAAATGAAACATCATTAAGCAAAGGAACTGTTAGGGAGTCAGCTAGTAATGTCTCAATAGGTCTCAATTCCCAACCAGACAACATTGAGCAAAGGGACTCCCTGGGATCCAGCTAGTGATGTCACACTGGGGCACAATACCCAATGAAAATTCATTAAACAAAGGGACTCCCTGGGATCCAGCTAGTGGTGGCAACTAGGTCTCAATACCCAACCAGACATCATTACGCAAAGGGACTCCCTGGGATCTATCTAGTGATGTCACACTTGGTCTCAATACCCAACAAGACATCATAAAGCAAAGGGACTCCATTGGATCCGCTAGTGATGTCACACTAGGCCACAATACCCAACCATACACCATTAAGCAAAGGGTCTCCCTGGGATCCAGCTAGTGATGTCACACTAGGTCTCAATACCCAATAAAACATCATTAAGCAAAGGGACTCCATGGGATCCAGCTAGTGATATCACCCTCGGGCTCAATATCCAATAAAACATCATTAAGCAAACAGACTCCCTGGGATCCAGCTAGTGATTTCAGAATAGGTCTCAATACCCAACAAAACATCCTTAAAAAAGGGACTCCATGGGATCCAGCTAGTGATGTCACAGTAGGTCTCAATACCCAACGAAACATCATTAAGCAAAGGGACTACGTGGGATCCAGCTAGTGATGTCACACTGGGGCTTAATACCCAATGAAACATCATTAAACAAAATGACTCCCTGGGATCCAGCTAGTGATGTCACACTGTGGTCAATATCCATCATTAAGCAAAGGGACTCCCTGGGATCCAGCCTGTGATGTCACACTGGGGCTCAATATCCAACCAAACATCATTAAGCAAAGGGACTCCCTGGGATCCAGCTAGTAATGTCACACTTGGGCTTAATACCCAATAAAACAAAATTAAGCAAACGGACTCCCTGGGATCCAGGTAGTGATGTCACACTAGGTCTCAATACCAAACCAGACACCATTAAGCAAAGGGTCTCCCTGGGATCCAGCTAGTGATGTCACACTAGATCTCAATAGCCAGCCAGACATCATTAAGAAAATGGACTCCCTGGGATCCAGGTAGTGATGTCACACTAGGTCTCAATAACCAACCAGACATCATTAAGCAAAGGGACTCCCTGGGATCCAGCTAGTGATGTCACACTAGGTCTCAATAACCAACCAGACAACATTAAGCAAAGGGACTCACTGGGATCCAGCTAGTGATGTCACACTAGGTCTCAATAACCAACCAGACAACATTAAGCAAAGGGACTCACTCGGATCCAGCTAGTGATGCCACGCCAGGCCTCAATACCTAAGAAAACATCATTAAGCAAAGGAAGATTCCAGAATCCTCTCTAATGGTGATTGTTGATGATGCAGTATTAGGTAAGAGAACAGACACTCTTTCTTTTCATAGGATGGTGCAGTGAATTAGAGGAGCTATATTTTCGATTAATTTCACTTGGCCCTTCTGTCACAGTTCACAGTCATCATCAGCTGGTGAGCAACCCTTTAATTCCCACTGCCATTGGTTAATGGATTAAAGGACATGGCTGGGCTCCGGGACAGGAGAGCAGGTGCCTCTTCACATTGTAAAAGAGCTTTGAAAGTGATCACCATTTCACTACTTCAATCATGTTCTTAGCACACATTTCAGGAGAGAGGAGCAAGATGTCTGTAAAAGAAACCACGTACCAAGCGGCGGCGCACCTTCTGATGTATTCTAGTAGCCAGTATAATCTACAGTGTAGCCCCATTAATTAATTATTTCAATCTCTTCAATCTTTTGATGAGTTTCGTTTTCATTTTCCTTTTTACCAAAGAAAGCACACATATCCCCCCAAAGTGCATCTGTATAAATTGCTTCTATGCAATGTGAACAACCAGAAGTGTAAAAGTGCAAATGTAAATCCAAAAAGTCCTCTGCAAGATCATGATCCAAGGACCTCGTCTATCCGGGAGACAAAGATAAATGAAGGACGTTAAATGATTAAATAGCCTTAATATCAGGTGAGGTCAACACTGGCGAAATGATTATGTCTCAAAAAGGCGGCCATCTTGGGTAGAAATATCATTCCTTCCAGTGTTACATAGGATACACCCAAGATGCATTATTGAGTGCAGTGCTGTGACCTAGAACCCTGATAAATTACACGGCCCACGGTAGTGGACGTGTAGTTATGGTTAAGTTGCTAAACCCCTAGGAAGAGCACTTTTTGGTCGGCTTATAACTTTGCTCCCCCTGGACGAATCCTCACCAAACTTTGCAAAAAAATGATATGGCCCACTCAAAGTTTGGTGAGGTTTGGTGAAGGGGGGGCAAAGTTATAGAGGGGGTCTCAAAATGTGTTTTTTTCCCATAGACATAATGGGAAAAAATTTCTGTTGCGCCTACAGCCCAAACCGCTGGACGGATTTTCACCAAATCTACAGCAGGAGCGGCGGCTTGGTCCCGAAAGCATGCTTTTTTCAATTTGGTGTAAATCCGTCTAGTATTTTTTATTTAAACGACCAAAACGTAAGGCAAAAAAATTAGTGATATCTATGTCCACTCCGCGGACAGGACACCGATTGGATGATCGGCTTGCGTCATGTCCGCGGACACTCGACGTGTCCTCTGATTGGCTGGGATGAGGCGTGAGGTGCATCAAATTGTTCGATGCGCACGTCATATTGGATGCGCGGACATGCGCTGGAAGTGAGCATAAATCCAATTTTGGGGAGTGTGTTGGTGTGCATGAGTGCTTGGAGAGGGTGGGGGAGTAAGAGATGGGTCAAATGCTGTATTTGTTTAGGTGGGAGAAGGCGGTGAGGTGTTTGCGGTGTCCGCAGACATACTAAACACTGGGCACACTACTTAGAATGTTAATTGAAGTGCATAGTTTTGAGGTGGATGTATTATATTTTTGGGTTGTGGTCATTTGGTAGGTGTTTGTTTTTATGGGTGTGTTATGCTGCGGTGGTTGTGGCCAGGGCCTAGAGTCTTGGGTGTATGGCCGAAGGGCGTAGGCCGTAGGCCATGCACCCAAGACTCTAGGCCCTGGCCACAACCACTGCAGCATAACTCTACAATGCTACCAAACATTTTGAATGTGGTATGTGGGCTGCTTAGGGGAAATAAATGCAAAGGATTTGACGGGGTCACCAGCTTATTACTCAGTAGGTGATTACTAATTACTGGGTGATTCTGTGGTGCTTGGAGATGGGAGAGTCTAAAATAAAGTAAGGGTTGCAAGGAATGACCTGGTGCTTGGGTTGCAGACTGAGGAGAAGGGGGGAGATGTTGTATGTCTTGCTTTACAACACTGTACATAGTTGTAGATGATGTGATAGATATGACTGCACCTGTGCATAGTTGAATGCTGTTGTGAAATCTAGAACGAAATGGGCAACCAGCTGGAATGAGAGAGTTGTGTACATTGGAAAAACAGTTGTGGAGACAGTGGTGTTGTTTCAGCTGGGAGCCTTTCAAATGATATTGGCTATCTGTGTGCATAAATGAAGATGCATGTACTCATCTTGGCTGCATGTCATTTTATAACACACTAGAAAACCTTTTTCCATAATATACTGTTATTTCTCCCATCTTTTAACATGAAATGACACTTTGTTAGATAGCTGCAGCGGTGGATTGGTCCCTCGGCCAATCGGCCCGTGGCCGATATGAAATGGGCATGTTCCTGCCTGGAGGCCGGTTTCTGCCCACGCTGGGCCGGTGTGAGGAGAAAAAAAAAAGCAAAAAGCACTCGCACCGCAACGACTGCAGCAGGAGCCTGGGGGCTGCCTGCAGGGCTGGGCTAGGCCTGGCTGGAACCATGGCACAGTGGCACCAGCGCACACAGTAAGTTGCTTTCAACTTTGCAGGAAGCAACACATTTGTTGCACTTCTTTGCAAAGTTCAAAGAAACTTGTTGTTGTGCCTGGGGGCTGGCAGCGCCGGGCCAATAAAAATGCTGCTGCAGAGGTTGAAAGAGCAATGAAGACATGGAGAGAAAGGGACAGCAATGGGGGAGGCGGCAGGAGAGGCGGTGATTTATGTTAAGAGAGTTTCACAAAGGTGGGGGCAGATATTTCACTAGAAAGGAAGAGGGCAGGCATTAGCGAGCAGAGGTTCCCAGAAGCTTTCGCCAGTTCTATGGTCAATGGGCCATGGCACACTCAGTAGGAGATGGAAGAACTGCTGGCCTTTGTCGGAATGGCGATGGTGATATTTGTTGGAGGGCCGTCTATGGCTGGAAGAAAGCAACTCGCCAGGGTGGTGACATTGGCAGCCTGGTGCTTCTTTGTCTTCTGGAGCAGACACAGCTTTCACCTAAAGAACACTGCAGCAAGTGCGGCTTTAGCACGGAATGGCTGGGCAGCCTGGCAGCGGAGGCGGAAAGATTCTAGGATCCTGGCCGAGAGCTGAGGTAAGCATCCATTTCGGTCTATGTATTTTGCTTTTTGCAAGTTGCAGTTATAGCATGTTTTTTTCCTGCTGTAGTCTCTGTTACAATCATCACAAGACATTGCATCTCAGTGTATCCTCGGTCACTTGACAAAATCCTTGTGCCTAAATGCACGAAAAGTCTTGTGCTCTTCACTTCTCTGCTATGCCCAGAGCACTTCATGATGGGTGTTTGAAGTGTACACATGTGTCTCTGTGTGTGTTTGGGGCTCAGAGTTCTGAACTTTGTCATGCAAGCTGCAGTACAGTCGAATCCTTTGAGAGGGAAGTAGCTCAGTGGGTTAAGTGCCTGCTGCATGCATGAAGTTGGTAAATTGCAGGTTCAATTCCAAATGTGCTCACAATTGCGTAACCCGGGCATCAGACCCAGGTCAGTAATAGATGCAGGAATGATATCTGACATGTAAAGTGCTTTGAAGCTGAAAGCAGCCTGTTTCTGAATATCAGTGAGGCTCATGCCTGATATCCGACTAAATTACTCTCATTCCTGTCTGCTTTTCGTAAGCAGCAGCCTTCAATCCACACCAGCGGCCTTTTGGGGCCAGGAGGAATATCCCCACTTCCCAGAGAGGCCAGTGCTCCACAGCTCTTGCAAGTTTGATGTTTTGTCATCGCAGCACAGAGAGAGAGAGTTAACTTTTCCTCTCTGCAGACACAGATTGGACCATTTCAGACAAGCAGGCCGATTCATGGAAATAATGTGCGCGGAAAAACCGGCGCACGCGTTCGAAAACGTGCGATTCGCAGTGGCACAGAAAAAATCGCAGAAAATCGCACAGAAAACAGCGCACATCCATTCATGGAAGCACGGGCACGAGCAAAATGTGGGATGTGCGATGAAAAAGTGTGCGCCGCATGCTAGCGCACAGGTCATCTAACGCTGTGCGATAAAGCCACAGCGAATTCGCACATAGCGCGGCGCACATCCCAAAAGTAGGCGGAAAACGGGGCGTGACACGCGGAATGGGGAACAACTCGTGAAAATGTGGGCGTCACAGGGGAGGTCCATGAGGCAAGTGCGCGGAACGCCCAGACGCTCGCCTACAACAGGCATTCATGGAATCGAATCGGGTAAAACAGCGCACGGCCAAAGACGCGCACAGGCCCATACCCGTACGCCACAGAAAGCAGGCGGTAGCGTCCCAATACATGTGCGCCAAAATGTGCGCTTAAAAAATACTGTATACACAGCTCAGCGATTGTGCCTGGGGGAGCGTGTGCGTGCATTTCAGGGGTGCACGCGAAGTCATACACGCTTTTTGGCTGGGTGCGTGTATATCAGGGGTGCGCAAGAAGTTTCACACGCGTTTTGGTTGGGTGCGTGTATATCAGGGGTGCGTGAGAAGTTTCACACGCGTTTTGGCTGGGTGCGTTATATCAGGGGTGCGCAAGAAGTTTCACACGCGTTTTGGCTGGGTGCGTGTATATCAGGGGTGCGCGAGAAGTTTCACACGCGTTTTGGCTGGGTGCGTGTACATCAGGGGTGCGCAAGAAGTTTCACACGCGTTTTGGCTGAGTGCGTGTATATCAGGGGTGCGCGAGAAGTTTCACACGCGTTTTGGCTGGGTGCGTGTACATCAGGGGTGCGCGAGAAGTTTCACACGCGTTTTGGCTGCGTGCGTGTATTACAGGGGTGCGCGAGAAGTTCTACACGCGTGAGGGCTGGGTGCATGTATTACAGGGGTGCGCGAGAAGTTCCACACGCGTTTTGGCTGGGTGCGTGTATATCAGGGGTGCGCGAGAAGTTTCACATGCGTTTTGGCTGGGTGCGTGTATTTCAGGGGTGCGCGAGAAGTTTTACACGCGATTGTGCTGCGTGTGGGTATTTCAGGGGTGCGCGCAAAGTTTTACACGCGATCGGGCCTGGGGGAGCGGGGTACGTGTATTCCAGGGGCTCGCGGGTGTTTCTACACGCGATCGGGCCTGGGGGAGCGGGGTACGTGTATTCCAGGGGCTCGCGGGTGTTTCTACACGCGATCGGGCCTGGGGGAGCGGGGTACGTGTATTCCAGGGGCTCGCGGGTGTTTCTACATGCGATCGGGCCTAGGGGAGCGGGGTACGTGTATTCCAGGGGCTTGCGGGTGTTTCTACACGCGATCGGGCCTGGGGGAGCGGGGTACGTGTATTCCAGGGGCTCGCGGGTGTTCTTACACGTGATCGGGCCTGGGGGAGCGTGTGCGTGTATTCCAGGGGTGCGCGTGAAGTGTTTCACACAATCGGGCCTGGGGGGGAGCGGGGTACCACTCACCGTCTGCCTTGCATGTAGAAGAACGCGTAGCCAACACCTGCTGTGAAGTAATAGCGAGTGAACCCCAACGGATGGAAAACACACGCACCGCACGAAAAGCACGTACAGAGAAGCCCTGCCAGGGCAACGCCCGTGCGCGAAACTGCACAGACGCGCTTACGCTGTAAGGGCCTTTCGTCCAATGAAATCGCGTACACGTGCTGACGCGCTTACACGCTAAGGCCCTTTCCTCGAATTTCACGCTGACGTGCAGGATTTTCACGTGCCAAATCACTCCGTATCAAGCTGGCCACGCGAAAACACACGGAAGACCACGCTCCTGCCCAGAAGGCCGAATCACTGCCCCCCCAGTGTCCCGAGCAGCCCCCCACGTGCCATCTGCTGCTGCCTGCCTGCCTGCCTGCTGCCACCGTGCCCTGCCATTTGGTGCCTGCACATCAGCCATCTGCAGGGGTCCAGTTGCTGTGTCCACCCCTGCTGGAACAGAAGACTCCCGACTCAGATAACATCGATCCACAGCCCAGCCCCAGGACCCAGTTGCCCACCCACTCCTGCCCCTGGGGTTGCCATGTCGGGCACATCAACATCTGACACCAGTGGCAACCCCCGGCCAGAGGGGCAGAGGGGCACCAGCTTCCCTCCACCGAAGTTGGTGTCCTGGTGGAGCAAGTCCTGGGGCAGTATGATGCCCTCTTCGGACGTCCCGCGCCAACAGGGAAGGACGGGAGAGGATCTGGGCCAACTGTGTGGTTGCCATCAACGTGGAGGGGGTGGCAACCCGCACCATGCAGAAGGCCAAGAAGCGCTGGGAGGACTATGGGTCCTGGACCCTCATAAAGGCCCGGCGCCTCGCGGAGGGGTGCCGGGGCCGCATGAGTTCCATCCAGATGGGGGTCCTGGAACGCGTACACCCAGCGCTCCACGCCCAGGTCCTTGGCGGGGAGACCCGTCTGGAGTTGAGCGGTAAGTGGCCAAGCATTGCTGTGTGAGACAGGGCATGTTGCAGTGTGCTGGTTGCCTGATACTTGCCTGCATGTGTGACATAGGCCATGTACGCATGTATGTGTGCAGGGACATCATGGTAATGCATGCGCGACCAGTAATGTGTGAACCGCACGGTTGTTGCATGTGTCCAAATGCGACATGGGGAGCCCTGTGCAGATTGCACACATGAGAGCATGGCAGTCTCTGTTCCTGGACATGGGTGGGGGTGAGGGATGGGTGCTGATGCCAGGTACATATATGGTATCCATGTCTGTGTGCCTGACCTGCGTATCTATGACTTGTGAATGCCATGGATGCATGACACATGTCTGTGACAATTTACAGATTCACTGATGCAGCCTAGTCATCCTTGTATGCACTGTGATTGGGGTGTACGGGGCCAGATGGATGTGACTGAGGTGAAGTGTGTGCATGTGATAGGCATGACCCATGATGCATGTGAGTACCATTACATTGTCTGATTCGAGAGTCCATTGGACATGTATGGAAATGTCCATGGCATGCACCATGCCTGTTACTTTGTGTGTTTTGCCTGGACTGACCCATGTGTTGTGGAGGGATATGATGGAAGTGTACTTTGACAGTGGTACTCATCTGATATTGCTTCCTGTCTAGGGGACCATTGTACAGTACCCTGATGCTTGTGTTTCATGTCTCCCTCTATGCAGCGGCTAGTGAAGAAGAGGGTGGAGACGGCGCTGTGGAGCAAGGCGGCGGGGATGCCCCCATGGCTGCAGCGGAAGGGGTGGGTGAGCCCCCACAGGGGCCTGCTACAGCGGTAGACGGTGAGGAGCCATCCAGGTTGGTGGTTTCCACAGAGGAGGAGGAGGCCGCCACTGAGGCGCACATGGGGCCTGGTGGGGGCATCCCTGTTGGTGCAAGTGGTGCAGTCCAGGGGCAGGGGCAGGAGGCAGCACAGGTCACCGTGGAGGGGCCTGTGCATGTCGCTGCCCCTGACCCTGTGGGTGCACCACCATGCGGAGGGCGCTGAGGCGGGCTGAGTGCCTCGAGGGTCTTCGCAGGGAGTTTGAGCTGGACACTGCATCATCCCTGCGGGACCTCGGGGCCAGGGAACATGCCCGCCTCCAAGCCTTGAACAGGAGTTCGATGATGCCCTGGCCCATGACAACAACCAGTGAGCCGTCGGACTAGCCCGCTGCCTTTGTATATAGTTATATAGTTAGTGTTAGGTTTCCTTTAATTTTTTTTTATTTGGTTGCGATTGGACAATGCGCCACATTTTTGTATATAGTTCAGTTTTTAGTTAGTTGTCATAGTTAGGTTTCATTTGGGTGGGCTCATGGACCCGGGATCATCTTGTAAATAGTTCTTCAATGGATTTTATTATTTTTTTGAATTTTTCATGGACATTCATCTTCTTTTGGTTGTTTTGCTTTGTGGTTTTTCTCATTTCATTTCCATTCAAGTTGATTTTCATTACATTTTTATTTTTATCCTTCAATGTGTCGTATCATCTCATTGCTTTCATGCATGTCATGTTGGGTGTTTTAACATTCAGTTGCAGCCATTGTGTGTGACAGACATGTGTTCATTTGCATGATTTACATTGGGTGTGTAACATGTAATTTCCTTTGGTATGTGGGTGGATGTGATAGTTGGTTGGCCCTTTTGGCAGGGGAGGATGGCCATTACGGACATGGTTGGGGATTGTTGGGACCCAGGTGCAGGGGGGCATGGATGGGACATGGGCGAGGGCCTGGTGGAGGGTGCCCCTGCACTGCTGGGGGGTGGGGGTGGTGGGGAACATGGGTGGGGGCCTGGTGGAGGGTGCCCCTGCACTGCTGGGGGGTGGGGGTGGTGGGGAACATGAGTTGGACATGGGTGGGGCCTGCTGGCAGGTGCCCCACAGTGCTGGGGGTGGGGATGGTGGGAGACATGGGTGGGGGCCTGGTGGAGGGTGCCCCTGCACTGCTGGGGGGTGGGGGTGGTGGGGAACATGAGTTGGACATGGGTGGGGGCCTGCTGGCAGGTGCCCCACAGTGCTGGGGGTGGGGGTGGTGGGGAACATGAGTTGGTGATTATTTGTGCAAGGAGACATGTGCCTTTGCTGGGGGGCATGCCCATGTTGGGTGGGCTGCCTGCGGGACATGACCAGGGATGCAGGGTAGTCCCCTGTGGTGTGGGCTGCCTGCAGGGGCCGTGGAGGGTGTACAGGGAATACCTGGGAGGACCCACACTGGCAAATCACATGTAGGACTCCCCGGCACCCCTGCAATACACGTACCCTGCTGAAATCACGTGTAAAACTCTCTGCGCACCCCTGGTATACACGCACACGCTCCCCCAGGCCAGTTTGCCTGTAAAACCACCCGCGAGCCCCTGAAATACACGCGCCCAGGCCAATCGCGTGTGGAACTTCTCGCGCACCCCTGAAATACACGCACATAGCCCAATCGCGTGTGGAACTTCTCGCGCACCCCTGAAATACACGCGCCCAGGCCAATCGCGTGTGGAACTTCTCGCGCACCTCTGAAATACACGCGCCCAGGCCAATCGCGTGTGGAACTTCCCGCGCACCCCTGAAATACACGCACGCAGCCCAATCGCGTGTGAAACCACCCGCAAGCCCCTGAAATACATGCGCCCAGACCAATCGCGTGTGGAACTTCTCGCGCACCTCTGAAATACACGCACCCAGGCCAATCGCGTGTGGAACTTCCCGCGCACCCCTGAAATACACGCACGCAGCCCAATCGCGTGTGGAACTTCTCGCGCACACCTGAAATACACGCACACGCTCCTCCAGGCCCAATCGCGTGTGGAACTTCCCGCGCACCCCTGAAATACACGCGCCCAGGCCAATCGCGTGTGGAACTTCTCGCGCACCTCTGAAATACACGCGCCCAGGCCAATCGCGTGTGGAACTTCCCGCGCACCCCTGAAATACACGCACGCATCCCAATCACGTGTGAAACCACCCGCGAGCCCCTGAAATACACGCGCCCAGGCCAATCGCGTGTGGAACTTCTCGCGCACCTCTGAAATACACGCGCCCAGGCCAATCGCGTGTGGAACTTCCCGCGCACCCCTGAAATACACGCACGCAGCCCAATCGCGTGTGGAACTTCTCGCGCACACCTGAAATACACGCACACGCTCCTCCAGGCCCAATCGCGTGTGGAACTTCCCGCGCACCCCTGAAATACACGCGCCCAGGCCAATCGCGTGTGGAACTTCTCGCGCACCTCTGAAATACACGCGCCCAGGCCAATCGCGTGTGGAACTTCCCGCGCACCCCTGAAATACACGCACGCATCCCAATCACGTGTGAAACCACCCGCGAGCCCCTGAAATACACGCGCCCAGGCCAATCGCGTGTGGAACTTCTCGCGCACCTCTGAAATACACGCGCCCAGGCAAATTGCGTGTGGAACTTCCCGCGCACCCCTGAAATACATGCACGCTGCCCAATCGCGTGTGGAACTTCTCGCGCACACCTGAAATACACGCACACGCTCCCCCAGGCCAATCGCGTGTGAAACCACCCGCGAGCCCCTGAAATACACGCGCCCAGGCCAATCGCGTGTGGAACTTCTCGCGCACCTCTGAAATACACGCGCCCAGGCCAATCGCGTGTGGAACTTCTCGCGCACCACTGAATTACACGCACACGCTCCCCCAGGTCGCGTGTGTTACTTCTCGCACTGGTACAGGGTTGGCGCAGCCCTTTGCGATGGTTTTGCGATCTTGATGGCTTTTCCTTGCGCAAGGGCCTTCTTGGGGGCGTAACTGGCGCTGCTGCAGGGTCGCTGCGATACTCTGCGCCACGGCTTGTTTTGGAGGATTAATCCATGAATACGATGTGCGCTGAAATGGATTTTATCACACGCGGCTGGCGCAGACATTTGCACAGGAACACTCTGCGCCAGCCGCGTGCGATACTTTTGACTGTATTTCCATGAATCGGCCTGTATGTATTTTGCTTTTCAGAAGTTGCAGTTATAGCATGTTTTTTTTTTTCTGCAGTTGTCTCTGTTACGATCATCACAAGACATTCCAACTCAGTGTCCTCAGTCACTTGACAAAACCCTTGTGCCTAAAAGCTTGTGTAAAGTGTAGAAATATTTGACCATAGCACATCAAGTGGCCAGGCCACTTGATGTGCTATGGTCAAACACTGACTTCATTGTGCCACAATGAATGCTTTGTTGTAATGTGTCTATCTTTCCCATCTCCCTGCCTGGCATGCTGTTCAGGATGTTTGTTTGCATGTGTGAGGTAACGAGTGCTCAGATTATGGGATGTCCTGTGAGTGTGCTGCTTTCCCTATTTTGCCAACCTCTGATTCGGAAGCCTGAAATAAATGCATGCAGGCTTTACATGCGGCCACATATGCACCAGACCTGCAGATGACCTTAACTGGTCTGCTGTTAAATCTCAGTTACCAGTTTAATGTGTGAGTTATCTGCAGGTGGCAGGTTTGAACAGCCTTCCATCCTTCTGAGGTCGATAAATGAGTACCAACAAAGGTTGGGTGATATTGTATGCATATTTGTTCTATAAAAAGAGCTTAAGCGTAAGTGCTATACAATAACATAGCATTTGGCCTTGGACGTCTGCTTGCTATCACAGTAATTTATTAATATGGACCTATACACACAGATATTAATTTTACATATGATGGTCCATTCTTGTATGAAATGTATATCACATTGGATAAATCATAACCATATTTTTCGTAGTGTACTTAGGAACAATGCCATAACCTCTCCCTAAATCTGCTTCTGGTTTTCCTACACCCCCCCCTTCCTATCTAACCATCATCACCCTAACCCTCCTTCCCTGCTGGGGTTCAGAACCCTGTATAAGCATCGACTTTCAGCAGGTCCCAAAACCGCAGTTGGGGTGGTAGGTTCATGTCACTCCTGCGCCTCGGAGCTGTGGACCCTGTCACAGAACTGTATGCAAAGTTATGTTATTTTATGAGTTGTGTTGTAATGTAACAGACACATGAACCCTTCATAAGTAGCATTTTCTGTAAAGTCGTGAATTGACGCAATTCATGGATGATGGTTTGAGGGCCACTTTTTTGAGTCGCAGGGTGGGCCACATTCTTGAGGCGAGGAGTGGGCCACTTTCTTGAGGCTAGCAGTGGGCCACTTTTATTTTGGGTGTCCGGGCCTATTTCTTGTCCCAGTCCGACCCTGGATAGCTGTATGTGTTGTGTATGATTACTATTATAATCATTCTGAAAGGAAGTTCATGATATTACTAATCTGCAGTGGTATGCAAACATGTGTGGCATTTCAGACAATGTTGGAATGCAGGGGGTGGAGGCTACCTGGTGTGATGTGCCAGGGAAAAATATACTCTTTGTAGAAATATGGTTTATTTTAACACTCCTGATATTCTGGTGGTAAATTGTGGAGCAATGTATTTGGGCTATCTGAGTGCAACACGTTTGCTGGGTGCACTGAAGCAGTTGCTAAAGGAACTGATGCACCTGTTTCCATCTGCTGAGATAATTGTTTCACAAATACCACCTAGGACTGCATGGATGTCTTGTCATGTATTTAATCCTCAACAAGACATAGCAAGATGTTGTGTTAATGAAGGAATATCTTGTTTTATGTATTCTGTGGGCATGTCATCATTCCAAAATTAGAACCTTTTGGAAGATGGTGCAATTCTGTCTTGTAATGGAATGACTTTCACAGATTTTGGTCATGCAATATTTCATGGTAATATGCAGACCTCAATCACAAAGTTGTTGTGAAGTCATGTAATAGATAAAATCTGAAAAAAGCCTAAAAAGAAGCCTGACAAAATCTGAAAAAATAAAAAAAGGCTCTTTTCAGAGCCATCCTCAAAGGGGAAGTGTGGCACAGTATTTCAATTTTCATTCCCCACCCTCAGATTTTTCCATGTGTCCGTGAACAGTGCGGTTGTCTGCGGGCAGCGTGTATTACATAGGTTGAGAGGGATGCAAATGAGACATAGCACAGGAAGGGATTGATCAATAGGGTTTACTGGGTGTGGTGTGTGAGCAGAGAGTTTGCCAGAAAGTATTTTTAGTGCCAAGAGAGGAGATATCTATAGCTGCGTGTTTCAGAGAGCAGATTGTCTGGATTTTGGGAGATTCGTGGATAAATTGGTTGGAAGTGCATGCAGATCGCTGCGGATTGGCTGTACATCATGGATTCCCTCATGTGGAAGTGCACTGGCATGGAGTGCGTGGAATGAAGTGGCTGGATTTGGTACCTCTCTGTGCTACTTTGGTGACACAGTGTCATCCAGACATTATTATTATTCATTGTTGAGGGAACAGTTTAGGACATGTGTCTGGAATCTCTTTGCAATTTGCAATGAAAGAAGGACTTGGGAAAGTCATGGACATGTATCCAAACTCCAAAGTAATTTTTTCCCATATTGCGCAGAGACAAATGTGGCTGCGTTCTTTTTCATTTGGTCCACAAATGGAGAAAGTAAGGTGCAATGCTAACAAGGCTGTCTGTGCCGTTTTGCGAGATGTTGGTATGTCCTCTTTTCACAATGAAAACATTATGTTTCATAGTACACACATTTTTCGCAGAGATGGAGTACATCTTACTTATGCCAGCAATCAGATTTTTCTGCAAAATATACAAAATGCATTGCAACCTTTTATGGAATTAGAGCAATCCATTTTGCAGTAGGTGTTGACCATTTGAAGTTTTCGAAACACAAAAAAACACCACAAAAAGGTTCTATTCAGAGCCACCACTTCCTCCCAGAGAAAAGTGCAATGGTTGTGACAGGGCAGCACTGCATAGATTTTAGATGTCCGCGGACTGTCCGCAGACTTCTAAAAATGCACAGGGCCCTGCGCATTTCATTGACACTCTCTTTTTGTACTGTGAAAGGGGGCTCTGAAAAGAGCCTTTTTTTGGGGGGTTTTGTTGTTTTATATTCTTTTTGGTTTCTTAAACATGACACACAAGGAAAGGAAGAGAAAGGAGGGTAAGGAAGGGACACCAACCACGGGGATAAGAAAAGGCAGGTGGAGCGAGGAAGATGTAGGGTGGGCCTTATTCTGGTAGGTAGCAGTTCTTCTCATGCTCCTGGACCACAGTCTCGAAAGCACTTCGAAGGTTTTCCCCGCTGCAGAGTACTGTGTCACAGTACATGCACAATTCTGTGACCTTCGAAAGGCAAGGATCAACAGCATCATGTATGGCCTGCGAGGCAGTTGGAGGGATGCGCTGTCCCACAGGAGTGTCTCTTGTGGTGGCAGGAGCAGAAACAGAGGATGTTGTAGGGGAACTCAACCTACTATGTTTATCACAAGGTACAACCTTACAAATAGCACCACCGTGGAACGATTTTAGGTGTTGCTTCATTGAGGTAGTACCATAGCTGAACAAACCCGTTTTCCCACAACTCAGCACCATCTTGTACTGATTGCAGGTCACCTTGTGTGCACGTGCTTTCGGTACTACATCAACAGTGGTAAATAACCTCCACACCCAAGATTCATGGTGAGAACTAGTAGTAGGGACTTCCACTACCTCATCCTCTTCATCCTCTTCATCACTCTCCTCTGTATCCTGACGCCTGTTCCCCTCTGCAGGCCTTCGGGAGGTGTTGGTGGTGGAGGCGTTGGGTGTGTTGCTAAAACAGCAGTAGCACCAGCAGCAGCCATGGATGCCATCAGGACAGCTGTTTCAAAGAGCAAGAGCAATCCATGCAACAAGGAGCAGTCTCTGTCCTGGAAGCTCAAAAACAGAATAAGGAGCAGCTCTGGGGTGTGGCCTTTTATAGGGTTATTGGGGCTCACTTCGCAGACACCCACGCTGTCCCAGGACTCTATGAAAACCAAGAAAGGGCTAAAACAATAAATAAAACTATGCAGATCGCCAGCGACATAGTGTGGGAGATGTGCATGGGTGAACTTTCGCTTGAAAATACCTTGGATTGCTGAAAGCAACACTTTTTAGGTGTCCGGGGGCCTCGGATAGTGTTTGTTACGCTTAGCACGGGTGCGGTCACATGATGACATGGAGGACACGTTGGCAAATGGGACGGCTGTCTGTAGGACACCAAATGTGGGTGGTCGGATCTACACATGCGTGCAGGTGTTCTACGGATAGTGTTCCAGGCCCCCAAGTAATTAAAAGTGCGACACACGTGCGGAGGACATTTGCGGACAGACACGATGTTCATAGGGGCAGGGGTGTGCTACACATGCGCACAGGTATTCTACGGACAGTGTTCAGGTCCCCGACCAAAATAAATGTGCATCACAACTTTGCGGACATGCAGACGGGCTATGTGTTCTACAGACATATTCATTCTGGTTACGGAAAATGCGAACAGGGGGAATGTTCTTAGGACACTTTATTTTGCATAGCTACGAACATACAGACGTCTTTAGTGTTCTGCGAACACCCCCCATTTTGACTACGGCGTATTCGAACAGGTATAGTGTCCATAGGACACCCCCATTTTGGTAAGTTGCGGACAGGCAGACATCTTGTTTGTTTTGATTTCCAACAATACGAACAGGTATAGTGTCCTTTGGACCCCCCACTTTGGTTAATTGAGGACATCCCGGACAGCCATGCTGTCCGCAGACACCCTAACTGCCTTTTTTAAAAAAAAGAAGACACAGAGGAATATACTAACAACACACTTAGGGGGTAATTCATAGAATTAAGCGCACAAGTGGCGCACGCAGCTGGCTCACAGTGTGCGCGTGCGAATCCCTGCACCAGCCGCGTGCGCTAAAATACATTTCCGCGCACAGCGTATTCATGGATTCCAGCCACCAAAACCAGCCGTGCGGCGCACAGTGGCGCAGCGACCTTGCAGCAGCGCCAGTTACGTCCCCAAGAACGCCCCTTGTGCAGGGAAAAGCCATCAAAATCCCCAATCCAGCGCAAAGGGCTGCGCTAACCCTGTACCAGCACGGCAAGCGATTGGCCCTGTGCCAGCGGGGTACGTGTATTACTGGGGTGCGCGGGAAGTTTCACACGCGATTTCAGCAGGGTACGTGTATTACTGGGGTGCGCGGGAAGTTTCACACGCAATTTCAGCAGGGTACGTGTATTACTGGGGTGCGCAGGAAGTTTCACACACGATTTCAGCAGGGTACGTGTATTACTGGGGTGTGCAGGAAGTTTCACACGCGATTTCAGTAGGGTACGTGTATTACTGGGGTGCGCGGGAAGTTTCACACGCGATTTCAGCTGGGTACGTGTATTTTGGGGGTGCCGGGGAGTCCCACACGTGATCTGGCAGTGTGGGTCCTCCCAGGTGTTCCCTGTACACCCTCCACGGCCCCTGCAGGCAGCCCACACCACAGGGGACTACCGTGCATCCCTGGTCATGTCCCACAGGCAATCCACCCAACATGGGCATGCCCCCCAGCAAAGGCACATGTCTCCTTGCACTACTGATCACCAACTCATGTCCCCTTGCACCCCCATCCCCCAGCATTGCGAGGCACCTGCCAGCCAGCCCCCACTCATGTCCCACTCATGTCCCCCTGCACCCCCATCCCCCAGCATTGCGGGGCACCTGCCAGCAGGCCCCCATTCATGTCCCACTCATGTCCCCCTGCACCCCACCCCCCAGCATTGCGGGGCACCTGCCAGCAGGCCCCCACTCATGTCCCACTCATGTCCCCCTGCACCCCCAACCCCCAGCATTGCGAGGCACCTGCCAGCAGGCCCCCATTCATGTCCTACTCATGTCCCCCTGCACCCCCACCCCCAGCATTGCGAGGCACCTGCCAGCAGGCCCCCACTCATGTCCCACTCATGTCCCCCTGCACCCCCACCCCCCAGCATTGCGAGGCACCTGCCAGCAGGCCCCCACTCATGTCCCACTCATGTCCCCCTGCACCCCCACCCCCCAGCATTGCGGGGCACCTGCCAGCAGGCCCCCACTCATGTCCCACTCATGTCCCCCTGCACCCCACCCCCCAGCATTGTGGGGCACCTGCCAGCAGGACCTGACACATGTCCCCCAGCCAACACGTCATCACAATCTAGATCCCTGGCCCTTATGGGCAGCCTCAACATGCCAAACACCCACCCAAGTATTGCATCCACCCACTCAGAAATGCCAATTACATGATACAACCCCAATGTCAAGTATGTAAATGAACACATGTCCCTCACATACACACAATGGGTGTAAGTGAATGTCAAAACCCATATCATGATATGCATGAAACCAATGAGATGATACTACACATTGAAGTTTGATTAAAAAAATATATTAAAAGCAACATAAATGGAATTAAAAATCAACAAACGACAATGGGAATTAAAAACAAAAAGCAGCATGTCCGTAAAATAATGAAAAACCACAAATCATAATCCAAAGGAAAGGTGTCCAAAGTCACAGTTCAAAAAAGTACATCCAAGGGAAAAACAAAGCCGAAAACCATTGCTCCATGGGTAAATCCCAAAAAAAAACATAATCCAACAGTCAACTATATACAGATAAACAATCCAGGGTCCATGATCCCAACTGAAGAAATGAAACCTATCTAAAATACTAACTAATAAAAAAAACTATGTGCAAAAATGTGGTCCATTGTCCAAAAGGTCCAAAATCAATAAAAAAGCTAAGGAAACTTAACACTAACTACATAACTATTTACAAGGGCAGCGGGTTAGTCCAACGGCTCACTGGTTGTTGTCATGGGCCAGGGCATCATCGAACTCCTGTTCAATGGCTTGGAGGCGGGCATGTTCCCTGGCCCCGAGGTCTCGCAGGGATAATGCAGTGTCCAGCTCCAACTCCCTGCGAATACCCTCGAGGCACTCAGCCCGCCTCAGTGCCCTCCGCATGGAGTTCTCCGCCCTGACCATTGTGAGTCGTTCCTCCTCTGCCCGCTGCCGCTCCGCACCTATCTGCTGGCCCAACCGCTCCCACACGGAAGACACTCCCATTCCAGGGTTCTCCTGCCCTCCGGCCGATGCCTGCCCCCCTGATGTTGATGGCCCCGAGCTATGATGCCTCCCACGTCGAGCCTGCCGCTGCCTCCGACGCAACTGCCTGTGCCAGCACGATGGCATCCAGGCTGATGGAATCCACTGACGCCGTCGTGCACGTGCCCTGCCCGATGATGCCGTCACATCCTCCATCTGCTGGGGTCCAGTTGCTGGTGTGTCCACCCCTGCTGGACCTCCGACTCCCGACTGTAGCCGGGATGGGATCCCCACTGAGTTGGCTGCATTGGTCGGGGCAGGTCCACAGGGGGCCCTGGTGGCATATGGGCCGGAAGACGGCATGGAGAACGACTAGCGCATAGCCTCCACAGAGGAGGAGAGGGTCGCCAGAGTGCCCGACACATGTACGAAACCCCCGAGCACGGCCGCTCCCAACTGGGCCACGTTGGCACGGTGCTCTTCGTGATGACGTGTGTGTTCCCCCCGGGAAGCACGCACCTCATCACGAATGACACCCGTGCGCAACGCAACACCAATCAGGACCTTCTCCATACGGCCAGGGGTCCCCTCATCCGCAGGTGGAGGGGAGTCAGATGACATGGACATCCCCCCTACCTGCGGAAGGGCCTGGGATGGGGCATCCCTGCTGGTGCATGGTGGTGCAGTCACAGTGTCAGGGACAGTGACATGCACAGGCACCTCCACGGCGACCTGTGGTGCCTCCTGCCCCTGCCCCTGGACTGCACCACTTGCACCAGCAGGGATGCCCCCACAAGGCCCCATGTGCGGCTCAGTAGCGGCCTCCTCCTCCTCTGTGGAAACCACCAACCTGGATGGCTCCACCCCGTCTTCCGCCGTTGCAAGCCCCTGTGGGGGCTCACCCACCCCTTCCACTGCAGCCGTGCGGGCATCCCCGCCGCTTTGCTCCACAGCGCTGTCTCCGCCCTCTTCTTCACTTTGCGCTGTGTAGAGGGAGACATAGAACACAAGCATCAGGGTACTGTACAATGGTCCCCTAGACAGGAAGCAATAGCAGATGAGTGGCACTGTCAAAGATCACTTCCATCATGTCCCTCCACAACACATGGGTCAGTGCAGGCAAAACACATGCAGTAACAGGCATGGCGCATGCTATGGACATTAGCAAACATGTCCAAGGGACTCTTGAAACATACAATGTTGTTTTTGAACTCACATGCATCATGGGTCATGCCTATCACATTCACACCCTTCACCGTACTTTCATCCATCTGGACTCGTACACCCCAGACACAGTGGATGCAAGGATAACTAGGCTGCATCAGTGAATCTGAACATTGTCACAGACATGTGTCATGCATCCATGGCATTCACAAGTCACAGACACGCAGGTCAGACACACAGACATGGACACCATACATGCACATGGCATCATCACCCATCCCTCACCCCCACCCATGTCCAGGAACAGAGACTGGCATGCTCTCATGTGTCCATTCCGCATAGGGCTCCCCATGTTGCATTTAAACACATACACCAACCGTGTGCTTCACACATTACTGGTCTCACATGCATGACCATGATGTCCCTGCACACACACACGCGCACATGGCCTATGTCACACATACAGGCAAGTATCAGACAACCAGCACACTGAAACATGCCCTGTCTCACACCGCAATGCTTGGCCACTTACCGCTCGACTCCAGACGGGTCTGCCTCTCAAGGACCTGGACCTGGAGCGCTGGGGATACGCGTTCCAGGACCCTCATCTGATCTTCCGACAAGTGGCCCCGGCGCCCCTTAGCATCCGCTGCCTTCAAGAGGTGCTGGGCCTTGTTGAGGTTCCTGGACCTGAAGTCCTCCCAGCGCTTCTTGACATGATGGAATAGTCGGACTGCCACCCCCTCTGCGTTGATGGCAGTCACGATGTCCGTCCAGATCCTGTCCCGTCCTTCCTTGTCGGCGCGTGATGATCCGAAGAGGGCATCATAATGCCCCAGGACATGCTCCACCAGGATACCAACTTCCTTCTGACTGAAGCTGGTGGCCCTCTGCCTCTCTGACATGGTGACCCCCGAGGCAGGCGTGGGTGGGCAACTGGGTCCTGGGGCTGGGCTGTGGAGCGATGGTATCCCAGTCGGGAGTCTTCTGTTCCAGCAGGGGAGGACACAGCAACTGGACCCCTGCAGATGGCTGATGCGCAGGCACCAAATGGCAGGGCACGGTGGCAGCAGGCAGGCAGGCAGGCAGCAGCAGATGGCTCGTGGGAGGCTACTCGGGGCTCTGGGGGGCAGTAATTCGGCCTTTTAGGCAGGAGCGTGGTCTTCCATGTGCTTACGCGTGGCCAGCTTGATACGGAGTGATTTGGCACGTAAAAATTCTGCACGTCAGCGTGTAATTCGAGGAAAGGCCCTTAGCGCGTAAGCGCGTCTGCACGAATATGCGATTTCATTAGACCGAAGGCCCTTCAAGCGTAAGCGCCTCTGTGACGTGACGCGCGCGGGCTGCACAGGCGTTTCAGCGCGCGTGAAAAACTGCACATCCGCGTGGGAATGCGTGTAATCCGAGGAAAGGGCCCATGCGTGTAAGTGACGTGACGCGCGCGGGCGTTTCCCTCAGCAGTTCGCTGTACGTGCCTTTCGTGGAGACCGACGTGTGTTGCTGCTTCCTGTTGTTTCGCGCGCCATCACAACTTCACAGCTATCAAGGACGTATCTCTTCTTTTGGCGAGGGTATTGGCTACGTGTGTTTTTCTGCATCGCGCTAGTCCCACTGCGGGTGCCCCTGTGTATCGCACCCATTTTCGAGGTCATAGTAGCCTGCATGTCCCACACGTACGAGTTATTCGTGTTACTGGGTGACACCGCATACTGCGGGAGGTTGATTCCACGCACGTAGGCTGCAGGGTTGCGTGCACGGTTTTACTGCAGTTTTGGGGTGCCTGAGCATTGCGTGACCCGTCACTACATCACCAGGGTCACATACAGCCTTGCAGGTGCAGGGGGGCTGTTAACATCTTGCTTCCCACCCCCTTCACCCCAATTGGCCAGGTCAATTGTGGTGTACACCTCCCATTGGCACTACTCCATCTGTGCCGGCACTACTACATCTGTGCCATGGTTGGGAGGACACCAAAGGTGAGGGGCGCCTCAGCTGGGCGTACTCCTCGTGGCAGGTGTGGTCGGGACGTGGCCGTGGTGACCAGGGAGTAGGGGGACTCCAGGGTGTCCAGGGCAGCCACAGAGGGGGAAGAGGCAGGGGTGCGCCACTTGAGCACAATGTTGTGCCATGTGTTGGTGCAGTCATGCCACCACCCCCTATGGTTCCGGGGGATGCAGCTTCTGCATCTGGCACTGGCGCCCGTGTGACCCGGCAGTCCGTTCCATCGACTGCCATGGGCCCAAGGGTAGTGGTAGCTGCAGGTGCAGCTGTGGACACCGCCACCCAGGCTCAGGGTCTGCCAGCGCAGGCTGCGTTGGCACTTGAGGAGCCCTTGGTAGATTTCCAACAGGCCAGCAGGGAAACCATAGGGGCACGCAGGGCTGCTCTGACCAAGACACGTGTCCCTGGGGCAGTTATGTCATCTGCTGCCCCGAACAGCCGGGTGTTGGCAAGTGCTTGGGCAGATGCACCCAACAACACCCCGGTTGTTAGTCTGCCAACCATGACTGTTGCGGTCAATGACCCTGCCACAGCAGATGTTGCTGCGTAGGGTCCATTAGAGGGCATCCAGATGCCACTGACACAAGTCAGGCCTTTGGTCGTCCCTCCACCTGCCACTCCCTTGGCTCAATCCACCGAACCCACTGGCCATACTGGTCAGGGCGGCATTAGCCAGCCAGGGTCTGCGCCAGAGTCCAAGAGGAGGAAGGTTGCACCTGCAGCACAGGCTGGGACCCCACACACAGCCAGGACCTCTTGCACGTCGAGGAAGAAGCCTTTCTGCAAGCAGGAACTGGACTTCCTCATGGACTACGTGCAGGGCCACAGCCGTGACATGGTAGCGGGTGCCAATAGTCAGACTACGGCTGCCCACCGTGACACCCACTGGAAGCATGTTGGGGAACATGTCAGTTCGTTCGGCCATGACGTGCGCACGGTGCAAGAGTGCACAAAGCGTTGGAATGACCTCAAACGCAGCGCTAAGGCTAAGCGTGCCTCTAATTACAACTTGACTCTGGTGACTGGCGGTGGGCCTGCACCAGAGGAGGAAGAGCTCCCTCCGCCTGAGGCACTCGTTGCAGAGTTCATACCACCTGAATTGGTTGAAGGAGTGGGAGAGGTGCTGGACTTTGATGCCCAGTCCAGTGAGTGTTGATGCGTGTTTGTTGAGGAAGTGTGTGTTTCACTTGTGGGATGTGTTGTGCATGATTGCCACTACATGTGACGTGTACATGGTTCTGATGTGTAAGTAATGCAATGCTTCCGTGATGCATGTTTGCTCTGCTGGATGGTGGACATGTGGAGCAGAAAGGGACTGTCCGCATCACCACTATTGCACCCTACTGACATGCTGGTTGCAAGTATGCCCCTCCGGTCCATGTTCCAGCTCACTGGCCCTTCTGCATGTGGCGTGGGGTGACCTTCCTCTCAGCCCAGGCACAATCTCATTGCATGACTGACGTGCATGTCTCCTCTGCCTGCATGCGGGGACTCCATGTAGGCATGCTCCCTTGCCCCTCCTCCACCACTCTGCACTCCAGTTCCACCTTTGCACTGGTCTGCTTCAATCTTACCAATGTATACTTTCCTGTTCATGCGTCCTGTGTACATGCTAACTGCCAGCGTACAATCTGCCAGACATATGCTGTGTGGTACAGCCTTAGGACTTGATGCAGGGTATCTCACTTGTACTGTGCATAGGTCAGATGTCCCGCAGGGACATGAGTGCCCATTCATGCTCCATGTACATTGCACGCATGCCCCTATGTGTCCTTGACTGGATGATCACTGTAATACAACTACTGGGTGACATGCATTGCATGGCATCTCATCAGCCTTCCCATGTCAACTGTGGCTCAGTACTGCGTTGCACACATGTTGACAATCTGTGTGGCTCACAGGCCTCAGCCTGTTTAATGGCCAATGACTCTGTCCGACTGTTGTAGTGTCTTCTTCACACGTAGGCGGCCTCCAGAGTTTTCATCATGTGTCCTGCTTACTGTCCCATCATCATTTGCAGTGTTGTCACTTGAATCACATTAAGCTGTTGATGCCAGTCAACACTGCCTGTCAATACACAGGTCTACGGCCAGCCTTTTGATACCATGCTAGGCATCGCTGCTTTTGTACTTGGGTGGAGGGGTGATTGGCTTGTAGATATGCTACCCATTGAATGCACAGTGCACGTGATGCCTGAATATGACCTTGCACTGCCTTCACATTTCCTGATACACACCATGGAGTCCTTGTACATGTAGGTAGTGAGTGGCGTACACATTTTCTGCACTGCATAGGCCCACTTCCATGCAAACTGCCACCTTTCAACAGGTCTGATCACAGAAGTAATTAAAAGTTGACCCAGCATGCATGCCAGGTTCTATGTTGTGTGTCACATGTCTGCCTGATGTGTTTGTTGTCGGTGTGTGTGTGTGTTGTGTGCTTCTGACATGTGTAGTGACCTTTTTTCTCTCTATTTTTCAGGTGATGATGCAATGGAGGCGGAGGATGGTGTTGTCATGCCAGACACAGGGTTGTTACCACTACATCAACCCGGCACAAGTGGGGGTCGTGGGGTGGTAGGCCACGAAAACCCCCAAGTGCTACAGTCCATCTTGTCTCTGGCTGCCTATGAGTCCAGCCTTGATGACGACTCTGATGTCCATGTCGAGTTGGATGAGCATCAAGTCCATGTGTCAGGGGTGAGTGATTCTGATGTGGACACTCCTCTGTCCGCGACACCTGCACTGAGGGATCAGACAGTCTTGGTTCCTCCGCCCGTGGTGGATCGGGACGCAGGGTCACCCTCCACACCAGTCACTGATGTGCCTGGGACATCACGTTGACGGGGGCATGTAGTCTTGCAGCCGCTGGCGGTGCCAACACAGCGAGGACACCCAGTCCTTGGGTCCCGCAGGGGTCAAGCCCAGCAACGCGGTCGCCGCGCGCAACCGCAGTATACTGAGTGGGACCAAGACATGACTGCCAATTCAGAACGGCAGGGGGCAGCAATGGAGAACATCGCTGAGAGCATGGAGCGTGTGGCCCGATCTGTGCTCCCTCCTGCTAGGCAGGTGCTTCTCCAGCAGCAGGCGGCACGGTCCACGGCCCGCTCTCTCAGGCTGGGCATGGCGGCCTCAGACAGGGCACGCCAGGCTGAAATGTCGTCTCATGTGACGGTGCAGTGCTTTGTGGCTTTTGAAAGCATCCACTGTCTGTTCCAGCTGGGCCCTTCAGGCTTGTCTTGTGTATGTGTTTGCTGCTTGGGGTCCTTGACTCACATATGCCACTCCTGCCTCCCTTAACCATGGGCTCGCAAGGATGGTTCGATGTGACAGCCTATTACACAAGGGCTTTGGACTGTCATATCTGTGGCATGTCTGGTGCTGTGTAACTTGTGTTGACACCCCTAGTGGGGATGATTGCGGTGTTATTGACCACTGTTCAGCTTTTGCTAGATGGGGTGTTTCATGATTAATGTGTACATTCATTGCTATGCATTGTGTAGTATGTTTCTTATCTTTACTGTACACGTGCTTGTTGCAATTCATGCCGTAGATAGTGTGTTCCACACTTTGGATGTGAAAGACGGACTGATGGTGTGATTTCTGATGTACGTCTCTGACATGGTCCAGTAATGAGATGCCTGAAGACACACACACAGATGACTTTAAAGCATTAATCATGTGTTCATGCCCTTTCTGTAGGGGAATGAGCCTCCAGACCACCTTTGCCAGCAGACATGGCCCATTGGACGTCTGAATTCTGGACACGTTTGTTGGTGCCCACATGCTCATGTGTGCGCAAGCAGAGGCCCAGGGATTGCAGACCTACATCCTAGAACTGCTGACGTGTTCCAAGGAACTCCAGGCAAGGTGAGCAGCACAGGGGGGCCACAACAGAGCAAAGCTTCCACCAGGCCAGTTGCACATGCAGGCTTAGTAGCAGCACTGAGGGTGAGCTTGCACGAATATTGGTGTTGAAGCACACAATGCAGCTCAGATGTGTTGGTGGACTGAAGGCTGTTGATTGTAAGGTTGTCTGGGGCAACTGCAGGGGCAGTGGCACATACCCTCCGATACACCAAGGTCCATTGAGGCACTTGTATCAACCATGTAGCCTTCCGAGACATGGAAAGGAGCAGCTCACAGGGACATACAGCAAGGGACATACTCGGGTGCAGTGCATTTCATTTCCATGTACATTTTGAAACATGCACTGCCTACTTTGTTTTGGTCATGGTGGAACACGACTTGTTCTGAAGTCATGCCTTGCTATATGGGTCTGTCTGCTTACCCAGGGAACATTGCATGTTGTGTGAATTGTGACACATTGGTGTTCCATTTGCCACGCACCCACCGGTGGCTGACTTACTGCATTGACTGTGTATGACCCATCACAGGGGTAATGTTACATATGGGTACGAAGCATCCACACCAGATTGTCTGTTTGTAGAGTAGTTTGTTGCTATGGGGCATATTTGGTGGTGTGTTTTTGTGTTATGGGCACGCACAGATTATTAACTGTGGCTCTCTTTGCAGCATTGAAGTGCTCCTGCAACCGGACCTGAGAGTGCGCAGGCAGGAGGCCAGCACTCAAAACCAGAGCTAAGTGTCTTGTTGTTTTTCTTTCAAACTGCTCTGCATAGGCTTGCTGGGGGGGTTCACTAATGCATGGATGAATGTGTAATTCTATTTGGTATGTTTTTTTCCCCTAATCACCTGGAGTCCTATCCCATTCTAAACCCTGTACCCTCTACCCGGTGTTCCTGCTTCCCGTACCTATCCAAGCAACATTCCCTAACCCTCTTTCCCCGCTGGTGTTGCGGATGCCTGTGTAAGCCCCAAACTTGCAGGTGCCAAAACCCTAGAGGGGGTGGTTGGTTCGTGCCACTCGTAAGCCTGGACTCCAGAAGGCCGTGACAATGACGTACAAGTTTGTTTGGATTGTGTATGTGTTCATGCAGCTAGTACATTTTCGTGCATTCCCTGCTTTCATGTGTCATTCCTCCTCCCCTCTCCTGCCACTCATTCCAGTTATCCAGTGTGCCAATGCATGTCCCGACTGCATATCCCTGACCCTCCTTCGCCACCAGGGTCTCAGAGGCCTGTGTGAGTTTGACCTTGCAGGCACCCGGGCCACGATGGGGTTGGTTGTTTCGTGCCACTCCTGCGCCTGTACACGGGAGCTGTGACAGTACACATCCGTTCGTGGTGCATCATTCTATGTTATGTACCACACATGGTTCACATCCTGTTGTGACATTGTTTTACTGTGCTACCTTGGTTGTTACATCATTGTGGTAGTACTTGGCCTTTGTGAGGTACTGCTACTTCAAGTCATCTACTGGAGGGTGTTCTGGTTCGTTTTTCTGCCTTGGATTTTGTGATTTTGCAAATGAAGGTGGACTCTGGGGGTGCAGGCAACTTTTTACACACAAGGTGGGAGATGGTGACGAAGGGGAAGGGTGATCCTGTGGCCAGGTGAAATTGAGGGTTGAAGGCTCCATGACCCAGGTGCAGTTGTTCAGTGGGTCGTGGTGATTTGTGAGGGAGGGGGGGTTTGTTGTTGATAGTTGCCTTGCCCTGCAGTGTGATGGGAACCCTGACATTGTAATTGTGGTATCCTATGTACATGTTGTGTTCTGCTGATCAATGCCTGTTCATGTGTTGTGTTTACCTTTCAGGTGTGAGGGGATAGTTGTGGTTTGACATGCTGGGGTGTACACATGGTGAATGTTCACATGTGATGTGTAGAGGACACTGATGGTCACTTGATTGCATATGCATATGTTGAGTGCATGTCCTTACTGACCCACACACTCGCACTATGATGCACTACATGTACAACCACCCTTGGATATCCACGTGTACACTCTGTTTGCCTTCTGGTGCCCACTGTGTCCCTGCAGCACATGTTCTGTGACCAATTATGGATCCTGTACATGCCTAATTTGCTTTTTGATGTGGTTTGTCGGTTAGATATGATGCTCAGGGTGTGCATCACACACAATGGCTGTTCACTGTGCTATGCGCTGAGCAGTGTGTTGCAGGAGTTGCACACAGCACACAGAAGCTGCAGTGTTGATTTTGCAATGCACAATGTGCATGTAGACAGGCATTCATTGTTATGTTACGTCTACAACTTTTGTAATGCATTTGGGAATTACTTATTTTGGGTGGGAGATTGTTGGTCAGTCATTTCATCTGATTCCATGTCAGGCATCATTGTCTGATGCCACTGTACATTTTTGACATGGCAATGTGTACCTTATTGGTACTGTGTTGGTGTATGGTTATTGCTTGCCATGTCATGTTGTGGTTTGGGAGGGTTTGAGTGACATAACAGTGATGGTCATGGCCTGTTTTGCAGATGTGTGTGATTCACACCTTGCATGTCAGGGTCAGCCGCTTCTCGAAGCAACGAGCTGGGGGTAGATCTCTCTCCGCGGCAGGGGCCTCCCTCTGGAACAGCCTTCCTGCCTCCCTGCAACTTGAGGAGAACCATCCGGCAGGACGTCTAATATTCAAATACATTAATCAATTTTCTTGAATAACTTAACACATCAAAGCTAAAATATCAAAGTGGTAATTGATAATGACTCCATCTAACACCTAAACCACAATACTGAAATTAACTCAACAGCCGAGTCCCTATAAAAGACACATTGAGAATGAAAACAGCAGGCAACCAAGGTGTCCAAATTGGAAAACAAAGTTTGCAGAGTAACATAGAGATAATCATCTGTGTGCAAGCCATTTGGAATGAGGGTACACAGTCTATCAATTTCGGTTTCACTCCAGATTGCCACCTCTAGCTTGAAGAAGGTCTTTCTCAAAACCAATGAAAGATACTGGACGTTTTTGAAATGGGTGGCAGTTGGGCAAGTAATGGCTCGTTTGCGTATTGCTTGAATGTGTTCAAGTGTAGGACATTTAAGAGGTTGAATTGTCGATTCAAAGTTAGAGAGACCACAAGGACAAGTGAGCATATGTAAAGAGGCCACTTATCAGATGATCGATACAGTAGACTTAAGATTGTTTATAACGTAAAACCATTTCTGGTTGGTCTGTGACATTGCATACCAAACAGTGCCACATGTGTGGACGCTTTTTGACGCGTGTTTAATGTGATGGTGTAGGAGTAGGAGACGGCCACAATGGTGGCATGGTGATTGGCAAAGACATTTATTAATAACAAAAACAGGAGGGAGTTTGAGGGAAACCTAACTGACCTTAATGCTAAGAGGGGTTTTCCTGCATCAGCAAAACTAGCTAATGAAACTGTAAAGTTGGTTTCCTGTGTCCGAAACCTAAGCTATCCCTCACAAGCTAAACTTATCAAAAGGTGAAAAGGGGAAATGTGCCTTGGCTGCCGACCTGCAGCACAGCTTTCTAGTTCAAAACAAAATATCCAAAAAGGTGCAGAAAAGTAAACAAAAGTCCCACAACACTCAAGGGGTCGTTTCCCTTTCCCCAGAATCTTTCCACCGTTATCCAACTTGTCTCCATGTCTTTAATGTTCACGATCAGTCTTTATCTTCACTTGGCAAACCTGACACCTAGGCTCTGCTGCAACGAAGAATGGCTTGGACGCCTTAGCCAAGACTCTTGAACTGGTGTACATAAACTTCATATTCCTCTGGATTATAGTTCGGGTGCACGTCCCCAACATGTGTCCCAGACCCCCCTCACTTGGTCATTCACAATGTTCTCTTTGTCCAATCTCTCTCCGATCCACAGCCTTGGTTTACTCTGTGACTGCCGCTTGTATATATAAAGTTTGTCTCCCCCTTCATTACTGGTCAGGGTATATCTTCTTGGTATAGGTCCCAGAACCCGTTCACTTGGTTGGGCAAAGCGTACTTTTTATCTAGGTTCCCTTCGCTGGACAGCTTTGGTTTACTTTCCTGAAGGTAACAAAAGGGACAGCCCTGGAGCGGGGAAGACAATGGGCTGAGCGAACGTATGAACGGGGGGGGGTGTCCTATCCTCTGGTATTTCAATCTTTGCAATTATTTAATGCAGAAACATTTATACCTTTACATTGATCCAGTGGGACAAGTGGGACAAGACCATCTTCGTCTCATAGGTATGCAGCCTAGAAGTACACATAGAAAACTGTAATATTTCTACAGCTCTTTATTATTAAGCTGTTAGATTTTTTTCTAGAGGTTTATACATGTTCTAGATAGGTCAATCATCTGGCAGTAGGCCAGTTCAAACACAAAACATTAATGCCATTGTGATAGCATACAGAATGGTAGGCATTGTGAAATTGGAGGGGTTTTGAGAGAAGGTGGGAGGGTCAAAGGGATACTGCGTTCTCCCAAGATTTGCTACTCTCCGTGGGGTCCTCCCTCCCCATGAGATCCTCCCTCTGAGTACCACCCACAGGGGGACCATCGGGTTGAAACCTAACCTATCTGGCTTCATGGAAAGGGGCACGCCCATCTTAAGTTGTGACGATACTACGGGATTTGTCAAAGTAACCAATTAGAGCCATCACAAGTAGATGTTGGGTTAACAAACAGACTGCTTGATGATTGCTGGAAGCTTGCTGTGGGACATTGAAGGACGGTTCTCTAAAGGATCCCTCAGATCAGCATCCGTTTTAAGATCTTCCCCACGTTAGAGAAAATGTTGTGTCCTTCTTGAGGCTGGTTACTGGACCATGTAAAAAAGACTGCAGTTAAACTGTTTTATTACATAGTCTTTGGAGCTTTTAAGCAATGTAAATGCAGAGAGAGAATCCTAAGAAAAACAACGCATATAACAAAGGATAAGCTCATTATTGCATTTATTGTGTTCCCTGTGATATTGCTCCAACTCTTCTTGAGATCCGTCCCTTATAAGGAACATATCATCAATGTATCAAATACAGAGAACAGCATTCTGATCTCAATGGCATGACTCCCCAGACCAGGCTAGCATCCTCTACCGTAAACCCATAAATAGGCTGGCATAAGAAGTGCAAACCTGGTGCCCATAGCAGTTCCCTGGAGTTAGCGATAGAATGGAGACTCCGAAAAAAAGGAAAATTGTTGTTGTGGTGGTTCGGAAGAAGGAGTCAGACACAGATTTTACACTTCTGTAATTTCTGTAAGGTTTATTCAAAATAATAAAAAAGACATATCTTACCCTATTATTATGGGGATGCTCTCTACCTAACAAAACTAACCACGGGTGATCACTGTTGTCAGGAAGTCCAACTCAAAAAAGTCCTCTTTCTACCTGACCCTTCCACTAACACTGATAACTAAAGTTTGCCTAAGGAATGTCTCCCTCCTGGCTGCTTTGCATTAGGCTGTCGGCTTTGAAGCTCAACTTCAGGCTCACTTGGTTCATATATCGGGGCTCAAATGGTTGGTTGAATGGGGACTTACCGGGTCCGCACAGGTTGGAATGTCCCAGTAAATCCAGATTGAACCAGACCGTACCCGGACCCGGTTTTGGAGGCAGCCATGCTATCTCCAAACTCGGAATGGGGCCCATACTGTTTTTCAAAATCTTTCATTAAGTCATTACCCCACTCTTCAACATTTAACTTTGGCAACTTCTATCCTACATAGGTTACTCTTTCCGGCTTTCTCAAAGCCTTGTGTTTAATATCAACACTCCTGCTCCTTGGTTTCTTGTGATATATATATTTATGCTTTTCAATGTCCCAACATCAATATTGTTATTTTCGGGAGTTCCTTTCTCCACCTTCTCCATCTCAACCAGGTACTTTTGTTCGTCATGGGTGGCATTTCGGGGTTTGGCACTTGAACATGTCTGCTGCTTCGGATAAACATCTCTGCACTATGGGCATCACAACCGCTCCGCTCTCGGTGTCTCTGTGGCTTGTCACGCTCGGCGAATGCTCGGCGAATGCTTGCTGGCGGGAGGTTCAGGGTCTATCGCTTTCATGGGTGTCGCTAGATGGGCCCTAGTTCCACCATGGTGCTTCTGTGTTCACGCCGCGACATTGGATGGTTCTCCATGCTCTGTCCTGACAGCAGTTCTTCCACTGTTCAAGTTGCTGGGTCTCTGGAGACTTGCTCTGGCATTCTGTGCATCTCGGATTACTGTAAACTCTGTGGCTCCACTTTTCCCCACCCCTTGTCATGCGCTGCTCGCTGCGCGGCTCCACCTGCCACCCATACCGGAGCCCAGCAGATGCCCTGTTACTTACCTCGCAGGGGTGACTTCCCTCTGTAACGGCGGGGTCCTGGCGTCTGTATCCACGTTGGCGGCTCCGGCCGCCACACGGACTGGGGTTACAGCGCTGCTGGGTTGGTCCTGTAGAGGAGGTGCCAAGCATGATTCACACTCCTACCGCCCATTTTGAAGTACCAGGAACGTTCACGCTGAAATATGTGACGTATGATGAGCAAATAAACCATCAGAGAGCCGCAATGGGGCTCTGTCCAGTACCTATCAGACTGGCAGCACCTATTGAAGTACCAACACCTAAGTAAACCTGGACAGTGAGGTACCCATTGAGAAAACGATATCGACAATGAGACAGAATGATGATTGTCAAAATGCAATACCTGAAGAAGCCAAGAAGATACTAAAAGAAGACGAATGGTGATGTCACAGAACCTGGACTGACTCACATATAGGAGATATGACGGAAAAGTATGAGTGGGGTTGAGGCCAACCCATTCATAGTGGACCAAATAATCTAGGGTCCTATAGTTAGTAGAACCAATGGGACATTGTACTTTTAGTGATGTCTACAGTAGTCATTTTGAAGGAAGGGCTTAGATGCCCCACCTGACACTGTTTATCCAATCCCCTCACTTCGTTACCATATACAGATATAGCACCTATATTAAAGTTACCTTCCTAGAACCAATAGAATGCATGGCAGATTTTAAGCGTTACATGTCAGTGATGACGAGTTATTAGTATAAATGATGTGTTTTTTATTAAATGAAGTGGAGTTGAAGTGAGAAGGAAGATCAAGCAATTGCTGATATTCATTAACTCCCTGTTTTTTGTACTTGTCATTAAACGGACTCCCTTTGCCAAACCATCGAGTTGTTGTTATTGATTTGATGCGAGAGTATTAATCTGCATCCCCATCCATCTCGAGGGTGATGCTACTCATCTTAAAGTGCTGTTGGGGCACCCGAGCTCTATGGGCCAGCTGTGGTCCTACTGCACAGTCCTGTTGTGGGCTACAGCGCATGTGCAACTTCAGGAGCCCTGGGCAATGGTGGCTTGCGTTACAAGCATCGTTATAATGCCGTTCCCATAAAGGCATCCGGGGAAGAACAGTGCCTCGTGTCTTAACGTGTGATTTGTACTCATGCTTTGCTCCAGACCTTTGCTCGGCTTCCTGTTTTGCCTTGTGTTCCCAGCCTTGTTGCTTGCCAGGTTCTTGTCCCTTGGACCTGACTCCTCTCCCTGTCTCACTCCTATCCCTGTCTTACCTTTCATTCCCCCTGGGGTCTCCTTCTCTCTTCTTGTGTTGCTTGCTCCTTCCATCCCTTACTCCTTGATTACCTTGTGCTACTGCTGAGGATCCTGTCATCTCAGTTTCTGCCTGCTGCTTTCAACTTGAGCCAATGTATCCCGAATCTGCTGTTGGTTTTCATCTGCTCGACCAGTGACTTGGACTTCTACTTGGACTGTACCCTACGACATCATCAGCCTTCCCTGCCACTGCTTGCACTGTTCTTGCACCACATAAATTAGGGAAGCGCTGTCCTGTGGCATGGGGAACTGACCCAGGAGTTCCTAGTCTCATTCCTGGTGGGTCTTGGGTTGGTTTCTCGCGTCGCCCTGTCTACAAATCCAGTGGCAGTCTGGCGTCATCTCCACCATCACCAGGAACATCAGGTACAAAGTGCCAGCGTGACGCCCTCCTTAACAGATTAAGACACCTATCCTCATGGATCCCGATCATGAAATTCAGGAAAAACTCTGGGCTCTCTGTCAGGAAACGTCAACCCTTCGCCAGGAGAACATTGCCCTTCGCCACTGGTGGTATCCCAGGGAGCAAGTGTTGCCCCCTGAGGACGAAGCAGCCCTGGAAGATAGGTCTCCAATGAAGTTCGATGGGGATCCTCAGCATTTAGTAGAATGTTGTAATCACTGCAAAGTCCATTTCCTGTTATGGCCTTCACATTTTACACAAGTAAAGGCCACGATTGGATACATTCTTGGAAATCTGACAGGAAACACCTTTGCTTGGGCTGCTCCCTATGTAGCTGCCAATAGTCATATTTTGGATGACTTTGCTGTGCTTGAATGGACCTTTATGGAAGTTTTTCAGTCTCCTAACTTGGCTGCCACAGCTCAAACATAGCTGCTTGATATTCGACAGGAGTGTAGCAACATCATTACATACCTAAGTCGATTTAAGCAATTGGCAGCGGATTCTCAGTGGCTGGAAATTACTCAGAAGACCCTGTTCCGCCGGGGACTGAGAGACGAATATAAGGACGAGTTACTCCATATACCTGAACCAGGAACCTTGGCTGCTCTCATCTATTGAAGATCAGCCACCGTTTGACTGAGAGGAGAGGGGAGCGAAGGAGAACTGAACGCTTGTACACCAGACCTTTAGTCCATCCAGTCATTCCATCCGGTTCCACAGAACCGCCTCCGGAACCCATGCAATTGGGTGTTCTGTGAGGTCCATTAACCGAATAGGAGAAGCAATGTTGACGTGTCTATCACCTTTTTTTATATTGTGGAGCATCAGGTCATTACTTGGGTACTTGCCCACTACATTCTCCCGGGCGTTCAGAAAACTAGATGGCTTGTTGTCAGTAAAGAAGGCAATGACAAGTCGGCACACTACTTCAGCCCTTCTACCTGTGGAACCCATGCAGCCAGCATCATTCCTTGTATTGAGGATCCTGATCGCTTGGGGCGACCGTTGTGAGGAGACCACAGCATTGCTAGATTGTGGTGCATCAGGCAACTACATCGGTCCAGTCTTGGTTTCTCGGGCAAAGATTCCGGTAATCCTGAAGGAGGTGGCTGCCCCAGTGGAAGTCATTGATGGGACACCACTCTCCTTGTGTCCAGTTTGTCAACTCACCGGACGTCTTATTGTTCACACAGACGACCACATGGAACAAGTCTCATTAGACATGATAAAAACACCAACCTATCCAGCGGTGTTGGGTCTGCCCTGGTTATTACATCATAACCCTCATGTGAATTGGGAGAAACTGACCTTAGTTTTCGCTTCCAGCCAGTCATCTCCCCAAGACATTTCATGGCAACCTTGGAATCCCGTTTGGACAGTCTGCGACGTGACAACTTATCCGATCCAGCTAGGTCTCGCCTCTTGCATAAGAGAGAGATTACAGCGAGAGGTGGTTTGCTGTTTTATCAGGATCGTTTGTACATACCCACTTTGGATCTGCGGTTGGCGATGCTACAAGGATTCCATGATTCTAGGTTCGGTGGGCATCTTGGAGAGAAAGCGACACAGGAACAGATTGCTCATCAATTTTGGTGGCCAGGATGGGCAAGTCAGGTCAAGCAGTACGTGAACTCATGCCATGTGTGTGCCCAAACTAAGATTGAGCGCAGAAGGCATTTGGGATTGCTGAAGCCAACTGAACTACCTCCTTTTCCCTGGCATACCATGGCCATGGATTTCATTGTGGAACTACCACCCTCCCGGGGACATACATGCATCATGGTGGTGGTCGATTGTTTTTCTAAACTGGTGCATTTCATTCCTTTTCCTGGATGCCTTCCGCGTTCCAGATGGCCAAGGACTTTTTGCACAACATCTATCGGATACACGGCCTTCTGGAGAAGATCTTTTCTGATCATGGATCTCAGTTCCTCTCCTTTTTTTTGACACAGGGTTGCAAGCATTTGGGGGTACATCGTGCGTTGAGTTCTGGGTATCATCTGCAAACCGATGGCCAGAACCAACCAGATGCTCGAACAATATCTGCGTTGCTTCACCAGTGCTGCTCAAGACAATTGGTTCTCTATGTTGGATGTGGCGAAGGTGGTCTATAACAACTCTTACCATACCTTCATCCATTGCAGCCCGTTCTACTGTACCTATGGACAACACCCGAAGGTGGTCCCCTACCAGTCGATCCTGCCCAGTCCGGTTCCATTGGCAGATGCTTTGGTTGCCTGCATTCAATCTCAACACCAGTTAGCCAAGGGACTCTTGGAGCTGGCGAAGGTTTGAATTAAGGAGCAGGTGGCACCCGAACCGGTGTTGGTCGCTGGGGACAAGGTTTGGTTATCATCTAAGAATCTCCCATTGCGGAACCTGCCCACTAAACAGGCACCTCGTTTTCTGAGTCCGTTTTTGGATCCTGCGGTGTTTGTACACAGCAGCATACAAATTGCAGCTCCCTTCTTCATGGCACATCCACCATGTCTTTCATGTTTCTCTTTTGAAACCTTTTTTGACATATTCATTTTGGGAGGTCCCTTACCTGCCCAGCTCCTGTTCTTTGTCACAGGGTTCCCGAATATTAGGTTCAGGAAATCTGCGATTCTCGCATCAGGAGTGGGGTATTTCAGTTTTTGGTTGCTTGGAAGGGCTACCCAGTTAGCGATCGTACCTGGGAACCATGGTCGCATGTCCATGCTCCCAGACTGGTGCGTAGGTTCTTCCTTTGGCACCTGGAGAAGCTTGGTGCGTTTGACCTCCTTGGGAGGGGGTATAGTGTCATGCGCCGCTCGCTGCGCTGCTCATCCCGCCACCCATCCCAGAGCCCAGCAGTTGCCCCGTTACTTACCTCACAGGGGTGGGTTCCCAGGCTGCCATCTGTCACGGCGGGGTCCTGGCGTCTCTATCCACATTGGCGGCTGCGGCCGTCACACGGACTGGGGGCACAACGCTTCCGGGTTGATCCTGTTTTGGGCGACCGTGCATGTGCGGCTTCAGGAGCCCTGGGCAATGGCGGCTTGCGTTACAAGCCTCGTTATGATCCCGTTCCCATAAAGGCACCTGGGGAAGCACAGTGCACCGCGTCTTAACATGTGCTCTTGTACTCGTGCTTCGCTCTAGACCTTTGCTCTGCTTGCTGTTTTGCCTTGTGTCCCCAGCCTCGTTGCTTGCCAGGCTCTTGCCCCTTGGACCTGACCCCTCTTCCTGTCTCATTCCTCTCCCTGTCTTTCCTTTCCTTCCCCCTGGGGTCTCCTTCTCCCTTCTTGTGCTTCTTGCTCCTTCCTTTCCTTGCTCCTCGCTTACCTTGTGCTACTGGCGAGGATCCTGTGCTCTCAGTTTCTGCCTGCTGCTTTCAACTTGAGTCAAGGTATCCTGAAACTGCTGTTGGTTTTCATCTACTTGACCAGTGACTTGGACTTCTACTTGGACTGTACCCTATGGCCTCATCAGCCTTCCCTGCCAGTGCTTGCACTGTTCCTGTGCCACGTAAATCAGGGAAGTGCTGTCCCATGGCGCGGGTAACTGACCCAGGCGTTCCTAGTCTCATTGCTGGAGGGTCTTGGGTCGGTTTCTCGTGTCGCCCGGTCTACAAATCCTGTGGCAGTCTGGCGTCATCTCCACCATTACCAGGAACATCAGGTACAAAGCGCCAGCACAACGCCCTGCTTTACACCCCTCCAAGACACAGCTACGTCAGAGGGCTTCCTCTGCGTATGCGCAAATGGCTCACTCTACTCTCTTCTGTTCCACTCGTCCTTCTTATAAGTTCACTCTCAAAGGGATACTCCCTTTTCTTTCTGGTGTTTGGATGATCCAGCATTGCCTGGAGCCAAACAAAAGGAGAGCATGTTATTAATTACTGGAGGAAGTCCCATATATGCAGATACAGTGGCTTGCATAGGGAGTTCCTTGTGGATGAGAGTACTTGTCTCCCGTAGGGGGGGTCTTGCGTAACAGGCTGACCCCCTAGCCTCAAAGGGCGTGGCTCCCCCCTGGGGGGAAATGACCCATACTCTCGATTTATCACACTGTGTAGAATGAAGGGGGAAACTCAATGAGGATCTTCTTTTGTTCATGAAATCTGTCAGATGGAGCATCTCGAAACAAGTCCATGGACTTCAGACCCCGATGATGCGAGATGCAGGTATGCCGTCCATAGCCTCTGTTATCTCAGGTCGGAGATGCACTGCGCTATAGTTCACCGAAGCCTTGAAGCACCAGAAACTCCTGGCTATTCCCATTGGAGGAAACCTTCAAGGTAGTTAGTGGTGCCCAGAGGGCACCCAGAGCCAACAGACATTCACATACAGTTGGTGAAGGGGTTCTATGAAGCCAAGATGTGAGATTGGGCTAACAGGTGGGTGCCACCATGAAGCCACTCTCATAAGCCTGTCCTCTCCCACTGGGCCTGAGGAATGGGAACTATGTGGACCTTTCGACTGGCACAGAGAGACCTGTCTGAGAAGAGGGGTTTCAGAATCCACAGGTGGAACCTATTGAAAAGTCACCCACACTCTTTGCCATCGTGCCATTAGGGGATTCCCTGTTGGTCATTCAGTGTGCCGGTTTAAGGTGACACAGCATTGACACAACCTGGTGTGATAGCTCAGTGAGTTAAGTGCTCACCTCTGACGTCTGTTAAGTTATTGGGCTTGATACAGTGCACCACAGCATTGTCTCTTCGCTGTTCCGGCATCAGCAAGGAAAGCATGCTGAGTTGTGTAAATCAGCACAGAGGGAGAATTCAAGGTAGCTTTGTTGTTGTGTTGATGTGTGCAGATCAGAAGTTCCCCAGCTCTGTGTGAAGGTATGTTTCCAGGTGATTTGTAACAAGGGCACTTGGGGCACACTGGTACTGTGTTTTGCAAGTTGTTGGGCGAGGTGCATGGTTCTGATGGGGAGCTCAATTGCTGAGTGCAAGCGGCTTAGTCGATGTGTGCAGTATTTCGTGGGCAGTAAGAGTTTGGGTGGGTTAGTGGAGGTGTCAGGCAGAAGAGACCCCAGGGGGCTCACGAAGTAGCATAGGCAATGTTGCCTTGCAAACATGTTTGTGGGTAACAGCTAGGAGCAATGCACAGTAGTGGGGGGGGGGGGGGCATATAGAAACGGGTCAGAGGTGAATTCCTCCCAGAAGCAACATCCCATTGTGGGACACAGAGGGGCACATGACAGTGGGGGGCACTTATGAGTAGGACAGCAGTGAGGGAACACCTAAAACACTTCACAGTGGGCAGTGGTAGAGCCACTGGAATCCCAGCAGGACTGACTCAGCCCTTCGTCCTCTCAGGTTGGAAGACTGAGTAGTACCAATATAAGTTCACCTATTCATAAAATGCTTAGAAGCTGGTCCAATCTGGCATGAAGCGCTGTATAAAAATGCATTACTGCTTCTAACCTCCCACAAATATCGCATCGCATCACAGAGAGCTATTTAAATGACTGACCCACGATAGAGCTTCATACCGGCGGATGTGAAAGGGGCGGAGGTCTTGAGAAGCTTCCAATTCATTGACATATTAGAGGCAGAGATAACGAGAGATAAACTGAGTTTCCCAGGATCACACAGTTTGGTTAAGTTGGGAAGCCGGGATCACAATGTTGTTCTCACAGGTAGAAAAGGTAGTTACTCGGCCACAGTAGATGGCTGTTTCAGTTGGGGCGGTAGAAGCCCCTTCGGATTGGGGGGGTTAGGTGGAGGAGGGTGGGTGGTGTGCACACTGGTGGGGCAGTGTGCAGCAGGAGCCTGACTGCTGTGCCCTCTCTGGGTTTCTGCAGGGCCCGTTCACCCCCAACCCGAAACCATGATTAAGGGCACAAATCACGCTTTGTCCAACGTGTTTGCAAAGGGATTTCGAGAAAGTCATGTGGTTTATTTATAAGTCACAGCTGATCAGTTAATTGAAATATTTCTAAAATAACACCCGTGGCAAGCAGATCTACTCATTAACGCGCAGCAGCCGGCTGCAGGCCGCAGGGCCGGGCCTTGGGGGGCAAAGAACAGTGGCTTCGGAAACTCAGTCTGACTCAGGGGTGCGCTGGGAACCACATTTACAAAGTGGCCCCATAGTGCACATGTTTAACAAGCCTAACCCTCTTCTTACGAGAAAAGTTGGAAATAAAATAGTTTACCGCACAAAAAAGGCCCAGGGTGCGGTAGCCTACGGGAAATCTCAGGAGTTCTCTGTAGACATTCCACCCCTGCCCAGGGTGCAGAGGCCTAGCCAGGAAGTCTCCAGAATTCCCTACATGCCAGCCCACCCCCTGCCCAGGGTGCAGAGGCCTACCTGGAAGCCTCCAGGGTCCCTTATAGGCCAGTCTGCCCCCTGCCCAGGGTGCAGAGGCCTAGCCAGGAAGTCTCCAGAGTCCCTTATAGGCCATTCCACCCCCTGCCCAGGGTGCAGAGGCCTAGCCAGGAAGTCTCCAGGGTCCCTTATAGGCCAGTCTGCCCCCTGCCCAGGGTGAAGAGGCCTAGCCATGAAGTCTCCAGAATTCCCTACATGCCAGCCCACCCCCAGCCCAGGGTGCAGAGGCCTAGCCAGGAAGTCTCTAGAGTGCCTTATAGGCCATTCCACCCCCTGCCCAGGGTGCAGAGGCCTAGCCAGAAAGTCTCCAGGGTCGCTTATAGGCCAGTCTGCCCCCTGCCCAGGGTGAAGAGGCCTAGCCATGAAGACTCCAGAATTCCCTACATGCCAGCCCACCCCCAGCCCAGGGTGCAGAGGCCTACCTGGAAATCTCCAGAGTCCCTTATAGGCCAATCCGCCCCCTGCCCAGGGTACAGAGGCCCAGCCAGGAAGCCTCCAGAATTCCCTACAGGCCAGCCCACCCCCAGCCCAGGGTGCAGAGGCCTACCTGGAAGTCTCCAGAGTCCCTTATAGGCCAGTCCGCCCCCTGCCCAGGGTGAAGAGGCCTAGCCAGGAAGTCTCCGGAATTCCCTACAGGCCAGTCCACCCCTGCCCATGGTGTAGAGGCCTACTGGGAAATCTCCAGGGTTCCTTGTAGGCCAGTCCACCCCCTGCCCAGGGTGCAGAGGCCTACGGGGAAATCTCCAGAGTTCCCTATAGGCCAGTCCACCACTGCCCAGGGTGCAGAGGCCTACTGGAAAATCTCCAGAGTTCCTTATAGGCCAGTCCACCACTGCCAAGGGTGCAGAGGCCTATGGGAAATCTCCAGAGTTCCCTATAGGCCAGTCCACCACTGCCCAGGGTGCAGAGGCCTACAGGGAAATCTCCAGAGTTCCATGTAGGCCAGTACACCCCCTACCCAGGGCGCAGAGGTCTATCAGGAATTCTCCAGAGTTCCCTATAGGCCAGTCCACCACTGCCCAGAGTGCAGAGGCCTATCAGGAAGTCTCCACAGTTCCTTATAGGCCACTCCACCCACTACTTAGGGTACAGAGGCCTACCGGGAAATCTCCAGAGTCCCTGATAGGCCAGTCCCCCCTGCCCAGGATGCAGAGGCCTACCAGGAAATCTCCAGAGTCCCTTATAGGCCAGTCCGCCCCCTGCCCAGGGTGAAGAGGCCTGGCCAGGAAGTCTCCGGAATTCCCTACAGGCCAGTCCACCCCTGCCCATGGTGTAGAGGCCTACTGGGAAATCTCCAGGGTTCCTTGTAGACCAGTCCACCCCCTGCCCAGGGTGCAGAGGCCTACGGGGAAATCTCCAGAGTTCCCTATAGGCCAGTCCACCACTGCCCAGGGTGCAGAGGCCTACTGGAAAATCTCCAGAGTTCCTTATAGGCCAGTCCACCACTGCCAAGGGTGCAGAGGCCTATGGGAAATCTCCAGAGTTCCCTATAGGCCAGTCCACCACTGCCCAGGGTGCAGAGGCCTACAGGGAAATCTCCAGAGTTCCATGTAGGCCAGTCCACCCCCTACCCAGGGCACAGAGGTCTATCAGGAATTCTCCAGAGTTCCCTATAGGCCAGTCCACCACTGCCCAGAGTGCAGAGGCCTATCAGGAAGTCTCCACAGTTCCTTATAGGCCACTCCACCCACTACTTAGGGTACAGAGGCCTACCGGGAAATCTCCAGAGTCCCTGATAGGCCAGTCCCCCCTGCCCAGGATGCAGAGACCTACCAGGAAATCTCCAGAGTCCCTTATAGGCCAGTTAAACCCTGGCTGAAAGAGTGTGAAAATACCCCAAAAAAGAAATCAAAACACATCTGCCTCATTCCCTTCTCGTCCCCCAATATGAAGCCTTGATCATCATCACCTCGCATAGAAACATTACTGCCAACACCACAAATTGAATTGCCTCTTGACACTTAAAAGGACTGAGGCTCATTTTTGAGCTCCCCATAACAGGCGGTGGGGACCCGTTACATTTACGCTTTCACGTACACAGGTCCCTGCCGCCTTATTTTCCCCATTTGCACGGCGGAGTGCGAAAAGGGATGGTAAAAAGGCGGCGTACAAACTGAAGTTAACGCTGCCTGCCATGTACGCATGGCAGGCAACGTTTACAATGGATTCCTATGGGGTCTGCCTGCATTTTGCTGGTGGAAAAAGCAGGTGAACTCCATAGAAACCCACAGTATTTGCACCAGCATGAAAATCCAATGGTGGTGGAAATGATTTGTATTTGTATGGCGGGAGAAGGAGGGAGCGCAGGATCGTAAGTTACGATCCGACTCTCCTCTCTGCCATACAAATGAATGACAAAGCGGCATGATGTCAAGGGAAGGCATACAACCTTTACGCAAGACTTGTACAGCTTTCATTAACGTTATGCTGCATGAGAAAGTGAGCCCATGGGTGGGTTTTTTAATTTTTTTTGTTTTTTACTTTAATCTGTTTTTATTACCCAATTCAATGGCACTCCGTTACTCCACCCTGGAAAGTGAAAGGCTGAGCCAGCCCTGCTGACATTCACATGTTTGACATGCAGTAACCTACAGAACCCTGCAATTGCTACATACCGACCAATTTTACCACTTACCCGTTTGTGTTCCGCTTTGCACTGTTGGAGCAGAGTGTGGTACCCACGGGCCTACACAGGCATACGTCTGTGAATCCAGATGTGCTGTGAAGCCCCATCCAATGGCAACGCAAGTCTCACTGTCCTCCAAGTGCAAAATCATGAGCTGTCCTGCCAGATGATTTGGACTACAACCCCCATGATTTCTCACCACTGACTATGCTAGCTAGGGCTGATGGGAGTTGAAGTCCAAAATATCTGGCCAGCCACATACTGCCTAATGAACTGATTAAAATGTTGCTAATTAGGCGATGCAGGGAGAGGGTTAACATTGGCACTGATCCATTCACAAAAGGTGAAAGATGGCGATGTGCCCCCACTGTGATGGTTGGTTAATGTAAGTCTTCTATCTTACAGTCTTGGCATTCATTGATAGGAGGGGCTGCTACTGGACTTTTAGAGCCCGATTCATGGAAATGTGCACAGAAATCCTGCACGCGCCACGCGCTGAGAAGGACACTGTGTGAGCCTGCACGCAGATAAAAAAATGCACGCCCCACGTATTCATGGAATGAACTGCACAAAGTAACCGTATTTGCAAGTTGTGTCTGGAACGACCCAGACACCCCCCCACCCCCACGCAAAGACAAAACAGCCAGAACAGCTACCTTTGCGTGCTCCCCCGGGCGCGAATACACGCACCCCTCAAACAGTCTGTGGGGTCCCCTGCAAGCAGGTCTGCATCTCGAGGACCCGGTAACTGTATCCAGCACCCCGACAACATGAGTATGAAAAATCCTAACTTGCGCACCCCTTAGTTGGATCGGTACCGCGGCTGCGTACACGCACCCCTGAAATCTGATATGCAAACACACTTCCACGCTGCGATTCCTATGCGCAAGTGTACTTATGCCTGCCTTCGGGTGGCGGATAGCACGAAGGAATTGCGTGGCCTTTTCCCGGCCGAGAGGTTGCGGACCGAATTCATGAATTGTGGGCGTGTGTGGGACTGCCTTCAGGCCGTCTATCGGAACGCCCACTTTCTAGCAAATTCTTCTCCATTTTTGGTCTACTGCCCCCTTCCCAGCACTCTGTGCAAGCCACGCCCACACTCTGGAGGAGTCCGCACAAGGTCCTCAACGCCTCGCAGATACGGCCTGAGACTGTGCGAACACCACGCAAGTCCAGGAAAGTACAGCGCATATGATTCCATAAATCGACAAATGCGGATTTGCGCGCTGTTTGGCACGCAATTACCCTATTTTCCACGCAAAAGATTCCATGAATCAGGTCCTCAGTGATTATGTAGGAAGTGTTGTCTCCTTAAACACTTTTCTAAGTATGGTTGTTTCTACCTGCCAGTGATCCAGCACTTGGCCCTCCTGCTGACAAATCTAGGCTAGCTCAGCAAATTACGATTCAAGAGTGTGCCTCTTTATAGTGGGAAGGGTAGGCAACATTTATACAGGCGCCCAATTACACAGTTCCCTTGACAGGAAAGCTTACTTCATACAAGGGAGTTTTCACTAGAAGAACATTCCTGCAGCCATAACTTTCATTGGAAATTTTCTAAAAATGACATAACAGATAGATGTGAACATGCTGTCGCTTCACCGGAATTTTCTAGTTCTCTGTATCACCTGGATTAATTCTCCATCTCGTGCACTCATGGCCGGATGTCACACCAGGATGTTAACAAGGTTCTAAAGTTTCTCAGCAATAGTCTAACATTTCTGTGTTAGACTCCTTGTTAGACTCGAGCAGTGCAAGCATAACCCCCAGTACATAAAGTACCATTTAAGAATTGAAAGTCTGCCACCAACCATTACAGTACCTGAAATATTCGCCTACCCGCTGACTTTACCGTCAAAGCGTTCAGTATTTGTACCAATTATACAAATATCGCACATTCTGCAAGTCATTGGTTTGGTTTCTTCCAAAGTTTCAGGAAATCATGAAACTATGAAAAGACACAGAGCTGAATCTTTCATTTGACCTCCTATATATTTAAATCCTCAAGCACGCTGTAGTTTGTAGGGGTGCTGGGAAAACGCCCAGGAGGAGTGCAGAACAGCTGTGTTCAAAGCCAGGATATATATAATGTGTCGTTACCCACACTCAGATTATGAAAGGATTAGTTTTCCAAAAAATGTAAGTGTAAAATATCCAATTTAATTGCCCATTTTATATCTCAAATATATTACATTTTCATTATGGGAAATACACAACCCACAAATAACAGCATCTAATACACGACACGCTTTCGGGGATATCACGCTTCTTTTTCAAGTGACCTGTTAGTAATCAGAAAAAGTCATAAGGACGATTTCTCTCCTGCTAACTACATTGAATCATAAAGTTGGGTAACATTTCCAAGGAAAAAGTTGTTAAAGAAAAAAAAGGCTGACATCTCCCTGAATAGACCAGATGAAAAATTGCACACGGGTCCCACAAATCAAGGCCCAGCACTCCTTTAATATTGGCATGGACTGTCGCTAAACCATGCGCTTGCTGGGCGTAATGACATCACTGTGCAAACATGATTGAGTGATGACGCCATGGCTCAACGCAGCAGTGCCGTATTACGAAAGACGGTTCCTAGTGATTGCATCGAATGCAAAACCATTGAAAAACAATGGATCTAAATAATGCATTTGAAAAAATTTTTTTAATGGGGGGCTCCTCCCAACCCCTCTTTTTTTACCCCTGAAATCCATTATAGTAAAAAAAAACCTTTACCTAAAAAAAAATGCATTTTTTCAATGCATTTTTTCCGATGCTTTTGCATTCGATACTATGTATTCGATGCAATGTCTGTATAAAGGAAAGACATAACTATTGTGCAAAAATGCAAATCTAAACATCAAAACAAAAAAACGCATTATCAATTAGCACCACCTGAATCATAGGTATTGTAACTATGGGAAGCAAATTGAAATTACCTACAAACGACTATGTTCACTCCCGTTAAGAACAATCATCGAGTGCAAAATTAAAATAAACAAAAGTATTCTAAACAAAAAAAGGAAGTAAAACTTAAAAAAGCAGTACAATCACACAGCTCAATAAAAATGGTAACTAATTCACCACCACACCAATAACTGTGTCTGAAAATGTAATGGATGCACACAAGAAAATATAATTAAAAACACTGCACAATGACGACCCCTTCAAAACAAGTGCATGCACTGCACCAACATTGAGTATAATGTCCAAAATCAATAGACCACAAACAATAAAAACACATTTAAACCAGGTTCTAACAATGAACCTAAAAGAAAACACATTTGTCTCAAACAGAAAAGATACTGAAATATATCTATGGAGGTTATTGAAGACAAACATTCCAGTCAATTTCCTCGTTCAGTCCAAATGACTGGTAGATTTGCCGGTTATAAATCCAGGATGTTTCACTTGTATATATGTAACTGCCTTATGCTCTGCTTAACCGCACCCGGAGGCCAGTTTGAAGTGGTACTGGGGAAGAAGAGAAGGGCGTGAAGGCGAGAGGAAATGTGCAAGGAGTAGAGGAAGAGGAGGCAGCGTCAAGTTGAATGGAAAAAGGGTAGGGGTCATGAGAATATAGTGAGGGATGTAGAGGGATAGACAGTAGACTGATGGGCAGGGTCATTGAAACTATATACTATAGGGAGGGAAAATAAAGAGTTGGAGGATCAAATGGATAATAGGAGAGTCCAAGAGAGCGCCCAGCTCTCAAACGCAACCTATATACTTCAAAGCACTATAAGGAAGGAAAGGGAGTATCCTGTTGGACTCTCCTATTGTCCATTCTATACTCCAACTCTGCGTTTGTCCTCGCTTTGTATAGCATACCTATGACCCAGACATCTCCCTACCGTCTCTATAACTCTGCATCCCTCACTATTGACCGCACACCCTCACACCTCTGCTTATTATCTCTATAAGTCTGCATCCCTCACTATTGACCGCACACCCTCACACCTCTGCTTATTATCTCTATAACTCTGCATCCCTCACTATTGACCGCACACCCTCACACCTCTGCTTATTATCTCTATAACTCTGCATCCCTCACTATTGACCGCACACCCGCACACCTCTGCTTATTATCTCTATAACTCTGCATCCCTCACTATTGACCGCACACCCTCACACCTCTGCTTATTATCTCTATAAGTCTGCATCCCTCACTATTGACCGCACACCCTCACACCTCTGCTTATTATCTCTATAACTCTGCATCCCTCACTATTGACCGCACACCCGCACACCTCTGCTTATTATCTCTATAACTCTGCATCCCTCACTATTGACCGCACACCCGCACACCTCTGCTTATTATCTCTATAACTCTGCATCCCTCACTATTGACCGCACACCCTCACACCTCTGCTTATTATCTCTATAAGTCTGCATCCCTCACTATTGACCGCACACCCTCACACCTCTGCTTATTATCTCTATAACTCTGCATCCCTCACTATTGACCGCACACCCTCACACCTCTGCTTATTATCTCTATAACTCTGCATCCCTCACTATTGACCGCACACCCGCACACCTCTGCTTATTATCTCTATAACTCTGCATCCCTCACTATTGACCGCACACCCTCACACCTCTGCTTATTATCTCTATAAGTCTGCATCCCTCACTATTGACCGCACACCCTCACACCTCTGCTTATTATCTCTATAACTCTGCATCCCTCACTATTGACCGCACACCCTCACACCTCTGCTTATTATCTCTATAAGTCTGCATCCCTCACTATTGACCGCACACCCTCACACCTCTGCTTATTATCTCTATAACTCTGCATCCCTCACTATTGACCGCACACCCTCACACCTCTGCTTATTATCTCTATAACTCTGCATCCCTCACTATTGATCGCACACCCTCACACCTCTGCTTATTATCTCTATAACTCTGCATCCCTCACTATTGACCGCACACCCGCACACCTCTGCTTATTATCTCTATAAGTCTGCATCCCTCACTATTGACCGCACACCCTCACACCTCTGCTTATTATCTCTATAACTCTGCATCCCTCACTATTGACTGCACACCCGCACACCTCTGCTTATTATCTCTATAAGTCTGCATCCCTCACTATTGACCGCACACCCTCACACCTCTGCTTATTATCTCTATACCTCTGCATCCCTCACTATTGACCGCACACCCTCACACCTCTGCTTATTCTCTCTATACCTCTGCATCCCTCACTATTGACCGCACACCCGCACACCTCTGCTTATTATCTCTATAAGTCTGCATCCCTCACTATTGACCGCACACCCTCATACCTCTGCTTATTATCTCTATAACTCTGCATCCCTCACTATTGACCGCACACCCTCACACCTCAGCTTATTATCTCTATAACTCTGCATCCCTCACTATTGACCGCACACCCTCACACCTCAGCGTACCCACACCTTTCTTCATTGCTTCTGTTTGTCCACACACTTGGTTTTTATCTTTGTGATCTCACACTCCTCCCTACTGTCCATATGACCCACATATATACACTTAGTCTCTTCATGACCCCCACATCCCTTCATATTCTATGAACCCACTCCCTTTGCCTTCCCTCGATGACCCCAATACCCTCCTCTATTACCACACCCCTGCTCACTGTCTCTATTTCCCCACAGGCCTCTCTACTGTTCTGTGCCCAACACCACTCTCTATTGCCTCTAGGATGCCAAACCCTTGCTTATTCTCTCTATAACTCCACTTCTATACCTATTGCTTTTAAGACACCAGACCCCTCCTTATTGCTTCTATGACCCCATACCCTTGCCTATAGAACCTATGTCCTCTCACACCACTCTGTAGTGCTTCCATGACCCCACAGCCCTGACCATAGACTAGATGACCTCTCACACCACGCCTTACAGTCTCTAAGACGCTGCACCTCCGATTAAAACACCAACACCCATGCCCTCCTAACTTTCTAAAAACCCCAACACCCATGCCCTCCCATCTCACTCAAACCCCAACACTCATGCCCTCCCACCTCCCTCTATCCCCAAAACACATGCCATCCCATTGCACTTAAACCTCAACACCATGCCCTCATATCTCGCTCGAAAACAATTACCCATGCCCCCACCTCCCTCAAACCCCAACAGCCATGCCCTCCTAACTTTCTCAAACCCCCATCACCCATGCCCTCCCATTTCCCTCAAACGCCAACACCCATGCCTTCCCACCTCCCTCAATCCCCAAAATACATGCCCTCCCTCCTCACATAAACCCCAACAACCAGGCCCTCATGCCTCGCTCAAAACCAATCACCATGCCCCCCACCTCCCTCAAACATGAACACCCATGCTCTCCCACCTCTCTGAAACCCAAACACTTACACCCTCCCACCTCCCATAAACCCCAACACCCATGCGCTCCCTTGTGGGAATGTTTGTAGCAGGTCTGCTTGCCCCAGCTTCCATGCTGCCGCTGTGCCCTGTGCCAGGTGTGTCACTCCTGCTCTTGCCATGGCTGAGCTGTGCAGGGGTGCAGGAAGAGGTGCCTGCTGCCGTGTTAGAGCCCTGGGTTGTGGATGGCCCTGCATCTTCTCCCTGAGTGCACTATGAACCTGTTGAGTGGACAGTGATAAGCTGTTGCCCATTATGCATACTTGTACATTGGCTAGCAAGACACTCAAGCACTATGATGGATGCTTATCCTAGAAACATGTAGTTTCACGGCTGCTGTAAGTACTGCAGGAAGTGTTCATAATCCCAACCAAATATGGCCTCTGTGGCACACACCTAACAGGATGTGAGCAGGTCATCACTATGGACATGGTGCTTAGTGATGGGTGTCATGTATGCATTGGGCAGTGGGGTGGCCAGAGGTCATGGCCATTATCCGTTGATGGGCAATGAACAGAAGTTGAGAGTAGGGTCTGGTGAGGGTCTCCTTCCCCCATGCATGGGCTCATTAGCAGAAAGGGCTTTTAAAGGGGTTTTTGTCCAGCCACTGGCATTGGGGTTCCCCATGTGGGTTGAATGCCTTTGAGTGGTGATCGTCGCTGCAGGGGGTTCACTTTGACACTTGACCATTTCTCGCACACATGAGTGCCTTTCATTATTGCATGGGGTCAGACGCAATTTCGGGAATCATACAATTACTGCCCCGCGTTTACTGCAACCTCCGAAAATGACTTTTTTGTTTTTATTTTGACCCCCTTTTCACCCCATGCATATGTGGGTGGATGGGTACAGTATATAATGGATGAAGGGGAGGCTGCAGGGGTTCTCTCGCCGCATATATATGAGGCGAAAAGGGGGTTGAATTAAAAAAATGTCTGCATTTCCGGGGGTGGCTGTAACCCGTGGCGCAGTAATGCCATAGACCCCATATTTGCACTCGGCCGCATATCTACTTGCAGTGTCCCACCTTCCCTTGCACATGCATGCTGTCGCAGTGGCACTGTCCACATTGCCATTTGGTAAGGCACTCCCCTGTACATTCTACGTGTCTATTCTGGGAGACACATGCATGGGGTGGGGATTTGGGAAGTACATTCCCATGGGAGACTGGACATTCATAGTGACCACAACGTTTATATGTGAGACAATATCCTCCCCATTGCTTTCCACTTCTTCGAAATTAATTCTTTACGTTACTACTAACATGAGGGTGCTTTCCAGGTCATTGAAACTTGGGATCCATGTGGGGCTTTTAGAAGAGGTATCACAACGATATTTTTCTTTCCCCCTGTGATACTTCTTCCCTGCAGTTAGAATGTCGTCAGGAATGGGATCACACACATAGTTTGGAGTTATCTAAGAAATGTAAATCTAGATGTATTCATGAATTTGAGGAAATATACATTCTTTACACGTGGAACTCCCCACCCTATAGAAGCAGTTAACTGAACACCCCCTTTTATTGAATATCTCCTCACCATTTCCTTTCCTTTTCTTTTTCTCTTGAATCATAGGGTCCTGTTACCCACAGCCCTGACGAAGGCGGATCTTTTTTTTTTGAAAAATAGAACTTACCTGTTTACACCGCCGAAACGCACCGCTACAAGAGGGGATTGAAGGTACTTTACAGACCATGGGCCTCATTACGAGGTTGGAGGTAGCCATGGCGCTGTTAGCACCATAGCTGCCTCCAAACTCGTTCCGACTCCGCCCTGGTGAATGGAGCAATTACCGGTCCATTCTGACTTCGGCGGGACCGGTAATTCCCCATTCAGCAGGGCCATTCCCCATTCCCATTTGAGCCCCAAAGGGCTCAATGGGAATGGGGAAGGCGCTAACAACGGTACCGCAAATTGCGGTACCGTTATTAGCTCTAGAGTCCCTTTGCGGGTCCCGTCCTTAACACCTGAAAAAAACAGGCGTTAAGGAAGGACCCGCAAAGGGAACTCGTAGTAGGGTGGTAAGGGATTACCGGCACCAGTGGCCTTACCGGTGCAGGTAATCCCTTACCGCCCACCTCGTAATGAGGCTGCATATCATTACCCTGGACCATGAATAATTACGGATCCACCAATTGAAGGAACTCTTCTGGGATTCCTTCTGGGCTCCCCCTCCTGCGTTGGCAGACCTGATCCCAGATAAGAATCGTTTTGACTCTGGGACATTTCTATAGTTTTTATAAAAGGATCTATTTCCTTCTCTCATCTTAAACCAGTTTTCTGAACCAATAACAGAGTCTGGGTTCAAAGATAGATGTTTTCATTCAATTGAAAGACGAACAGATCGAGCATGTAGACTTCACAGGCTTTTTCTGTGTTTGTTCTTTTCCACATAACGGTCAACTTGAACCGGTTTCTTTGATTCACTGTGTTTTAGTTTTTTTTTTAAATGTATGCTCTTTTCAATGAATGGTTCTTCTATTCGTTCTGATTTGTGCTAAATAGATACACCTCATATTCATATTCAAGAATATGCATGTGTGGATGTAAATGTCATTACAATTCAATGTGCACCTATGAGTTGGGCTTCACTGTTGTTTTCCCTTTCCCTTGTGTGTGATTACTAGATTGTCATATTGAATACTTTTCTATTATTTGTTGTCAATAATAATATGTTGAATTTTTTTTTTTTACGCTTGGGGCTGATAAGGTGTTTTTGTTCCTTGTGATTGAATGTAGACATGAAATTCTTTTGAAAAACGGATTGGCTAGGTAACATTGTTCAAATAATTCAACCCAAGTGACCAATCCTCTACGTAACAGCACCTTCTTGTTTTGATACAATATACATGTGCCCCAGACTGTTACGTTTCCCTAGGGGCAGACCGCCGCCACTATAGAGTGGCCCCACCCATGTAGATACTGGACCTTCCTACTCACCACCTTGACTGCTGGCTCCGTCCTAGGCCCCTCCAACACCCTCAATGCCTTCCATGTGGAGGATGTTGCTGGCTTTTTCGTCCCATGGTGTGTGGGCATGGGGCTCCACAGTGGCAGTGTTTCATTCCACCTCTTACGGCAGTCAGCACTATCAGGTGGGACTGTGCCCACTGCTGCCACGTCATCCCGTATTGAGGCCCAGATGACAGTCTTTCTCTGGCCAGATTTCTTCCTGTGCCTTCCCCCAAAACAGCTCCTCGGCACTGGTGACTTCCTCTTCAGCTAGGAGGACCTACGATCCTCATTTCTGGGACTTTTGTTTCTCCCTTGTCCTGGGACATTTTTGACTCCACTTCTGCCTTGGATAGCTACAGGAAATCAAAGAAGGCCATCGCAAGATTTCCCACATGATGCTATTTCCGCTCGGCTGTAATTCCACTGGCCGGATGTCTGCCGATTTGTCTGCGGCAATGGTAATTCTGCCAGAAATGGCCAGATTTACTGTTCGTAGTTGATTTTCAGTGGTAATGCCGTCAAACATAATTACGGTTACCGCTGATGGTTTGCATGCACTGCTGTCAACTTGTAATGTGGCGGTAATTGGACTGGACACAGAGTCGGCCTTAGGGGGGGCAAGCTGGGTGACCGCCCGTGGCGTCATGCCCCCTATGGCGCCATTAGCCCCCGCCACGCCTGCTCGGGGGAGTCTTTCAAGGGCTTGCCGAGCTGGCGTGGTGGCAGAAGGCGTGGCAGGCGCCTCGTTGTCATTGAATACACCCGCGGCAGGGGGCTCATTCAATGACAATGGGGTGCTAATGCGCCCTATTTAACCTCCTTGCCTATTTAACCATCCTGGCCCCACCCCCTGTTAACCAGGGGCATGTGGAGGGCGAGGGGGGGGGCACCAATTCGTCCAGTGCGCTACTGCCCATAAGGCCGGCCCTGGCCGGACACCAGAATGGTAACAGCATTACCGCCTGGTGGAATTACTGCCATACTTACCGCCCAACTTATAATGAGCCCTGTTGTCTTGAACCTCACACCCGTGCCTATAGCCTTTATGACTCCACACCCTTTCTTGCTCTCTCTATGAACCCACATTCCTGCCTATTGACTCCATGACCGACACCCCAACCTATTCTCTCTATGACCCAGCGACCCTACCTATTCTCTCTATGACCTTTGACCCCCCTGCGTACTGTCTGTCTGACCACACACCATTGCCTCTACACACGGTGCCCTATCACACACCCTGTTTTCTGTATGACGCTAAAACCGTGTCTATACACTCTGACACCACATCCCAACCTGTAGGCTCCATAACCTCATACACCCCTGCCTAGAGACCCTATGACCTCTCACACCCCTGCCTAGAGACCCTTTGACCTCTCATACCCCTGCCTAGAGACCCTATGACCTCTCACACCCTGCCTAGAGACCCTATGACCTCTCACACCCCTGCCTAGAGACCCTATGACCTCTCACACCCTGCTTAGAGACCCTATGACCTCTCACACCCCTGCCTAGAGACCCTATGACCTCTCACACCCTGCTTAGAGACCCTATGACCTCTCACACCCCTGCCTAGAGACCCTATGACCTCTCACACCCCTGCCTAGAGATCCTATGACCTCATACACCCCTGCCTAGAGACCCTATGACCTCTCATACCCCTGCCTAGAGACCCTCTGACCTCATACACCCCTGCCTAGAGACGAGACCTATGACCTCATACACCCCTGCCCAGAGACCTTATGACCTCTCATACCCCTGCCTAGAGACCCTATGACCTCTCACACCCCTGCCTAGAGATCCTATGACCTCATACACCCCTGCCTAGAGACCCTATGACCTCTCATACCCCTGCCTAGAGACCCTATGACCTCATACACCCCTGCCTAGAGACCCTATGACCTCATACACCCCTGCCCAGAGACCTTATGACCTCTCATACCCCTGCCTAGAGACCCTATGACCTCTCATACCCCTGCCTAGAGACCCTATGACCTCTCACCCCCTGTCTATCCACTCTATGACCCCACAACTCCTATTGTCTCCATGGACCCCACAACCACTACGCATATACTCTATGACCCCACACCCCTGCCCGAAGACTCTGTCTCTCACACCCCTTATTCTCTCTATGACCTTTGACACCCCTGCCTACAGACTCTATGACCAAACACTCTTACTTAGACTCTATGGCTCCCACTGTTGTCCCTAGGACCACTCCACTCCCTATGTCTCGTTTCTCAGCTGTACACCTCACACACTCCATGCAACCCCTCGGCACCCTAGGCTCCAGACAACCCCAAGTAACTTTGCCCATTAATGTCACCCCCTTTGGATTCTCGTGAACCCCTACCTTTCACCCCACTTACTGTCCCTATCAGCCAGCTCACAACTCTACTCCTTCTCAGAGAGTGTACCCCCACCCCGTGTCTTCCCAGAAATCCCCCCGCACTTGAGCGCAGCGTGTAATCCTCTCCCTCGACCCCCCTCAGAGGAGCGGGTCTATTTCAGCATAATTAGCCCCATTATGTGTATTTATTTTTGCACAGGCCGGTTTACGATACTGGATTTATTTATTTAGATCTTTGCCAGATTTTTCCAATTTCTCTCTCATTTTGTGCACCCCCCACTCGTTCCAGGCCCTCGCCCTTAACATAATAAAACTCATTTCTGCAGCTAAGTTACAGCCAGGAGCTTGCTTATAGCCGTGTACATGTCTTGACTAATTCTTTTTCCTGTTAGTGTTTTTTTGATTTAGAAACAATGATAGTAAAATCTGACCTTCAGTGGGAAACACATGTTATTTGCTGCTACCTGTCTCACAATCTTCACTTCTACTGACTTCTATTGCTTTGAGCGGTGTGCACCTCTGCTACTTTTCTTTAGCAGTCTGCACCTCTGCTACTTCTCTGCAGTATGTCTTTCTGCAGCTACTTACCCATCGCAGTATGCACTTCCACTGCTACTTGCCCACAGCAGTCTGCACTTCTGCTGCTACTTACCCATCACAGTCTGCACTTCCGCTGCTACTTGCCCACAGCAGTCTGCACTTCTGCTGCTACTTACCCATCACAGTCTGCACTTCTGCTGCTACTTACCCATCACAGTCTGCACTTCCGCTGCTACTTGCCCATAGCAGTCTGCACTTCCGCTGCTACTTGCCCAGATCAGTCTGCACTTCTGCTAATTTTCTGTAGCAGAAGGCATTTCCGCTGCTACTTGCGCATGGCAGTCTGCACTTCTGCTGCTACTTACCTATCGCAGTCCGCACTTCCGCTGCTAATTGCCCAGAACAGTCTGCACTTCCGCTGCTACTTGCCCAGATGCCCAGATCAGTCTTCACTTTTGTAAATTTTCTGTAGCAGAATGCATTTCCGCTGCTACTTGCGCATAGTAGTCTGCACATCCACACTTCCACTGCTACTTGCCCAGGGAAGTATGCATTTCTGATGCTACTTGCCCAAAGCAGTCAGCACTTCCACTGCCTTTCTGTAGCAGAATGCCTTTCTGCTGCTACTTGCCCATAGCAGACTGCACACCCAGTCTGCACTTCTGCTGCTACTTGCCCATAGCAGTCTGCACTTCTGCTGTTACTTTCCCAGAGCAGGCTACATTTCTGCTGCTAATTTCCCATAGCAGTCAGCACGTCGATGCCTTTCTGTAGCAGTATGCCTTTCCACTGCTACTTGCGCATAGCAATCTGCACTTTCATTGCTACTTGCCCATAGCTGTCTGCACTTCAGCTGCTACTTGCCCATAGCTGTCTGCATTTCAGCTGCTACTTGCCCAGAGCAGTCTGCACTTCAGATGCTACTTGCCCAAAGCAGTCTGCATTTCTGCTGCTACTTGCCCATACAAGTCTGCACTTCCACTGCTACTTGTCCATAGCAGTCTGCACTTCCGCTGCTTCTTGCCGAAAGCAGTTTGCACATCGGCTGCTACTTGCCCAGAGCAGTCTGCACTTCTGCTACTTTTCTGTAGCAGTCTGCCCTTCCGTTGCTACTTGCCCATTGGTTTCTGCACTTCTGCTGCTACTTACCACACAGCAGTATGCACTTCCAGTGCTACTTGCCCATAGCAGTCTGCATTTCTGCTGCTACTTTCCCAGAGAAGTCTTCACTTCAGCTGCTACTTGCCGATAGCAGTGTGCATATTCAGTCTGCACCTCCGCCGCTACTTGCCCATAGCAGTCTGCACTTGTGCTGCTACTTACTGTTAAGAAGGATTTCTGAACTCTGACCTGGATGGGCAGAGGTTCAGAAGGCCAACCTAGTTTCTTGGAACAGGGTAGCTATGGCAGGCAGACAAGACTAAGTCTCAAGAGGGGTGAGGGTGACTGAAAGACCTCAATGAGCATACAAAGCAAGGACACTTACAAATTACTCCAGACAGGTGTTATATTAAAAATATAGACACATTTATTACAAGGCCTTTGTAACATAGACCATAGCAAAGAATCACAGTAACACTAAAGTAAACCAATACATCACAATCAACACAATATATATACAAGACCAATGGGGTTTAAGGGGTTAAAAGCACGAAATATGTAGACCACCTAGATGGGGAGGAAAACTGGCAGTGTAAGTAATCTTTGGACCCAGTTCAACATCAAGAATACACCTAACTAAGGCAGTCCAAGCGCTACGAAGAGAGGAGCCTTATGCTCAATAGTACATGCACACGCTTGTGCCAATGGACAAAATAGGGTCTCTTCGAGGGTCCCTAGCAGCTCAGGAAGGTGGATAAGGCGATGAAGAACAAGTTCCCACTATTCAAGCCGGACCTCCACTTGGGGGCAGAGGCAGGTTGCTATTTTGCAATAGCTGTGGAAAGGAAACGGGCCCTCCGGGGCCACTTCATGCGTAAAAGTGGGCTCCTGCGCTGGGGGCCACCGGTTGGGGTAAGGACTACTCACCGGTCCCCGACGCAGGCAGACCCAAATTTCGCCAGTAGAGTCCACTTCGCTGGCAGGTTCGAATGCGACAATCAGGACGTCTCAACACCGTGTAGTTTCCGAGATACAGCTGGGATTCCCAATGGGACAGTGGCAATTTCTCCACTGCGGGTGGAGAAATCAGCCCAATTCCACTTCAGCAGGCTTCAGGGGCAAAGGGGTCACAAATGCAGCAAACTTGCACAGGTTGTTGCCACAGCAGGGCCACACGGTAACCGCATTTACTCCGGTCCGGGCGCACTCGTCTCACTTCAGAACTGGGAACGCCAAGTTTAGGAAATTCGGTGTGAGGGTGCGGTGGACACAGAGCAAGCAGTATACCAAGTTTCGAGGGCCTCCTCAAAACAGCGGCGGTAACAGAGCAAACGGCCTGTGTATGCTGGTCAGCCCACTGGTTGGCCCAGGGACACTTCCTGTCAAATGAGAAATTATATCGTACCTCCTATTACAACAAATATATGTATATTGGCCTACGCCAAGCTGCTTATAAGCCACTTGCGAAGAAATCCGTGTTGCAAGGTCCTGACCTTAGAATCAATGTAGGCCGCCATTTTAGGTCAATCCGCCATTTTAGGTTTGCTTTGTGAAGTCACCCTGTGAGTTAAAATGGTGGACGATGTCATTCCGAAATACAACATGGCCATCTTGACCTCTGCGTGTAATTAATATGTAACTTGCCTGCAGGCCACTTGTTGAGGTCGTGAACTGAGACCTTGTCCTTCGTTGACCTGTGTGTAAAGGATTACTCGTGCAAAGAAACTAATCCACAAGCATATGTTAAGAACAATGTATCCAAATACTGAACTAAGAACACTTGTTTAAAATACATTGTTTAATTTTTGAGAATACCTGTATGGGAAATCCCAGAATACACAGTTGCCGTGTAGGCTTGTTGACGTATGTATTAAAGGCAAACTAGTTACATGTGGATATGCGAACTCGGCATGAACCCTAGATCAGTAATGTATTAGAGGAATATTAACCCGAAGTAGGGTTGGACATCATGTTCACAAATAGTATAAAAGAGCAACGAATTCTAATGTACAGCGTCTCTCACTGAATACACCGAACTACGCTGGAGTTCGCTCTGTTGTACTGAGTGCCGATAGCTATCTGATTTTGTTTTGTTCTTTGTAACTGATTCAGTATAAATTAAAGATCTTTGTATGTTCCTTTGTAACCCGTGTTCGGTGTATTTCCTTTTGGGGTACTCAGCTTCGATATTTTGATTTTTTTTTCACATTCCTAAGAGGCTTACTTGCAGGGTTTGTTGAAGATGTCGAGAATAGTTGGTCCCAATATTCCAATGGATCGAAGTGTCTTTGCACACCTTCTAGGACGATCAGAGGCAGAGGGGTCCCACAGGACGACAGCGAGCTCAGGGTGCCAAACCTTCCAGCGGGTCACCAGCGGTTCCTCGACTCGGCTTCTTGTTGCAGGATATTTAACTCCTTATCCTTTGTTCGTGTGAACTCAGGAGATCGAAATGGTAGTGGTGTTTTCAGCCTCCTCTTCTCCAAAGTTCCCTTCGAGCAAAAACAGAGAGGACCCAATGGGAGATCTGCTCACAAACACTCACTCCATACATGGACCAATCATGGACCACGGTGGTCCCAGGCATTCAGGACACTACAGACTCTCTGACATCCAGGATGTGTATTGGGAACAGACATCCTAGCCCACATCCTGGAGCCACACACACAAGGCATGCAGAAGCCCGCAAAAGCATTGGGTTTCGCAGGAAAGTGCATGACCAAATGAAGACTGACCCGGGTCGGCTCGACCTGGGGAAGGTGAAGGGGCAAGATGACGAAAGGACAGGGCAAAGAACCTCGTGGCATGGCCATTTTGGGAGCCAGGCCACCTATTTGTGCCAAACACAGTACGCGCGGTTAACTTGGCAAGAAAGGGTTAAACATATAAGAAAACGATGGCTGCCACTAGTCCTGTCCATGACACATCTGCACAATTCATAGAAAGTCCAGCGAGAGTTTCTAGGGCCTTTGGAATGATTAGAGACCCAAGTGTACTGTAAGGTAAATTACATTGCACATTTGTTACATGTTGCACAAAAGCTGCAACATGAGGAAAGGACTAAGGGAAACAAAGTCTCCCAGTACTGACTGTCCTAAGGGCATGTCAGTTTCCCCATAAAAAGTGAGCGAAATCCCAGAGGAGTGCAGCTGAGGACTCTGCTTCTCTGGCAAAGTTTAGACAAGAATGGAAAACAGCAGCAAAAAGTTTGGGGGTTGACACATGGAGGGAAAATTGCATTCAAATATGAAATCTTTCCAAACACTTACTTATAGCAGTATGCACTTTCACTGCTACTTGCTCATAGCAGTCTGCACTACAGCTGCTACTTGCCCTCAGACGGCTTCACTTCAGCTGCTACTTGCCCATAGCAGGCTGAACTTCTGCTGCTACTTGCTCAGAGCAGTCTGCATTTCTGCTGCCTGTCTGTAGCAGTATGCCTTTCCACTGCTACTTGCGCATAGCAGTCTGCATATCCACTGCTACTAGCCCAAAGTAGTCCGCCCTTCAGCTGCTACTTGCCCTGAGGAGTCTTCACTTCAGCTGCTACTTGCGCATAGCAGTCTGCACTTCTGCTGCTACTTGCCCATAGCAGTCAGCACGTCTACAACTTACTATAGCAGTATGCCTTCCGCTGATACTTGCGCATAGCAGTCTGCACTTCCACTTCTACTTGTCCATAGCAGTCTGCACTTCCGCTGCTACATACCCATAGCAGTCTGCACTTCAGCTACTACTTGCCTTTAGCAATCTGCACACCTACTGCTTCTTGACCATAGCATACAACAAATCTGCTACTTGCCATAGAACAGTCAGCACTTCCACTGCTACTTGCCCAGAGCGATCTGCACTTGTGCTGTTACATTCCCAGAGCAGTCTGCACTTCAGCTGCTACTTGCGCATAGCAGTCTGCACTTCCACTCCTGCTTGTCCATAGCAGTCTCTACTTCCGCTGCTACATGCCCATAGCAGTCTGCACTTCAGCTACTACTTGCCCACAGCAATCTGCACATCTGCTGCTACATGCCCATAGCAGTCAACAAATCTGCTACTTGCCATAGAGCAGTCAGCAATTTGCTGCTACTTGCCCAGAGCAGTCACTTCTGCTTCTAATTTCAATATAAGTCTGCACTTCTGCTGCTACTTGCCCATAGCAGACTGCACTTCTGCTGCTGCTTGTCCATAGCAGTCTTCACTTCCTCCGCTACTTACCCATTGCAAACTGCACTTCCGCTGCTACCTTCACCCATAGCAGTTTGCACTTCTGCTATTACTAAAGCAATTGAACTCGACGAGGGGGGCATTAAAGGTCTGGTAATATTCCAGCGTGTCAGTTCCAAGCCCGAGCGAAGCAAGGACTTTAATGTAAGCCCTGGGGCATTACCAGACCAGTAATGCCTCCCTCTAAGGGGGATATTGCTATTAGTCGCAGCACATTTTACTGGGGTACTAATAGTATTTGTTTTTGAGTCGCGAAACAGCCTGAAGGCTGTTTCTCAACTCGAGAAAAACAAATGACCATCATGGATCAGGGGAGAGGAGCTACATGTAGACCCTCTCCCTATCCATGGCGGTTATTAAAAAAGGATTTTTAAAAAAGTAAACAAAATCCCTTCTCCCATTCCATGGTGGCTAATTGGGTGGCGGAGATGCGCCTGGCCGGGAACAATACTGTTCCCGCCACCAACAATACTGTTCCCGCCGCCAACAAGGGACAGAGCAGCACAGAGAATTGGGGGAGAGGGAGGGAGGGGAGCGGATATGTGGAAAAGGGGGGTGAAGGTGGCTAAACGGGCAGGGAACATGGGGAGTGTACTTACCTTTGTTCCTGGTGAGGGAAGATGGCGGTCTCCCGCTCTGAAGACACTCAGAGCGGGGTCTTTCCCTGTGTGGTAAGGACTCTGTTCCGGGCCTCCTCATTGGCGTTTTTAGGCTGACACCACCTCCCCCCTCGCCGGGTACTAATTGCCCATAGCAGTCTGCACATCGGTGGCTACTAGTACCAAGCAGTCTGCCATTCCACTGCTACTTACCCGTAGTAGTCTGCACTTCCATTGCTGCTTGCCCATCGCATTCTTCACTTCCGCTTATACTTGCCCAGAGCAGACACTTCTGCTTTTACTTTCCAATATAAGTCTGCATTTCCGCTACTACTTGCCCATAGTAGTCTGCACTTCCGTTGCTTCGTGCCCATAGCAGTCTGCACTTACACTGCTACTAGCCCAAAGCAGCCCTCACTTCCACTGCTACTTGCCCATACCAGTCTGCACTTCCACTGCTACTTACCATAGCAGTCAGCACTTCCACTGCTGCTTACCCACAGTTGTCTTCACTTCTGCTCCTAGTTTCCCATAGCAGTCCAGTCCTGGATGTCGACTGCCTACCTAAAACTTAATCCATCCAAAACTGAATTCATCCTCTTTGGTCTCTCTGCTAAACAACAACTTGTCCAACAATGGCTCAAATTAATGATATGCACCTGGAATTATTTGATATGCAGCTCTTGGATTCAGGTAAATCCTTAGGCTTCAACTTTGACAGCAGCCTGTCCTTCCACAAGGCCCAAACGGCCTGGCTCCAAATCTCCACCCTTTGCAAAATCAAACCCTTCATACCAGATCTCTGGACAGTAGTGCAGGCCCTTGTGGTCTCGTACATCGATGGGGAAAAGGCCCTCTTGTTAGGGCTCCCGGCCGCTTACTTGGGTCTCTTAAAAATAGCCCACCATGCTGCAACACATCTTATTACGGGTGCTCAGAAATTCAACAAATCACTCCCATCATACGCAAACCATATTGACTTCCCCTCCAAGTCAGGATAGTGTACAAGCATTTATCATCTACAAAGCAGACATGAGGAGCACACCAGCGTACCTGACTGCTGTCTGGTGGCACATATCTGGGGGCAAATGCTCCTTGTGCATCAAATCGACCAACCTGCGTAAATCACACGTCGTCTGCAAAGAAAGGACCTCCAAACAATCAATATACTCTGAGCAAGCAGTCAACACTGGTGAAGTTAAAACATGTCTACCTATAGCTAAGCTGCCCTATATGCCACACACAACTGCAACTACAATGAAGGCCAAAATCACATCTAGTGAAATTCATGATCACTTCCAATATCTTTCCTAGTATAGGACCCAGATCTGGTGGCCTACTAGCCAAAAAGTAATCACACCACAACTAGTCCCTTTCAAAGCCTTACATTTTCCAGAAGCCTCTTATCAGTCTCTCTCCCAAATCATTGCCAACTTTTTGAAAACAGTTAGAGTCACATGACCCTACTTCATTCTGGCAAATCTCCCAGATTAATAAATGACATCAAAATGCTTGAAAAACTCTTAGCTAACTATTTATAACTGATTATAATTCCTGTAGTCTCATTTCCTCACCATGTCGACATACTATGTGACTCAGAAACACTCCGATTTTCTTATTAGATTTTTCACAAACAGAACAGATATTATTCTAGGGAATAGATTTCCTAGACGCCAATAAGACATTTGACGGTTTTATCTGGTGGACAATTTGTGCACTTCTGGAATAATGTAGGACTACGGAATTTCATATGCACGTCACAAACCATGTATGCTCTGCCAACATTCCAAACTTCCAAACTTCGCCTAACAATACTATCACAATCCACATTATATACAGGCCTCCGGGCATCACATCTCTAGCAGCTGACACTACTAAACCTTTGGAGCAAAACATCATTCTAGGTGATTTCAACCTTGGTTATAATGTCACTAGTGACCTACACGCCACCTCTTTAGCTACCGCACTAATAGAACAAGGCTATACCCAAATAAGTACCAAACCCACCCACGAGAAAGGCAGGATACTTGATTGGGTAGCAGATCATAATTGCAATATCACCCTAATGGACTCTTTACCATTAGTGTGGTCAGACCACTACCTCATCTCCCTAGAAATCAATGTTATTAACCAGGAAAGGAAAAAGCCTTCTATTGCACTTCCTTGTCTCACCAGGAACAAATGGAATATCACAGCGGAGACCCTAGTACCTTTGGTAGTCCCCATACTCAATGCCCTACCAGACACCAATGATCCTAACCTGCTGATCGACATTTATAATGATTCCGTGACCAAAGCAATTGACTCTATTGCCCCATTAAAACTGTGCAAAAGCAAACCAAAATCCCACTTGAACTCTTGGTTTACTCCAGAACTAAAAGCACTACGTACTGAAAAGAGAAAATAGGAAACACTCTGGAAATCTACACCCACTCCCGAAAATAAAACCAATCTAACCACTATCACTGCCACCTACAAAAATGAGATAATCCACACTAAAAAAGAAACTTTCAATGACAGAATAAGCCAAGCAGGTTCCAGTACCAAACAATTATTTAACATCCTAAGAGAACTAGAAAACCCCAATCCCCCGGCAGATACTTGCACTAAGGATAAACACTGGTGCACAAGCATACAAAACACCCTATCCAACAAAATTAAGGGCTCCAGACTAAAGTAGCTGACAAAAGAACACAATTTACCACTTGTAACCCTACTACTCCGACACAACCCTCTACCTTACATATCAATTCAGGCTTCACATTTAATAAGGTCACCATAAAAATCATTGCATCTCTTAAACCCTCTAATTGTAAAGGTGGCAGCTGCTCTGCTCAGATTATAAAAGATGCAGCTAGAGATCTAGCCCTATTCATCACAAAACGTATAAACTCCTCCTTCGCCAGTAATTCCGTCCCAAGTAATTTGAAACAGTCCTGGGTTCTCCCACTACTTAAGAAACAGACACTAGACCCGGCTATGCCTACCAATTACAGACCGATTACGACAGTCCCCTTCTTATTGAAAATCCTGGATAGAATTGCTTACCTACAAATTCAAGACTATCTAGAATCTAGCCAATTACTCAAAACCCGCCAATCTGGCTTCAGACCTCAGCATGGAATGGAAACTGCCCTTGTTGATCTCAAAAGCCAGATCGACGAACTGAAAGACAAAGGCAAAGTGGCCATCTTACTCCTCCTAGACCTATCTATCAGCTGCCTTTGATCTGGTAGACCATGAAATATAATGTGATCACCTCTCATCAGCAGCTAATTTCTCTAGCTCTGCAGTCACTTGGATCCAATCTTTCCTTGCGAATAGAGCAATGCGTGTTTTCTCTCCTTCGGCTGCCGCTGATCCTATCCCCATCACCTGCGGAGTCCCACAAGGCTCCTGCGTTTCGACCATTTTGTACAATATTTTTACAAACCCTCTGTTCAACAAATTGGACCATCTGGGTGTCCCCTACACTAATTATTCAGATGTAACCCAGATACTCCTACCTCTACCAGGAACCTATGATACAGATGTCGCCTGGATTAACAAAGTCTACACTATCATTCAGGCTTGGATGGCCACACACCGTCTCTGCCTGAATGATGATAAGACTGAGTTACTTCTAGTTGGCTCACCTAACAACCTTCTTAAACTGAGCCCTAACTACACAAGTAGTTAGGGCCCAAGATGGGAACAATATACCCGTAGCCAAAAATGTAAAAACGTTAGGTTTTTACCTTGGTGCCCACTCTAATCTAATCTAACAGGTAAACGTGACCTCCTCTGAGTGGGGCTACACCGGGAGGTGCATCAGTGGCTGTAGACCCCTATTGTCACCCACCAGTTGCCTCATACAGGCCAGAGCACTCATGCAATCCAAACTGGATTATTGCAACAGCCTTTGCCTAGGCGCCCAATAAATCCATTACAAATAAATAATGCGCTTAGAGCGGCATTAAACATCACCAGACGAGAGCACATCTCAGCAACTAGAAAGCAACTCAAGTGGCTCTCCATACAAGAAAAAAAATAACCTAAAAACAATCTGCCTTACTCATAAGGCACTCAACCACCAAGCCACTCCTTATCTCACGGACACATTCACTTGGAAACTGCCCAATAGAATCACTAGATCTTCCAACACACCTTGCCTGGTGGTGTCTAGATACAACCTAAAAAAAGATGGTGGCGCCAGCTTCCCGGTACTAGCCGCACAGTTATGGAACACTCTCCCTCAGGACATTAAAACTAGTCAAGCATTTGACAAATTCCGAAGCCACGTTATCACGGGGATACTCAACAAAACCTAAACGTTACAGTCCACTGCTCCTACTGTTATGATCTACCTATTTTCCCTGTATACTGACCACTCTAAAAATCTGTGTATGTAACTATATCCTGACTGTATAAATTGCATTTCTCCTTCTCTTGTAAAAAATGTATATATTGTACCATGTATAAATTGCATTTCTCTATTAAAAATGTATATTTTGTACCATGTAACCATTACCTTCACACAAGCGCCCAGATACCCGTGGGTCAGGTGCGCTTTATAAATAAAATAAACAAACAAACAAACAAACATAATGGCTTTGTGTTAACGGAATCTTATCTGAAAGATGCACTATTTAAGCAATAAGCCCAGAGCTGGGGAGGCATTACCTGTAATAGTTACAGGGCTGAGCGCAGCTGGTAAAACCGGAGTACTAATAGTGTTTTTTCAGTTGGGAGACGTTGTCAGCATTTTGCAAATGAAAAAAATAAAAAATAAACAAAATGGCTGCCATGTAATGCAGAGATGGGACTATACATAGGGCATCAACCCGAGTTGGGCTGTAGGCCTTAAATGCGGTGGTAACGGTGTTACCGCCACATTTAAGGGTCCGTTCAATCATGATAGTGGCATGTTTACCCCCAGCTCAGAGCTGGACCCCCTTTGAGCCACCTACAGCGTGCCACTTTGGTCCATGGCAACACAGAGGTGAAGCCCCATGCACCCCTTGATATTTCTTTGTGCATTTTGTTTAACTTTGTTGCTTGGAAGCACCCCGGCGCACTGTAGTTGTCCCTGCCTCCCCTTGCGGGTTTGTTCCCGGCTTGGTGTCCCGCCCCCTCCTCCGATTGGCCAGCTAGTTCAGCAACACAAACGGGGACCTAGACCCCCTTCGAGCCACCTCCAGCATGCCACTTCGGTTGCTGGCAATGCAGAGGTGTGGCCCCCTGCACCCCTTGATGTTTCTTTGTGCATTTTGATTAAATTTGTGGCTTAGAAGCACTCTGGCGCACTGTAGTAGTCCCTGCCTCCCCTTCCGTGTTTGTTTCCGACCTGGTGTCCTGCCCCTCCTCCAATTGGCCAGCTAGTGCAGCAACTCAAACAGGGACGTAGACCCCCTTCGAGCCACCTCTAGCGTGCCACTTTTGTCCCTGGCAACGCGGAGGTGAGGCCCCCTGCACTCCTCGATATTTCTTTGCACATTTTGTTTAAATGTATGTCTTGGAAGAGCCCCGGTGCACTGTAGTTGTCCCTGCCTCCCCTTCTGTGTTTGTTCCCAGCCTGGTGCCCCGCCCCTCCTCCAATTGGTCAGCTAGTCCAGCAACTTGAACAGGGACGTAGACCCCCTTCGAGCCACCTCCAACGTGCCACTTTGGTCCCTGGCAATGCGGAGGTAAGGCCCCCTGTACCCCCTGATATTTCTTTGTGTATTTTGTTTAAATTTGTGGCTGGAAGCACCACGGCCCACTGTAGTTGTCCCTGCCTCCCCTTCCCTGTTCATGGCCGGCCTGGTGTCCCGCCCCCTCCTCTGATTGGCCCATCGGATCCTATTAATAGCATAGCAACAGGGCAGCCCTCTGCCTGTGCAGCCCCAGTGGCTAAGGGCCCCAAGGCAAAGGGTGGCTCCTACAGGAACGGCTCCATACTGTGTCTATAGGTGTTAGCAGGGGAAGCAGCCACCCACTAACATAAACCAAGCCCAAACCACCAATTAACCCTCAATCCTTCATTGACACATATAACCATACCGATCCATTCTGCCCCATCACCAGCTCATTCTCTACACTGATCTCAAGGAAAGAGTCAGCAGTGTACCCACCTGAGTCCCAGGGTGCCATGTCCAACTCTTAACACTCCCGATAACAATCTCTAGTGCCAGAAATATAAAATGAAACATGTGAAGATCTGTGCTTACTTTTAGTTGCATGTATGCAGGCCATTACGACAGGCTGCCCGAAACTAACATTGATCCCTCTCTATCTTGAGTACAGTATCCTCATTATGAGGAACACCTAAAATGGATGGTCCTTGATACATGCAGTTGTCTAATAAAAAAATATTAAACTAGGTATGCAAAAGAAAGTTACAGAACAATGACATGAAATGCTTTCTGAAAACATGTTATGTCTGCATAGAGCTACAGGGAATTTCAATTCTAATAATAGCCAGTAAAATAGCTCAGCAGGTTCAGCGCTTACTGTTGCGAGTGTGATTTGCAGGTCGCAGGTTTGAAACCCAGCAAAGCCAACTCATCCTTTTATCCATCCGAGGTCGATACATGAGTACCAACTTGCAGACAGTGCCTCTGGAAAAGTCAAAACTATGCTTCCGGAATAATGGCACCAGAAAAATTGGAGAGAATCAGAACTGTGGGCGAATCTTTGAAGCAACAGAAATGAATGTCGGGACAGCAGTGATCACTATTGGGCTTACAGAGCCAAGGCTTACCTAAAGCTACCTAAGGATTGGGGAGGAATATGCACACTAGTGAATGTTCATGTTCCAGCATTAGTGATTTCAAAAAGTGATTTGAACATTGACAGTTTCCTGAAAGCAGACGCTCACCTGAGGAAGAAGAGATCTGTGGAGCTGATACATTGAATTAAGAGAGAGAACTATTTTTCAGCCAAGTCTATAGAAGCTTTTGACTCTATTCCTTATGAGCACAGATTATTCAGCCAGACTTCATCAGTATTCACGATGATCTTCATCTTCAGGATCCAGGTTGGAGCAAATACCAAATGGCTGCAAATCACCAGATGGGTATTGCTGTAGACGATCAATACAACCATAAGGGATTCAATGCTATCAAGGAAGAATTGAGAGCTGTAAGACTGATGACTCTTCAGAACAGATACGTCCTGGATATGATTACAACTATGGATGGAGGTGTTTGTGCAGAAATTGGAGAATCATGTTGCACATTCATACCTTCTCATGATGATGAGAATGGCACCTTGACAGAGGCAATAGAAATGCACAATGGATGGCAGATATGTTCAAGTTTCTTTGAGCACTGATCTTGTTAGTGTTGCTAGGATTCTGTGCGATCAAGATAATAATCACACAATGCAGGAAGACAGCAAAGAAAGCCATAGGGATGAAGATCTTGATCAATGTTGAGTCAGGATGGAAAGTCAAAGACTTGACAGATGAAGAAATCATAGACTTTGTGAAGTCCAGTATTCATGCACCTGAAGGAATGAAATTCCTGTATCCAAAGGACCATAAGAAGTATGTGGGAAAATTGATCTACTGCAGTCCAGGTGGACAGTGCATGCTTACGGCCTGAAACAAGGATGAGCATGTGAAGGCAGCTGTATGCTTGAGATGAGGTATAAAGATATGAGTCCCAAAGAAGCAGTTCTTCAAACAAGGATGTCTGGATGTCAAGGATGAGGGAAGAGTGGTCGATGAATTGCCCAGAGGGGGGAGTGTAGAGAATGAGTTAAGTACCCACGCCTCAACCACCTCGCCCATATTGCCTATATGTTGGATACCATAGAGTGAAACTCAAGCCAGTACCAGGGGAAGTGCCTATATCCAAGAGAATCCTGGAGGCAAGGTTCCCGTTGAGAAAGCCATACCTGCATCCAAGACAGTATGATGGCTATTTGAATGAAAACCCTGAAAGAAAAGGACGAATGCACAAGAGAACAGAGAAACGTTGCCTTCCCCACACAAGAAAATGCGCCACACAAATGTATGGTTGTTCAGTACATTTTATCTTTAAAGGAGTGCCATTTGGCAAGTAAGTTGAACTCAAAAGACTGTTATTAGACGATAATGCCCTTTTGATAACACGTGTTTCGGCACTACATGGTGCATTTATCAAATCAGGGCAAATTTGTATCAAGACATAACATCATAACGCTGTACATACATTAGTGTTGAGTAAACAAACATAAACCAAAATCATTTGTAATAATTGCCAATGGTGTAAGAACAAGTGTGAATAAATCATTAGGTATAATATCCAAATACTAATCACAGAAATGAGGGGGGGTGTTGGGTAGGGAGGATAGGAGGTTGCAGAAAGAGAGAAAAATAAAAGAGAAAAGGTGCATCAAATTATTATTATTTTTTTGTTTTTGTTAGTTATATAAACAAGGACATTATCACAGGAGAGAATAACTGAGGTTTTTGCCTCAAGTACGTTGTCAAAAAGCATACATTTGTCTTTTCTTTTCTAAGTCGCAGGGTTTAGTACATAGGGACAGGTTTTGCTAACATTTATGTCAAGAACATGTGTAATATCATAATATACAGGGTAAGTTTAGCAATCTCAGTAAAAAAAACAACATTGTGCATTGTCCCGTTATCCAAAATGATCAGTGCGTCCTCTTTTCACCACGTGTAGACTCTCTGTGTAGACAAACCATTCAAAAAACGTATAAACAAAACAAGGACAGGGTCCCTTTGGCTTACCTAATTTCCATTACAATAGGGTAATATATCCAAAATTCATGGGATCCAATCCCTCCTGAAAAGTGTGGGACTTGCGTTACTATTATATTCAAATAGATATTTCCCCTGAATGTACGTGCGCTAATTGCAATCAGTCAAATGGTTTAGCATTGTATTCACTGTTATTGTTATGTGTGTTGGATTACTATTATGTCAAAATGCTTCCTCTGCGTCCGTCTGGGCGGACTTTTGTTAAGTTAAGGGCATGTATTCAAAAGTGAAACTCATTTTTAAAGTGATCGGCAAAGCCGCATGTGTGTTAAGCCTCATGCAGGTGTAAACAAAATGCTGTGATTAAATTGAATGCTGATTATGTAATAGACGGCCCTTAACTTTATATAGTCACTTTAAACCACAGACCCAGTACACCCCATCTTACATGGAGTATCAGAATAGAGCTGAGCATTGAACCCCTCCGCCTCCCCCTCAGGGAAGGTAACATCCCCATATCCCAAGAACTACACATAGCACTGGGTAAATTTGGCAGGAGTTGGAGGGTGTATTTAAAGAATACTAACACAATTGGGTACTCCCTGTTTTTTGGTATCGGTGGTCGACACTGTCAAATGGGAGACTTATATAGCAAAAAAGGAGGGGGGGACATGAGAGTATTTATCTGACTGTACGCCTCACGTTAGTCTGAACGGGAGCATGGAAATATTTACTTATTGTTATGTCCCACTAGCGGTCACACATACAATTCCCATGAAATTGACAAATGTTATACAACTGTAAAATAGCTCAGTTATAGAGGGCCAAATTCACAAGACAGTGACTATTACATAGAAGGTTGCCTTATATAAACATGCAACACAAAGTTAACAGCCCAGATTTGGATCCTTTTTCCACTCTATTCTAGACGGCAGATGATACTGCAACTAAGCGCAGTTTGGAATAGCGGTGGAGACCGCTCAAGATACCTATCAATAAGGACCCACGAATTAAACTACAGTACGGCAAGAATACAACACTAAGCTGCTCTGCATACATCTATAAGGTACCTATGTGATTTAGAATGATGGTTATCCTTCTCTAACAGAAACAAGTAACATATCAAAATGAAACATGACGAATACTAATAGAGGTATATATATCTGTAGGCACGGTGACTATTGGCACTGAACATCCAAAAGCAGCCAGATGGCGTTAGGATTTTTTCTACTAGTCTCAAAGACGTCTGAGCAAGACACAGGTCAGTTATTGAAGTGGAACATCATCAGTTTCCATCTCCGCTATTTGAAAGCATAGAACCCCCAATGAACACTTTGATTGTGTTTGAAAACAATTCTTTTAATTTCTCTTTTTTTAGAATGTATTGTAAGGAAGTTTGAAACTTGGGAAGTATAAACTACACGTCAAAATCAAATCTATTTGTCCTGAAGACAGCTTTAACCAATAAGACCAACAGCACTGTGAGAGTGCACTGTATGAGTTATCATGGCCGAAACATATGTTGACCATAATTGAGGAAACTATTATTAACCGTTTTTCTCCCTCTCAATCTATATCAAGCGCTACAGAGGTGTCTTTGTGAATTTACAACCCTATTTACATCTCTAAAATTACCTTGTACATTAGAATAGAGAGACTGTATACAAATATTGAAGCAAATACAGCCATCTCCTTGGATAAACTGTTGCATTCAATCATGCAGGATTGATTATAGCCCTTGTTGCCAGATCCTTCCGTAAATTTGTGAACCAATAACACATATTAACAGTATCTGAAACTGCTTTCCCTTGTTTCTGTTTTCTGTTTTTTGTGATTCCCTCACTGTACGCTATTGTGCTTTGTCTCTCTAAAGAATGTAAGTGTTTTCGCACAGTTTTACATGAATATATAGGGCCTTTTATTGGAGGCCTTTTTCAGTTTTGCTTTGGTTAAATATGTATTAAAATAAATGAATATGCTATACAAATAGTGGTTGTAACCTCTACAACCTTTTCACCAAACCCCTATTTGACCTCCTGGACTCCCTCGGCATAGCCTACACCAACTATGCCGACGACACGCAAATCCTCCTCCCCTCACTGGAGATTGTGCCCAAGACACAGAAGCCCTACTCAACATCTACTCCACAATCCAAACCTGAATGGCCATCAATGGCCTCTGCCTTAACGGTGACAAAACAGAGATCATCATCATGGCCCCCAGCAAAATCCTTTCCAAGCTCAGCCAAGACTACTCACACATGACCATTGACAACTCCTACATACCTGTCTCCACCCCCGTGAAGACTCTAGGAGTCTATCTAGACACTACACTCTCCATAACAAGACAAGTCAGCGCCATCGCCTCCTCTTCTGCACTGACCACTAAACTCATCTATGCCATAAAACCCTACCTAACCTCTCCCAACTGCCTCTCCATCGCTAGAGCCACCATAGGAGCCAGATTAGATTATTGCAATGCCCTCTCAGCCGGCACATCAGCCAAAAATCTAAATACGCTCCAAATAGTGCAAAACAATGCACTCCGTGCTGCTCTGCACATTCCCAAATATGACCACATATCGCAGGCCCGAAGAAATGCTCACTGGCTCCCAGTCAAGGAAAGAATCAACTTCAAAATACTCACCCTCACACACAAATGCATCAATCACACCACTCCCTCCTACTTATCTGTAACCATAACCAGGAAATCTTCTCTTTGTCCTAAGAGAAGCCACCATGACAACCAACTCCAAATCCCCACCATAAGAAGAGCTAAAGCTGGAGGCATTGGCTTCTCACACTTAGCACCCAAACTCTGGAATGACCTCCCTAATTCCCTCAGAGTAGAAACCTCTCTCTTCTCCTTTCGGAAGTCCCTCAAAACCACGCTCTTCACATAATCCTACTCCACCCTCTGACGGAACACCACCTTAACGCCTTGACATCTGTATTACTAATGTATGTAACTAAAAAAGCTACTGTAAATTAAAAATGCCATGTATTCTTAACAACATTCCTTCTTGTAACCAGCAAATTGCTTTATATGTAACAGCGCCACGATGCCCACGGGCTGATTGGGCGCTTTAAAAATACGAATAAATAAATAAATAAATCTTTGATTGAACCAGATTGGCTTTTTCTGATCTGTTGAGTCTCAGGGACTAAAGAAAGAGGTAGTCGACCTGTTCCCCCCTCCTTTTTTGGGTGTCTTTAAAAGACGTGTACTCCAGAGCAGTATGGACAGGCAGAAGAAAGTTTGCACCATGCGTGTCGAGCTTGGGTACCAAAGGAAAGGACATGGTGGTATGGGAAAGCACAGCAAATGCCTAGAAAGTTAGTTAATGTAGGATTAACTAAAGGGGGAATATTGGGGTGCATGCCCAGCTCCCCTGCCCCCCCCTGAAACAATTTAAACTAAGAGCAATACAGTGGAGAGCATGTGAGAAGTAGAGAGGCTTGAAAGCAGGAGGAAGGGGGAAGGTAGATGGCAGGGGCTCATGGCGCACAATAGAGTGTAGATTGAATATAACTGCACAGAAAAAAAGCACACTGAAGTACAGCCATTTTATAAGTGAGACCCAGGAAGGCCTTAGCTCTCAGGTTGTATGAGAAAAGGCACAGAGCAGCCCTAGCTAGTGAGAACAGGTTTCACCCCACTGTTTTACCATGCAATAGTCTCCAAGGCCAGGCAAACAATTAAAACAAAGCCTAACGTTTATCTCGCACGGTAGGCTCATGTAGCTAGAAGGGAATAATTATTGCAATGTCTGGGCAACGTTGCACTCTGATCTGAAGGACAATCTTACAAGGGGTAGGGCCGAGGTCCAGGTTGCCAAAACATGTATTTTAGATTTAGAGCCCACAGGCCTACAACATTCCGAAGTATTCAGTTTGAACTAGCAGAAGCCCATCTCCAAAATCCCTCACTACCGATTGATTGGTGTGTTATCCTAAACCTTCCCCAGAGAAGGGTGGACTGTGATAAGGGGGCTGCAGTCAAGAGACCCAGTGATTTGGACAACAAATTTTGGCCCATGACAAGTAGACATCGGGGTAGCTCTAGGATATCTGCGATCGAATAAAGCTCCTTGCATTTGTGAAGGCTATCTTGACCTCGAGAGTAAGCACTCAGCTCATGCCCACTGTCCAGGTGCACACCACGGGATAAAACAACTGTGAGAAAAGGTTTTGCTACGAATTGAGCCAATAATATTTCAGGATATGAACTTGGCGGAGACTACAACCACGTGAATGAAGATTGACACCACTACGTGCAACCAATCAGCTCAGGATCTATAGGGGGATGACAATACGTTTATAGGTGCCCCACCAGTGTGAGCGATGGAATCATTGTTATATATGCTTGCATGAAGAGTGACATTTTGGTGCCTTAAAAAGATGTGTCTTCCTTTCTGTAACTAGTGCGTTCTGTGGAAGCAGCGATTGAATGCCTTGGTGTATTTTTTGATGAGTAAACCTTTCTTATCCTTATGAAAGGTGTACTAAGCATTTTTCCCCAGAAGGTTGTTTTTACTTTGCATCTGGGTGTCTGGATGTCTGCTACTCACCAGCCTTTGCCTGCAACCCACTGAGGGTCTGGATCCCCAGCTCCAAAATCTGTGGTGGACCTTGACTGATAATAATAGACTCTTCTGTACCCATGAACAGCACCATACAAAGTCCTTTCAGTTACCTTGGAAAATTAAGTGGCAATTTCTCACACCTAACTCTGCCCCACTGAAGCACTCTATGAATAGCACCCATCCACCTGCAAGACTACTGCAATGGAATACCTGGCGGGTTCCCAGATGTGTGTGCTTGCATGCCCCAGAGAGACTGACAGGGTCAGTGCTCATCACACCACACTGTAAGAGTCTAATTGGCCCTCATTCCGAGGTTGGTGCTAGTCATGTCGCTATTAGCGCGATGACTAGCACCAATACCGGTACCGCCACCGACGTGGTGGTATGGGGACTTACCGGTCCATTCCGCCCTTTGCGGGACCGGTAAATCCCCATTTGAAATACCATTCCCCTTTCCCATTTGAGCCCGCATAGGGATTAATGGGAAGGGGGAAGGCGGCAATAACGGTACCGCAAATTGCGGTACCGTTATTGACCCCGGTATCCCTTTGCGGGTCCCGTCCTTAACGCCTGCTAAAACCATGCGTTAAGGAAGGACCCACAAAGGGACCTCGGAAGAGGGCGCAAAGGGATTACCGGCACCGGTGTCATTACGGGTGCCCGGTATCCCTTTGTGCCCGGGTCGTAATGACCCCCTTTGTCTTATAACACAAAGGAGGCATGGGGAAGAAAAGAGCATATTTATACTGCTACACCAAATATACTCCCCAAAATAGGCAACCCTATACATCTGACACAACAAAGTGTTGCTGAGCAGTGTGTGGTCACGGGTGGAGACCCTCCTCTCGCTATTCCTAACCCAAAGCAGGAGGAGGAAGGTACTGAGACCTTCAACTATGGACTTCATGAACCACTATGTGGTAGAGGAAGTGAAGCCAACCACTCGATCTCACAGAAAGTAGAAAAATATAAAAAAACAAGTTTATTATAATAGTTCACATACATTTACATAATCATACAGTTCTAGAATGAACATTCAACATATGTTATAGCTCCTATGGTAATTAACAAACTGGAAAAAGTAAAAAGAAAAAGCACACACAGAGGGATAGAAAAGATGTAAACTAAACTGAAGAAGGTTTACAGGTTTGATATGTGGTTAATCACACACTTGGGGTCAATCCTAGAAATTACAGGGGTGACCAAAGACCATAGCAAAATCTCAACTGACCAATAACTGAACATACTACTTAATTCCCATTCAGCCCGACATGTTTCATTCCTCACACATTGCTATCAAACACAAATCAATGGAAATTCTTCAGGGGCATGCTCATTCACCTAAAAACAGTTCACAAAGAGTTATAACAATTTATTAGATGACTAAAATAGTCTCATATATAGCAATCCCAGCTGTAAATTGCAGGGTGGTTATTGCCAATAAACAGCGGCAGTCAGCGTGTTCCTGCTGCGGCAGTTCTCTTAACTTTGGTCAGACGAGAGGTAAAGGGTTCACACCTGTGAGCAACAAACGAAGAAGAAAGGGGGTGAGGTTTAGACAGCAGATGTCAGAATAAACCCCAAATCGATAAGAGGGCTAATAAATAGACCCTCTAAACACCCAGATTGGTTATGATTATCAATCTATTTAGCTAAATAGCTCTACGCTCTAACATCACAATGGTTAATGAATGGATGCAGCTCTTGGTTTCAAAAGAAAATCATTAGTTCAATTCTAACCATTTCTTAAAAGGCTAATAAAACTCAACCTTCACTTCTAAAAATAGCGGGACATTAAAATGGAGTCTATTGAAAGAGAAATGAAAGAAAGCGTCACACCATATATTGGGCCTCATCACGAATTTGGTGGTAACCCTTAAATGTAGCGGTAGCGCTATTACCGCCGCATTTAAGGGTCCGCCAAATCATGGCTTCAGCTGATTTCCCCCCAGCTTGTAGCTGGGGGGAAATCCGCTGGAATTTCGCGCTCTTACCGCCGGCGGGAAATCCGCCGGCAGTAAGAATGCGAAATTTCCCCAATGGGGAATGGGGCATTCCCGAATGGGCTCAGTGGGGAATGGGGATTTCCCGTTCCACCAAACCCGTGGTCCGGCGCTAATAGCGCCAGTGGGTTTGGCGGTAGGGCTAATAACGCCGGCGCCCAACTTATGATGAGGCCCATTATGTTAATTGAACAATTATTCTCGTGCGTGAAGGTGTTGTCAGTTATCACCAAAGAATATTCATCTGTATCGATTTGCACTCAGCTAAACCTGTCACTTTAGCAAATAGACAGAAAGGTCAAGATTAATTCTGACTTATTCCCAGCGTAAACGACCTGTGCTGATGTTTCACCATGTACGAATTATATAGAGGACTTGGTACACTTCCTGATGTTGAGAAAATAGAGAGAAACACAGTAATATTACACTAGTTGAATAGCACGGCTCAAAGCTTAGCTGGCCACTAAAAATACTAATGAAATAATACTTGGCTCTGTAGGTATTGTTGCACTGTAGTTATCCTAGATGTTACTGGACCAGTACTACTAGCGCAGAGCCACGGCATAAATAAAAGTCGAATCTGCCATCCACTAGTAGAAAGGCAAAAATGGCGGTTAGCCATATAATAAAAGGAAATGTGCATAGTTTTATCAAACAAAACAGAGTCTAATTTGTGGGAAGTCTTATCCATATTCAGTGCTTGCCCTGAAGGAACTCAACTCTTTCCATCATAATCGTAGATGACCTCCTGAAGTTCTGCAAATGTCTAAAATGCTCCCTTTTTACGAAAAGCATTTGGCAGGATCTCGCCCTAAGCACCCTCTTGCGAAATGGACGACAGCACGGAAAAGACCCTCCAAGATATTGCGGCATGAAATGTACAATATTTCTGCTAAAAAAGGAAATTGTGAGGCACAACATTTTTCTTATTACTGCATTTTTGTGCCACATTATTTAATGACTTGAGGGTGTAAGATGGACACATTGCAGGAAAGAGGCAGCGTGTGAAGCTACAAGAGAGCCAGGCTGTCATTATTTGTACCATTTGGAAGAATCTAATGGGAAGAGTTCCAGATGTTCCTGGCTTGACAGAACAGTATTTGTTTTGCTCTACATTTTTGGTTTAAAACATATGCCTGTCTAATATTATTAACATTATTGATCATTGTCAGTTGTAATGGTTAAAATATGCCTCTTCTATTTTCTCCAATCCCCCAAACACCCACACACGTCTCCCACCAACACTCCTTACACTCACCAATTCCTCAGCACAACCTACACTCCCAGATCTTTCACTCGTTTGCATACTCACATGCTCTATCACATTTCCAAATCCCAACTCACACTCCACCAGTCTCTGCCACACTCCAAACCATACTACCTACACTCCCACCTTACGCTCCCCAATTCCTCCCGCATTCCACAGTCTCGCTCTCTCATCTTGGCTGGCTTTCCTTTCATTCCCAACTCAAATTCCACTTTGTCTGTCTTGTCTTTAAATCTCTTCATGATCTTGCTCCCCCATATCTCTCCTCTCTCATCTCATTCTACACTCCCTCCCGCTCTCTCCGATCTGCAGATCTCTTCTTTCTCTTTGTTTCCCCGTCCCCATGCGCCTCCTCTCGTTTTTTCTCCTTTCAGCTCCTTGCCCCCCTCCACTGGAACTCCCTTCCACTTTCTATCCCTTCCATCCCCACCTACTCCTCCTTTTGTGTCTCCTTAAAATCTCTTCTTCTCCACTCCCCTCCCTGATACTCGCATTCCCTCCTCCACCTTCCCCTCTCCCCCCCTTTTCATCCTCCTCTTCTTACCTCTCTCTCCCCGCTTTTTTTCCTCTTAAGTCCCCTCTCCTCCTCACTCGCCTTCAGCTTATTCCACTTCCTGTTCCCCACTTCCTTCCCCTCGCCACCCCCTCTTCCCTCATTTATCTTCACTGGCAAGTTGTTCTAGTTGCTGTATTACTGGTTTGACTCATATTGTGTAATTGCTTCTACTGTTATTGTATTCTTGTTGTAATAATGTAAAGTGCTTTGGCGTAAAGCGCTATATGAACACAGTAAACATAAACATAAACACAGTCCTTCATTCTTTCTTGCTACCTTTCTCCAATTCTATCGCACACTTCCCTCATCCTTTCTTCCAATCTGCATCTCACTGTCCTTTCCGGCAAACTGCTCTCTCTCTGCTTTTTTACATATCACTCCCAATCTGACCCACCACTCCCCCTCCCTCTCCATTCCCCCAACATACTGTGACTATTTTTACTTTTTTTTTTACATTTTGATTTTGGCCCAGATCCTCCAGAAATGGGGCATCTAAATATAGAGCGGAGGATATGCTATTTTTAGATAACCCATTTTTGGAAATGTGCAGGCCACCTTATTCTCAAAGGTGACCTGCAAATTTCCACAGGGCTGAGCTGCAGCGCAAATGAGGCGCTGGCCAGCCGAAATGAATACCTTAGTGTCAGAAGTGCTCTCTTGACAATCTTCTACAGGCTCCCCAGCGTATTTCACAGTGACGGGCCCTGGAGGGGCCTGTCACTGTAAAATGCAATTCAAGGGAGCCACCAGGAGCCGTGCAGGGAATGGCAGCAAAACAACCCAAAACTCCTCCCAAAACAACAGCCCTTAAGAGGATTTGAGCCCCTCCCCCCCATGGACCTCTCAAATCCTGGATCTGGGGAAGTTCTGGGGGATATCCGACCCAGATGGTGTCCCTGTTGGGGCCCTGGAGCTGGGGATCTAGGGGTGTGAAGGTGACCTGGCCGAGCAGTTCTGAGCCGCGAGGCAGCTCCATCGAAGTTCATGCGGCGCAGCTGCTTGGAGGCTGCAAAGCGTGAAGTGCAGGTCGTTCCCTGCCGCACTGTGGAGTCCTCCTTGGTGTGGATTCTGGTTCAAGAGCTCATCTCCACAGGTACACATCTTCTCATCCCTGCCCACCACGGCACTCAGAGCTCTTGAGACTGCAGGTCCCACCCGGAGCCCTTGCGACCGCAGGTCCTTGCCAGCACTGACCATGATCCATCATCCTGTGGTCTCTGCTGGTGCTTCTGTGGGGTGGAAAGAAGGGGGAGACTGCGGAGATTTGGCCCCAGCCACACATCCTTGGGGCGACCGCCTAAGCTGGAACGTGCTTTGCCTGGGTGCACTGGGGCCGGCCGGGCTCTTGGATGGAGGTTGGGGGAGCACCAGGCTGGCGAATATCTGAGACCTCTCCTGCTGGGCCTCCTTGTCTGGCAATTGAGTGACTCAACGTCATCCTCCCCGGGGGCTGGGTGTGGGCTGCCATTCTCCCCATCTTCTTTGTGCATGGAGGGGAAGCACCTATGAGAGGCCTTTTACCCATCAGCTATGCACACTGGGTCCTTGACAATCATTTCAGTGCTGCGAAAAAGCCTTTCTTACTCTGCCCATGCCCACTTCGCCTGCCCACAGGGGTCTGCGCCTAGAAGCTTTGTGTACCTCTCCTTGGAAAATAAAAAACCCCTTCCCCCCATCACTGACTGTAGTCTGGGTCACCCCAAGGCCCGTAGCTCTATTTCCAATCTTCCAGGTGTGATCCAAATCCACAATTTGAGGGTGCCAGTGCCTAGCCCGTCCTAAACTTCAGGGAACCCATTGAGATTGCCGGTGACAAGGCATTGAAGAGCTTGTGTGCTCCTTTGATGTCCTGGAGGGGGGTCCTGCAGAGCTAACGTGACACTGAGCATCCCACTGTGCTACCACCAGCGGAAAGCCCACCCCAAGCGACCATGCCTTATGACTGAATGTCCACCGAGAAGTACATTGCCATCCTCTTTGAGGAGATCAGAGGATAGATTTGCTCAGATATAGTCCATCTCCTGGACAAACTTGATAGGAGAGTGAACACACTGGATAACAAGCTGCAAGGGCCGGAGGCCAACCAATCATTAGTCAATATCCTAGAATTCCAAATAGATGTGTAGATATCAGGCTCACAAGAGGAGAGAAGGTGAGATGATACTGAAAATGGACGAGTTCGAAAACAAAGCGCAATGCATCAACCTTGGGTTCCTTGAATTTCCGGAGAGAGACGGTGAGACTGAGAGACATGAAAAAAGGCCATTCATGGTGAAGTCAAAACTTTATCTGGGGAAGACACAATGGCCAAACCCACCATAGATCGGGCCCATCGAGTTGGCGGAAGCAGCAGAGGACCCAGAACTATTATTGCCTGATTTTTCACTATTACTCGGAAAAGGTTATGATCCTCGATAAGGCGAGGCAGGTGTACTCTACAGGATATGCGAACGCCCAGATATCCATCTTCCAGGATCTATCTACCTTCATCTTTACTAGAAGATGGCTATGTGCTCACCTCATGCAGTGGTTGAATGATAAGGGCATGCAGTACTGGTGGGGGTTCCCTTTCCCTTATCCTTTGAGTACAAGGGCCTCAAATACAAATTGGTGACGGAAGATGACATACAAAGTGTCAAGGGTGAATTCCTGGGGAACCCAGATCAGCGAGATCGGCTCTTGGACGAGGCTGATGGGGAGAGGCCAGGAAATGAAACTGTGGTGAAAGTAGATGTGTACCAGGCGCCCAGAAGTTTAGAAAATTGAACATGCCCCCTTAGGGGTAAATATGAAGCTGGTTATTCTCCAGAGGGAAGTTCCATAGCGTTCACAGTCAAGTTGTTTGTTTTCATGTTTGATGCTCAGGGAATCTTGGTCACCATTTGCCTAATGTGATGAAGGGGGACTGCATGGGGTTGTTGTTGGAGGGGTGAGGGAAGGCGGGCTCAAAAGAGATTGTACAATGTGACTTCAAACCATTGCTTCGGTACCCACTGGCGGTCTAGTCCTGTTCAGAGTTTCGATAATGTTCAGGACTAGATGGTCAGTGTTGGGGTGGGAAGAGGTGGAAATGTCAGGAAAGGAATTGTGTTTACTGGTTCAAATGTTTCGCCTTTCTTGGTTAGTTTTTCTTAATCATTTGGTCTCAACATATGGTCAAGTCACATTGCAGAAATGGAGAAACAGGGTCTGTCCAGATATAATGTTAGCCATGGGGTTTGATTTGACTATAGACTCCCTAAATGCAAGGGCCATCAACTTTCCGGCCAAGAGATGAAAGGACCTGAGGGAATTACAGGGATCTGACCGTGCTATCCTGTTACTACAAGAAACTCACTGGCAGAGGGGCAAGGAACCTAGTTAAGGAGCAAACTCAGTAGGGAAGTGTTCATGTCGTCAGCCTGGAACAAGAAAAGAGGTGTGGCTATAGTCCTCTCTGACAGACTGGGGTTTAAGGTGGAAAATGAGCTGTCAGACCCAGATGGGAGGTTCATTTTTGTGAAGGGGAAGGTTAACGATAGCTTAGTCTCAATTGGCTCAGTGTACTGCCCAAACGCGGGACAAATCCCTTTCTGGGAGAGTGTGATGGATAAATTGATATTGTTTGTGGAGTACAATCTGCTAGTGGGAGGGGACTTCAATATGGTCCTAGGCCCTGTGAGAGACTGGAAAACACTAGGGGAGGCAACTAAGGCTGAGCCGAGGGATAGCGACCCTAAACAATTCCAAAGAGTGAACTGAGATTTAGGACTCACAGACTAAAAACCGTTGTAGGGAACAGACAGTTCCCTTCTTTTTCCCCCATCCATAATTCATACTCAAGGATAGACCTTATACTGGAGGACGATTCCATAGAGGGGTAATTGCCAACTTCCAGGTAGTTCCAGTTCCATGGTCAGACGATGATTTGGTGAGAATTGGGGTAGGTAACTGGGAGGGTGGCGCAACAAAGGGTAGGGGGATGTGCAACGCTTTCTTGCTAAAAGATGGGGAGACAGCCTGAACTCTCCTCTCAGACTTCAAAGAATACTTCAAACACAAGGATAACGGTGAATGATGTTCACACCCTTTGGGAGTGTTTTAAGGCCACAGTGAGGGGTATTCTAATACATATGGGCTCCCAGAAAAAGAGAGAAAGAAAAAAGGAGAGGGGGAACTCAGAAAGAAAAGGATGTATACGGTTTGGCCGTGGCACAATTCTTTGCGGTAGAATTGACTATGTCCAAATTGGCCGGGACCCAATTTTTCTGCGTCCAAATCCGCCCAAACTAAAACCCCACTCCCACCCCCATATGCGCCCACGCCAGCCCCTACTTACCTTTTCGCTGTCTGCTCATCTTCTAACCCTGCAGCATCGGACCCGTCCCTCCTAAGCAGGTCGGATCCGATGCTGCAGGGTCTGTTTTTCTTCTTCTTTTCTTCCCGTCCCCACCTCCAAACCTCTGGAAGCGGGGGACACCCTTGCTACCCCCAAAAGCCATTAGTACCAAACATGTAGAGCGGGGGACACCCCCGCAACCCCCACTCCCCGTGTTTGGTAGTGATTACCCAAACTGATTGTTTACAAACGATTGTATGGTACTGGCGACTTCTGCCAGATTTACCAGACAATCATTTGTAAACGATCAATTTGGGTAATACCAAAGAAAATAGCAGAGGTACAACTCTGAGCAGTGTCCGGGAAATGTTTCATTCCAGCTGGCGCTAACAGACTAAAACTTTACAAAGCTAAGCTCAGGACACTCATCATTTAGGACACAGAAAACACTGGCCTTTCTTAAACAGAAATATCAGGAAAAAGGGGCCAAAGTTGACAGAATTCTTGCTTGGAGACTTAGGTAGGAGAGGAAAAGATGAATGGTAGTCTCCTTTTTTCTTTAAAAAACCTGTTCTAAAATGATCATGTAACAGAAAATAAAACAGTTGCCATTGCTTAATAGACACAATCAGTGTAGTATCTAGAGACCTGGTGACATGTGTGAGAAACCTGAGGGTGTTTCCGTAGCTAGTCCCTCGGTATCTGTAATCCAGGTGGCCAGGACACAGCCATCGCTATTGGGTCCAGTGGGGGTGGACCAGTGAGGGGGGATCACCTAGATGGGGGGGTTCTTGGCCAGTGGGACACCGACGGGTGAGATGCAGTATCCCCCTTCATTCAACACCTTTTCCCCATCCTTCCACATAGGATATTCCAAAACACTGCCCCACCCCACTTTCCGACACAAACATTTTTGTACAACACGAAAGACAACAGACTAATGCCAGAGTCATTTACCTGACATGTACCAATACAAGGGTCAGGCAAAGTCAGGCAATTGACCAGAATCCCACGCACCTGACTGCCCTTTCCCTTCCCCACAGGAATAAAAGGCGGAGCACAAGAGCACAGGATGAGCAAGGCAGCCCGCACGACATAAGAGATAACTCAGCACGGCAGTCAAGAGGAGGCGAAAGACAGAGAATACAGAGGGGGTAACAAGGAGAGAAGAGACCTTGCCCTTTCCGATCAAGGCCTGTGAAACCTCTGCAGATGGAAACATAAGACTGTGAACAAAGGCCATTGTGTGTTGCAGCAGATGTCAATGGTACCCTTCTCCGTTGATAACCAAGCCGGGGAGAGACGCTGGTCTCCGTGGCACCAACCTTGACTTGAAGGATAAGAAATCCAAGCAGTTCATCACAGCCGGTGAGTCGATAAGAAACCGAACTGTGTTGAACGAAAAGTAAAACGCAGCTAATTTGAACTTTGAAAGGTTTAAAGGAACTATTTAGAAAGAAGGGGAAAACCCGCAACAGAGGTGTCCGGCACCACATGGGTGCCCCCGCAGGAAACTCTGGGTGATTACCCGATGGTAGAGACTACCGTAACCAGAAAGCCTTAGGAAGAGGCGAAGAGAGATCAAAGTGGTCATACAGGGGTCTTGTAAAATCCTCTGTACTGTTGAAAGTCGTTGACCGGCAGATGATTGTGAAAGCTAAAGGAGTGACAGAGGAATGTCCACAGTGTATTGTTTGAAAAGACATTAAGAGGTGTGAATGTAGGAAAAGCCATTGTGAACCCAAAGGAAGGAGGCTAGAGTTTGAAAAAGAGTCAGAACCCGGAAGAGCGAGATCCAGGGGTGGAAAGTCATCACCCAAAGTTCATTGAGAAAGTAACTGTTCAATCGATTTATTGAATACGACTTGTGAGGGGTCGGCGCCTGGAAGAGGGGGACCCAGGGGTGAAGCTGTCACCCAAAGTATATGTGGAACTGAACTTTTTGTTTTGTTGAATGCATCAGGCCATCAAAGGCAAGAGACTTTTATTGAAAAGAGACTTAACCATCGAAGAACCTGATAGTTGATATGGAACTGTTGACTTGTGCTCGAAAGGCTCAAGTCTGTGCTGTGCTCAGGAGATCCACCTTGTGCTGTGCTCAAAACGTGGGCAAAGGAGACCCCTGGCAATCACATCCTGACTTATTATTTTGTGAACACCTATTTTGTTATTGAGAACTTTACCCCACACTTCTTTTTGTATTAAGAGTAAGGATTGGCAATAGGTTTTTCTTAGCATAGACCCTTTTATTTTGACACAACGCCACAAGAACTGCCTTATATTCATTTGATGGTCATAGCTTGCTCCCATCTTAGATTTGAGTTTAGCTTAGGCATTTTTCCACCCTGCCTTCACAGTTTAATAAACACCCTTGAACTGTGATCACTTGTGTCTGTCTTTACTGTTGCCACCATGAGTTCCTTAAACATAGCAGCAGAGAAGGGCATACATTCCATCTACCCATACATCATACGGAGACATTGACCAAACAGCAAAACCCATCACCCCTCCCCAACCCACCTACCACATACCTTCTGAGACTTCTCAAGGCAGCCCTTTGCATGATAGACCTGTCTCTCAAGGGATATACATCTACCCACTTCAGCCATCCATTGACTCATTTGTGGTGGTTCATCCGCACCCCACATTACTCCAATGGTCTTCTTCATCAGCCCCATTGTTGTAGCTAAAAATACTTTCTTGTATTTATTGAACCCAGCTTCATGGCATACAACAAGCAACACCAGTTTCGGGTCTAAGGAAACCTGGACCCCCAGTAACATGGAGAGCTTGTGCAGTCCCCTGCCGCAAAATGCCTGGATCTGAGTACAGCCACAAATCATGTGGAAAAAGGTGCCCCCCGCATTCCCACAACTCGGACAGATATTGTCATTTGCAATGCCCCTTTTGGCAAGCAGCATTCTAGAATAGTACACTCAGTGCAGTATCTTGTATTGAATGAGTCTGAGCCGAACCAATAGGTCAATGTCTCTTGGAAACATGAGTGCCTCTACCGATTCCTCACGTTCCAATCCCCCTACATATCCTTCCCAATGTTCCTTGAGTCGGGGGAGCTCCTTTGCCTGAAACACATATAGAAGCATTGTAGAATCTCCTCTAGTGATGCAAACTGGGATCCCGCAGCATGTGCCAATTTTAGATGTCGGCAGGACTCCATGCTTATTTTGTAGCTCCACAAATGTGCTGATGTCCTCCCAACTGCAGAAATGTCCCATTTTTAATATCTCAGGGAAGAGTGCATTGTGCCAAAGGGGCTGTTCAAGGGTGGTAGTCTCCTTAAAGGCCTCGGACGGTCCTATGATTTATGATTCTGAAAAAATCAGGGAGGAATTTTTGAAATATTATCAGAACCTTTATTCTGCCGAATTTTCGGAGGACACGTCTCTAATATCGTCTTTTCCCGATCAATTGCCAATCCTAGGTATCCCCAATGACTTGGCCTCCACCCTAGATATGTCCATCACGCCTGAAGAAGTCATTCAGACAATCAAGAATATGAAGTCAGGTGTGACCGCTGGTAGCGATTGCTTCTCTATGTAACTTTATAAAATTTGCCGATTGACCCAAGTACCCAATTTGGTGCGAGTCTTCAACGCGGCCATAGCAGACCACAAGCTCCCCGATACAATGATGGAAGCTATAATTGTAGTTACCCACAAGGAGGGTAGGAGTTAATCACTCTGCTCCTCCTATAGGCAGATCTCTTTGCTAAATAATGATGTAAGAATACTAGCAAAAATTCTGAGGAATAGACTCGAATCTCTGCTCCCTTCTCTTATCCACGTAGATCAGGTCGGCTTTATCCAGGGCAGACAGGGCTCCGATAACTTACAAAAAATATAAATCTGATGCATCATGCGATAAGTAGTGCTGGATATCTGCTTTGTAGCTATAGTCTCAGAGAAAGCCTTTGATCGGGTTGAGTGGCCTTACATGATGAAAGTTCTCGAGAAAGTGGGTTTGGGGGATAACTTTTGGAATTGGGTTTGAGCATTATACGGACCCCCTGCAGGCCAACGGAGTCATTTTTTATTTGTTCCACTTATTGTAGGGACACCACAGGGGCATCCCTTATTGCCCCTGCTGTACGCCCTAGCCATGGAGTTATTAGCTATTGCTATTAGAGCTAATCAAGGTGTCCAGTCAATTGGTCGACAGCAAACTGGTCGACTGCAATTTGGTCGACACCATTTGGTCGAATTTATATATATGTGTTTTGTGGGTTTTCGTGTGGGGAAAAAAAAGAAAAGAAAAAAAAGGGGGTTGGGCGGGACCCCCCCAAAAAAACCAAAAAAGGGGTAAAAAAAAAAAAAACATTCGACCATTTGGCATTCGACCAAATGGTGTCGACCAGTTGTCCTGTCGACCAAATGTTTTCGACCAATTGACTGGTAACCGCTAATCAATCGATTAGGGGACAATGAATGGGGAGGTGGCATTTAAACTATCTCCCTTTGCTGTCGATATCTTCAGTTATCTCTCGGATATCCGTTCCTCTCTCCCTGAACAAATCGAGAGGTTTGGATAATTCTCGGCCTTAAAATAAACATTGATAAATCCTGTTTTATACCTATGGCAGTCGGTGCTTCGCAGTTGGATCCAGAACAAGATTTTGGGGTATTAGTCCATTAAATATTAAGGGTTCTGCCTCACTAGAGATCTAATGAATTTAAGACAGGCCAACTTTAAACCCCTTCTGAAAGCCATCAAATCTGTCCAGAAAGGATGGCACCCAATGGTCCCTTCCTAATACGGTCGTATGACCTCTGTCAAGATGAACGTTCTCCTGCACCTTCTTTACTTGTTTAAAGTTCTTCCGACCATTCCCACCAAAAGCTTCTTTAGTGAGTTGACTAGCTCGGTAAAGAGGTTCATATGGCGAACCAAACAACCCAGGGTGAAAAGAGCCACTCTCACACTCCCAAGGGACCATGGAGGCTTTGGTTTTCCCGACTTCCGCCTTTTCTACCAAGCCTCCCAACTATGGATGCTACTAGAACACATGAGGGAAGACCTTAGACCTTATTGGACATAGAGGACTCTCCTCCTGGCCTTCTCCTGTGACGTCTGCGTAGGGTTCCCTGTTCAACCTATCTTGACAAGTATTTTGGCAGGCACAACAGTGGTCTGAGGGTGGTTGGAAAGGGTGGGCCAACTGGTCAAGGATGGTGGATATTTTAAATTCTAGGAGGTGGGGGAGGTCTTAGGGAAGGACACGATTGCCATTGTTGGTTACCTTAGACTTAAGGGCATACTAACCCACCAGAGGTGGAATGTTCACTTGTCCACAAAACTTAAGCTGTTTGAACTCCTCAGTTAATAGAAAGAGGATTCTCTCTAAATTATACAAAGCCCTTATCACTGCAGAAATTACAGGTGAGTACACTTTTAAGAGATATTGGGCGGGTCTGGCCGGGGGAGAGATTTTGGATGAGGACTGGCCAAAGAGCTTTAAGTTTTCTTTTCACAGGAATCTCTTCATGCCCTCCATGGAAACACAACTTTAAAATACTGCAAAGCTAGCACTGGGACCCCCTCAAACTATCTAGGATGTTCCAAGGAATCTCCCCACTTTGTCCTTGAGCTTGGGGTTTGGTAGGGTTGATTTCCCTTATGTGGTGGCACTGCCTGCAAAAACAAATTTTTCGAGTCCAACTCTTGAGCTGGATAAGGGAGATAACGGGGGAACAGCTCACTCTAGACCCGATTCAGATGATTCTGGCCACTCTGCTGAGGGGCAGGGTGGAATACAGATTTCCCAGGATGTGGGAGGCAATGCTTAGGGCGGGGAGACGGGTGGTTGTTGACGATAATATTCATGATGGAACTTTGACGGGTGGTAAGAAGGGAGTGGGGGTGGGATGGAAAGGGGAAGAGTATCACTAAAGGTTTTTGGTGATTTGATGTTTATGATGTTTGTACAAAGAATAAAATGGCAATACAAAATTAAAGTAGAAAAAAATGCAACCAAAAAACATTTCTATCCCATTTGAGGAACATAAACGCAAGTGAGACATCAGTGGTTCACACCTGTGCTGTTACGCTTAAAAAATAAAATTGCATGACAGGGTCAGAAAACACCCTGTCGTGCAGTGCGCACCCCCAGGCAACTATTTAAAGCATGCACATGAGAACGCCTTTGTTTTCTGCACATTTAAAAGCGCCTCCTGTTTGTAAATTCGGGATGTGCTTTTAAATGCGCAAAAATGCCCCCTTAGTTGTGCAACTGCCCAAAGAGGTGAAAAGGGGCATGCACCCCTTCAGATGTCCCTTGTGGATTTGGGCTGCTCTTATTTGCCATGAGTGATTGTTCCAAAAAAGGTTTAGAATACTTGGCCCTGTCTATCATTGCTTTTAAAAAAACCAATCGTTTTTGCTAAAACTGCAATTTTTCGCTGGTGTTTTTTGCAAAATAGGCCGTTTTTGCCCCTTTTTAAAAAATTGCAGTTTTCACAGAACTTTGCAAAATCGTCATACGCTGGATGGTCTGATTCAGTGCTTTAAGTGGGCCGGGGCCTGCCGGGGCTCCATAAAGTGGGGCTGAGCCGGGGCCCTGCCGGGGCCCCCGGTCCCACAGAACATTGGCGGGACGCATTATCCCACCATGGCAGCAGCCGCGACGGGAGATGCGTCGCCATTATGTCGGGCAAGCTGACAGAAGTGCCTGCCAGCCACAGCGACGCTGACGCTGGCGGCACTTCTGTCTGTCACTGTAACTTCCTCTGATGACCAATCATCAGGGTCATCAGAGGAAGTTACTGTCCCTTTGTTTGCCCTCCCCAGGTCACTGACCCCCAGCGAACCTGCGGGCTCCGTGATCTAATATGCAGATCAGATCACAGAGCCCGCGGGTTCGCAGAGGGTGAAAGACGCCCTGGGCTCTGTGATCTATGTGCTCTGAGCAGAGCTCAAAGAGCCCGAGGCGTCTATCCCTGTTGGCAAAGCTTTATGAAAGATGCCTTGCCTTGTGTACGTTTCAAGCCATCTTTTATAAATGTAAAAATATTTCTATGTTTATAAAAGACGGCTTGAAACGTACACAATTCAAGGCATCTTTTATAAAGCTTTGTCGACGGACAAATCCACCTCGGATTTTGTTCGTCATCAACACTTTATAAAAGATGCCTCACTGTCAGTTTGATGCGTTTTCGCTAGATGAAGCGATTCGACTCAGAGTAATTGAAGGATGTGTGTCAGCTGCACTACAGAAACAACTTCTAAAAAAAACTGTCACCATGGAAGGAGTGAGTGAGATGGCACGAATACTGGAGAGAGTGGAGAAACAAGCCACACACATGACAATCAACACAGCCACCAAACATGACAAAAGTGACATCATAGCAGCTATCCACACAGGCAACTTCAAGGGTAACGAAAGAAGCAGCAACTCAAGTAACACACTGACCCCACAAATGCAAAGACAATGTTACAGATGTGGGATGGCTTTTCCGCATGCTGGGGCTTGCCCTGCTCTCTCCCAAAAATGTGGCAACTGTGGCAGGGAAGGACATTTTCAGTCTGTGTGCAGGGAAGGAAAACTGTTTCCCACACCACGCTTGGGTGCAGCCCCGCAATACAGAACAATTCAAAGAATGTTCCCAAGTCAATCTCACCAGCCACGTTCCTACCAGGAAAGCCCGAGAAGATATGTGCGGGTGGTAGAGGAAGTATACCCTGAGGATGACAGTCAGGAATACGGGGCACAAGAACAATACACGCAAATGCGTGATGAGTATGACGGCCCACCTCAGGTGCGACAAAGACCTCCGGTTGAAACACAAGGAAACTTTGACTATGAAGGTGACCACTATGACTTGTATGCCCAGGATGAGTTCGTCAATCTCATCATGGATGAGGAAGCTCAGGAGGCACCCAGAATACAGATAGACATCGGCAATAAACAATTTTGTTTTCTGATTGACTCAGGTGCAACAGTAAACATAATGGGGGAGAAGGAATTTTAACTACTTCACAACAAACCCACACTATCCCCATCAACCTGAAAGATATATCAATGGGGAGCAGATGCCCCGTTGCACAGTGTAGGCTCATTCAAAAGAAGGCTCACATTCAGTAACGAGGCTACCAACACAGTCATTCACGTCATCAGGAGCCCCACAAAAGGGCGATGTCTGCTGAGCTACAGAACGGCGTCATGTCTAGGACTAATCAATATACCCGTCCGAGACTGTGATGTCATCAAGTCATCAGAGACACCTATCAGGAAACAAGGACATGTATGCAATGTAGACACCACTGTCATCACGAAGGAAGACATTATTAGAGAATTTCCACAGCTGTGTCACGGCCTTGGCAGGATGAAAGGCCCGCCGATCAAGCTACACATTGACCCAGCTATCCGACCAGTCCCGCAACACCCGCGCAGAGTAGGGTTCCACCTACAAAAGGCAGTCGCAAAAGAGTTGGATCAACTGTTACACAATGACATCATTGAGCCAGCCACTGGTCCAACGCCATGGGTTTCCCCTCTTGTAATCGTTCCAAAAGAAGGTGGTCATCTACGGCTATGTGTGGACATGAGGGTTGCCAATACAGCCATACAACGGGAGCGTCATCCTGGTCCAAAAATTGAGGACATGATAGACCAACTAAACAAGTTGGTTCTCTTCTCTAAATTGGATCTCATTCAAGGGTACCACCAACTCGTGCTTCACCCTGAATCATGACCCATCACCACATTCGCATCACATGACGGACTGTTCCGCTACAAGCGCTTAAACTTTGGGATTTCCTCTGCCACTGACATTTTTCATGAAACAATCTGACAGATAATACGTCCCATCAAGGGGACCCTCAACTACAGTGACGACATCCTAGTCTTTGGAAAGTCACGCAGTGCACACGATGAAGCCCTCCGAAATGCATGCAAGGTGGTACAGGAAGCCGGACTAACCCTCAACATTGAAAAGTGTCGTTTCAGTAAGGCCAAGCTCAAGTTCTTTGGCCACATCTTTATAGCAGAGGGAATGACCCCTGACCCGGACAAAGTTTCGACCATCTTTCACTTAGGAAAGCCGACTCAAGTTGCAGACGTCAGATCATGCCTAGGAATGGCCGGATATTGCACGCGGTACATTCCACACTTTGCCTCCATCACTGAACCCCTCAGGCAGCTACTACAAAAGGATGTCACATTCACCTGGACCGATGAGTGCCAATCGGCTTTCGACACGATCAAACATTCCCTGACGGAAGCTAGGAAACTAGTCTACTTTGACCCTGAGTGGCACACTGAAATAGTGGTTGATGCCAGTCTGGTGGGTCTAGGGGCTATCCTTGTCCAAACCAGTGGACAAGACACTCCTCCGAGACATGTGGTTGCGTATGCCAGCAGATCCTTAGCCCCTCCAGAATCTGCCTACTCCCAGGCGGAGAAAGAAAGTCTAGCAGCTGTCTGGGCATGTGAGCACTTTCATAATTTTATTATTGGGAAGAAATTCACCTTAATCAAAGATCATCAAGCCCTACTATCCCTCTTTGGCAATCCACGTACAAAAATGCCCCCCAGAATTGAAAGGTGGGGAATCCGCCTACAAGAGTACGACTTTGACATCATCCACCGACCAGGTGCTGAGAATAACCCCACGGATTACCTCTCAAGGCACCCGGTTGGCAGTCCAACACCAAGGCAAGATGATTCGGGATATATCAACTACGTCACTGTGAACGCACTACTGCCCGTCATATCCATTGAAGCTATTGCTGTTGCGTCGGCCGCAGACCCATCCATGGCTCTAGCAATCAGCCTTACAGAAAATTACAAATGGAAAGATTTCCGCAGAGCAGTCCAAAGACATCAAGGGGCATGCAGAGATGAGATCGAGAGACTGGCCAGAGTACAGGCGGAACTGGCGGTCCAGGAAAAGTCCATTCTGCTATGAGGTTGCAAGATAGTCATTCCCACTACAATGCGCTCAGAGGTCATCAAAACTGCACATGAAGATCATCGTGGGGCAGAGAACACGAAAAGACAGTTAATGTGCAATGTCTGGTTCCCCTTCATGGACGATATGGTCGACCGGTGGGTCAAGAACTGCACGGCATGCCAGTGCAGATCAAAACCAGAACCCCCAGTGCCGCTCAGAGTAACCACAATTCCTGAACATCCATGGGAAAGAGTTGCAGTCGATTTCTATGGACCACGGGAGGAAGGTGATTACCTACTATTATTAATTGATGAACACTCCAGATTTCCCATCGTAAAACGTGTCAAGTCTCCAGCATTTGCCCATGTCGCTGCCACATTTGATGAGGTCTTCAGCGAGTGGGGAATACCGGACACTATAAAATCAGATAATGGCGCACCTTTCAGCGGACATGAATTTGGAGTGTTCGCAAAACATATGGGCTTCCACCACCAAAGAGTAACACCAAGATGGCCGCAGGCGAATGGGATGGCAGAAAGGTTTATGGCATCCATCAAAAAGACCATACAAAGGGCACGCATAGAAGGAGCCAACTCACATCAAGCACTATGCAGGATGTTGAGGGACTACAGAAACACGCTTCATGAGGCCACCAACAGAACCCCATCAGAACTTATGATGAAATACCAGGTCAGGACCAGGTTAGTCAAGAACCCATCAGCACGGCCCAAGGCAGACCAGGAAGTCATCAGACGAGATGACGAAACAAAAGAAAAAACACGGGAACAGACTGACAGAAGGAAGAGGGCGCAGACAAAAGAGTTCCAAATAGGAAACGACGTGTGGGTACAAAAAGTTGTAACAAAAAAGACAGACCCGCAGTTCTCACCTGAGCCGCTACAAGTAGTCGCTGTAAAAGGAACTATGATAACAGCTGCAAATGGAGAAAAAGAAATGACTCGGAACAGTTCCAGATTCAAACATATCACAAGAGGAACAGAAGACAAGCCGCCCACTGATGATCCAGACCCAGAATACATAGACAGTCATGATGAAGCTTGGGCCCCCCACGGACCACAAGTTCAACGTCAGCCAGACCCTGAGGGAGACGCTGATGGCGGCTCACACCTGGAGCCACGAGGACGACCCCAGAGAAGCATCAGGAGGCCTCCCAGGTTAGTGGAGGAATGTTGACAGTATTGCCAGTTGGCCAAGTTCAAGTTGTTGCAAGGACATTTGTCCGGGGGTGTTTTTATGGGTGGCTACCCCTTTAAGGCAGCTCCTGCATGAGGAAACGTCATGAAGGACGTGACGTGGGAAGAACCAGGGAGGTGCCGTATGAACGGCAGTTAATCGGGATAATTCAATAAAGAAAGTACTGTGAACCTACGCTGGTGTCCGAGTTTTGATTTAGGGCCATTCCATGCCCCTTACAGTGGCAAGCCATCTTTGAGAAACATGTTACAAATGTCTGTTTATAAAAGGTGGCTTGAAAAGTACACAAACCATAGTAAGGTAAGCACACAAGTGTGCGTAACTTACTATGGTTTGTGCACTTTCAAGTCACCTTCTATAAACATAGAAACTACGTTTATAAAAGATGGCTTGAAAAGTACACAAACCATAGTAGTGCGCATACAAACATATAAATGCTCACAAACATTTATATATTTGTTTGCGCACCTTACTACGATTTGTGCACTTTTAGGCCGTGCCCCCAATGAAAGCCACGCCCCCAAACGAGGGCTCCCCCTCAATTTCTTACCCCACTTAAAGCACTGGTCTGACTGAACCACCTGCTTCCAACTCCACCTTCCTCACGACCACTGAACAGTGCCCTGAAGCCACTGCATGACAGACTGTACCCCTTCATAAAAATGATTCATGGAAAAATACACTTTGCACTGCTCTGTGAATCAGGGCGCTTGTTGCGCTATGAACCAGGCCCAACACAGCATTGCAGGCATCCCAGCCGGTCTGCTCTTTTTCACAGCTGCCTTGCAGAGGATATTACGAGGTTAGCTCGGTGCTTCCCAAAGAGCTCTGCATCTGGGCACATCGGGCCGAAACACGCTCTGTGGACACCGTGCGCATGCGGCCACATTCCCAAAGCGTGTCGTATGACAGGCCTAACGGTGCCTGCATTGTGTAGGGTGCCCCAGAGGTTCAGAAGGGTGGCCAGTTGCCTGTTTGCGCCCATTGGTCAGTCACCAAAGGACCACGTTTCTTTCTCCCACCGGCGGTGTTGACACTGTGGCTGGCACGTTGTGTTGGGCCATGGTGCCATTGTGTTCTGGGCCGGAAAGCGTCTGCTTTCTGAGGTGGAATGGGAAAGGCCAGGTCCAGCGTGTATTCCGCTTCCAGAAGCCCACTTCCATCTGTGCAAACACCGGCTTGTTAGGCCCCGTTCTTAATTGCCTGCAAGCACATCCTTCCCACGGACCCACTCAAGGCGCAAAGGGTATAAATCAAAAAAAGGCCCTGTTTTGGCTGCGTGTTATTATTATGCTTTCCTTTCCAGCCTTTCCAGCTCCTGCAATTCAAAGGGAAGCGCGACACTGGTCTCCCGGCTTTACTGCTGGGTCAACACAACCAGGCGCGGGGACCATTTTCTGTTCGAATTCCTAAAGAAGAGAAAATAAAACACAACCTTTTTTTTTTTTAAACAAAAAGAAGGAAGAAAAACGAGGAAAGAGAATAAAAAGCGGTTTGTTATTTTTGGGAAGGGATCAAAGCGTAGGCTGGGGGCCGGGACGCGGAAATTATGACTGACTTTCCTAATTGGACCCTGTCTGAGACCTTGGGTCAGGACAGGGAAGGCTCGTTTTGGATGTTCTGTGTACATTTGGAACAGCTACTACTGCAATCTCTTAGCAAAAGGTCTCTCTCTCTCCCCCTCTCTCTCTCTCTCCGTCTCTTCTACAGCCCATCCACAACCTTCACAAACCCCCAGCTTCTGGTGGAAGCGTCCTGTCCAATGGACAGTATGAAGTGCTTGATAGGTACTCAAGAGCTGCGCCGGTCTCTGTTTCAAAGTGCTTCTTGCTTGGGTAGAGGACAAGGGAGGATCCGGGAGGTGCCTTGATTTGCCTAGGATCACACAGTAACGACGTGGCTGAGCCGGGGCTCGAGGCCAAGAGCTGTGCCAGCGCAGCTGGTAGATTGAGCACGGGGCAGCTTCTCCATCATTTGGATACGCCTTCAAACGTGAAGGTATACAGTGCTGTACGCAGTGGTACGGTGCGCTGTTGTGTGCTGTGGTGGAGGAGTCCTGGAATTGTTTGTGGTGGCACGGCACCTGGTGGTGTGGTATGGTGTTATATGGAGTGCTGTGCAGTTGTGTGATATAATTGTTGGGGATTTATATCGTGCTTAACCCCTAAGGTGGTTAGCCCCAGAGTGAGTATCGATCTTGTGTTAGATGGCATTCTCATGTGCCCAAGGCGAGGGCAATGCCCCAGAGAAACCTTCACGTCCATGGAATGACATGGCATGGTAGGCTAGGTATGGCCATTACATTGTAGGATATATATGCTGGAGTGTGGCATTGCATTTCACCGAATATTGCCATACGGTGGGATACCATCATTACCCTCCACTTGTTGGGAAGGGGGCAAGCCCATTCCACCCCCATAGGCGCTTTATTTATTTATTTATTTATTCATATTTATAAAGCGCACAACAGCCAGTGGGCATCGTGGCGCTGTTACCAAGGTGAACAAGCTTGCTGGTTACATTGGAGAGGAGGATGGTTACATGGAAATGTACATTTAAAGAGTAGATTGTAGAGACACAGTGATAGAGATAAGGAAGAACTTGAGGAATGAGTTGAAGTGGAAGGGTGTATGTGGAGGAGGGGGTTAGGTAAATAAGATAGTTTTAAGTGATTTGCGAAAGGCAAGAAGGGATAGTTCTGCTCTGAGAGGGTTGGGGAGGGCGTTCCAGAGCTTGGGTGCAATGTGGGGGAAGCCAATGCCACCGGCTTTGGCTCTTCTGATGGTGGGTATGCAGAATTGGTTCGAGTGATGGCCCCTTTTGGGGCGGTCTGAGGAGTTCTTGACTATGGTTTCGGATAAGTATGTAGGTGCGGTGAGGTTAATGCATTTATGAGTAATGGTGAGGATTTTGAAGTTGATTCTTTCCCTAACTGGGAGCCAGTGTGCATTTCGTCTTGCTTGGGATACATGGTCGCATTTAGGAATGTGCAGGGCGGCTCAGAGTGCATTATTTTGCACTATTTGGAGTTTGCATCGGTTTTTGGTTGAGGTGCCTGCTAAGAGGGCGTTACAGTAATCTAGCCTCGCTCCTATGGTGGCCGTAGCAATGGAGAGGCTGTTTTGGGAAGTTAGGAATGGTTTTATGGCATAGATGAGTTTAGTGGTGAGCGCGGAAACGGAGGAGATGGTGCTGACCTGTTTCATCATTGAGAGTGTGGAGTCTAAATAGACTCCTAGAGTCTTTACAGATGCGGAAACTGGTATGTTAGTGTTGTCAATGGGGAAGTGGGAGTATTCAAGGCCGAGTTCTGCTAGAATTTCCTTGGGGGCTAGGATGATGATCTCGTTTTTTTCACAGTTTAGGCAGAGGCCATTGGTGGCCATCCATGCTTGAATGGTAGCATATAAGGTTTAAGGTGAGATGAGCCCCATTGGAAGAACTACAATAGACCAGGGGTCGGGGGGCATCCTAAAAGTCTGCACATGATCTTAATATCCTATGCGATTTAGACATCTAGACATAGTGCATGTATACAAGCGGATGCCATTTTTGTAGACACTGGAAGCTATAGTCATAGGACAGGGCCTGCACGGCCATTCAGTATTTAGTGTGTTACACGCAGACCGTGAGCCTGAACGGGAAATCTGTATAGGCGAAAGCGCTGACAAGAGTGACCCACACCGCTGACTTCCACGTGTTATCACAAACATACCAGAGAAGGCCTCTGACCCCCACTCAGCCAACCATGAGTTGCAGCCCGTACAACTGACCCAGTCCCGAGACCTCTGATTTCAAAGATACGAGTTGACCCCAGACCACCAACCATAAACCAATCAACCATGAAGTTCTGACAGTATGGCCGTCCCACTTTTATTTTATATAATGACAGGGTTTGTAGTGCGAGGTACTGGGAGGGATACATTATAATTCAAAAGCGAGGGTGGAAGCCTTGGGAGCTGATGGCACGATCGGGAATAAGTGAAGTATGTGTGGGTCAGTTTAACCTCGAGATTCCCCCTGTGCCAGTCCTCGAGTTTACCAGATGCACTGTATAATGATAGAGTAGCAATGTACACAAATGTAGCTAATTGCTTCTTCGCCTTTGTTCCTTAGAGACGATGAGCCCAGCAGAACCCACATGAGGTAAGTCAGACGGACTGGGCTGGGACCAATGACCTGGCATCGCCTATGGAGCAGGCTGACCATGTATGGGGCCGCACCAACCAGCCACGCATGGTTTCACTGTATACTCTGACGTCACCTATGATGCTGTGTCTCCTTATAAGATTCTGCTTGTTCCCTTTTTTGGCAGAACGTTCCGTGGCAGCAGAGTTCTTTGCTGATGCATTCATATTTTTGTAGAAGTAAAAACTTGTTGTCCTTACAAGAGTGTCTTGGGCCTTTTTCCCTAGTAGGTTTTATTTTGATTTCTGATGTGAGAGTGTAGGGCCATGCCTTCAAACTCAATCTCCTTCATATCGTTCCCTGCCGACCCTACCAACAAGACTCACTTCAAATACAACAGCAGAATGGACCCAGTTCCGACTAAGATCCAGGGCACAAAGTCGAACTAAAAAACTATCGAAACTAACAATGGTATCAGGTAATAAAATCGCTGCAAAAATGTCGCCAGTAAAAACAATCGCAGCAAAAATGCTGTGGGTTGACCCGGTAAAGATGTACCCCATTATACCATTTAAGGGGAGCAGGGGTCGTGGGGGTGTCCCCCACCCCCCTTAAATGCTATAATGGGCCTGGGGGTTGCAGGGGTGTCCCCCGCATCCTTTACATGATTGTGGCTGCAAAACCACAGCCTTTTTGCCGCAATATTTTGTATTCACTGCCATTTTTGCCGTGATTTTAAGACATGGAACCCTAACAATACTATGCATTCAGTTTTAATTTACGCTAGACAAGCCACAAAGAAAGTAAAAGAAATATACATGTTAAATGACCACAATCGTTACGTCAACAATATAATGGATAAACAGTTCAATAACAATTATAACACAATAATAGTATCCTACTAGCTACAGGCTACGAAATCCACCATATGAACCGAATTGTAATATCAATGGAGACGTTGCGTTCATAGAGGATAGGTAGATTCCATCGTAGGTTTTTCCATCGAGGGAGAAATCATCGAATTTCTTTCAATTAATTTTACTGCTAATGTGGGGAGCCTGGGTTAGGGTAATAAAAAAGGTAGAGGGGTAGTGGTGTGATGGCTATGCGGGGTCTCCTACTGCATACGATTGCCGTAAAATGTCCTACAAAAAAAACAATTTGATGAATTCTCCCTCGATGAAAACATCTCATGGGAATCACAGAATCGTTCATAGCCAGAGGACAGGCAAGGAATTGCAATTCCAACCAGCCACTGCCCGTCCTTTGACATCTTAAGTTTGATATTCTGCTCATCACAATAGTGCTACCCGTCTGTCATTAGGCTGAAAGTACTGTCTTCCAGGACAATAAGTCGAATCTAGTGATGGACCTATAATCGATTGCAAACACAATTCGTTTTCGAAACTTAAATCTGTGGATAGAAAAACAAGACACCAAACACGGTATGTATTCCTGAGCAAAGGGGACTATACCATCATTTGATTTAAGTTTTTCAACGATAGCATGCAAATAAAAAATACAATGCAAATTAAATTTCCACTATGAGCGAGCAAGTCAGAGCCTACGATCCAAGGAGAGTCCCAGTCATGGTATTGGAAAAGGGGAAAGGGGAGTGTTGAATTTCTTTCGGAAGGCAGGTATACAAGGGAGGCGGCTAAATCCAAGGGCACCTGGGAGGCATTTCAGATTCTAGGAACCTTAGATGAAAGATTCATGCCTCCTCTGGTCTTATATTTGAAACGCGGGACATGATAGACGCGGGAATCCATGGAGCGCAAAGCTTTATATCGGATTCAATCAATGGGTGCGCGCTCCTTACCCTACAACCTTTCAGCCCCTAGGCATGATCTTTATATATAAAGCCACCATTAGCAAGCTCTTATAGGCCACAGTGCCAGCCAGGGCTATCTAAACTTTCTAAAGTGTGTTGCTAGGAGAAAATGTATAAAGGCCAAACTTGGCAAAGACTCTAGTTTTCTTAGGGGTTTGTCACAAAGTTGTTAATTTGCTAATTTACTAATTACTAAGTTATTAATTTGCTAATTTACTTTAACGATTTATCTGTCCTGTTTGTAGAGAATTTTGTGCTTCAACATATAACAAGGAATCTGCATATGGCTCAGTTTTATTTTTTCTAAAATTGCTAATTTAAATTCATATGCCCTATTATTTTTTATATTTGTTAATTTATACCCTTTACAAAACTCCATGGGGACTTTGAATTAAACCTGTTGTGTTGCTTTTTAATGTTGGCAACATAGGAGACGCGTTTATATGTTTGCAAAGCTGTGTAACATTGTTTATCACATTTTTATTAGTTGATTGCATTGTAATTCATTGTGGAAATTCTTTTTGTTAAGGCTCGAGACAAATTAAAGCAATTTAAAAGCAAGGAAAAGCATGATTTCTAAAAGAACTAGCAGGCATCAAAAGAACCGGCAGAAAAAAACTGCAACGGAGGTGAAGAAAATGGTGAAGAAAATGGCACTTGGATGGCAATGAACTGGCATGCAAGAGTCATGTTAAAGAACACTAAACACAACCTACATAAAAAAAGTAACTGCCCCACTGAAAGAACTAATGCGACACCTGAAAACAAAATGTCTGACCCAAAAGACTCATTTGACCCCCTACAAAAGTCAGCTATGACCAAAATACTTTAATAACGAAATGAAGAACCATCAAATACAAAATTACCACCCAATGTAGATTAGAGATTCTATAACACTTAAAATCTGTGACAACAATGGCCATTTACTTTTCCAAAATCACAATTCAATAACATAGGCAAACAATTCAAGGCAACAAAAGGACAAAGACACTCTTGTCCGGCCAGCTTTATGAAAGAGCAAGTCGCTGCCTGTGCACCACTATAACCACGCCCCTTCATTGTATCCCTGGAAGTTGTGGGGGCCCCAACAATGTAAAAGGGCTATCACCACCCCTCTCTAAAAACCCAGTCTTTGCGGTCACATCTTGATCTAGTGAACAACTGCTCAATCTCAAACTTGCGCATTCAGGCAAAAATATTATAAAAGACCAGGGCCCTGTAATGACAGAATGTCATCTGGTTAGAGCGGGTTACCCTAAACTTTCTGATTTTAGCAATAGAATGAGGTCGATAATTCTGTTATATGGGCATTCCTGAGCAGCTGCTGGCACACAAACCTCCAACAGGCAGAGGTGGCTTTCTAATCTACACCTCTGGTTTAAAAATGTATAATGGTGTATCCCAGCAGCCTGGTGGCACACTAATCTTAATAATATAAAAGGCCAGATGTATGTTTGCCCGATGCCGTCATGCGCAGTAGAGGCTGCTTGAATGCACAGAATGCTCAGCTAAAGGGAGCTGTTGCATAAGGATATACAGTGGTCCAATTCACGTAGCTTCACTTGTTGTCAATAGATAGAGGGAGCTGTTGCCTTAGGATATATAGTGGTCCTACTGTGTTAACGAAAATCTGCACTTTGGTCCGTGCACACAGGCTGTAACACTAATGCCAGGTCTGGCTACGACAGTGTGGCTTATGGGAATCTTTCAATGATAATAACATGAGTAATAGTTTGTCAAATTAGTGCTAGCATAGAGAGGTAGCTCATGTGTGTCAGGAGTTATGTGTATTAGCCGTCTGGCCTGGATGTACCCAAAAGAACCATATGTGACCCTGCGCAGGAAGCTTTTCTATTAATCACACTGAGGAAGGTCAACACCTTCCTGCAGGAGACAGGAGCCCTTTCTCGGAGGCCCCCTGAAAACCAGTGCTTCAAAGACAGTCCTGAAATGATAATGGCCCTCTCACACCAGGGTGCTGATTACAGGAGTCCTTTTGTAGTAGACAGACAGAGGAAGGGGTAGAGTTAGTATAGCCCACTGGAGACAAGAGGGGTGCCCTCTTGGCTTGTACTAGGGCTTCCTCAGCTTCCTGCCACCTCCCCACTTCCTGCAAAAAAGGTGCGCTGGGTATGACATCATAAGGCAAAGGATACTTGTTACAGCAGCCTTGACTGGGCTTCTGACAACAGGCTTGGTTGGAACAATCTGCTGCACAATTCTACCACCCGTTAGTGGATTCAGCTTTGGCCTTCAAGACGAGAAGGATTCACTTGGAACTGTGTTGAGGATGCAGAGGTCTGCTACCTGTGGCTCTCCAGTTGGTCTCTCCCATGATCCCTCCCTGTTAACTATGCTGGCTAGGGTTGATGGGAGTTGTAGTCAAAAACAGCGGGAGTGCCAAAGGTTGCAGACCCCTTCCAAAGTCGTCTGTCACAGAGGTGAGGTCAGAAGGCTCCAAGGAAAGCGAAATCTGTTTTCCATACCCAACTCAAGGGCACTTTTGGGGTGAAACTGCTGCGGACCAAGGCTTCTCTGCTGCCTGCGCACTGGTACCAGAATCCTGCGCACTGCAGTTGAAGGAGCACTGAAGGTGCCAGACAATCTTTGTGGAGTGGAAATGCATGCAAAATGACTCACCTTGTCCTAGGAGACCCTCTACAAGGCATCCCAGAGACTAAGAATCCCAGAAGTAGTTCCTCACCTCGTTTACTTCCTCAAGACAATTTGTAGCTGGCTTGATCACACTCTGCTCACTTTGAAAGTCTATAGGACCTGCATTGCTGCATTTTGGTACTTCAAGAACTTCAATCTGCTTACCTGCTTCTGCCAGTTATCTCGGTGCCTACTCGACCCAGTGAAGTGTATCACTGTAACATCTCAACTGGGGGGGGTCACCGCTGTCGAACCACCTGACTTGCCACATCTTGAGCACCAACTCGACTCAACAGAAGCATCGTCTCGAACCGACTTGAAAGCCGCCTCCACCCTGACCCTCTTAAAGCCCTGCTTGGAATACAGAAATATCAGGATTTAAATTTCGACAAGATCTAAGACGATCCATCTTAGATTTCAAAGTGATGCAGCTTCACATGTATTCTTATTTGCTAAACCCCTACTCTTGCTAAAAAGGATTAATAAAAAAAGTTTTAAACCCCAAACAACTGTTTGGACATGTGGGGTGACTGTCGGTATATAGGAGTAGGTCTTCACCTTGAGGTAAGCGGGAGCCACTTAAGGACCTGCTCTGCAGAGCAACAACTGTTCAAGTCATGACCAGAAAAGGTGCAAAGGACATTTTTAGTTTTGGCTACATGGGGATGGGTCACCAATTGATAAATGTTGCCATATACATAACATCATAGACGAGGAGGAGAACGACCGGACAAAGCACTGCAATCCACACATGCCATGTTGTTTGTATCCCGCTGCCTGCAAAGTAGTGCTTTGCAAAAGGAGATACACAGCAAGGACTGTTGTGGAGAGTTTGCTCAACAAGTCATGGGGAGCCATGGAAAGGGCAGGAGGTGCCCTTCATGGAAAGGGCAGGAGGTGCCCTTAGTGCCTAAAATGTGGAGGTGCAGATGGGAATGCATGCTTCGCTTCCCACCACAGACTCACAATACCTAGCCAAAGTTGTGAGTGCCAGGAGATGTAAGAGCAGTAGCTGACAGAATGGTGAAGACCAGGCACATTCAAACACAATTCTTAAATAGAGGCATAAACAATGGGCTTTGTCAACTCATGCTTCATCGCTTCATAGATGCGTTCAGCCAGTTTCAAAGTGACCCCGATTCAGCAGAGAAGGGAAAGGAGACACTGCGCCATAAAGCAATGTATTTATTTATTTTCGCGTTCACACCGTGTACACACACACACACACGCTCACATCAAACACACATACATTGCATGCACACCCTCTCAGATGACATCCGCACCCTCACACCACACATTGCACCTTACACTGCACACATTTTCACACTGTCTCTGGGCAACATTATAATACAGAAAAAATGAAATCACAAAGAAAATCACGTGTATGCTGAACATTGCCACTGGAGAACCCTGGCGTGCAGGGGTATGAGATGCAGCTCTTAACCATCATGCTGCGTTGATGTTATTGTTTGGATTCTCACAAGTTTCATACCTACCCTTTTATCATTGAACATATTAAATTATAGGCCAAGTATGAAATGAATGCCTCCTGAAGCAGCACGCCATTGTGGCCTAGTGGTTAAATCTTGCGCCTTGAACTCTGGCAGCCCAAAGTTCAAGGCTGTATGTTTTTATTTTTTTATTTAACTAATTACACTTCATTAAAAGAAAAGCAACACCACTGGGCAGTGGTGAGGTTTGTTGTAGTGCAGTCATATGATCCTTATTGGGCATGAGGGCGTTTAATGTCAGACATCCCGGGTGCCAACATAACGGTGCTGGAATGGCTTTCACACAGAAAAGGGTGTGCGAAATGGGTGCTGCAGTGGAATAGCCGCACCAAATCGGCACGCGCCAAAAAGGGGTGTACCGCTTGGAGCGCACTGCTTAACCAAAGTGGGTGGTCCATGGCAAATAATTTAGTCTCACTGCGTGTTGCCTCAAAACATTGTGAGCTCTCCAAGCTTGCAATCCAAAGACCATGGCTAGTGGTGTGGTAGCATTTTAAAATGAACAGGGGGCGACCATAGCCAAAGACCATGCTAGGGGTCTGTAAGCATTCTAAAAGTCTATGGAATAACAATACCCTTGAAATCCAAGGAAAGAACTTTAGTTGCATGGACGTTAAGGTGAGAACTTAACACAACAAAACCCCTGAAATTCAGCTAAAGCCACCTTAACTTTGTGCCCCTGTTGCGCAGTCAATGACCACAATGATGACATCACAGATCACATCACTGATGACATCACCAAGTACATGCTGTATGAGAACACTGATGACATTACAAATCACCTCTCTAATGCCATCACTGGTGACAACACTAATTACATTGAACATAACTGATTACATCAATAATGAAATTAGACATAACATTATTTATAAGTTAGCTCATGAAAAGCTTGATTACCTTAATAACAGTTTAGGCCGTGGACTTCGCCATGACAAAGGCTGGGGTCACTTGCCAGCACCAAAGGCCATAGCTAGTGGTTGGTTAGTGTCCAAAAATACCAATGTGCATGTTTAAAAGCCATGCATAGTAGCCCGTCACTGTTTTTAAATATACAGTGAGCAACATTGAAAGCTGTAGTCAGTGGCCATGGCTAAAGGCCATAGCCAGTGCCCAATAATATGATAGAATGTACAGTCGGCACAGCCAAAGGCCGTGCCACTAGCTAGTATTGTGTTAAAGACCATGGCTAGTGGCTAGTTAGTGTATATAATATACAGTGGGGGCGGCCGAAGGCCATCACTTATTGCATTCTATTATTTTAAAATATACAGTGGCCATGGCAAAAAATTTTACAAACTGCTCAAGGTCAAAGGCTATGGCTGCTAGGGCTCATTTACATGTTAGACTATAAAGTGGGCACAGCCATAGATTGTGGCCACTGGCCCGTGGCTAGTGCCTGCCCAGTGTATATAATACACAGTGGACACGGATGAAAGCTGTAATTAGTGATGTCATCAGTGATGAGATCTGTGATGTCATCATTGTGGTCATAGGATGCGCAACAGGGGCACAAAGTTAAGGTGTCTTTAGCTGAACTTCAGGAGTTTTGTTGCGGTAAATTCTCACCTTAACGTCCCTGCACTAACGTTTTTTCCTTGAATATATATACATATACATATATATATATATATATATAGATATATATATAGATATAGATATACATTATAGGGGATTCCTTTGGTATTGCTGAATCAACAGGAAATAAAAAAACACATTTTTAAAACAAATTTATATATTTGCACATAATTTTATTTTTAGGGAAAATTACAAAATAATAAATGTAGTTATTTTTACTTTCTTCATTTTAAATGTCTATATTTTTACTGTGTACATAACTTTCAATGTAGAATTCGTTATTTTTACCTCTTCATTATTACTACTTCATTTTCAAGCATGGATATTATTCCCCATATATTATAGGGTAGAACTGTGTAACTGAAAAAAGCATCTTTAAAAATGTCTTACCATTAACAATGCACAGCTCTCTATGGGGGCCCGAAGGATTTGGTACTTTGGGTTGGGGGCGGCTATAAGAAGCGACATCCCGCACATTTTCCCTGTCCCCCCACACCCCACTCGAGAATGTTTGTGTTGTTGAGTCGGCTTTACAGGGATTTGAACCTGTGGCCTGTAGAGAGTCTGTAGATAACAGTCTGTCTTCCAGGCTACCCAGTACAGGGCCCTTTCATGGTCTCCCTTATTGTATCCGTGGTTTTCAGGAGCCCCACAAAACGCCCAAGGTGCTCAACTCTGACTAGAGCCACCTAGTGGACGCTTCACTATTAAAGGTGCCTGTGGAACTCCTGACAGCCCCAAGGTCTGTTGGAGCAACCAGAACCCCATATTTTAACTTCTCCAGATTCCCCCATCACCGGCTAGTGTGAATGAATGAATGACTGAATTCATCTTTATTTCGAAGAACAAGGCTGCATAAAAGAACTGTACACATAGAATAATATGTATAACATAATAAAATGAGCACAATACATTCAGTTTAAATGATAAAGTTTAGGGTCTGTGCAACTGCAATCATTCAGATGCATTTCCAGCAGTCAGCTGTATTAAGGCTTATAGATACTTATGCAGCGCCCCAGCTGTCTCTTTCGATGGCAATCATAATATACAATTAGTGGCTTCTTTTATTTTAGTGCAATTTGTCTTCCTTAAAATTGGTATTCAAAATCTTGACCTTGGTTTGTAAAATGCTGGGCAGAAAAACAAGAGAGGAGCCAGCTCGGGGAGTAAAGATGCCTTGCATGGACATCGCATATTCACTTCGGGCCCCAGGTAGATTGAGCCGTGCTTTCCCTGTACCCGACTTGTCCTCAGGTGTGGCAAGGCAGACCTCTTTCTATTGCAATGAAACCGGCGCATGTAATCTGTGTTGTGCCCACCACAGCTGTGCACGTTGCACCTGAGGACTGACTGCTCATTGAACTCGAGACAGCCACGCAAGTCTCTTCTAAGCTCCATATATTTTGGTCGCACCAATATAACATGAGCTTTGGAAGCGTTTGCTAGATCGGCATATTAACCTAACAAATTAATACTTGCAAACACTTTTTCCCAAAAATTCAGCCAGGTGGTATTTCTGCAGGTACCAGAGAATTTCCTAGCTTGCATGGTCTCATGTGTTAGATGGTGCTCTGCTCAGGTCCACAATCGTACCCTGAATAGCAAGGGCTTTAGGCTTACACGGTCACTTATGTAGTCCAATCTTGACTCTTGATGGAGCAGGTGGATTGGGGTACTTTTGGTTGCCTCTTAATGCTTGTGCAGGAATCCATTTTCCTTGACTTGAATCGTTTGTACTGGAGACTGACCCCAGACTTTGGGACCATAAGCATATAATGCAAGGGGCTTGGCCAAGTAAATGTTAAGCGTAGGATCAATACTTTACCCACCCATCTCCAGTCCAAACCTATGCAGTGCATCAAACGCCTATGCACATTACTGTGTTTCTTCAGAAATGTAGTCTGGCAATTTGCCCTGCTATTAAAAGTCACTCCTAAATAGGTAAATGTGTTCGCCCACACAAGCTTTGGTCCAGAGGCAAGGATATAAGGCAGGTTTTTGGGCTGCCTGCCGACGTACATAACTTGGGACTTCTTTGTGTTGATTGAGAAATCTTTGCCGCCCATATATTTCACATAGGCGTTTAGACGTTTCTGTAGTGCTGCCAGAGTATGGTCCAGCAACACTGCGTCGTTGGCATACGACGGCACAGTGATGTTTCTACCTGCCACTCTAGGTGTATCTTTGGTGACTTAATTCAGTTCAATTGCCAAATTGCTGACATAGAGATTGAACAATAGTGGGACCAGCACACACCATTGCTTGACCCCACATGAGATGTCAAATGATGGAGATAATTCCCCTTCCTTGTTCAACCTCAATGCCGCCTTTAGGCCCATGTGGAGGGATATTAATGTGTTCAAAATGGGCGCTGGTAAGCCCATCATTTGTAGCAATTTCCACAACTTTGCACGGTTTACCCTGTTGAACGCTTGGCTGAGGTCCATGAACCCCAAGTAGACTGGACAGTCGTAGCCTTTAACACACTTGTCCAGAATCATACTGAGGTGCAGGACCTCACCTCACCTCTACTGTGCCCACTCCTGCCCTGAACCCGTATCGCTCCTCTGGGAGCATGCCGGTATCTTTCTCCCAGTTTGCTATGCGTGTGTAGATCACCCGGCCCAGCCATTTTGCAGTGGCATTGATCGGAGATATTGACCGGCTACAGCTGGGGTCCATCGTGTCTCCCTTTTTAAAGATCGGAATTATTATGGATTCCTTCCAGCTGTCAGGAAACACACTCCTGATCACACATTCGCCAAAAGGTTCGGTAAACACAGAAACCCATACTTGATGTTCTTGCCCAAATATGTCTGTCACCACCAAGTCGAGATCCAGAGCTTTACCAGTAGGGATGGAGAAGAGAACTTCCTTTGCCTCATCGACCTGAAGCTCAAGAAAAGGCTGGTCAGCTGTGACGGGATCTTGATATGCACCATTGGGTATTTCTACGTTGGTGCCCTCCACCTCTCAGCTGAACAGTCTTGAAACGTGATCCACCCAGACCGAGGAAGCAGGGAAATCTCTGCATTTAACCATGGGCACGTGGTTACACTAGGAGGCTACCTTCCAGAAATCACTTTTATTTGTTTTTTTGGCTGCCTCTTCCAGTTGCTGCCAAGGCTTGTCCTTCCATACTTCTTTGGGGTTTTTCAAAGCGATTTTATATAAAGTCCTTGCTTGCCCTAGATCGACACTATTCCTATTTGATCCCATTGCTATTTTTAATAGCATAGGCTTTATGTCCCTGCAGTCCTTACTATACCACCCTGAGTAAATTGTTGCTGAGTGACTCGTCCGATATGTAGTGGTTGTATGAAATTTGCAGATCTTAATAATGCTATCATATATTTCTGAATACACTGAATGTGTCTTATAATTTGAGCAACAGGTCTCAATAAAAGGAAGGCATGCAGGTAAAGGAGCATGGGTCTCTGTTCATTTATGCCCATTTAATGAGCCTTCTGCTGGTATGTTTGTCTTGAGCATAGGTTTTCTGGTCGTTATCGGTGTTGACATTATTACCATGAAAAATCGACAGCATCATAGGGTCGTGATCGCTCTCAGGGCGTTCTATTTTTAGATCCTGCAAGTACTGCCAATCTAGCGCGTGAACTAAAATATAATCAATTGTTTATTCAACTGTTTAAAGGTGTAGCGCCCCCGTCTGTCTGCTGGTAGCCTCCCATTTACCGAACTCAGACCACAGTGTGCTAAATGCACCAACGACATACCTCCTGCTTTGTTTCATGACCCATCTGACATGATTGGCAAAGGTATATTCAATGCAATATCTGCTTCTTTGTTTGATAACCCATCTGACATGATCGGAGAAGGTATATTCAATGCAATATCTGATTCTTTGTTTAATGGCCCATCTGACATGATCGGCGAAGGCATATTCAATGCAATATCTGCTTCTTTGTTTGATGACCCGTCTGACATGATCGGCGAAGGCATATTCAATGCAATATCTGCTTCTTTGTTTGATGGCCCATCTGACATGATCGGGGAAGGCATATTCAATGCAATATCTCCTTCATTGCTTGAATACCCATCTGACATGATCGGCGAAGGTATATTCAATGCAATATCTGCTTCTTTGTTTGATGACCCCTCTGACATGATCGGCGGAGGTATATTCAGTGCAATATCTGCTTCTTTGTTTGATGACCCCTCTGACACGATCGGCGAAGGCATATTCAGTGCAATATCTGCTTCTTTGTTTGATGACCCCTCAGACATGATCGGCGGAGGTATATTCAATGCAATATCTGCTTCTTTGTTTGATGACCCACCTGACATGATCGGCAAAGGCATATTCAATGCAATATCTGCTTCTTTGTTTGTATGCAAAATTGACAGACAATCACCAAACCTTACATTAAAATATCCCCCAACAAATATATAGGAACTCTTATAACGTGCAGGAAGAACATCGGTTCTGCGGCCATCCAAACAATTGAGCAAGGAGGCTATATCTGAACCCATATGCTGTGATGCATTATAGAAGTTAATTACAGATAGCACTCGTGCCATTCACAAAAATATTGATCCTCAAAACTATGTTAGGCAAGGGGTCAGATCGGGATTCAATGCCAGGACGGACTTTTCCGTAGGTGGCAAGTCCTCCACTGTTTCTCAATTTTTTGCTCCGAATCGCTGGAACATAAAACACACGTACATTTGGGAGAGGTGTTAAAGTAAGTTGCCCAGTCTCCTGAAAAAGTATCAAAATCATGAACGGATTCAACAAATTCACGATCCCCGAGCTTTGATCTCAGACCAGCTATATTCCAAGATGGGACTTCAAAACATCCTCCCGCAATGGCAGGCACCTTTAGACCCCCAGCTGCCGCAAATGGCCGTACGGTGCATTGTAAGCTGGATCCTTAGCCTGTGCACATAGTTCAAATATAGCCGGGTTACATAAGGCTCTCTCCATCGGCTAGTGTGCTTCTGACAGCGGGGCCGCCCTTAGCGGTGGCAGTGCCCTGGGTGGTCGCCCGGGCCTAAAGCCGGTCCTCTCTGACAGCCTGTAAAAACTCAGGAAACCTGAAGTGCAAAGAAACTGTGTGCATTTGCTTACCACAGCTCAGTAAATTAAGTCCTAGCCTCATACATGGGACATATCGTGCACTTCAAAAGTATACATTCTAGCAGGGTCAACTCAGCCCTACAAAAGTGATACTATTAATACGTAGTGATGCATTGCCCAGTTGCCCTCTGCTGGGCAGGCAGGGTTACTGCAATCTCACTTTTTCCAAGTGACAACGTCCACTGCTCATGCAGGCAGGTAGCATGTCACACAAGGCATGTCCACTGATCCTGCAGACACATGTTATCAGCTCATGCTGAAGCCTTTGAATTACTGGTGCTCACATTTTATTCATCCCTCTTTCTGATCCCTTAAGTCAACTTCGTAGCCAGCATAGAATTCTTTCAGCTGAAAATCCTCTGCAATCTCTTGCCTTTTCTCCCACCGGGGCTGCACACCACAGTAGTCGCTACCATTGTTAACAGCAGCCTGGGGTACTATCATCTCTATCCTGGCTGCCCTGCCTTTTTAGTTTTCATTGTTAGGCTGCGCTAGAGCGCCACCCACAAGCTGAACCTATTGCATTGCAGCACAGCTAGGAAGGAGATGGCACATGAAGAGGGACACACAGCTTGTTAGTTTTGGTTATTAGGTGCTGCTAGAGCATCGCCTATAAGCCAAAATGATTGCATTGAAGTACAGCTAGGGAGGAGATGCCATGTGAGAAGGAACACACAGCTTGTAGTTGTTTGGTTATTTTACCCACCCACTGACTGCCCATGGCCATGCTTCAACATCCACCTCGATGCCTCCTGTCCCCCCACTGGTCTCTTTCGCGAACTCTGTAACTCTCTCTCACTCTCTATTCTCCCGTCTGGGCCTACTCACTCTGCAGGGCACACTCTTGACGCTCTGATCTCTTCTGACCTTCCCCTCTCCCTTCCTCTCTCCACTCCTCTCTCTTGGAGTGATCACTTTCTCCTATCCTCCCACCTCTCCCTCCCTACCCCACAGGCAAAGCCACCCTCTTCACTGCCACCCACCTTCTCGGTCATCCGACCCATGAAGCGCGTGTCAGTTGAGGCTTTTGCTGCTACCTTCTCGCCCCCTCCTCCCCCCTCGGCTGACTCCCACCCTGACACAGCCCTCTCCATGCTCTATTCCTCTATATCTGATACTCTCGATATCCTTGCCCCTGTCATGAGAATCCGCCTGAAGCCCAAAGCCAAATGTAACTCCTGGTATGACTCGGATCTCGTCACCCTAAAACGCAAGTGTAGGGTGGCAGAGAGGAAATGGCGTGCTTCATGTTCATCCTCTGACAAACTGGCCTGCCGCCTGCTCCAAAGGCAATACCGGCTCTCCGTTCTCACCAAGAAGAGAGCCCTTATCCAAGCCCGCATCTCTGAGGCATCAAACAACTCGGCCGAACTCTTTAAAATCTGCAAGGAGCTGGCCAACCCTGCTGCAGTCTCTACCTCTCCTGTCCCCTCCCAGGCCCTCTGCACTGCACTGGCCTCGCACTTCATCTAAAAAACTCAGGACATCCTGTCCTCGCTCTCCTCCTCTCTCCTCCCTCCCTCTCTTCCCAGCTCTCCCTCTTGCTCTCTTGCAGCCACCCCTCCACCCTCCTTCTCTGCTTTCCCACCTTTTTCTGCTGATGAGGTCTCCAGACAAGTCCGATCTATGAAAGCCTCGTCTAAACAGGTTCACCCCTGTTCCTCCAAAACCATCAAGGACCACATCGACTCCCTGGCTCCTGTCCTGGCTGACTTCTGCAACCACTCATTCGCCTCTGGAGTCTTCCCATCCCCCCTCAAGCACTCCCTTGTGCACCCCCTCCTCAAGAAACCCTCTGCCGACCCCTCCTGCCCGGCCAATTATCGCCCAATCTCCATTACTCCCTTCCTGGGTAAGCTCCTGGAGAAACTGGCCATCTCCCAGCTTAACCTCCATGCTGACTCTGTTGGTAATCTGCATGACCATCAATCTGGCTTCAGAGCGGCCAGAAGCACGGAAACTGCTCTCCTGAACATCCGTGAGGACCTGCTCCTGAACCTCGATACCAACACTCCCTGTGTTCTCATTCTGCTCGATCTCTCCTCTGCCTTTGACACTGTCAACCATGCCATCCTGCTCAACTGTCTCCGTGATAACCTGGGTATCACTGGTCAGGCTCTGGCCTGGCTGACTTCTTTCCTCTCCGATCGACCCTCCCAGGTCCAAATGTGCTCCTTCCTCACTGACATCTTTTTCTCCACCTGTGGTGTCCCCCAGGGATCCAACCTCTCTCCCTGGCTTTTCAACCAGTATCTGGCACTCCTTGCCCACCGCATCGCCGCTCTCTGCCCCTACTTCCAGTGCTATGCAGACGATACCCAGCTCATTTTCAGGCTACCCTCAGCCTCCTCCTCTCCTTCCCTCATCTCCGACTGTCTGTCTGCTATCCATGAATGGTGCGCCGCCAATGGCCTCTGCCTCAACGCCAGTAAGACTGAGATTCTACTCATCGGCACACCCACTCCCTCCTTCCCTGCAGCTCTCTGGCCGGCCTCCCTTGGCCCCCTTCCTGCCCCTACCTGCAAGGCTAAAAACCTCGGGGTCATCTTCGACTCCACACTCTCCTTCTCTCCTCATATATCTGACGTCTCTAAGAAGTCACACTACCAGCTGCACCTCCTCAGAGGTATTCTTCCCTTCCTCTCCTTCCCCCAGAAGCTCACTGTCTCTCGAGCCCTGGTTCTCTCAAGGCTGGACTACTGTAACAGCCTCTATCTTAATCTGCCTGCCTCCACTCTCCGCCCTCTGCAACTTATCCAGAACAGAACTGCGAGACTTGTCCTTGGCCTCAAGCCCAGGGACCGTATCTCTCCAGGACTGAAATCTCTTCACTGGCTCCCAGTGGCTGCGAGGATCAAGTTCAAAACCCTCTGCATTGTCCACAAGGCCTTCTGGGGCCTGGGACCTAAATACCTCCAACTCTCTCTTCCTAAATATCTTCCTTCACGAGCCCTTCGCTCATCCGTCTCCAACTCCCTCATGGTCAGCCGCTTCTCGAAGCAACGAGCTGGGGGTAGATCTCTCTCCGCAGCAGGGGCCTCCCTCTGGAACAGCCTTCCTGCCTCCCTGAAACTTGAGGAGAACCATCTCCGGTTCCGGAAGCACCTCAAAACCTTCCTCTTCGCTTCTGCCTTCTCTCTCCCTCTCCCCTGCTAATCCTGCTTAACTCCCCACTGAACTCAGCTCAAACCTGCATCTGGGCCACTCTCAGCAACCTCGGTCCAGGGCCCAGCCACTCTCCACTTGCACTGCCTCCCCGGCTCCCCCTGCACTGTGGGACTGTCACTGTATCCCTACAGCCCCTTTCCCAGCACTTGCTCTGCACTTACCTCGCACTTGCCACCAGCTGGCCCTTTCTATTTATTATTTATTATTATTTTTTACGCTACTTACCTTGTACTGCACTTCCCCCCCCACCTGCTCCCCCCTGCACTTCCTCCTTTTCCCCTTACCTCTGCACTTGCGCGATCTGAATGACACCTGGCCTAGTAGGATCGTTTGTCTGTTTTCCCCTTGTTTCCCTCCCTCCCTGCCTCGTCGCGCCTTGAAACACTTGTGTATAGGCGCGTTACAAATACCATATCATATCATATCATATCATATCATTCCCCATGGCAATTCCCACCCACCCCCAGCCCTTCTACACACAAAATTCATCCTACTGGGATCCAGGGACGTCATTTCATGAAAATGCCAGGGGTAGCGGAAGTGACATCACATGACCCTTGACCGCTGATGAAATCCCAGGAAGTGATGTCATTTGACCCCACCCCCAAGTGACATCACAGGAAGTGATGGCACACGACCTTCAGATGCATCTAACACCCGTGTTTCCAGGCGCTCTCATTTCAGCCAGATATAAGAACCAAAGCACAGAGGGAGGCATGATTTGTCCACGATCAAACATTTAGGCAATGTCATTTTCCAGATTAGACGTGGGGCCCATACGTAAAACGTAAAATATGCAGTACTTGTAATAGGGTAACTGAAATCTCTAATGCAGGCCTGTGGATAGTGGATGAAACATCAATTGATCAATGGACACAGAAGTATGTGTTATCTTTGGAGTTGATGTGTTAAACAAGCCAAAAAAGAACTGACCTAGGGAGGCGTGTGCTGTCTGTTTACCCAGACACACAATGCTGCACGAGCAAGGCCTGAAAATTAAATCATTGACCAGGATTTTGTATCAACAAAATTCTCTGGTTATAAATGTATCTGTGAGTCAGCTCCACTTTGATAGAAGAAACCTATTGTGCAGGTGTAAGCTGAGGCCATCTGTCCCCGGGTGCAATTATCTTTAAGTTATGTAACAAGCAACCACATGTTGTCCCCCACAACCCAGAGCCGAACATAACACCTTAATGTCCTAGGCTTTGATACATGATTCTCCTTCAATATTTTTTAACGGGGTGAGGTGTGAGAGGGGGCTGCACTTCTCTCAAGAGTGGGCTCAATGCATCTACGATGTTCAGAGCTCTCTGTGCGAGGTGCATTATTCAATGACCCACCAGGACTGGCCCATGAATGAAGCTTCCTGAAACCCTTTCCAAGAAGGAGTTTGAGTGGGGAGGGGTGGGTCACCACATGGCTCTCTCACTTCTGAGACTCTGTGTCCACTGCTTATTGTCTTAAAAGTGTTGCACCAGAGCAGGGTCCTGGCCGAGTTTGCCGCCCCTCTCAACCATTCAGATCACATTTGAATGTGTTTAGGGTGAGCAGAGCCCAATCAGAGGCAATGCACAGCATTTGGGCCTCCCACAACCTCCTTAACAAAGCAAAGGGCACGCCACACCCTAGGCCGGCCCAGACCAACACGTGTGTGCAATGTCCATGAAGATTATGCCCTTGCAGGGGCTTGCACTCCTCCAAGTGAAAGAAGTAAATATGTCTTTTAATCAAAGTTTACATGTTTTACTTAGTGTACAGTGGTGCCCGGTCAGCAAATTTACCAGCCACCAGTGGTGGTTGGTGAGTAGTTTTATTGGACAGTGTAAATATTTGCCACAAGTAAGCGATTGCAAACGAGCATAGCGAGGGGGCCAGAACTAACTAAAACGGGATCGGGAGGATCTGTGTGATTCATCCCCCGTTCCATGATAAAACGTTGGAATAATGGGTTAAAATGGGGCATTACACATCACACTTTCTGTTGAAATTGCGGTAAAAGGCCAGACAGATTACAAACACTTTTGTAGGGTGTAGTGTAACTCATGGAAATGGCACAATAGATGCAAGTCACCACAAGTGCACAAGGACATTTGACAATGCATTATCGTACCGGTCCATTCAATATATGCCAGTATAAAGAACATGCTCATGCTGGCTGTGCCCATACATTTCCATGCTGGCTCCACCAACATATGCTAATATTCCCATATAAGAATAAACTTGACTTGTTCAATTTGAGACTTCTTTTATAGTATCATTCCTGGCAGTAGGCACAAAGCTGGCTCTGCCAATATATGCAAGAAAATACTGTTGGTTTGTCCAAACTGGTTCCAATGTAAGCCAGTCTGGAGCCATGACAACACTTACCATCCTTGCTTCATCATAGATGCTCAGTTAATAAAAAGCCATGCTACAGTAAGAAATACACAGGCCGCTGCACCAAAACGGGTTGGGTCTATTTGACCTAAAACATTTCACCTAATCACATTTGATCACATTTATTTGACCTTTTTCTCTGTCTAAAATGCGGTGGGAGACCACCTGCAATCCCCTCCCCCACTTCCCCTCAACCTAATCTATACCCTTACCCTCCCCCATCCCCTATATATATAATGACACACATGAACTTGGCTCTGCCTGGCCATACCAGTAAAACATGCAAAGGCAATAAAAGATGTGTCATAAATGCTGTGGTGATCCCCAATCTCCCAGGGCCTTACACACACACACATGCAGTCACCATCTCATCTCACATTCATTCACACTGCATTCACCACACAGGCATGCACCCACACACACAATCTCATTCATACCCAGTCACCCACCAGTCACTCACCCATATACCTTCTCTCACACTCACACTGGCCCCCACGCAGAACATTTACATGCACACACACACACTCACATTCCTACTCACTCACCCACAATTCACTCACCCATATACCTTCTCTCACATGCACTCACACTGGCACCCACCCAGAACATTTACATGCACGCACACTAACATTTCTACTCACTCACCCACCATTCACTCACCCATAAACCTCTTATATCCACTTGCGCAGCATTCCCCACACAGGAATGCACTCACCCACTCAGAACATTCAAATACACGCTATCACATTCCTACTCAGTCACCCACCATTCACTCACCCATAAACCTCTTGCATCCACTCACACTACATTTCCCACACAGACACGTACCCAGCCACAACATTGAAACACACTATTACATTTATACCCGTTCACCCACCAGTCACTCACTCATACACCTTCTCTTAAATCCACTCTCACTGAGTTCTCTACACAGGCACACACCCACCCAGAACATTCAAACACACATTATCAACTTTCTTCTCATTCACCCACCGCTCACTGACACATAGCACATACATACATCTAACACACACTTCAAACATGTAAAATACACATCACATTTCTTACCTATTTTTCCAGTTTTGGTCCATCACTCCAGGCCACCCTCGGCTCCTCCGTGCTGTTCACAAACAGGAACCAGGAAGCTGGGAGAGCTTCCTGGTTCCTGTATATGATCCGTTGGGAAGCCGGATAAGAAGGGGTTGGAGCTGAATGTTTTTAGGGGGGTAGCAAGGCAGACTACAGGGGTAGCAAGGGAGACATAGCTGCAACTCCTGGTGACCCCCAAATGATGTCGCTGCTGGGATCTTTTTAGGCAGGCTTTATTAAGCAGCAATATCAAACATTGTGCTCGAAGTACCTACCAGTGTTATTTTAAAGCAGTCTTCTGAATGTTCATGGCTTAATTGGAGTTGTTAATGTGCAGCTGGTGCCATAAAAATGTCTTACTGTACTCTGCCTTCAGCCACTTGATTTATAAGCAGCACACGTGCCCTGGTAAAAACAAGCGTTGGCAAAGCCAACAGTTTTATCTTGAATATAGGTATTGGATAGCCATATTTGCTGCTATCACATGCCCAGGAACTCACACCATTTTGCTGATACCATTAATGGGCTCTTAGTACTCTTACAGCAGTGCCTGCCACATTCCTATCCCATGCCTACACACAAGCCAAACCTGTGGGCATTGTCAAAGTGTGTTTATCAGGGGTCTGCAGATGGCTGCGTCCCTCGCACCGAACGGCTCTCACTGGGCTGCCACATCTGCTTCAGGGTCCTACATATAGCCCATGGCCCCCACTATAGGACAGGGTTCCCCATTTACCCAGGATAAGCATGGAGCACCTTTGGAAAGTATTTATATATCCAAGCTGTGTTTGAGGGTCTGGCCCTCTCCGCCATTGACCTTCACTTCTGGAATGCCCTGCCTCCTGCACGATCGCTTTGGGCCATGAAGACCAGTCGTTACCGGCCAGGGATGGAAGTGCAATATAAATCACTGTCCTTTTTCTTTCTCACAAGTCACATATAGAAGGACATTCAAGCCTTGTCCATTTCCCAAGTCACCACCAGGCACAATAATAATAATTTGCACTCCTATAGCGCTACGAACCCTCGTGTATCTGAGAGCTGCTTATGATTACCCACGGTGTGTGGTGCTCATTTATCGACCTCGGAAGGATGAAAGGCTGAGTTTGGCCGTGCCAGGATTCGAATCTGCTCAGAAGGCTCTGCACAGATGTCAAAGCGAGCGCTCTACAGGCAGTGCCATTTTACCGGCATAGACACACACACAGTGCCCATCCATGTTCTGCAGCCTAAGCACCTTAACGACCTGCAAACACATTTCTTTTTTCAGCAACAGAGCCTTTCATATGCATGATGGAACATTTCCAAACGAAAGACCTTGCAAAGCCCCAGTCACCTGCAAATCTAGGCTTGTTAAAGTGAGCAACACACCACACCCCTTTTAGAGTCTTGTATATACCATTGATGTCTACTAGCTTGACATGCAAAAAAATAAAGGATGCTGCATGTCACTAATGAAATGCTCTTAACCTCATGAATTACAACGAGCTGGAGGTTTCTTGCAAAAAAGCTAAATATGTGAGTGTATTACACAACTGGTATTGCGTGGCTTAAATCACTGGAAAAAGAGGGGGGTTAAATAGATTTTCCGGATTTGCATTATCTTTCATTCTGGGACTTGTAGTTTACCATTCAAGATGTGAAAATAAAAGCCACAATGATATTCTTTTTGCTTAACATGTTGTTATATGGATTTGCATGTTGTCGTTGTGGCTTTATTGTAAAATGTGTGTATTTTGTAAGTAAACTCCACAAGACAGTATTATTGTAGGCATTGAAATCCAACACTTAACTATTTGTACCAATGAAAGCTTAGAAGGTATGTGGTCAAATTTGCAGTATGAGTTGAAATCTCCGCTTCACTGTTTAGCCAAAGTGTGTGATCCTGGTCGATTATTTAATCACATTATGACTTAATAGCAACATATGGAGTCCTTACTTCAAATAGTGTGAACTTAATCGCACTATTCGGAAAAACAACACCCTTGCAATGGAGCAGATTTAGTAAGTAGGAAGTAAATAGTGTACAGTTGGGCTCCTCTATTGGCAGACCCCAACGCATAGTCTCAGCAGCCGGTCAATCCGCTGCACTAGACTCTTTGGTACGCTAACTTTGGCAGAGCCACCATCAACTCTCCCATATTGCTGCCAGTCACAGAAATAGCTTGGGCCGCGCAGAGTACTACCGCGCAGGAGAATGAGGGGCACTCTTTGCTATGCCCTGTTATGCTATTTTATTGCATCTTTTATAGCTCACCTGCTGCCATTTTCTCATGTTCTAGCAGCTTCAGGATCTGCAAGCATTGTGGTAGGAGACTTATGCAGCAGCGAGGGGACCAGGGCAAGATTGCTTTGTTACAATGTTGATATGTGCAGACCTGAAGATGTGGCTTTTTGCGGTGATGTGATATTGCATTTATAACGCGCCTGTACACAGGTGTACGTTTTAGATATTGTGTGAGCTGCGTGGAACAATAGTTAATGTGCACTCCAGGTTACGAAGGTACTTGTGAGTGTGGTTGTCTGTGGGTCTGTCATTGTGATGCTTAAGGAGCGTGGAGAGTTGAGTTGGTGTATCAGGGGTGGGTTAGTTTGGTGTTTAGGGAGATCTAGTGCAAACACTGACAAAATCAACAGTTTCGGCTTGTGTATAGGTAGTAGATAGCCACATTTCAGACACTCATATGGCGGAATTAAAAAGTCTCTTACACATAATTAATAATTCTTATTAAGATTACAAATCTAATTCAAACATCTAATAGTTGCTAGTGAAAGGGAAATACACCCTCCTGCTAATAGCTCAATACAAAGGTGTGATGGTACATAAAACCTCCTTTCCCTAAGAAACCCGCAAAAATATTGAAATCTTGTATGGGGTGATCGGACACTCTCTTACAGGTGTTCTAACGTCTCAATCACCCACTCCTTGTGACAAACCCTGCGCACTCTTTTGTCCCTTGGAACCCCGAGTCTGGTCCGCTCCACATCTAAGGCCAGAGATTGAGTTCCTTCTCCATCTTGGACATGGCTGGACTTCCTGATAGGCCGTCTCGTTTCTCAATGGATCACGGTAAGGCGAATATTCAGGGATGGCCTTCACGCTTCTCAATGGATCACGGTAAGGCAAATATTCAGCAATGGCTTTCTCGCTTCTCAATGGATCACGTTATGGCAAATATTCAGCGATGGCTTTCTCGCTTCTCAATGGATCACGGTAAGGTGAATATTCAGCGATGGCCTTCTCGCTTCTCAATAGATCACGGTAAGGTGAATATTCAGGGATGGCCTTCTCGCTTCTCAATGGATCACGGTAAGATGAATATTCAGCGATGGCAGTCTCGCTTCTCAATGGATCACGGTAAGGTGAATATTCAGCGATGGCCTTCTCGCTTCTCAATGGATCACGGTAAGGCAAATATTCAGGGATGGCCTTCTCGCTTCTCAATGGATCACGGTAAGGCGAATATTCAGAGATGGCCGTCTCGCTTCTCAATGGATCACGGTAAGCTGAATATTCAGCGATGGCCGTCTCACTTCTCAATGGATCACAGTAAGGCGAATATTCAGCGATGGCTTTCTCGCTTCTCAATGGATCACGGTAAGGTGAATATTCAGCGATGGCCTTCTCGCTTCTCAATGGATCCCAGTAAGGCGAATATTCAGTGATGGCCTTCTCGCTTCTCAATGGATCACGGTAAGGTGAATATTCAGCAATGGCCGTCTTGCTTCTCAATGGATCATGGCAAGGTGAATATTCAGGGATGGGTGTCTTGCTTCTCAATGGATCACGGTAAGGCGAATATTCAGCGATGGCCTTCTTGCTTCTCAATGGATCGTTCTCGCTTCTCAATGGATCACAGTAAGGTGGATATTCAGTGATGGCCTTCTTGCTTCTCAATGGATCACGGTAAGGTGAATATTCAGCGATGGCCGTCTCGCTTCTGAATGGATCACGGTAAGGCGAATATTTAGCGATGGCCATCTTGCTTCTCAATGGATCACAGTAAGGCGAATATTCAGCGATGGCCGTCTTGCTTCTTAATGGATCACGGTAAGGCAAATATTCAGGGATGGCCGTCTCGCTTCTCAATGGATCACGGTAAGGTGAATATTCAGCGATGGCCGTCTTGCTTCTCAATGGATCATTCTCGCTTCACAATGGATCACAGTAAGGTGAATATTGAGCGATGGCTTTCTTGCTTCTCAATGGATCACGGTAAGGTGAATATTCAGCGATGGCCTTCTCGCTTCTCAATGGATCACAGTAAGATGAATATTCAGTGATGGCCTTCTCGCTTCTCAATGGATCACGGTAAGGTGAATATTCAGTGATGGCTGTCTCGCTTCTCAATGGATCACGGTAAGGTGAATATTCAGCGATGGCCGTCTCGCTTCTCAATGGATCACGGTAAGGTGAACATTCAGCGATGGCCGTCTTGCTTCTCAATGGATCATGGTAAGGTCAATATTCAGGGATGGGTGTCTCGCTTCTCAATAGATCACTGTAAGGCAAATATTCAGCGATGGCCGTCTTGCTTCTCAATGGATCATTCTCGCTTCTCAATGGATCACGGTAAGGTGAATATTCAGCAAAGGCCTTCTCGTTTCTCAATGGATCACGGTAAGGCAAATATTCAGCGATAGCCGTCTTGCTTCTCAATGGATCACGGTAAGGCGAATATTCAGCGATGGCCATCTTGCTTCTTAATGGATCACGGTAAGGCGAATATTCAGGGATGGCCTTCTCGCTTCTCAATGGATCACAGTAAGGTGAATATTCAGGGATGGCCGCCTCACTTCTCAATGGATCACGGTAAGGTGAATATTCAGCGATGGCCGTCTTGCTTCTCAATGGATCACGGTAAGGCGAATATTCAGCGATGGCCGTCTCACTTCTCAATGGATCACGGTAAGGCGAATATTCAGCGATGGCTTTCTCGCTTCTCAATGGATCACGGTAAGGTGAATATTCAGCGATTGCCTTCTCGCTTCTCAATGGATCACAGTAAGGCAAATATTCAGTGATGGCCTTCTCGCTTCTCAATGGATCACGGTAAGGTGAATATTCAGCAATGGCCGTCTTGCTTCTCAATGGATCATGGTAAGGTGAATATTCAGGGATGGGTGTCTTGCTTCTCAATGGATCACTGTAAGGTGAATATTCAGCAATGGCCGTCTTGCTTCTCAATGGATCATTCGCGCTTCTCAAAGGATCATGATAAGATGAATATTCAGCGATGGCCGTCTCGCTTCTGAATGGATCACGGTAAGGCGAATATTCAGCGTTGGCCGTCTTGCTTCTGAATGGTTCACAGTAAGGCGAATATTCAGCGATGGCCGTCTCGCTTCTCAATGGATCACGGTAAGGTGAATATTCACCGATGGCCATCTTGCTTCTCAATGGATCATTCTCGCATCTCAATGGATCACAGTAAGGTGAATATTCAGCGATGGCCGTCTTGCTTCTCAATGGATCACGGTAAGGTGAATATTCAGAGATGGCCTTCTTGCTTCTCAATGGATCACGGTAAGGTGAATATTCAGTGATGGCCGTCTCGCTTCTCAATGGATCATGGTAAGGTGAATATTCAGCGATGGCCGTCTCACTTCTCAATGGATCACGGTAAGGCAAATATTCAGCGATGACCTTCTCGCTTCTCAATGGATCACGGTAAGGTGAATATTCATTGATGGCCGTCTCGCTTCTCAAAGGATCATGGTAAGGTGAATATTCAGCTATGGCCGTCTCGCTTCTCAATGGGTCACGGTAAGGCGAATATCCAGCGATGGCCTTCTTGCTTCTCAATGGATCACGGTAAGGCGAATATTCAGCGAGGGCCGTCTTGCTTCTCAATGGATCACGGAAAGGAGAATATTCAGCGATGGCCATCTTGCTTCTTAATGGATCACGGTAAGACAAATTTTCAGGGATGGCCTTCTCGCTTCTCAATGGATCACGGTAAGGTGAATATTCAGCGATGGCCGTCTTGCTTCTCAATGGATCATGGTAAGGTGAATATTCAGCGATGGCCTTCTCGCTTCTCAATGGATCAGAGTAAGGTGAATATTCAGCGATGGCCTTCTCGCTTCTCAATGGATCACGGTAAGGTGAATATTCAGTGATGGCCGTCTCGCTTCTCAATGGATCACGGTAAGGTGAATATTCAGCGATGGCCGTCTCGCTTCTCAATGGATCAAGGTAAGGTGAATATTCAGCGATGGCTGTCTTGCTTCTCAATGGATCATTGTAAGGTGAATATTCAGGGATGGGTGTCTCGATTCTCAATAGATCACGGTAAGGCAAATATTCAGCGATGGCCCTCTTGCTTCTCAATGGATAATTCTCGCTTCTCAATGGATCACGGTAAGGTGAATATTCAGCGATGGCCTTCTCGCTCCTCAATGGATCACGGTAAGGCAAATATTCAGCGATGGCCGTCTTGCTTCTCAATGGATCATGGTAAGGCGAATATTCCGCGATGGCCGTCTTGCTTCTTAATGGATCACGGTAAGGCCAGTATTCAGGGATGGCCTTCTCGCTTCTCAATGGATCACGGTAAGGTGAATATTCAGGGATGGCCATCTCGCTTCTCAATGGATAACGGTAAGGTGAATATTCAGCGATGGCCGTCTTGCTTCTCAATGGATCATTCTCGCTTCTCAATGGATCATGGTAAGGTGAATATTCAGCAATGGCCGTCTTGCTTCTCAATGGATCACGGTAAGGTGAATATTCAGTGATGGCCTTCTCACTTCTCAATGGATCACAGTAAGGTGAATATTCAGCGAAGGCCGTCTCACTTCTCAATGGATCACGGTAAGGCAAATATTCAGCAATGGCCTTCTCGCTTCTCAATGGATCACAGTAAGGTGAATATTCAGTGATGGAGGCTCTAGTGAGGTTCCGTCCTGTTCCCCAAGGGCTTTCTTCACTCTATGTGCCAGAGCTAACAGGGTTTCTGTGGATCTGCTCAGGCTACTCTGCAGATGTTCATAGTCTTCCACACAAGTCCTTCTTTTTCATCAACTCGTTGAGTGTTGTGATCATTGATTTTGTAGGGGGGGCCAGAATCTTTCAACCAAGGTGTCCTGCTTAATCATAATAGCCATAGGTAAAGGCCAAGCTTGCACCTCATTGTAGAAAGGGGCACACAGTTTGGCAATCCCAGAAGATTTTCCAAGATGAACCCCTCAAGTGTTTGCCGTTGAGAATCCTCTTAGTTGAAAAGAATGTCCCTGTCTTAAGTCGGGCAGGTAACCCCAGCCCGATAGCACTTTACCAACGGAAGGAGGGAGTGGCTGCCAAACCTTCCATTCAGCTTTCCGTTTGGACTATAAACACCACACTTTTCTTAATTACTCACAATGGAGACTTACTGGTGGTCGATTCTAGATGGTGCAGCCAAATAAGTATATTGGTGCACAATTTCCATTATTTGACTTATATTGTTTGCTGGCGTACAACATTATTTCCGATTTTTGGGGTTTAATAGGCAGATCCAAAGTTAGTTTATTGTTCCAGGCAATGTCTAATCTGACCGCAATACAAAAATAAAAAAATTGCAAACCAAAGGTCAAGCCTCGACCTGCCCTGCCCTGTCCCTCCACCAATTCCCTCCTCCCATCTGTCCTGCCATCCCACTACCCGCTTTTTGGATGAAGCCAGAGTACCATGAGTTCCTTTTCTCCACTTCCACTACACTTTCTGTCTACCCCCATAATGGTACATAGTTCCAGAAGCCCCGTGGGCGCAAACACATCATAACATACTGACCCACACTAGCGTTTGCAGGGACGCAGTATTTAAACCAGGAAGAACAAGATGTGAGACCGGATAAGGCTTTCGACAGAGCCAGACTGGGACCAGGCGTGTGGAAGTGAGCAGTCTGGGAAAGTAACGGGATCAGACGAGTGCCGCACCACATCCATAACCTCACGCGTTCTGAGCCAGCAAGGCGCAAAGGCCAGACTCAACCTGCGCAAGAGGAAGAGCTACCATGGCAACCACGAGCAACAGGAAGGAATTAGAAAGGCCCTAGCATCTGTGAACACATTCTGGGGAGTTCATACGCCATCCTTTATCCAAAACAGCAGCCGTGCAGGAGCTCCTGGAAGGAACACGCAGGGCAGGGCGGTGGGCCGAGAGCCACCAGCGTTCAGAGAACAGAGTAACAGACTGGAGAGCCACAAGTCAGGTGCAAGCATGGGCTGCACCACGAGTGAAAAAATTCACGGAGTGACTGATGGGAGCGGTGAGAGTGTGCCTGGGTGCATGAGTGAGTGACTGTGAGAGAGCGACAAGTCAGGTGCAAGCACAGGCTGCACCAGGAGTGAAGAAGCAGGGAGAAGCAGCTGAGAGCGGATATCTGTGAGAGAATGCCTGCGTGCAGGAGTGAGTAGCTGAGTGAGAGAGTGACAGATCAAGGGCTAGCACGGTCTGTATCAGGAGCGAAAAAGCAGGGAGTGACTTCTAAGAGCAAATGACTGACAGAGTGAGTGCTTAGTTGGCCGAGGGACTGACGGAGCAAGAGATTGACAGATCAGGTGCAAGCAAGGGGTTCAACTGGAGAGGAAAAGCAGGGAGTGTCAACTGACAGCCGATGCCTGAGAGAGTGCGCCTGGGTGCACGAGTGAGTGACTGATCAGGTGAATGCAAGGGGTGCACCTGGATTGCAGAAGCTGTCACTGGCTGACGAGAGCGGATATTGTCAAAGAAAAAAGAGTGTGGCTGGGTAAATGAGTGACTGAGCGAGAGAGTGACAGATCAGCTGCAAACAAGGGGTGCACCTGCAGTGAAAAAGCAGGGAGTGGACGCTGGCAGCCAATGTCTGAGAGAGTGTGCCTGGATGAATGAGTGAGGACTGAGCGAGAGAGTGACAGATCAGGTGCAAGCAAGTGGCTGCTGAAAGCAGTTGATTGAGAGAGTGTGCCTGAATGAATGAGTGAGGACTGGGCGAGAGCGTGACAGATCAGGTGAAAGCAAGTGGATGGTGAAAGCAGTTGCTTTGAGAGAGTGTGGCTGGGTGAGGACAGAGCGAGAGAGTGACAGATCAGGTGCATGCAAGTGGCTGCTGAAAGCAGTTGCTTTGAGAGAGTCTGGCTGGGTGAATGAGTGAGGACTGAGCGAGAGTGTGACAGATCAGGTGCAAGCAAGTGGCTGCTGAAAGCAGTTTATTTGAGAGAGTGTGTCTGAATGAATGAGTGAGGGACTGAGCGAGAGAGCGACAGATGAGATCTAAACACGGTCTGTGTGACGAGCGAAAAACCCGGGAGTGCCGGAAAGAAGGGACGTCTGAGAGAGTGAGTGACTGGTTGACCCAGTGATTGACTACGAGAAGGAGTTTCAGGCAAGATCTGCAACAGGAGTAGAAAAGCACGCAGTGACTGCTGAGAGTGGATGTCTGAGATAGTGAGAGCCTGGATGAACGAGTGAGTTACTAAGTGGGAGAGTGACAGATCAGTTGAAACAAGGTCTGCAGCAGGAGCCTAAAATGCAGGGATTGACGGCTGGGAGCAGATTTCTGAGAGACTGAGTTCCTCGGTGAACGATTGATTGGCTGAGTGAGAGATGAATGAGGTATGGACTCCATAACGGACTGAGGGGGGCATATCAGAGAGAATGAATATAAGTAGGAGTGTCTAATGGACAGAGTGACTGCATGCGGGACAGAGGGCTGGTATGGGTATCTTCAGGAGTGAGGGAATAGCAACATGATTGAGAGAATGGCTGCATGAGTGAGTGACTGCATGCGTGGCATAGGGAGATAGCATAGGTATCTTCAGGAGTGAGGGAATGGCGACTTGACTTAGAGAGTGGCTCCATGAGTGAGAAAGGATAGCATGCGTATCTTCGGGAGCGAGAGCATGGAAATATGATTGAGAGAGTGGCTGCATGAGTGAGTGACTGCATGAGTGAGAGAGGGAGATAGCATAGGTATCTTCAGGAGTGAGGAAATGGCGATATGATTGAGAGAGTCCCTGTATGAGTGAGTGACTGCATGATTGAGAGAGGGATAGTATGGGTAGGGTATCTGCAGGGGTGAGGGAATGGCCATATGATTGAGAGACTGGCTGCATGAGTGAGTGACTGCATGAGTGAGAGAGGGAGATAGCATAGGTATCTTCAGGAGTGAGGAAATGGCGATATGATTGAGAGAGTCCCTGTATGAGTGAGTGACTGCATGATTGAGAGAGGGATAGTATGGGTAGGGTATCTGCAGGGGTGAGGGAATGGCCATATGATTGAGAGACTGGCTGCATGAGTGGGTGACTGAATGAGTGAGAGAGGGAGATAGCATAGGTATCTTTAGGAGTGAGGGAATGGCGATATGATTGAGAGAGTGACTGCATGAGTGAGTGACTGCATGAGTGAGAGAGGGATAGTATGGGTATCTTCAGGAGTGAGGGAATGGCGATATCATTGAGAGAGTGACTGAATGAGTGAGAGAGGGATAGTATGGGTATCTTCAGGAGTGAGGGAATAGCAATATGATTGAGAAAGTGGCTGCATGATTGAATGACTGCATGAGTGAGGGAGGGAGATAGCATGGGTATCTTCAGGAGTGAGGGAATGGCGATATGATTGAGAGAGTGACTGCATGAGTGAGTGACTGCATGAGTGAGGGAGGGAGATAGCATGGGTATCTTCAGGAGTGAGGGAATGGCGATATGATTGAGAGAGTGACTGTATGAGTGAGAGAGGGATAGTATGGGTATCTTTAGGAGTGAGGGAATGGCGATATGATTGAGAGAGTGACTGCATGAGTGAGTGACTGCATGAGTGAGAGAGGGATAGTATGGGTATCTTCAGGAGTGAGGGAATGGCGATATCATTGAGAGAGTGACTGAATGAGTGAGAGAGGGATAGTATGGGTATCTTCAGGAGTGAGGGAATAGCAATATGATTGAGAAAGTGGCTGCATGATTGAATGACTGCATGAGTGAGGGAGGGAGATAGCATGGGTATCTTCAGGAGTGAGGGAATGGCGATATGATTGAGAGAGTGACTGCATGAGTGAGTGACTGCATGAGTGAGGGAGGGAGATAGCATGGGTATCTTCAGGAGTGAGGGAATGGCGATATGATTGAGAGAGTGACTGTATGAGTGAGAGAGGGATAGTATGGGTATCTTTAGGAGTGAGGGAATGGCGATATGATTGAGAGAGTGACTGCATGAGTGAGTGACTGCATGAGTGAGAGAGGGATAGTATGGGTATCTTCAGGAGTGAGGGAATAGCAATATGATTGAGAGAGTGGCTGCATGAGGGAGTGACTGCATGAGTGAGAGAGGGAGAACGCCTAGGTATCTCCAGGAGTGAGAGAATGGGGATATGATTGAGAAAGTGGCTGCATGATTGAATGACTGCATGAGTGAGGGAGGGAGATAGCATGGGTATCTTCAGGAGTGGCAGAATGGCAATTTGATTGAGAGAGGGGCTACATAAATGAGTGACTACATGATTGATAGTGGGATAGTATGGGTCTCTTCAGAAGTGAGAGAATTGCAATTTGATTGAGAGAGTGGCTGCATGAGTAAGTGACTGTATGAGTAAGAGAGGGATAGCATGGGTATTTTCAGGAGCGTGAGAATGGTGTTATGATTGAGAAAGTGGGTACATGAGTGAGTGCCTGCATGAGTGAGAGAGGGAGATAGCATGGGCATCTTCAGGAGTGAGAGAATGGTGATATGATTGAGAGAGTGACTGTATGGGTGAGAGAGGGATAGTATGGGTATCTTCAGGAGTGAGGGAATAGCAATATGATTGAGAGAGTGGCTGCATGAGGGAGTGACTGCATGAGCGAGAGAGGGAGAAATCCTTGGTATCTCCAGGAGTGAGAGAATGGGGATATGATTGAGAAAGTGGCTGCATGATTGAATGACTGCATGAGTGAGGGAGGGAGATAGCATGGGTATCTTCAGGAGCGACGGAATGATGATATGATTGAGAGAGGGGCTACATACGTGAGTGACTGCATGATTGAGAGAGGGGGATAGTATGGGTCTCTTCAGGAGTGAGAGAATGGAAATATGATTGAGAGAGTGGCTGCAAAAGTGAGTGACTGCATGAGTGAGAGGGGGGTCAACATGAGGGACTACAATAGAAAGCGATGAATGATTGCACGCGTGGCTACATGCAAACGATAGTGCTGCAAAGGAGACCGAGTACTGCATGTATAAGGGGGTGACTGTGTGGGGGAGAGAGTAACTGCACCTCTGTCAGGGCGGCTGCGAAACAGTGACTGCATGAGTGATAGAGTCACTGCACAAGTATAATAGTGACTGCTTGATTTAGATAGTGACTCTGTGCGTGTACGTGTGACTGCTGACGGGACGGAGTGACTACATGAGTGACAGTGATTGCATGAGTGAAAGTGTGACTTTGTGAGTGAGTTAGAGGTTGCACGGGTGATGGTGTGACTACAGGAGCTAGTTGGGAGTGCATTACAGAGAGAGTGACTTTATGTGTGAGAGAAAACTGCTAGGTTGAAAGATTGCAGCCCTTGATCCAGTGACTGCAGCGCCTAAGAAATTAAATAATGAAATTCGAATGCGCGAATGTATGAATGAAGGCATGTGCATGCATTTACACAAGAGGAACAATTATGAATTGTTGAGTGTAAGGAGAAATACATGGAACACACACATAGGTGCAATTATAAACCAGTGAAATGAAGATCAGAGCGAATACGTAAATAAGCACAACAATGAATGATTGACTGAAAGGCAACTAAGGAATTCCTGGTGAATGACTGGAATTCCTGGTGAATGACTGAAAGGCAACTAAGGAATTCCTGGTGAATGACCGAAAGGCAACTAAAGAATTCCTGGTGAATGACCGAAAGGCAACTAAGGAATTCCTGGTGAATGGCTGAAAGGCAACTAAGGAATTCCTGGTGAATGACCGAAAGGCAACTAAGGAATTCCTGGTGAATGGCCGAAAGGCAACTAAGGAATTCCTGGTGAATGGCTGAAATGCAGCTAAAGAATTCATGGTGAATTTTGAAAGGCAACTAAGGAATTCCAGGTGAATGGCTGAAAGCCAGCTAAGGAATTTGTGGGGAATGACTGAAAGGCAACCAAGGAATTCCCGGTGAATGGCTGAAAGGCAGCTAAGGAATTCCTGGTGAATGACCGAAAGGCAACTAAAGAATTCCTGGTGAATGACCGAAAGGCAACTAAGGAATTCCTGGTGAATGGCTGAAAGGCAACTAAGGAATTCCTGGTGAATGACCGAAAGGCAACTAAGGAATTCCTGGTGAATGGCCGAAAGGCAACTAAGGAATTCCTGGTGAATGGCTGAAATGCAGCTAAAGAATTCATGGTGAATTTTGAAAGGCAACTAAGGAATTCCAGGTGAATGGCTGAAAGCCAGCTAAGGAATTTGTGGGGAATGACTGAAAGGCAACCAAGGAATTCCCGGTGAATGGCTGAAAGGCAGCTAAGGAATTCCTGGTGAATGACTGAAAGGCAACTAAGGAATTCCTGGTGAATTTCTGAAAGGCAACAAAGGAATTCCTGGTGAATGACTGAAAGGCAACTAAGGAATTCCTGGTGAATTTCTGAAAGGCAACTAAGGAATTCCTAGTGAAAAGTGTGTTTGCTGCAAATGTCAAATAAATGTTTCAAATATCCTCATGCTCCCCAGGAAGGTCAAGTACCCTATAAATGGTACTCGCCCTTCATAAAATCTCCTTGCCCATGCCAGATGGCTGGTAGATATTGCGAGCCCTGTAGTGTGGTGTTAGGGTGCGATATTGTAATTATCAATAGGGAGCTGACAGGCTACAATAGTCTTAATAATCAGAGTGAGATAATAGGCTGGTCATCCCATCAGTTGAGTTAGACAGCTGTGATAGTATCACCACTGGTAATAAATGTTTATGATGTGATGTCATCATGCTCAATAAAGAGTTCATTGGCTGTGATATTATCACCATTTATAGTGACTTGGTAGAGAGTGAAATCAACATCAATAAGGAGTTGATAAGGTGTGATATTATCACCATTTATAGTGACTTGGTAGAGAGTGACATCAACATCAATAAGGAGTTCATAAGGTGTGATATTATCACCATGCATAGTGACTTGGTAGAGAGTGACATCAACATCAATAAGGAGTTGGTAAGGTGTGATATTATCACCATGCATAGTGACTTGGTAGAGAGTGACATCAACATCAATAAGGAGTTGGTAAGGTGTGATATTATCACCATGCATAGTGACTTGGTAGAGAGTGACATCAACATCAATAAGGAGTTCATAAGGTGTGATATTATCACCATTTATAGTGACTTGGTAGAGAGTGACATCAACATCAATAAGGAGTTCATAAGGTGTGATATTATCACCATGCATAGTGACTTGGTAGAGAGTGACATCAACATCAATAAGGAGTTGGTAAGGTGTGATATTATCACCATGCATAGTGACTTGGTAGAGAGTGACATCAACATCAATAAGGAGTTCATAAGGTGTGATATTATCACCATGCATAGTGACTTGGTAGAGAGTGACATCAACATCAATAAGGAGTAGGTAAGGTGTGTTATTATCGCCATTGACAGCTGGTTTACTTAACGCTGATATGACTCCCAGTAATAGTGCATTACTTGGCACTATCACTACTAATAGTGACTCGATGTCATGATAGTCAGTTCAATAGTGAGTCGGCAGAAGGTGATAGTACTTCCATTATAGTTGTGTGACTTTAAAGTGAGTTACCAGGCAGTGGTATAGTCTACATTAGTAGTGTCGATAATGACTGGGATACCCTACATTAAAAATGTGCTTAGGCACTTTCTACCAACAGGGTGATATTGAAACCAAAACACAGCAAATTACAGTGTTGTCAAGAGAGAGTGTTATAACAAAATTCGATAAAATCATTGCTACTATGGATATCAAAAATATCAAAGAGTTTTTTCGAACACGACTGCACACAAAACAATACTTGACACTGACAAATTCACTATATATATATATATATGTATATATATATATATATGTATATATATATATATATACAATTGTGATTTACAAGAGTAATGTGTGATGAATCAGACATTAAAAATCTATAAACATATAAGGTATCTAACAATATAATAAAAGGCCAGATGTATGATTGTCTGATGCAGTCATAGCTTTGCCTGTTTTGACCGCTAGAGGAAGCTGTTGCCTTAGGATATAAAAGGACAATCCCAACTTGCATAGCTTCACCTGCTGTCACAGCTAGAGGGAGGTGTTGACTTAGGATATATATTGTGTTAATGAAAACCTGCACTTTGGCCCGTATACACGGGCCTGTACTCTAGTGATATGATAATAGGACAAACACAGATCTTTGAACTCCATGAAAGCAGTGTATTTAGAAGTGTCCAAACATAACCCATAGGAGATATAACACAACCACTCTCATTATATCAATAAGCTGGTGGCTGAACACCTGTATGAACTGATCAGTACTGAATGTGAAGATACCTTAAATGATATATCTTAATGCATCCATAACCAAATTATGATGCTACCCAACATGTTTCAGTCCATAAAGAATCCCCTGCAGGACATTCCTCAGGGGAGAAAAACCACTTAACATCTTCTAACCCTTATCAATAGGGCATAGAAGTCAAATATCAATTGGAACAAGTGTATCCAAGTCCACCAAGAGTACTTGTGGTGTAGTGGGATATGATCCAGCCATGTAAGTAAACAAACTTAACGAGGAAGAAGCATGGAATTCAACATTGTGTGTGGAAGGTCAAAAGGTTATGATCTGCAGTGTTCTTATGCACCAATGATATAATTGAATCCTAATCCATCTTTGAAGGCATATAGCCAAACAGCATTAGTACAGCAACTTTGCGATCTTCTCCCTTCTTGTCTTCATCGCAAAGCTGGGACACCTATTGGCTGCCTCATTAACATCAAACGTCCATGGTTGTTTTCTTAGCTATTGGTTCTTCTGTAGTGCCTTGAAAGGCTGCAGTATCCCTGTTAATTGTGAGTGGAGAGACTGTGATAGCCTCATCATTAAAGGCTAATTGATGGGAAGTGTTTGGTTCTATAATAGTGAGATGGCAAGCTGCTAGAATGTTCTCATTAAAAGTGGGTTGATGTGATGATAGTGAGATGATGGACTTTGGTGTTATCACTATTATTAGTGATAACACCATAACCGATCAGCATTGCTATTTGATAGTTTGCATAGTCTGGTGATTAATAGTTACTTGAGGGACCAGTGGTGACCCTTGGTAACGGGGAGTTGGTAGCTTTGTTGACATAACACCTATGCTGGATACAGGCTCTCTGATAGTGAGTTGATGGCCTGCACTAGTGCACTAAAGATGGTTACTCACTGAGAAGAGAGACATTGCCAGTGGTTTCACACTATTCTCAGCTTGATTTGCGGTGATAGCCCTACATAGGAAGGTCGTTAGTGACTCGACTAGTGTTGACTTGACTCAAGTTTGTAATTGATCCAAAAATCCATCCTTGTTGGCACCAGGCATGGTCCAACCGCAATGGATCCAAACGAAGGGCAGTCTCCTCCAGCAAGATGGCGGCTCAAAGACCATCCACAATGATAGCACCTGCTTGTGCAATAGCCGTGTTCAGTGGTAGCGCCACCAGATGTTACCCTGGGTACTCTGCCATGAGAGTATTGAACATGAGGTTTACGTAACAAAGCGCTTAATACTAATAGCTGGCCTCTTAGCACTCCCAATGTTGCCAGATAAGGGACCTGAGGTCCAGCAAGATGAAGTAATTCGCCTAGGATCACACGCTATCACCCAGTGGCCTAGATCACAGCTTCGAAGACAGAAGTGCAATTGCTGTTCCTTCATCACAAAGGAACGACGGGTAAAAAGTGGTGAAGGACTCTTGGAACTGAATATCAATACATAATTTATATCCAAGGGTCAGTGGCGCGCAGGCGATGATGCCAAGACCGCCACCGCTCGTGAAAAGGCCATAGATGAGAGGTTGCGAAAATCATACAGCGCCAAACATTCTAATTTACAGGCCAGGCCAACAAGGCAGAAAGGCAATCCCGGCTATGGAATGTGGCGACCGTGTGGGAGAATGAATCCAGCCATTGTTGAAGAGGTCCACGGACCGGCTACCGCGCCTGCATCCGCTACCGGATTTCCGACTTTGGCACATTCTTGGAGCCGGGCAACCTAGCAACTGGCATTCTCTGCATTGCACGGGGCCTTTTGGACAGCAACGTGGACTTTTGTGAGCTACTGCTGCACAAAGAGTGGGCACAGATATGTTTACCCAATGAACCTCTCCCCCCCACCACCCTTGCCCCTCACCCCCCAACATGAATCCAAACTGGGCCGCTTGGGTTTCTAGGTCTGCATCATGACAGCAGCCTGTGGGCTACTACCAGGAAAGTAGGGAACAGGTTGGTGATGACGCATCCGCAGTGTGTTGGCTGGGAGGTAGTGCTGCATTTCTGTTCAACAGCAGGGGCTCTATCTCGGCGCTAATTGTGTTACCATGTTACAGTTGCATCACGAGTTGCGGGGGAGGGGTAAGTCCCCATTCTCATTGGGTCCTTTGGACCCAATGGGGTTAGTGGGCGCTATTACCGCGGGCGTTAATAGGGCCGGCGATAATAGCACTGAAAATGGTCTTAAAGCTGCCGCATTCATCTCCAGCTGCGAGCTGGAGGTGAATGGCCTGTGGCACAGGATTGAGCAGAGTGGTAAATGCGGCAGTAATAGCGTTCCTGCTGCATTTTACTGCTCCGCCCAACTCGTGATGACCCCCCAGGTGTTACAATTCCATAACTCTGTGGCCTTTATGTTAGAGTTGTAGTTTCCGGCCTTGACCCAAAGTCAGTGCTCTAAATGGAAATCAAGACGTGCAGGCCCTGATTTGGGCGCTGGCCGTTTCGGCGCAGTACCTTGGGCCCAGTTCCTTTTTAAGCACACCCTGTTGTAAGCAGGCAATGCCCAGTGACATTAAATGATGTGCCAAGGATCACACAGTGCAGTCTATCTGGGACCCTTTCACACTAACTTACAGTTTGTTGTTAGGCATTATATTAAGAAGGTTTGAATATCCATCCATGAGTTTTGTTATTGCTGGATTCCATTGCCTAGTAAGAAATTCAATAGGGAACTGGAGCTGTGTGCGAGTTTTCAGTCCAAAACGTCCTATCACAACTCAAATTAGAATAGGCATTGCTAATAAAAAAGAAACAACTTTAAAAAAGTAATTTCCCAGGCTTTCCAAATCAATCCCTGCTCCATCAAAGGACACCAATGGTAACAGGTGAAGCCCACTTAGTGCAACAGGGTTCCGCGCCTGGTGTGCTGAGAGCACAATAGCCGCATGTTTGTCTCTCCTTTTGTTCTGCAGGGTGGGTCCTGCAGGTGGTGGGGAGAGGAGGAGGGAGGGGGGTGCTGCTTTCCCCAGCAAAGGCCGCAGAAGCTTAGTCCTTTAAGTTGCGATAAAGTGAAAGGAAACGCTTTCATTCTCACCTCCCATTCAGGCATTGAGAAGTGCAGGTACTCAAACGCTAAAAAATAAGAAGCAAAGGTACTGAGGGCCGGGTAGGACTGGCTCAATGAAATCAGTGCCCAAAGTAACGCACACACTTGGATTGGTGCAAGCACCAACCCGTATGGAATGCTAGTTGCCCCCCCATCCCCCGCGAAAACCCGAAACTCATTCACACTACCACCAGTCCACAAAATTGCTAGGGTACAGCCAGGAGACGACGTTTATAGGGGAAATGGGGCCTGGGCGTAGTGTGTGTGTGTATTAGTGTGCTTCTATGTTTGTGAATGTGTGTTGCCAGCTCACTCTCTTTCGCTGTCTGAGTGCTCATGTGGTGTTTCTGTATTATCATAATTGGTTATTGATAACGCACTTAATACCCAAAGGTTTCAAAGCGCGGGACCGGGGATCGAACCCGTGTTGCTCTGCGTCCTCGCGTTGCCCCTGAGCTATCCTCCAGAGACTGCTGGTGTATGCTGATGCATAGTCGTTTGTGTGATCGGCCTGTTGTTTTGCTGTGCTTGTGCTGTATTGCATGTTTGTATGGTGCATATGTGTGTGTGTATTGTCTAACCCAGATTATTTTGTGCATATGCGAGCAACTATCTTGTGATCTGTGTCCCTTCAGTGGGTGTAGAATGATGCTTTCTGTGTGGCCAGGATGCTGGACATATATATTGTGTGTGTAAGTACATATCCATCCAAGCTTGTCCATGGAATATAGGAATCGATACGTTTCGATAGATATGTACTTTTAAATGTAAAAGATAGCATTTCCATGCATTTATTTTACAGGATAAAACGTTACATGGAGCTGTCCAGTGCTGAAAACTTCAAAGTATTTCGGCACTGACCAGCTTATGTAACGTTTTAGTGTGTATGATTTAATGGGGTGGTACCCCCCAACCCTCTAACCCGGAAGGGTACCTCCCTAACCCAAACCCTAACCCGAACCCGAACCCAAACCCAAACCCTAACCCAACCCTAACCCTAATCCAAACCCTAACCCTAATCCAAACCCTAACCCAACCCTAACCCTAATCCAAACCCTAAACCAACCCTAACCCTAATCCAAACCCTAACCCTAATCCAAACCCTAACCCTAATCCAAACCCTAACCCAACCCTAACCCTAATCCAAACCCTAAAACAACCCTAACCCTAATCCAAACCCTAACCCTAATCCAAACCCTAACCCAACCCTAACCCTAATCCAAACCCTAACCCTACCCTAACCCTAATTCTAACCCTTGCCCTAACCTTAACCCTGTTTCTAACCCTTAACCTAACCCTAAGCCTAAAATCCATCGGAATCCATCGAATTTTATTCAATGAAAATGCATTTCGATGGAAAGTATTTTCAATGAATAAAATTCGATGGAAATGAATTTGATGAATTCATTTTCGATGTAAAGTCCAGATGCCCGCATGGGGCAATACTGAGGCGTAAAACGCTGCATGAACTGTGTGTAAATTGGTTCACGACACATTTACCTCTGGTGGCAATTTTGAATCGTTTGTGGGGCTGAGCAGGGCACGGATCTGAATTTTAGAACCCGCCACCGCTTTTCGTTCTGCCGCACGAATTGGAGGGCGTTTCCGCCCACATCTGGTTTTGAAGCGAGCCGAGATGTTCTGGATTATTGGAGAATCCGCCTGATTTTTGCACCTGCTCAAAGCTGGTGGATGCCGTAGGAATCTACTAAATGCCGTCTACCGTGCATAGACACGACAGGCAGCAATTACGCTACTCGTTGTAACAATGGTGTAAAACTAAGACGGAACGAAATGGAAGGGGAAGGTAGACTGTCGAATTGAATGTCTGCCAGGCCCCTTCACGGGCAAGCAGCAAGCAGGCTCCAGGTGGACGCCACATTGCCACCCCTTTGTCTTCAGCCTGCCTCTCCTTACAAATTCTACTTGCTCAACATTTGACCTGTACTACAGCAGATGTTGACTGGGTAAATTTGAGTTCCGGGGTCAGTCGGAGGTGAGGGAAAGGTCATAGAATCAGAGAAGGCCAAAGGCACTGCACACTAGTTCCAAAATGTGTCTTGGGTCCCGAGGAAGGCTGGCCCCATCCTTTCTCAGCTTTGAGATCTGATGTCAGTAGAGCCTAGAGACTGTCTTGATGCCATGCAGGTGCTATAAACGTCTATTAACATAAGGCCAATTTCGTGTTAGGCTCAGACTTCTAAAAAGGCAATGGGGTTATGGCAGAATAGGCTCCAGGGAAAGCAGCCTCCCAATGAGGTGTGCTGTTAAACGGCACCCTACAGATTCTGTAAACAAAATAATGCTCTATTCCTTGATGATCAACCCCCAAAGTGTACTGGGAGTATTGAAATGACGGAATTACATTGACTCTCTGTGTACCTGGTTGTGGGTCAATTCCCAGAGTGTTGCCATGCAGACGGAGAACCAGGGTAGTTAAATGATTTTAGAGTCCTGAGGAAGAGCCTTCTAGGGCACGAAACACACGTGCCCTTGCTTTCTAAGATTAAAAAGAACATAGCTGTGAATAAAGAATTGATATTTTCTCAAAAGAACGTTATTTATGGAAAAAATCTATTTAAAAAAAGAAGAAAGACTGAAGGAAATCGCGCAGGTCAGGCATTTTAAACAGCGCAGGACAGGCACATTTAAACAGCGCAGGGCGGGCACCATATTTTCTAAACACGTTTTGACCCAAGCACGGGAGAATTATTTAGCTTCTGTTTAACAAAGAAGGGGACTCCAACTCTCAGCAGATTCATCACAATATGCGCCAGGAATTCCTTAAAGCTAAGGTTTGTGCATGAAATGAGCAAGTCTTTGTGCAAACGCCTAGCGCTTCATGATTGTCACGGTAGTGGACACCCAGGAGGCGCTAGGCGTTTGCATAAATAAAGAGTTGCTGCACTCCATTGATGGCTTAATCCTGGCCAACAATTCTCAAAATACATTAGGCACTTTTCCAAAACTGAGATGCCCTTCACCCTTTGAGGGGCACCTCCCAGAGAATGGATCAGCAACGTGCACCTGCACTTTGCCAAACCAAGAAGTGTGCCACTCCGTGGGAAGCACCATACTGGTGATAAACTCCCGTCATGCAGCAGGACTTTGCAGAATCCAATTGGCGCTGCTCTCAGTTGGATCCGACCGTTTTGGTTAGGACTGTCTTAAGTCGAGTAGTTTGGCCCGGCACTCTCTGGGTGATGCATCGTGGCAGAGCAGACCCTACATCCTGTATACATGATCCTATTTTGGATGTCTGTGGGTTTGGAGGAACTGAGACTGTAGCTATCCTTTCACCGAGCCGTGGCTGAAATTCTGAGTAGCGAAAGGACACATTATCTCTGGGCAGCTCTCGAGGCACTGGAATAACAGCTAGTGCACTCATGCTATCCTCACATCCTAACCCTGAGGCGGTCTGCATCATTATATATGTCCTCATTCTGCAAACGTTTTCAGGTGGGGGAGATTGATTAAACCAGTAGCAAGCCTAACGTGTATTATGCACTCAGTAGCAAGCCCAGCGTGTATTATGCACTCAGTAGCAAGCCCAGCGTGTATTATGCACTCAGTAGCAAGCCCAGCGTGTATTATGCACCTAGCAGCAAGCCCAGCGTGCATTATGCACTTAGCATCAAGCCCAGCGTGTATTATGCACTTAGTAGCAAGCCCAGCTTGCATTATGCACTTAGCAGCAAGCCCAGCGTGTATTATGCACTTAGTAGCAGGCCCAGCGTGTATTATGCACTTAGCCGCAAGCCCAGCATGCATTAAGCACTCAGTAGCAAGCCCAGCATGTATTATGCACTTAGTAGCAAGCCCAGCGTGCATTATGCACTTAGTAGCCAGCCCAGCGTGCATTATGCACTTAGTAGCCAGCCCAGCATGCATTATGCACTTAGCAGCAATCCCAGCATGCATTATGCACTTAGTAGCCAGCCAAGCGCGCATGATGTAGTTAGTAGCCAGCCCAGCATGCATTATGCACTTAGATGCCAGTCCAGCATGCATTATGTACTTAGTAGCAATCCCAGCCTGCATGATGCACTTAGTAGCCAGCCCAGGGTGCATTATGCCCTTAGCAGCAAGCCAAACCTGCAGCCCAGTATGCATTATGCACTTAGTAGCCAGCCCAGCTTGCATGATGCAGTTAGTAGCCAACCCAGCGTGCATTATGCACTTAGTTGCCAGCCCAGTGTGCAGCCCAGTGTGCATTATGCACTTAGTAGCCAACCCAGCATGCATTATGAACTTAGTAGCAAGACCAGCGTGCATTATGCACATAGCAGCAAGCCCAGCATGCATAATGCACTTAGCGGCAAGCCCAGCGTGCATTATGCACTTAGTAGCAGCCCAGTGTGCAGTATGCACTTAGTAGCAAGCCCGGCGTGCATTATGCACTTAGTAGCCAACCCAGCATGCATTATGAACTTAGTAGCAAGACCAGCGTGCATTATGCACATAGCAGCAAGCCCAGCGTGCATTGTGCACTTAGTAGCAAGCCCAGCATGCATAATGCACTTAGCAGCAAGCCCAGCGTGCATTATGCACTTAGTAGCAGCCCAGTGTGCAGTATGCACTTAGTAGTAAGCTTAGCGTGCTTTACGTACTTAGTAGCCAGCCCAGCGTGCATTATGCACTTAGTAACCAGCCAAGCGTGCATGATGTAGTTAGTAGCCAGCCCAGCATGCATTATGCACTTAGATGCCAGCCCAGCATGCATTATGTACTTAGTAGCAATCCCAGCATGCATGATGCACTTAGTAGCCAGCCCAGGGTGCATTATGCCCTTAGCAGCAAGCCAAACGTGCAGCCCAGTATGCATTATGCAGTAAGTAGCCAGCCCAGCATGCATGATGCAGTTAGTAGCCAACCCAGCGTGCATTATGAACTTAGTAGCAAGACCAGCGTGCATTATGCACTTAGTAGCAAGCCCAGCGTGGATAATGCACTTAGCAGCAAGCCCAGCCTGCATTATGCACTTAGCAGCAAGCCCAGCGTGCATTATGCACTTAGTAGCAGCCCAGTGTGCAGTATGCACTTAGTAGTAAGCTTAGCGTGCTTTACGTACTTAGTAGCCAGCCCAGCGTGCATTATGCACTTAGTAGCCAGCCAAGCGTGCATGATGTAGTTAGTAGCCAGCCCAGCATGCATTATGCACTTAGATGCCAGCCCAGCATGCATTATGTACTTAGTAGCAATCCCAGCATGCATGATGCACTTAGTAGCCAGCCCAGGGTGCATTATGCCCTTAGCAGCAAGCCAAACGTGCAGCCCAGTATGCATTATGCAGTAAGTAGCCAGCCCAGCATGCATGATGCAGTTAGTAGCCAACCCAGCGTGCATTATGAACTTAGTAGCAAGACCAGCGTGCATTATGCACTTAGTAGCAAGCCCAGCGTGGATAATGCACTTAGCAGCAAGCCCAGCCTGCATTATGCACTTAGCAGCAAGCCCAGCGTGCATTATGCACTTAGTAGCAGCCCAGTGTGCAGTATGCACTTAGTAGTAAGCTTAGCGTGCTTTACATACTTAGTAGCCAGCCCAGCGTGCATTATGCACTTAGTAGCAAGCCCAGCGTGCATAATGCACTTAGCAACAAGCCCAGCGTGCATTATGCACTTAGTAGCAGCCCAGTGTGCAGTATGCACTTAGTAGTAAGCTTAGCGTGCTTTACATACTTAGTAGCCAGCCCAGCGTGCATTATGCACTTAGTAGCCAGCCAAGCGTGCATGATGTAGTAGTAGCCAGCCCAGCATGCATTATGCACTTAGATGCCAGCCCAGCATGCATTATGTACTTAGTAGCAATCCCAGCATGCATGATGCACTTAGTAGCCAGCCCAGGGTGCATTATGCCCTTAGCAGCAAGCCAAACGTGCAGCCCAGTATGCATTATGCAGTAAGTAGCCAGCCCAGCATGCATGATGCAGTTAGTAGCCAACCCAGCGTGCATTATGAACTTAGTAGCAAGACCAGCGTGCATTATGCACTTAGTAGCAAGCCCAGCGTGGATAATGCACTTAGCAGCAAGCCCAGCCTGCATTATGCACTTAGCAGCAAGCCCAGCGTGCATTATGCACTTAGTAGCAGCCCAGTGTGCAGTATGCACTTAGTAGTAAGCTTAGCGTGCTTTACATACTTAGTAGCCAGCCCAGCGTGCATTATGCACTTAATAGCAAGCCCAGCGTGCATAATGCACTTAGCAACAAGCCCAGCGTGCATTATGCACTTAGTAGCAGCCCAGCGTGCAGTATGCACTTAGTAGTAGCAAGTTTAGCGTGCTTTACGTACTTAGTAGCCAGCCCATTATGCACTTAGTGATTCAATAATTCAGCCAATTCATCCCAGACATTTTTGTAGAACATAAATAGCTCTGGTCGTTCTTATTTTCCAGACACAGTCTTTGATTTTATGCAGCAACAGCTGCATCCCTCATTTGTGCTATTTGCCCCAGAAGGTTGTTTCAAAGAGTACTGTGTGACCAATGTACCAGACTGTCCATCCTGGAATGATAACCTTGGTTGTTCTAGGTTTTGATAACGTACTTTGCCCAGAAAGAGAAGTACAACACTCTTTTTATGTCTAAAGTATGTGCCTAAAGCGATCTTTAACATCGTGCAATTTTAAAAAGAGACAGTTTATAAGATTATGGTCTCTGAGTGAAAATTGTGTTCTCATGCGCCGAAGCCCTTAGAAAAATTAAGCTGTGCTGTTCATCCTCAGTAATGCTATACACTCGTTTCCTATGGTTGATCTGCACCAAGCTAACGTATTCATTGCTTAACAAACAGCAATTGGAAACTCCCTGACGTGTTTCGACCTTCATAGTCTTTGTCAAGGCTTAGGTATAAGCCGAATCTGGGCTGATGCACAAGTAGCCTGTAATATAGACTGTTTGTAAATGTATCGATTCAAACAAGCGTACACTGGCCTCGTCTGTATTGAGGACCTGTGTGGCTGCCCGATGGCCATGTGGTAACTTGAGAGTATATTGTAACATCACTTCTGTATAATGAGGAATGCTGTGTTCGGCCTCGCTGGGATACTTGCTGAAAAACCTCACAGGTCCTCAATACAGGTGACACCTCCATACGCTTTGCCAGTATCCTGGTGGCAGTTCTGCCAGGATACCGGTAAATGGTAACACCGTTACAAGCACTCAGTTCGGCGGTATTACTGCCGGATTACAAGCGCCGGTAAGGGTTGTAAATCCCCATTCCAATAGGACTCCATGAGGGGATTTGCCGGTATTACCGACACCGGAAATACAGGCTATTTTTGCTGGTAGGCTGGTGGAGTTACCTCCAACTACGAGTTGGAGGTCATTCATCCTCCTCCCTTGCAAACTTGCACTTGGTCGGTGCGGAACGTACCGGTGTACAGTAATGCCGGCATGTTAATTCTGCACTGAGAAAGTTATAATGAGTAGCTTTGTGCAGGTCCACCAAAGGAAACGTGTCTGCGGCATTATGGAGGCTGAACAGCACAGCTTTATTTTTCCAAAGGTTTTAGCACATGCAAGCACAGTGTTCAATCAGTGTAACCAAAAGTGGCACCGGGCATGGTCACCCAGAATGTGAGCGTGCAGCAAACCCCCACAATAGACTCGTTGACACAGCGCAGGACCACGTGCGTCCACATGCCCAAACCTATACTTCCCAATATTAGTACAACTTCAATGTTTTTCTTTTTTGTGTTTTAATAACTGCTTTTGGAAAAATACATGGGGCCTCATTACAACCCAGGCGGTAAGTTCCCTACTTTACCACCATGGTGTAAACTGCGTTTACACCATGGTGGATGGCGGATTTACCGCCCCATTCCAAAGTGAGTGGGGCGGTAAATCCCCATTCCCCATTTACCCTTCCCCATTCCCATTTTTGCCCCATAGGGCATAATGGGAGTGGGGAAGGCGCTAATTACGGCACCGTAAATTACGGTGCCGTAATTAGCACCAAGGCGGATTAGCGCCTTGCATTTTAACGCCTGTTAAAAGCAGGCATTAAAATGGTAATCAGGCGTTAAGGGTTAACGGCGCCGACGGCGCCGTTAAACCCTTAACGCCTGGGTTGTAATGAGGCCCATAGTCCCTTCCAACCCCAAGATATCAGTGTTTTTCCTCTGGTTGCGCAGCTTTCAGCAACGGCTGGGATGACGCTAGCAAACACGCACCTGGCAACAATACTCTCTACATCAGACATTTAAAAAAAATGATAAATCTTTTATAACCCGCTTAATACTGGAGACAAGTCTCTAAGCCCGGGACCGGGTTTCGAACCTGTGTTCAACCGCTGAGCTAACCTTCCGGCCCACGTAGAAAGAGACAAAGATTGAGAAACAGATAGAGTGATAGAAAAAGACAGAACGCCTCATTACGACCCAGGCGGTAAGTTACCGCCTGGGTCGTACCTTTACCGCCATGGCGTAAACTATTTTTACGCCATGGTGGTTGGCGGATTTACCGCCCCATTCCAAGGTGAGTGGGGCGGTAAATCCCCATTTCCCATTTACCCTTCCCCATTCCCATTTTTGCCCCATAGGGCATAATGGGAGTGGGGAAGGAGATAATTACGCCACCGTAAATGACGGTGCCATAATTATCTCCAAGGTCCCTTAGCGCCATGGATTTTAACGCCTGCAAAAAGCAGGCGTTAAACTCACCATGGCGCTAAGGGACCTTGTAATCAGGCGTTAAGGGTCGGCGCCGTTTACGGTGCCGTTAACCCCTTAACGCCTGGGTTGGAATGAGGCCCAGAGACTGTGACCCATAGGGAGAGGCAATGTGTAAGTGCAGGGAGAGAGTGAGAGAAAGAGAGCGAGAGAGGAAGAGAGAGTTAGGGAGAGAGAGAGAGAGAGAGAGAGACAGAGAGAGGGAGAGAGTGCTAGATGGCTGTATGATATGCTGGTTACAGCAAATGTAGCAGAATTTTGGCGAAACCAAGGAGCGCTGCACACTACTGGTGGCGCTATCTTGGTAATGAAATCCCATCACGCACCGAGACTTTGTTAAAATGAAGGAGCTTTGGCCTGTTTGCGTGGTGCAAACTTTATAATGGGCTCCCAACTTTCACCACAAATTTGGTAAAGCCAATGGATGCTGAATATATGTGTGCCTCCATCTTGGACTGGGAACTCACCATGCAATTGCACTTTGCTTATACTAAGTGAGGCCAAGTAATGGATGGGAATGGCCTGGTAAAGGCTGGATGATCTTTCTTAAAACTAAGGGAAATTGGAGGACATGGTCTCTGATATCTTGAGCATCCCACCCAACATGCTCTGGGATCCTTTATAACTGATGAACCCATATGCATGCATCATTATTGGCCGACCCCGAACCCTAATCCGAAATAATTTGTCTTACAACATTTTGTCAAGTGTTGGCAATAAAAGGCCGTAGGATTTTTATTGTGCAGATATGGTTATGGAGATAACAATAATCACATATCATAATAATATCATACTTTTGGGCATCGGGTCCTGAGGTTACCCCCCCTGGCCCGTGCCGCCTTCTCATGTCCCACACCTTGTTGTGGACATCGTACAGTGCCCTGTACTTCTTTTCCTTTGTTCTTCTCCCTTATTCGTGGGGGGCGGGGGGGTTTGTGGTAAAGAAGCAAAGTGTAGAAGATGCCGAGTGAACAGCGAACCTCCTGTTAGTTTGGGTCCCCGTTTAGGGACCACAAACAGATTCTGTTTTCTTAGAGCATTCTGCTCTTATTTATAAGACCCAGGGGAGCCCTGGGTCTTTGATGTGTATAGTAGTGGGGGCTGTGCGCCAGCCCCCGGCCGGATAGCCGACATGTCTGGCCCCCTGGGGAGAGGGCAGGTCTTTGAACCTGGGCCCTGCCTGACTGTTGGTTTTCCTTAGGTGCTTAGCACCTTGTTGCTTGGAGGAAGGGTGAGGCGATTGTTCACACCTCACCCTTCCTCAGCTTTGTGTGACAGAGACTGCATGTCTCTGTAGTTTGTGGGAGAGAGAAGCAGGTGTGGGGGCGGCAGCTGCCCCTCTCCTGGCCTGCTGAATGGTAACATCAGTTACCCTGCATCACCTTGAGCGGCCTTGCCAAATTGCCCATAACTGATGAACCCATATGTATGCATCAATATTTTTCGCCGACCCTGAACCCTCACCCGAAATATTTTGTCTCACAACATTTTGTGAAGTGTTGGCAATAAACGGCTGTAGGATTTTATTGTGCAGATATGGTTATGGAGATAACAATAATCACATATCATAATATCATACTTTTGGGCACCGGGTCCTGAGGTTACCCCCTCTGGCCCGTGCCGCCACACACGGGCAGGTTACTGGCTGACCGTGTTCCCCCGAAAGTATCTCCTAGTAACAGCCCCTGAAGGCCAGGGTTGTAGTAATTTCTCGAAAGAAATGTTCCAGGCCCAGGTTTGATAAGTGAGTGCCGTCTTTGTGAAAAAGATCTGTGTCACCCAGGGTAATGGCCGGGTGTTTTATGAAGGCCAGCCCTCTTTCTGCGCAGAATTTCTCTAGCCCCCTACTGAGTTTTCTTCTAGCAATGTCTATGGATTTGTAGCAGTTGGCCCCCTGTCATTTCTTTCTGGGTAGGATGGCCGAGAAGTATATTTCTGTTTCCCTCCAGTTGTGAGAAATGCCCGCTAGGGAAGAGCAGATTTCCTCAAATAAGTTTCGCCTTCCTGTGTTAACCAGATCATTGACCCCTAGATGTATTGTCAGAAATTCTGGCAGGTCTCTGTATGCGACCAACTCTGCTAATGGTTCGTGGATGTCAGGCCACCAAAGGCCTCTGTAACCCCACCATGAGGCAATAGTGTTTCTAAAGGGAGGACCTTCTTTGGTTTCTTCCGCCCATCGGCCTGTCCTGAAGACGAATGAGTGGCTGACGATGCATGCTGATTTGAGTGCGGTCCTCCCTTCGCCTGTTGGTTCTGCAGGAAGGGGGCGGGAGAAAGAAAAATGAAAGGGGATGGATATATTAGCTGTGGTCTGATGTATCTTTTGTAGCAATCTGACTTCCATCCCCATATGTTTTTTAGCTGTAGTGGTGCCAGGCCTCCCTGCAATGCTGAGATGGCAGCACCTATTCTAACCGAGTGGGTGCCAAAGCCCTTGGGGTCCCACCCTGCGTTGCTGATTGCTTTCATCAGCACCCCTTTAAATTGGTAGCGGCCTATTGCCGAAGCATCCTTGTGGATTAAACTCCCCCCCCCACCTTGGGCCTTTGTGCGTAATAAAGGTTGGTAATACATACTGGGCAGTTTGTTACCCCATCAATCCAACAAATATTGATGGTTCTTTTGGCCCCAGTTTTCGACTGTTGGATTTCTATGTTGACGCTGTCTTGTCTTACCCTAACCTCCATAACACCTAGACCCTTTGTGGCCTTGGTGCTGGAGGCAATGAGCTCTCCCACCCGGAAAGCCCCAAAGTAGGCCAGAAAAAATGCTGTTTTGAATAATATGATCTCATATGAGTGCCAGCATATCGCTTACAACTGTTCTGCTATTTTTACCAGTTTGTAGAAAAACACTTACTGTACTGAGCTGCAGTAGTGATTGCCAGTGCTTTCTCTGTCATCTCTATTAAGAACCCTGAGCTAGGGTTTGTATTTTCTATGGGCAGCGAGTTGTTGGCACCCGTTTTAAAGGTGCCTGTATCATGTTGGACATCCCGGCCTGGGCTCTCTGGCGCTGGCGTTGATGCCGTTATTTTGTTGGCACCCGTTTTTGAGGTGCCTGGTTCTTGTTGAGCACCCTGGCCATTGCTCTTTGGCACTGGTGTTGATGTCGTTATTTTTGTATTCCCATTATTGCCCAGCATTCTGCTGGTATTGGCATCATCTGTTCGTGGGCGTGCAGCGCTAGCTCCCGGAATCTTGGCCACTGAAAGCAGGATAAAGCATCTGCAATATATTGTCTGCTCCAGCGATGTGCTTTGCTTTGACCACAATGTTTTCTTGTAGCGTGACTGCTGTAATGGCTCGTAGGACTTTCAGCACTAAAGGGCATTTAGTGGATCTTCTGTTTATGGAGCCTACCACGGCCATGTTGTCGCACCAGACCAAGAGTTCTGTGTTAGCTAGCTGCCTGCCCCAGATGTGTAAAGTAAGCCAGATGGGAAATATTTCTAGGAGAGTGATATTTTTTGTCCACCCTGCCGCTTGCCATGTTATGGGCCAGTGTCCTGCCACCCATTCTGAGTCTAGTATGGCTCCAAACCCCCTGCTCCCGGCTGCATCAGTGAAAAGGACCCTTTTTGTCCATGTGTTCAATGGCGTACGCCAAAGTGATGTCCCGTTAAAATCTTTAAGGAAATTCCCCCAAATTTCCAGATCTTGTTTCACCTGTGTGCCTAGTCGGATGTGCAGGTGGGGTTTGGTGTAAGATTTGACTTTTAGTTCCAGACTTCTGGAGAATACCCTCCCCTGAGGGATGATTCTGGCTGCGAAGTTGAGGCTTCCTGCTAATGACTGAATTTCTTCTACTGTGCCTTTGTCTTTTGTTGTCAGGCTTTGTATTTTCTTCAGTAGTTCTGCTATTTTTGTTTTCGGAATTCTGCATAGGCCCCTTGCGGAGGCTATTTCAATGCCTAGAAAAATTATGTTGGTGGCTGGTTTGGTCGTTTTTTCTGCTGTCAGGGGGATGCACCACTGTACGGCCATTTCTTCTAACTTCGCCGGGGCTCTGCTGCATTCCTCAGAATTTGCTGGCCCCATTACCATGAAATCATCGAGGTAGTGCACTATCCTGGTCCCTGGTCTCTGGTTTTGGAAAGCCCATTGAAAAAAGGAGCTGAATTGCTCAAATAGAGCACAAGATACTGCGCATCCCATCGGGAGTCATCTGTCTACATAGAATTTGTTTTTTAAAGTAAAACCTAGCCATTGCTGGGAGTCTGGGTGAACTGGCAGTAATCTGAAAGCAGATTCAATGTCCAGTTTGGCCATCAGGGCCTTCGTGCCACATTCCTGCATGAGTCTTACCGCCTCTTGAAAGTGTGTGTATGATACTGCGGATTCCGTGTGCGGAATGCCGCCGTTTAGCGATTGGCCTTTGGGATTGGATAGGTGATGAATTAGCCTAATTTTCCCAGGTTCTTTTTTGGGGACCAGTCCTAGGGGCAATATTAAGTACTCTTTGAAAGGCATGTGGTCCCAAGGTCCCGCAATCCTGCCTAGTAGTAATTCCTTCTTAATTTTGCTTTGCACCATTTGCGGGTTGTCCCTGGCTGACTTTAGGTTATTTGGAACATTCTGAGACCTGATGCCTTTGAACGGGATGACAAAACCTTTGGTAAAACCCTGCCGGATTGCTTCGCTGGTTTCTCTGTCTGGGTAATTCATGAGAGCCTCTCTAAAATTGTTTGGATTGATGGGGGTGCGGCCCGGTGCCAAACATAGGGTTGGCGGGGTGCATTTGATGCTACTCTTGTGTATTTTTGGCTGGCAGTCTGGTGCAGTTGCTTGCTGCCTGGTCACCGTTGCAGTTTGTGCACGTGTGTTTGTACCAGCATTCTTTTCCCCATGTGCACAGGTTTTTCCCAAAGTTCTTACATGGAATGTTGGCTTATTGAGAGTGGTTTTTGTTCTGCCTGTGGGTATTAGACTTAGCCACCCATAGGTGATTCTTCTGAAAGGGCTGTTCACCTTTTTAGTGGTTTTCATTAATGGAGAATCTGGGGCCCTGTGAGTTTTTGCTATTTTTGGGGGTTGTCTGTGCAGTTTCTTCTTCTGAAGGAGGCTCTGCGTTAAATCGTTCTGGCTTACAATGGACATCAAATGTTCAGTAGGTTACATCATAGAACGAAGATACAGTAGTACAGATAAGGTGGCAGAAAGTAGTTGGCATTGGTAGCATTTGCCAAGATAGAGTCACCCATTCATGTGTACAGAGTCTCTTGCTTTTAACAGCATATACTGTGTCCTCTCTTAAAAGCAAGAGACTCTGCACACATGAATGGGTGACTCTATCTTGGCAAATGCTACCAACATACACTGTGTTCTCTCTTCAAGGCAAATGACTCTGCACACATGGGTGACTCCATCTTGGCAAAGGCTACCAAAATACGATGTGTCCTCTCGTAAAAGCAAGAGACACTGCACACATGGGTGACTCCATCTTGGCAAAGGCTACCAAAATACGATGTGTCCTCTCGTAAAAGCAAGAGACACTGCACACATGGGTGACTCCATCTTGGCAAAGGCTACCAACATACACTGTGTCCTCTGTTAAAAGCAATAGATTATTTACACATTGGTGACTCCATCTTGGCAAAGCCCTCCCAGCATATACACTGGGACTTATGTTTAAAACCAAGAGATTCTGCCCACATGTCTGACTCCACCTTGGGAAAGGCTACCAACATACATAGGGCTCTCTGTTAAAAGAAATAGATTCTGCTCACATGCCTGACCCCAACTTGGCAAAGGCTACCAACATACACAGGGGTGATTCCATTTTGGTAAAACACTCCCAACATGCATGGGGGTCCATGTTAAAAGCAAGAGATTCTGCACATATGTGTGTGACATCATGTTGGTGAAGATTACCTGCAAACGCTGGGGCGTTTGCTAAAAGCAAGAGATTTTGCACACATGGGTAACACCATTTTGGTAAAGGACTCCCAAGATGCACTTATCACAGGATCTGTTCGTTCAGCAGACACTAAAGTTCTTGGAGGCCTTTGGCTGAAAGCCATTTGCAAATCACAATGACAAATCTCCTCCCTTTTTCTGGGCTACTGTAGGCCCGATGGGGATATTTCAAAAGGCCCGTTACCTCATTGAACAAACAGGGGGAAAGTCAACAATTTTGCCTTTTGTGTAGGCATGGGATGGGCATTTTCCAGGCACTGCCATATTGGTACTGCCTGGCCATAAATTGGCAACAGCTGAGAAATATGGGGATAACTTATCAGTAATCTTCATTACCCCAAGTTGTACTCTACCTCATCACAGTATTTACTTGTGAGGGACCAGCCTTCATGACAGGATTTCTTGTTCTTAAAGATTTTTGTAAACCTCACTTCTTCCTCCTTCGGGAGTATACATTTCTCAACTTGGACCTATGCAGCATCCCAGACAGGGGGATGCAGGCTGAAATTATTGTGAAGAGGAAGAGTGAATCTAGGAGTAATGAAGATTACCGGTAAGTGAACCCCACACTAACTGCACATCCCTCTTCCTCGCCCCAGGACTTACTTGTGGGGTTTACCAACGCTTTTAGAGATGCATGGGTCCATGAAAGCACCTCAACCACTTATCAATGCTGCTAGTACACGTCACTGCTGCTTATTCACCATGTCAAACCCCACCACTGTCACTGAAGACCCCTGTGCCAAAGGTTTTAGCACTGAGACCAGTAATGTTCAGTCTACAATGTCTCACAAACGTGTTAGGGTCTGCCCATGTTGGTTCCCTACCAATGTCTTGTATTGGCAGGCAGTGCATTTCAGCCCAGAAGGATGCCAATCCCCTTGTGGACCTGCCCAGAATCTGGACCCAATTAATTCCAGGTGTTACCATGGCTCCTATTGGAACTTCTTGTGGTTTATCAGCTTACCTAGAGATGCTGGAAACCTGCATGGTTCTTCTGTGCGTGCCTTCAGTAGATTCTTTGTTGTAGCTCTGCTCATCCAATCATCTCGATACTGGAAATCATGGGAAGTGCTGCCACCACTGGACTCAAAACTGGACTCAACACCATGGTGAAGATACATGGATCCATCTTTATTCCCAATATGGTCACCCTGAATTTCCAACGAGAACGTGCTATCGAAGAAGACTTCTGGAATAACTTGGAATTTCTGCATATAGTCAACTGAAAATATGCGTCCTGGACATCTATTGATACTGGAAAATCAGCATCTCTGATCATTGAAATTATCTTCTGTAATGTTGCCAATTTACGCTTCTTCAAGTGCACAAGCTGCTCCAGATTCTTCAAAACTAGAACCAATCGACATTTCCCATTCGGCTTCGGTACAAGGAATGTGATCGAGACGTAGCCACGATTCCTCTCCTCCTTCAGAACCAAGACTATTGTTTTACCTTGTAGTTTGGTCCATGCTAATCCTCATGCCGCTCCTTGCCCATGTTGCATACCGGCCCGGCTTCCCAGCCAATCACTTAGCTCGATGCGGACGGCAAAGTGTTTGCTGCTTTGTTATTGGAAGAACTGGAGACATGGGCAAGCGGAATATTAAACATTTATCAGACAGGGTTAAGGAGACAAATTGTGGTGGATTGTAATGGTTTTATTATATTATGCATTCCGAAGATGTCCTGGGCAGTAGCGGCTTATCCCACATCTGCAGCTTCACTCGACTGAACAGCTGCTTTTGATTTAGTGGATCGAAATCTGTTGTGGGTAAAATTGGACCGTTGGGGTCTGAACCAAGGTTTGATGAAGATCCTTATATATTTGCACCAGGGAACATCTATCCAGGTTAGAAGGATAGGGAGGGCCACTTCACTAGGAAGATCTTGACATATGCCAGCCTAAGACAGGGGTGTGTTTTGTCCCCCTGCCTTTATAATCTGTATGTCACTGACATATTGGAATGCCTGGAGAAGGCCTCCTTTGTTCCATCTCACATTGGGGATTTAAAGATAATTTCGCTAAACTACGCAGATGATTTTATTTCATTTAATAAAACTCCAGTCAGGCCTACATTGGTTGCTCGGTGCTATAGATTATTATATGGCCACAAATAGTTTAAAGATCAATTCAGCGAAATCAAATGTTTTAAAGATTAGCCGGAGTAAAGGGATATCTAGAAATTGTGTGTGGTCAGTAAATAATACTCGACTTGAGATAGTTGACCAGCTAGTTTATTTGGATGCGCCCATACTGATGTGGCCCATACAACTTTCGTAAGGAAAATGCCGAGAAGTCGGGCGATGCAACGGGCATGCCAAATGCGAGTTCTTGATAGGAAGTATGGGACGTTTACCTTGTTGCCCCTCTTTAAGTTTTCTAGAGGGAAGGTGGTTCCTAAGCTCCTGTTTGGAATGGAGGTACTACCCATATGGCTTATGGAGGAAATGGACAAGTGCAAAGCACTGATACGGAAGAAGGTGTTATACTTTGTACCTGAATGTGTACCCCTTGCAGCCATTCGTTGCGAGTTGGGGCCTTCAATCTTTAAAGAGTTGAGTCTTTTGGAAGCAACTAACTCTTTCTCTGAAAATGTTGTCTTCCGGCTCTGACTCACTTTATACTAATTTTGGGCGAAGCATGCCAAGAAAGAGGGCACTCAGTTGTGAGTTTTATGAGTATTGTCAGAAGCAGATGGCGGATTTAGATGCTGATGTCTAATCCGGGGAAGGTTAAGTGGAAAATCCGAATTAGTGATTGGATTGCTACTGGTGAACGTTTGCGTACCTATCGGCTGTTTAGTTATTTGACATTACTGCATAAACGGGTGGGAAACGAAGAACCGCTGGTCTCATTGCGACACAGGTCCCCCTTCATCAAAGGAAGACCTGCACCACCATCTGCCCTGGAAGAACCACTGGGACTGGAGGTCCAGTCGAACCTTTCAAGATGGCCGCCACCATGCCTCGATGCACACCAGGCTCCCAGGCTTCTCTGGGCCTGCAGCACCATGATTGGCTGGTGAACCACCAAAACCCTCCAACCCCCTGTACGGGCAGGCAAAGATGACCCCCACAGAAGGCCAACACACAAGGCCTCAACCAGCAGTCTATGCCGGTCTCATTGCGACACAAGACCCCCTTCCTCACAGGGAGACAAGCACCACCATCTACCCTGGAAGAAGCACTTGTTTTGGAGGCCAACTGAACACTTCCAAGACGGCCACCACCATGTTTCCATGCACACCAGGCTCCCTGGTTCTGCAGCTCCATGATTGGTTGGTGAACCAACCAGAACCCTCCAACCCCTTGCGCCGGCAGGCGAAACCGGTCCCCACAACAGGCCAACACACAAGGTGCCAGCCCAGTCAAACATTTGTAGACCAAACACCCAATTTTAAATTTAATCCGGTCTTCCACTGCTAGCCAATGCAATGATCGACAGAGTACAGAAATGGGAGAGTTCTTAGCTACATCAAAGACCAGTCTTATACCCGCATTTTGCACTTTTTGAAGGTGGTGGATCTTTTTGCCTGGCGCTCCAGCCAAATGCCCATTGCAATAATCTAAATTGGAATTGACTAAAGCCCCGACCACCAGGGCACGATCAGTGGTAGGGACTTAAGGGACATAAGGTAGTGCTTGATGCAAAAGGCGGATGTTACAGAAGACCGATTGGACTTTGGCTGAAACCTGAGCATTACATACCAGGTCACTGTTCCAAATGCAGCAGAGATTCTTTACTTTGGTGGTGTATTTAAGGCTAGTTCCCAGAAAGAGGGGTGGAGGGGGCATCTATTTCCTTCAAGCAGATGCGTCGGACCAAAACAAAATCACCAAACAAAATCACCTCAATTTATTTTGGATTAAGTTGTAACAAATTTCTTTCCATCCAGGTTTCTATTTCTTCCAGACACATGCTAACCAGGGCAATAGCTTCCTCCATATCATCAAGCCTAATATATATATATATAAAGATATCCGTAAAGGCATGAAGATAGATAGTAAAAAGAAGTGGAGAAAGTGCCGATCCCTGCGGCACACCACAGCACTGGAAGAGAATTTCTGAAAGAAAGCCTTCGACCTGAACACGTTGTTGATGACCAGTAAGAGATGATGTCAACCACTGTAATGCACAGGGGTCCACATTCACAAGATTTTTCATACGGTCCAACAAGATACCGTGGTCCACTGTATCAAATGCGGCTGCGAGGTTGAGCATCACAAGCAGGGAGTGTTTACCTGCATCCCCAGCTTGTAACATCTTGTCCCAAACCACCATCAATGCCGTCTCTATCCCATGTAGGGGACAAAAAACAGATTGCAGGGGATGGAGAAGACAGTGGTACTTGACATAGTACTGTAATTGTTCAGTGACCACCTTTTCCAGGCTATAACCTGGCCTAGGAAGACCGGCAATTGGCTGATAGTTATTATAATCCTCAGGGTCTAAACTAACTCTTTTCAATAACGGGGAAACAATCGATAATTTCAAGGCATCAGAGACTGTCCCCTGAGTAAGTCAAAGGTTAATAACTTAGTCATAAAAGGAGTACGTTCCAAAAAGAGTTGTTTAGCAACTAGAGCCAGGATTGGAAAGAAAGAATCATTTGTGGGTTTCAATTTGGAAAAAGGGCAGTAAAATCTTTTTTTTTAAGTTTGTATTTTAATCAATTAGATTTTTACAAAGAGTAACAGAAGAAAGGAAAATCTTTAACTCTTGAGTCTTTAGTCTTGAAGACGCAGAAAAAGAACAGTCTGACCAATGGAGCTTTAGACATAAAGCACTCTATCTAAGGCAATCAATCATCACTCATCAGTCGTCTGCTGGTTCTTTTGACGTGGGAAAAGAGTTTTGGATGTGTTGTAAAATGTTATATGTTGCCAATAGCCACCAGTTCTTGTCTCCCATCATCATTCTTGACCAGCAAAGATCTTCGTCTCGTAAAGCAAAGTCCGAGACTAAGTGCCTAAAGTAGAGTGCTCTTATCCTCGAAGTACCTGAACAAGAGTGGAGTAAACGTTGGATAGACTCCACCACTTCAGGTAAACCACAGAATCTGCAGCCGTTGGTGATGGCCAACCCCCGTATGGATAATATTTCATTGGTACGTAAGAGGTTCAGTCTTGCTCTTAGTAACATGTTTCTTGCCTGTTTTGAGGGAAACTGTTTTATGAAAGGTGTAACTCATTCAGTTTCCTGGGATTTAGGGGAAGATGTTGCGTCATTTTATTGGTGGCTGCTTTTTCACCAGTCCTGATCCAATCAAGCTCTGTTACTTTATTCAGAACCTTCACTGGGTTGGTTTTAAGTATCTCTTCATCTAAAGCGACCTTGTGTAAAGTTTCCAGGTTCTGTTGTGTCCACCTGTTTAACATCTTACAACTTAAGTCCATAATTTCTTGTAGAATAAGATTGCCTGATGCATCAAAGAGTTACATTTGACTGAGGCTGCAAGAGAAAGTAGCCTTAGTTCTTTTCTAATGCAAACTATTGAGACACAATTTGGGAGTCCTAGTACTTTTCTCCAGAATCGAGCCTCCAGAGTAGGCCATAGAGAATATTGGGCATCGCATCTGCTCCGTAAATCAGTGTCGGAACAACCTTCATTTTGTAAAGATTTATCACAGGAATCAGAGAAAATCAGCTGAATTTCCTGTCATTTGCACAACCTTGAGCTGTTAGTTTTTTATTTTTTTCTTTCAGAAATCTTTGCATACTTTTCTCGTTCTTGGAGTCTAATGTCACTCCCAGGTATCTGAACTCAACAACATTGTCAATCCTTCTTACGTCCAAAGCTAGTTTTATTTTTTCCTTTTTTTTTTACCTGTAGACACGGTCATGAATTTGGTTTAATTTTCACTGATCTCCAATTTTTTTTTTTTTCATATATGTCTGTAGGTTGCTATATTGACATTGTAGCCCTATCGGTGTATAGTCTAGGAGTATCAAATCATCTGCATACAGAAGTCTGTTTATTTGAGCTTTTCCCATTTTTGGTGGGAAGCTACGGAATTCCGTTTCTGAGTTTTTGATGTCTCCTAGGAATGCAAGAAACAGGGCCGGTGCCAATGGGCATCCCTGTTTAACTCGTCTTTGCGTCTGTATTTGATCAGATAGTAGGCCTTGTTGGTCTAATCGCACTCTCATGTTTCTATCTGAGTACAAAGCTTTGATAGGTGCCAGAAGTGAAGATGGACAATTCCAAGACGATCATTTCTCCCAAAGGAGTGACCTGTCCACACGGTCATATGCTTGGGTGAGGTCCAGAAAAACTATAGAGATCCGGGGTCCTCCTTCTAGGACTTTATGCTTCAAGATGTTTATTGTCAGAATGTTGGCTGATGGTCCTAGATTTTTCTTGAACCCTGTTTGTAAAAAATCCTCGCATGGTGCCGTCTTTGCCCATGCTTTGAATTCATTTAGGAGCAGAGACCCAAACACCTTTCCAAGACAGTCCAGCAGAGCGATCGGGCGGTAGTTTGCCGGATCGCTCTTTTTTCCTTTTTTGTAAACTGGCACCACCATTGCTGACTTCCACGATGGCGGGACTGATTTTAATTCTGCACATCGTCGAAATATTTCACTCAGAAGAGCTGCCCATTCTTCTGGATGTGCCTTTAGGTCCATGTTCGTAATTCCATCGGGCCCTGGCGCTCTAGAATTCTTGAGGGTCTTGATCAGCCGAGTTATTTCTTCACAGTCATCCAAGCGGGCCCAATCTGCCGAATCCATGCTCTGGTTAGCAATCAAGTTGGTTTTAGGCGGTAAGAACAAGGTTCTGAAGAAGTTCACCCATGATGCTTCACCTATGCTGTTTAGTATATATATTTCTTCTTTTGGACTAGTTGAATTTAGGGGAGACCAAAATTCTCTGCTTTTATTTCCCCGTATGGCTATTTGGATGGACTCTGCGTCTTGCTGGTATAGCGCAATCCGATGATTTTTGAGCCATGATTTGTATCTCCGGGTGGCCTCAATCACTGTCTGATTTGTCTTTATAGGGACGAGGAATTTGGCTTTCCTCTTCACTTTTCTTAGCTCTTTCCTTTTTTCAGCCAAAGTTTTGTCGAACACATGCTTTTTAGGCCCTATGCTGTTTTGTTTACCCTGTGTCGTTTTGTAGATCTCAAGCAACGGTAAGTAGTCGATCTGTCTTGTGGCTGCAGGGTGATCTTGGGCTAGGTATTTGAGGTTTAAGTCATTTATTCCTGCAACTGACATTTTTAGCCTTGAACCTTGGGTATTTGTCTCCAAGTGTGCCATAGATTTCATAATTTTGGTTTGTTTTATTTGCCAGGTGATACGCAGTAATTTGTGGTCACTTGAAGCAGTGCGGGCCATCCCAAACGAGGTGATTGTTTGTGCTAGGTGGCCTGATACAAAGATGTAGTCAATCGTTGCACTGGATGCTTCACGTTCCCATGTTGGCAAAGTATTTTCATTTGGTAGCACCTCACCTATGTTGTAGAGATCACGTGATGTCAACAGTTTTTCCCATGCTGCTCCTCTTTTGTCTTCCGCCGATGTCTTGATGACTGAGTGATCTGTATCTTTTTTCCGGTTGCAAGTTGCATTAATGTCGCCGCATATCAATGAAGATGGAGCCAGATGTTCTGCCGTTGCCTCGTCAATTGCGTGTTCAAGCATCCTAAGAAAATGGCAAGAGTCCATTGTAGTTGGATTCCAGTAAGTGTTCATAATCACAATTATTGACTTTGCTTCCCTTATTTTGTTGTCTTCTGGGTTTGTCCACTCTGCTTTGATCATTAGTAAAGATTGATTACTTATCAATACTTCCGCAGATGATATTCCACAGCCATAATGTATGGCCGTCAGAATTCCTGAAGAAGGCCGACCCCGCGGGTCCTTTTTTGCGGGAGCTAGGAAGACTTCATAGCCGTCGAGAGATGGAAGCTCAATCAGTCAAGTCTCTTGCAGGCAGAGGATATCATATTCCACCAGTTTTATGTCACTTGGAGCTGTCAGATGGACGTGACCCCTTGTGTTCCATGAGCATAGCTTCATTTCTCTTGTTGGCTTCTTTAAAGTTGTATGCAGTTGGTTGCCATGCTCAGAGGGCAAGGGTTGCTATCTTTTTTGTTGTGTTGATAAATCTTTCGATAACCAGGCCCACAGGCTATGTACCAAAGATTTTTTTAGCAAGATTCTCACGCATGTCCTGTTTCCCTAATCTTATTGTGGTGTTTGTTCTTATGGTTTCACACTGGACCGGAGACATAGCTCGTTTGAATTTCTTAACCATTTTTCCTCTGTTTCTATTTTCAACTGGTGAGATCTGGCGGCTTCGCCCTTTTGATCGGTGCTTTGGTTGCTTTGTTCTACGACGGTCTTTTGAATTTCCATGAGCACTGCTGTCCTTGTTTTCTCTTAAGAAGTCTTTTTTAGGCTCCCACCTTCTTTCCCTGTAGTACTTTTTCTCTTTTGTTTCTCGCCTTTGTCTTGTGCCAGTTTCACAAGTAATTGAGTTTGTTCTTGACTTCAAGATGACCTTTCTAGTCGATTCAGTAAGGTCATAGCCCATTTTCAGTAGGCTATTGGTTTCTTCTTTTAGTTGTCGTTTGACAGATAAAGAAGCAATATATAGGTGTGCAAAAGCTTTCCCCTGCCTATGGCTCGGATGAGTAAGTTGTCAGATTTTATGCCATATAAAGTCAGAATATAGCTAAACAAGGCTAGTACCGAACTTCGGTTAAGGATGACTTTATCTTCGTTTCCCTCAATTTGTTCCAGTTTTAGAGTCCATCTAGTGGAATCCTTTTTCTGAGTCTTTGTTGTACTTCTCTGTTTTTCTGATATAGTTGATTCTTGAAGACCTAACGGGGAGATTCCAGTAATCTGATGGTACTCTGTGAGGCTTAATGCTTTTTTTATTTTCTCTATACGGTGTAGAAGGTTTTGCGTGACTCTCCTGATGTTGCACCATATATCCCCCGTCTTTTCTGCAGGGTTCATGTATCCTCGGGACCTTTGATTTATTAGAAGGGTCTGCATGGTTTTCATGCGTGGTATTGCCGTTCCCACTCTTTACTAGATATCTTTCCTTTTAGTCTTGGCTACCATTTTCTCTTTCTTCGTTTCATCTCTTTTTCTGAGTTGAAGAGTTGCTCCCTCGCCTTTTCGTCCCTCTCTTCTGGGGGTGTTTTATCATCAAGGTGTAGACTCATGTTCATCAGGGCGTCACACTCCAGAAATTCATCTACTGTTTTCGGTGATTTTTGCCTGGCTATAGTTGAAACCACCGTTATAATTTCTGATGGCGATTCTGACGTCTCACTTCTATGTGCCTTCTTGAACGTTTTTGTCCTTTCTTTAGGCGGATCTTTACGGGGCTTGTTTAGTATAAACACTGGTTCCAATGTTTTGGAGATTATTAGCCTCTCCGATTTTTCCTAATTCTTTTTTTATTTCTTGTTGTAGATTTTTCTCTGGAACTCATGGTTAGATCGATCGTAGTAATTGTTTGTGACCCTATTGCTTTGTTGTTCACTGGTTCGATTATTTGTTCTTGTAGGCCTCCCGTGGATCCGGGTGGTCCCTCTTGTGGGGGTCTATTTTCTTTATTATCCCGGGCCATGATGTAGGCTTCTAAGAAGGTCAGCTTGTCTAGCAACGTAGCCTGTATCGATGTGTGATCTTTCAAAGTATCACTGACCCCTTCATAAAACTTCATGAAGGGGGCTAATGCTATCGTTACTGTTGACATTATTGATAGCATGTCAGGTTTCTTTGTCGTAGTAGCCCCCGTATTTGACTCTGTGCAGTTTGGATGTCTTCCTTTTGAGGGTGAATCCGTCCAAAGAGGGGTGGGAGCGGACCGAAAATAACTATGTGTTCTTTGAATGAAGACCCAGTGAGTTTTTACGTCCTCCAGCCACATTTAATGGATCGCAGAGGTCTTGTTCAGTACGTGGTTTCTGAAAGTTCGTTTTTTCCTATGTCGAACTCCCCTTTCTTTGAGGTCTGGTTTTTTGTGTCGACTCATTGGTACATACTCCCAGCGGACCCTGGTTTCCATGTGGTTCTGGGTTTTCATTTTGGTCTCTCCGAACTTCTTCCAGATCTAGAGGACTGCCAAGTACGGCCAACTTCTCTTGCACCAGGGACGAGTTCTATGTGGTCTTAGACAGCGAGTTTTTGATATAGTCTGGTCTTTTGGCATGGTGATCGTTGATAGATCCTTTGGGACTGTATTTATCCTCCCTTGCAACGAGATCGTCACTATTTCTAATATTGGGGTTTCATTAGGCACTTTAGTGATAACAGCTGACTGAAGGCTGCAGGACCGGCTGACATTGAGGGCCTTCGCTTTGTTAGCAGTCTCAGTTATTTTTACACTGTCGTCAGTTAATGGCACTGAGGACTGTGCAGGGTGACCTTCTATCCGTCTCTGTTTTGAGACCGGCATACAATCATTCAGTGCCTCGAGGATTTCCAAATCGGTGAGTTCTACTCTCCTGACAATTTTGGCAAGGGGTCTGAGGCTAAAGAAGTCTCTCAAATTAGTAGAACTTTTGCAGGTATTTTTACTCTTTCTCTGAGTCAGTAATTATCTTTATTAAGTGGCCCTTTAGTGAGTTTAGGCAGTTTTATTTTAATTTGCCCCCCACACTGTAAATCTGTAGTTCTTTGACTTTTTTTTTTGTTTACAGTCACGTTTTTGTTAGTAGACTCAACGGGGCTAACTGCTGTAGGCTCTGCCACAATAGCAGGCTGTGGCTCTGAGTGCAGCAGAGCCTGAACACTCACAGAGATTCCCGGGGGCAGAGCCAGACTTTCCTCTGGGCGTGCTGGCCCCTCCGCCCCCTGGTCCCTCGTGAACCAGCAAAGCTCCACCCAGACATCCTGCAAGCTCGACACCACGGTCCAGACCCACAGACAGCAGCCCCCCGCCAGACACGGCCTCGCCTGTCTCTTCCCATGGTGCCCCCCCCTCCGGGGACCAACGGGGGAGGACAAAGAGGCGACGGGCCAGAGCCAGGCACGGCCGGGCCATCGCTGCACAGGCACCTCTCCGACACCCCCTCCACCAGTGCGGTAGCCAAAAGCTCGTCATGAGCTTGCCCTACTTCAAAGACGGGGGCACCTAGGTCAGTGGCGGTATTTGGCGGTAGTGGGCTTATGTCTGGGTTAGATTCTGTGATCATGATCATGTTCGTGGTTTTACCTTTTGATGTTGGCAGAAGTACTGAACCGTTCGACTGATGAGTTATGTGTTCTGCTCACATTTTCTCCGTTGGTACACGTGGTCGGGTGCTGCGAAGACGTCGACCTTCATCCTCATCTGGAACTGGTGGGGTAGTGGAGAAGTGCATTGCAGCCCTGCCTGCCCTTCCTGCCAGGACTGCAGGACTGTCACTCTCCGTCACTCAGCAGCCGCTCCGCGGGTCCAAGCAGTCTATGTACTGTGGGTCCATCCACCAGTACTATGATGGTAGAAAGACTCAAAAGTCAGCAGGGAAAGAAGGGTAACGGAGTGCAGTCTCCTCTGGCAGATGCAGGACTGTCACTCTCCATCACTCCGCGGCCACTCCGCGGTTCCAGGAAGTCTATGTAGTGTGGGTCCACCCACCAGCACTATGATGGAAGAAGGACTCAAAAGTCAGCAGGGAAAGAAGGGTAACGGAGTGCAGTCTCCTCTGGCAGATGCAGGACTGTAACTCTCCGTCACTCCGCAGCCGCTCCGCGGTTCCAAGCAGTCTATGTACTGTGGGTTCACCCACCAGTACTATGATGGTAGCAAGACTCAAAAGTCAGCAGGGAAAGAAGGGTAACTGAGTGCAGTCTCCTCTGGCAGATGCAGGACTGTCACTCTCTGTCACTCATTGGCCGCTCTGCGGTTCCAGGCAGTCTATGTACTGTGGGTCCACCCACCAGTACTATGATGGTAGAAAGACTCAAAAGTCAGCAGGGAAAGAAGGGTAACGGAGTGCAGTCTCCTCTGGCAGATGCAGGACTGTCCCTCTCCGTCACTCCGCAGCCGCTCCGCGGTTCCAGGCAGTCTATGTACTGTGGGTTCACCCACCAGTACTATGATGGTAGAAAGACTCAAAAGTCAGCAGGGAAAGAAGGGTAACGGAGTGCAGTCTCCTCTGGCAGATGCAGGACTGTCACTCTCTGTCACTCCGCTGTAATATCATCCTCTGAAACTTGTTTGAAACTAATCAGAGAGTGAGAGGGCCTACTAGGGGGATACCGACTGTACAACCACTACACCCTTGTATGGTTACTAGTCTTGCAACATTGTCGCATGGATGTGAAGATAAAACGGAGACTTGGGTTCCTCAACTCTGTTTAGTACAAACAGTAATGGGTTGACTTCACATATCAACATGCGCCATAAAAGATCAATGCTGTCACACCATTTGTGATTGTATCAATTTCTGATTTAATGTTAGTGAAAAGGTAATATTAAAGGTGGTTGTTGGCCCTCTGTGATTACACGTGTTTCGGCAAACACATTACTGTTTTCAAATCGTAGTTGTATTCTTATAATCTCAATCTTGGGTAGTGCACACTTCCGTCACGGGTTAAATCCCTCCTATGTCCCTTCTCGTCAGTTTTGTGGGAGTTATTTAACCAATGACGAAGGTGTGCACACTAAGAAACTAAACTGAGTTGTCCCAGTCGTTGTCATCTCCAGACCACCAAGGTTTTCTTTAACTGGGCTAACAGCGTCTGATTAGGGGGCTTTATCTGATTTTTTATGGAGCCTAATATTATTTTGAACATTCAGGATTTTATCTCTGGAAAAGTTATTGAGGCCATTAGCATGAGTTACAGATGAAGTTATTACTGGTGCGTGTATATTGGGGCTAACAAAGTCAGCAATAGTCAGCAATGGTTTTAAATAGTGCTTGAGGACGGTTTTTTGCTGTTGTGATTTTAGTTGATAAGAAATTCGATTTAGCTCTGAACACCGCTTTTTATAATTGTTCAGTGCTGTACTTGCCAACTTGGAATGCTCAATTGACTTAAAACGATACCATCGGTTTTCGTGGTATTTATGTTCTCTTTTTTACTCCAGAAGGTCTCTGGTATACCATGTTTTAGAGGGCTTTTTAGTAGCAATATTTCTCAAGGGTGCATATTTTGTACAAATATTGCTCATAATTTAAGAGCCTTCTTGGAATAGAATATCACAATCATTGAGCGGAGTACACTTACTCAGTGCTGTACTAAGTTCCATCCCAGGTATAGTAACTAAATCCTTTTTCTTTCGCACAAGTTTCGTACCAGCAGAGGCTCGAATAGGGTCATCACGTTGTTCTGCCTTGATCCAAAACACCCTAAGATAATGGTCTGTCCAACTAATAGGCAATGTATCAACCATACTAATCCCTTTTCCTATTGCTAAAACTAAATCGAGACAATGGGCCAGTATATGAGACAGGGCCTGAGCTAATGTTAAAACCTCATGCTGAGCTAAAGGTTTGAGTAGTTGTCTTGAATCTGATTTTGTGAGATCCTCTAACCAAATGTTAAGGTCACTGATGCACAGCAATTCCTTGTATTTGCTGCCTACAGAAATAAGGAAATCATCCAGGCCCTACGAAAATACAGCTGCTGACCCCTGGGGCCTATACATCAGTACAATTCGTACTGAATACTTTGGGGTTAAGGAAAAGATCATAACACCAGTCTTTGAAGAGTTATCCCATTGTAATGATTTGAGGTAGTCAAACTTTAGATCAGAGAGATAAATGATTTCTATCCCTCCACCTACTTTACTCAACCTATTGATGTATTGAATGGAATAACCCTCTGCAATCAGGCTATCAAAAATAGAGTGGGAAGTATCAGTAAACCATGTCTCAGTCGTAAATAGCACATCCAGTCTATGAGACTCAATTAAAAGGCAGATCTGTTACGCTCACCTGGTATCCACAGGGACGCCACCCAGCCGGGTTACTCGCTGGTATGCTTCTCAGCTTTGTCATGATGTGGTCTGCGGGGAAGGTTCTGCCTTGTGGTAGAATTAGGCGTGCTCTCCGTCCTGCCTTCTTTGCAGGGGCGCGTTGTCTTTCATGGGCGAGTGCGGTCCAGTTACTTCACTGACGCCGGCCTGTTTGATATTGTTCAGGTAGGTCTTATTGCTGTTCTTTAGTTTTGTTGCTATCCTGCATGCCTTTCTTTCTTTAAAATGTCTCTTTTTTCTCCCTTAGGTATGCGGAGCTTCAGCGTGGTGAACTGGCTTGGTTGAGCCCCACTGGTAAATGATGGCGCATTAAGAGTGCTATGATGCGGTAAGTAAGCGCTATGCGCAGCGCTGCAAAGTCTTGCCTTTGCTAACCTATGTTTACCTTCCTTGTGGGTCGCAGTGTTCTTCAGCGCGAGTGGAATGTCCGGAGTGGTGCCAGCCGAGAGGCGACCAACCAGGTAAGCCTTTTGAGCAGTTCGTAATTTGTAAATGTCTCTACTGCTTTCTTTAATGTTGCCTCTATCTTACTCTTTCAGGTTGTTCTGTCCGGGAGGCGTGCAGATTCGAGGAAGCTGTTCTCAGTAGCTGTGAGTGTTTAAAGATGAAGACTGCAGGTAAGATGCTGCTGCTAATGTTGTTCCTTTTGTCTCCTTGCAGGTTCTGCTTCTCCGTGGTTCGAGGGAATAACTGGACACTGCAAGCTGCAAAGTAACACGAAGCGTGTTGTCTTGCTTGGGTGTGTTTTAAATAGCCCCCACAAAATAGTCCATGTAAAGTAGTCCCTAGGCTACCACACCCAAAACACTAGACCGCATAGGTTGGTTCTCAGGAACCAACCTATGTAGATGCCTCAATGTTGGCTGACAATCATTAAAGTAGTTCCCAAGCACATTGTTTTTTCATGATGTATGAGCATGGCATCATAGGCACCAGGACTGGCCCCATGAGGGCTTTTCAAGAGGATGCCAGGCTCTAGAGGCCCGAGTCCTGACTCCATCTGGCCAATGGGTTTGCCAGAGGGGGTTTTGGGCGAGGGTCGTGACAGCACTCCCCCCTAAGGCCCCTCCCATGGTGTTCCTTCTGTCTGACCCAGGTTTGGATGGGAAGTTCCGATGGAATTTCCTGATTAGACGTGGTGTGTGGATATTCTCACTGGGCTCCCAGGATCTATGTTGTGGTCCAAATCCTTTCCAATCGACGAGATGATATAGCTTGGTCCTAGAGTATTTAGAGTCCAAGATATCTTTGACTTTGAATTCTGGTTCTCCGTCAACAAGTGTGGGCTTAGGTGGTGTCCCAATCCGTGTGCCGGGTTACATTGGTTTCAGGAGGGACACATGGAATACCGGGTGGATGTGTAGATTAGGTGGTAAATCCAGTTTCATGGCTGCTGGGTTGATAATTGCCTTAATGGTAATGGGTCCTAAGAATCCCTTGATGGGTACAAATTTAGCGGCTAACCAAACTTTGTCTCCTACTTGATAATCTGGGGCCTTTTTCCAGTGTTGGTCGGCAAATCTCTTTTGTTTTTCTTTGGCATGAATAATGTGTTCCTTTGCCCTTTTGAAAGCCTGAGTAATGGTTGTGTGTAGAGTCTTTACCGCTGTCATTTCCAAGCTGGCTGGAAGGTCTAGTTCAGAGGTACGTGGATGTCTGCCATAAAGGGTATAGAAGGGCGTTTGTCCCGTGCTTGAATGCAAAGAATTGTTATATGCATATTCGGCTATCCATAGTAGGTCTTTCCAATTCCTTTGTTCGTGGTGCAGCATGCACCGTAAATATTGCTCGAGTGTCTGATTGGTTCTCTCAGTTTGGCCTTCCGTTTGGGGATGGTGACTGGTAGATAGCCGAACATCGATCTCCGCCATTGCACAACATTTTTTCCAGAAGTTTGAAACAAACTGGCTGCCTTGATCAGAGACCAGAACTGAAGGGAAGCCATGTAGCTTAACCACGCCCTCCAGGAACACTTTTGCTAAAGTGGTTGCGTCTGGGAGGCCTTTGAAAGGAATAAAATAGGCCATCTTCGAGAATAAGTCCACAACTACAAGGATGGTGTTGAACCCTTGGCATGAAGGTAGATCAGTGATGAAGTCAAGGAAAAGAGTGTGACATGGAACTGGAGGAATGTCCAATGGTTGTAAGAGACTAGATGGTTTTTGTTTCTGTGATTTATTTTGTGCGCAGACACCGCAGGACTGAATATACTGATTGATGTCCTTACGCTACCTTAGCTAGGGTTTTGACGATCCCAGGATGCCCTTCGATCAGTGAATCATGATAGTTTGAAATAATATGCTGTTGCAATTCCTTCTTGGGTACATATAGGCGATCCCTAAAAAAGGGTAGATGGTCCTTGATGGTATATTGTTCTCCTTGAGTTTGCCATGCGAGTTAGGCATCAGGATTCATTGTCCGTTGGATTTCTTTTCGTAGTTCTGCTTGTGTTAAAGCTGTCATGATACCCAAGAGTTTGTCTTCAGGTATAATAGGTACTGGGTCTGGAGTTGTATATACTATTTCATCTATGCCCATGCGAGATAAGGCATCTGCCTTTCTGTTTCTGACTCCTTTCGAAATGTGATTACATAATCATATTCGGCGAAGAAAAGGGCCCACCGTAATTGGAGCGAGGACTGGGCCTTGGCTGTTTTGAGATATTGCAGGTTTCGGTGGTCTGTGATGACTGTAATGGTGTGTCTGGCCCCCAGAAGGTAGTGCCTCCAGGCTTTAAAGGCGGATTTGATAGCCAGGAGTTCCTTGTCCGTGATGGCAAAATTAATCTCTGGAGGTGAGAACTTTTTCGACCAGAAGGCCACAGGATGTAGCTGGCCGGTTTCCGGTTCTCTCTGTGAAAGGACAGCCCCCACTGCGAGACTGGACGCATCAGTTTCAACAACATAAGCGAAGTCTGTACGAGGATGTCGCAGGATTGGAGTGGAGGTAAACCTTTGTTTAAGTTCCTGAAAGGCTTCTTCTGCTTCTTCGGTCCAAGCAAACCTTTTATTGTTTTTTCGTAATAGTACTGTGATTGGGTGCACAACCTGAGAGAAGTTTGGGATGAACCGGCGGTAGAAGTTCGCAAAGCCCAGCATGCTTTGTACCCCTTCAGAGACGTCGGTGAAGGCCATTTCAGAATGGCATCTACCTTGTGCACGTCCATTCTGATGCCTCCTGAAGTAAGGATAAAACCAAGAAATTCTACTTCGGTGACGTGAAAAAAGCATTTTTCAAGCTTTGCAAACAAGCGATGTTGACAGAACTTGGTGAGGACTGAACGAATGTGCCTGACATGATCTTGTTGCGAGGCTGAGTATACTAAGATGTCGTCTACGTACACTAAGGCGCACACATCAATTAACTCCCTTAAGATGTCATTCATGAAATACTGGAATGCCGTAGGAGCGTTGCATAACCCGAAGGGCATGACTTGATATTCAAACAAGCTGTACTTAGTACGGAAGGCGGTTTTCCATTCATCTCCTTTTCTGACTCGGATCAGACTCGTTTTGGGCGAGGGTCGTGACAAGATCTCTGTTGCATGGGCAACGGCAGATCTAGTGTTTAACAGCCCTGCTGATATTGACATCTGATCATTTAGATGTAGCATATTACAATCATTTGCTGGTTTACATTTTTCAATTCCCATGGCACGAATTTTGGATAGTTCGCATAGCGAAAAAGACCCCTTGCTAATGTTCATACTAAGTAGTGAGCCCCTTGAATAGATAATTTGTGACATAGCTTTTAAATTAATAAAAGATAGAAATGCTAATTGTCTAAAAGTGGCTGAAAGCCAAAATCGATGCTTACCTACGGCAAAATGCTGAGATTGGAGGAGACAGAGGTTTTGGGCAGCGTAACCCGCTGATGGCTACGAACAGGCCAAACAGGGCCAATTGTGACCTTGTCACGCAGATATCGAGTCAACAGGGGGCACCCAAGGATAATGGGAGATGAAGTCCCAAAGCCAAGCGTCGGTCGCCAACAGAGAAAACAAAGCCTTTGCAACCCGTGAACAAAGTCAGTAATCAGTTTAAAAAGTTAAAAACGCATTAAACAGATGCCCACTGATATTGTCAAACTAAAAAAGGCAATTTTTCATAAAATAGTGCAAATCGCCAATCGTCCACAAACACAATCACTAATAGATAGTGAAATTAGATTTAAATTAAGTTTTCTAGCTTTCTTGTTCAATTTCTGACAATCAATGAATCAAGCAGGTTTCCTAGCGCGGCCTCGCTCAGCATTAACTGAGACAAGGGGCAGGACAAGGACAAGGATAACCTAAGACGCAGGCTCCCTAGTTTGACTTTGGGTGCTAGGAAATGGATATATGAATTAGAAAAAATGACAGGAGGAAATACGCTGGCCATAGGGGACATAAAAGATCTCTTGGCAGCCATTCTTGGAAAGAGGGCTGATGACATATGGAGGAGAGCGGGATATTATGCACAAAACACAGCGCATGATGGAGTGCCATTTAATAATTGTAGAGCAGATGTTTGGAGGTCACACATGGTACAATATCCTGACACATCAGATATGGGTGCACTGATGACACGTAGAACAAGATGAAGATCCTTTTGCTTACATTTAAGATATTCAAGAGAAATGGCAGCTTGAAACTTGCGAGCTGTGGGAAAAGACAGTGGCATTATTTTACCACATTTTATGTCAGGGATTGCCTAAGCCAGAACAGAGGCAGATGAAAAAACAAGTAGAGTTGGAGGCGAAGCCATGGGCCAAGATACAATTGACGATAGTGCACCATTGTCAGTTATTATAAGAAAAAAACAAGAAGAAAGATGAGAATAGGAAAATAGAGGAGGCCAGGTTAGTGCAGAAAAAATTGTCAACATTTGCCATAGAAGGAGCAGTTTTGACAAGGGGAGAAGGATTTGGAATTCAGGAGGCAATGGGTGCATCACAGGTGAATAATATGCACCTAATGGACCAAGGCGGCTATGGGTTTACACCACAAGCCAGAGGTGTCGGTTACAGAGGAAGAGGAGGTGGATTTCAAAATAATCAAGGTGGGGTTCAAGGTACACAGAATGAGAACCAGAGTGCTGAGGGAGGATATAACCAAGGAGGGACTAATAGGAGAGTCCCTCCAGTATGTTGGATTTGTGGAATGACAGGACATATTGCGCGCGTATTTGGGAGCCAAGGGAATGTACAGAATGGACAGTTCAAGAGGGGGGACAGCTTATCCTCCACCATATAGTACACAGACTGGAGAAGGTTTTGCCCAAGATCACACATCTTATTAGACAAAAGTTCTGCAAATACAGCAGGTAAAACAGCAGGGACGAGTGCAAACGAATCCGCCACAAGGGCAGTCGCAACACGCCCCTATGCAGATACAACAGTATGCAAACACAGGACAAGTAGTGACGCCCAGAATAGGAGGTGTCACTCTGGTAGGAGGAAATCCTTTCACAGGGATGGGGATGAGCCTGTATTCACAATATGACAGTTCACAGTACTATCAGTACTATCAGTGACACCAGACCACCAAGAGGAAGCAAGGGATGATGTGACGATAGGAGGCAAATCCTTTGCTTTTCTTGTAGATACTGGAGCAACTCGTTTGTGTATACGAGAGGGAAAATATCCAATGTCAGGTACTACCATGAATACTCAAGGGTTTTCTGGAGCTAGAAGTCGAATTCCTTTTACTAATGAATTCCCAGTCTCTATATGAGAATGTGACATGCCTGTTCCCCTGTTATATTCACGACAGACACTGTTTAATATTCTGGTAAGAGATTTAATGACGAAACTTAATATGACGATTTCATTGACTGATCAAGGAATAGTGTGCTCCACTCTGGGAACACACTATTTAAACGTGGCAGAGTTTATAGTGGTGTTCACAGGGCAAGTGGATCTGCAAGGCATTCCGTTAGATCCAGAGATTTTCCTATATGGAGTGAGCATTTTATTGACATGGCTATCTGGCCTTGTGGTAAAGATTGTGAGAATACCTGATGAGTTTTTGTTCAGACATCAGATACCTATGGGTGAGGAAGGTAGACAGACTATTCCTATAGAATTGGAAGTAGCCACAGTACGAAAAGAAATGGCAATGTTCAAAGGGATATATGATGAGGGTAGACCATGGAGAACAGTGATAGCTCTTGAGGAAGGGTATAGATTGACTGACATAACCGATGGCGATATGTTCAGGGAGGACCGAACAGATGACAAAGTGGTGTTCTTCATGAGCATTACATACTGGATAATGGTAGAGAAAATGGAAGTCACACAGCGAATGGCGATAATGCTGCAAAGACCAGCATTTTTTCAAGAAGATTCAGAAAAGGTGCCAAGTGCCTTATGGACTAGAGGCCCTTATGACGTAAGTTTATTGAAAGGAATAGGAGAGGTTAAAATAAAGCTTAAGCCAGGAGCAATTTTACATCGAGCAAAACAGTACCCAATGTCTTGAGAAGCTGATGAAGGTATATTTCAGACTATTTCAGCACTGATGAATCAGGAAATTCTGGTACCGTCAGAATCATTGTGTAATACCGCAGTGCATCCGATTAAAAAATCTAAAGAATGGTTGTGGAGATTTATACAAGATATGAGACTCATTAACCAGATTGTAGATGCAGAGTTTCCTCTAGTTCCTAATCTGTGGACGATATTGTGCAGTATCCCGGTGGAAGCTTGATATTTTACTGTGATCGATTTGAAAAATGCATTTTTCTCAATCCCTTTGCACAAGGACTCACAAGACTTGACATAATTTACGCTTCGCCAAAAAAGACTTAAACATACTTGTTTGCCTCAAGGGTACTGTTAGTCCTCATTGACCTTTATCAGAGTCCTATAGATGGATTTAGACAATATTGAACTCAAAAGTGCAGTGATACAATACGTAGATGACATCTTGATTTGAAGCACCACAGAAGATGAGTGCAGACAGGATTCTGTTCAGTTGATGACTATTCTTGTAGACAAGGGATATAAAGTAGACAAGGAGAAGTTACAATACTGTCAAGAAGAGGTGTTATATATAGATCAGTTGATTTTGCATGAAGAAAGAAAGTGATACCTGAAAGAGCTGAGGTGATTATGAAAACCTCAGAATCAAACACAATGAGGCAGATGCAACAGTTTTTGGGTTTGTGCAACTATGTTAGAGTCTGGGTGTTTGATCATAGCACATACACAAGGCCACTTCTGCACATACACAAGGCCACTTCTTCTAAAGAATCTCTTCCCACTTTGTCTCGTAGCTCTCTGTTACTCGCACACATATTGAACAGTTAGTAATAGCCACATCTTGTATAATTCTGACATCTTATCGGTAAACAAATTAGTTAAGGGTAGTGCCTTCTCATCTGTTGTCGTCTTCCGTCACCGCAGTGCCATGCTTCATAGTGGATTTCGTCACAATGTTCCATTTGCTGAACTGTCGGTGCCATTTATTGATTGCTTCGAGGGTACAGGGATGTTGGCCTCCACAAAGCTTTTTGCCTCCTCAGGGAACATGAAGAAGTACGTCTTGTTGTGTTGCAAGCGCAACCTGGTAGGGTACAGCATCGCATAGGGGATGTGGCTGTCACGTAATAGGTTTTTGATACCTGTAAACAAATGCCTTTCTTGCTGCACCGCTAGTGTATAGTCTGGAATTATATGGATGGTATTGGCCTGCCACCTTAGCTCTTGCTTGTCGCTTGCGCTTTCAATACCAGGTCTATGTCCCTGTAGCTCATCATCCATGCTATAATGGGTCTAGGATAGGCTCCAGGTTTAGGTTGCAATGCCAATGTTTTGTGCGCTCTTTCTACAACAAAAATGGGCGACCAGCCGGGGTCGCCTAGCAGGTCTCTCAGGAGTTTTTCCACTGCGAGCTCCATGGGGCCTTTAAGAGCTTCCTCTGGGATGCCAATTATACGAATGTTGATACGGCCTGACCTGGCTTCTAAATCTTCACTTTTTAGCTTCACTGACCCTAAATCATTCGTCATTGTCGTCACCATATTGCGTAATGTTTCCAATGCGTCTTCGGTGGTGCTGATGCGGGCCTCAGCTTCGGTGATGCGGCCAGTGGCTTTTTCCAGCAGATTTTTGATGGTTGCCACGTTCGTCGTGATCCCGTCCAATTTTTCATTGAGGGCCAAAAAGCCTTGTTGCATGGCCGTAAAATCTGCTTGGGGGTCCATGGTCATTGGCGGGGTGGTGGCTTCAGCTTACAGTGCCTGGTCTGAAGCTATGTCTGCCGTGACTCCTACTCTCAACGTAGTAGTAAACTTATCTATTGCTCCTTTACCCTTTTTTGGGCCTGCTCCTCTGGGCATTGTCCACTTTCCCGTGTAGCTGTTATTGCTGCCTCACAGTTTAGCGTGCATTCCACAGGACAGTGTGGAATGTTGTTAGCCGTTTCTAGCCTTGTTGCACTAGTTGATGCAGTCCGATATTAGTAGTCTGATATTTACTGTGATAGTGCCACCGGGGGGTTAGGAATGTTGCAGTTGGGTCAGTGACAGTGTATGTTGTAGCAGTGTTCCCAGCAGGCGGTTATATCTGCTTTCCTGCATCACTGTATATTATCAAGAGTGAAGGGTAGAGCTGGATCTCATAGGGGTCCGAACCACAATTCTGGTGGTCAGGTGCCGTTACCAATGAGAGGGGCGTATGACGCTTCGCTGTGTCCCCCGTATGAGAACGTGTTAGTGTCTGTGTGTCATCACTGTGGGTGTCCTCGAGGTTTTGTTGGTTGATTATCCCCCTGTGACCTATCCTACTTGTGTAACTAAAAACTACTGTTGATATCAGTAGTCTGGAGTACGCTATTGAGGTCGGCGTGGCGTCCGCCCGCTGATGACCATGAGCGAGGTTGTATCAGATGCAGTGCAGGTTGCACAAGCGCTCCTGCAGAATATCTTAGGCAATTCCCCTGGGTGCCATGTCCTGTAGGTGGTGGGGTTGCAGTCTGGGCTGCACTGTGACCGTCAGTTCCTTCATTATTCACTCCGGTCTGAGTGTTCTCGAGTATGCCTATCTTCAGGGGACCCTGTAGACACTGTGCGCTTGATGGCTGGGGACCCTTGGTGGCTATTCCTGTTGCCCTCCACCTCGTTGCAGGTTCGGTCAGTGCCTCTGTCTGGTGGCATTCGATTTGTTGCTTATCCCATACCAGAGTGGCAGCGCTGGCTTTGAAGTGACATTCAGAACAGCGTCCCTGCAGTAGGTTTGGTGCAGGGATCGGGTGGATTCTTGGTTGACCACGTGTAAGTCCTGATCGTGCCTGGGGGGAGGTCTTTACTGCAGCAAGCAACCAGTCGGTGAGGCCCCCCGCCCAGCGCGACTGTCAAGAGCCTGCACCAGCAGATAAATATGGTACGTTCAGTGATAGTTGAGATGCTCCAAATAACAAGGGTTTGGAGTAGCGGGAGTGCTGGGGATTTGTCGCCGGTGCCAGGGCAGCCGGGTTATGTCAGCAGCCAGCTCTCGGCCGTGTTTTTATGCTTGCGCCTGTTGCTGTTACCAGCACGTATTGCTGGTTGCCAGCGCCTTACCGGTTTCTTGTTTCTTCGTGTCTCAGGCTCGTTGGGGGGGGACACCCGTGTCCTCAGCAGGCGCTCGACGGGAGCCCAGAGCACCCGCGACCCTCACAATTAGTTGGACCAGGCTGGAATCCGTCCCAGCGACGGCTGCCCTGGTGTCCTCGATCACTGGTGGTGTCCCACCTCTCTGATATGCTCGTGGACAGGTAGGTAGAGCAAGCTGGTCCGGATCCCTCATCAGGTGCTTTCTGCACAATGCGCGGGGACTTGCACAACTCGATGTCTCTCAGGTGCTTCGGGTCGAATGTCTATGATTTTTTAACAGCATGTCGGGTGAAGGTTCTTACATAATTCCTCCAATATTTGAGACAAACTGGGAAATAATAATGGATTTATCGATGTATGAATGCCGTCACAGGAGCGCACACGGCAGGATACATCTTGCCACGTGTGCAACAGTAACCCCCCCGTCAATTCCAGTTTGATAAGACCTTAGCTTCTTTGGCTCGTTCAGCCTTGTCTGCTGAGATTCATTTTGTATTTCAATTTGCTTTTTAACTGCGACACTCTGGAAAAGAGGCTTTCTCTGCCTTTTTGTTAAAGTCCAGCACTGCTATGATGCGTAGTGGAACCATTCATCCTTTACTTGTCCATTTGCATATATGTATATTGGCGCTTGCCGCAATCTATTCACTATAAAGCTAGCCTCAAGATGACTTTGTCTGCTTGAGTTTATTTTGCATCTGTACACGTGTAACATATCTTAATGTTCTTCATCTGTTTCTCTTGCATAAGCTTATTCACCTTGATCCCAAGATGCCACTTATCCTTGATACTTTCTTGATGCCTTATACAATATGTGCATTCTCTGGGCTCTGCATCTCTTCTCGGTACGTCATTTCAGATCTGTGTGATGTTTACTTGGCAATGGTTGGTGGCGTCACCATTCGTCTTGACCCTTCATTTGCTCTGCCTCTTCAGGAATCTCATTTAAACAACCATCATATTTTCTCATATGCAGGTATGGTTTCCTCAATGGGAATCTTACCTCTAGGATTCATTTGCCTTTTTCGTTTCAACTGCTCCGTGTATGTCACATATTCTGGTTCCCAACATACAGGCAATATGGGTGGAACGGTTGAGTTGGCGGTCCTCTACACACCCCCCCCCCCCGGGCGATTCATCAACCACTCTCTCATCATCCTTCACATCCAGACATTCAGGTCTGAAGAAAAGCTTCCTTGGGATCCATATCTTTAGGACTCCCTTCAAGCATCCTGCTGTTTTCACGTGCTCATCTTTGTTCCATGACATGAGACTGCACTGTCCATTTGGACTGCAATAGACCCATCTTCCCACATACTTCTTATGATTCTTTGGATACAGGAGCTTTGTTCCTTCAGGTGCATAAATACTGGCCTTCACAAAGTCTCTGATTTCTTCATCCGTCAGATCTTTGGCTTTCCATCCTGGTTCGACATCGATCAGAATCTTCATATCTATGGCTCTCTTTGCTGTCTTCTTGCATTGCGAGATTATCAACTTGATCACACAGAATCCAAGTAATATCATCACTATTAGGGCTCCAAGGAACGTGAAAATGTCTGCCATCTATTGTGGAAGCCAAGAAAAGAGTGACCCAAACCAGCTGTCATCAGCAACATCTTCTACTTTGTCAATCATCTGACCATGGAGCTTCATCAGCATTTCTATGGACTCTGTCAAGGTTCCATTCTCGTTATCATGAGAAGGTATGAATGTGCAACATGATTCTCCAATTTTTGCACAAACTCCTCTATCCATAGCTGTAATCATATCCAAGACATATCTGTTCTGAAGAGTCATCAGTTGTATGGCTCTCATCTCTTCTCTGATTGCAATGAATCCCTTTCTAGTAGTGTTGATCTCTGTAACAATTCCCATCTGGTAATCTGCAGCCATTTGGTATTTGTTCCAACCTGAATCCTCAGCATGAAAGTCGTTGTGAACACCGATGAGGTCTGGCTGAACAGCATGTGCTCATATGGAATAGTATCAAAAGCTTCTATGCATTTTGCTGAAAAATAGTTCTCCCTCTTCATTCTTCTCATGAGCTCCACAGATCTCTTCTTCCTCAGGTGAGCATATGCTTTTGGAAAATTGTCAAGGTGTAAGTCATTTTTTGGAATCACCAATGCTGGAACATGGCCATTTACTATGGAACAAATTCCTCCCCAGTCTGCTGGTAATCTTATATAAGCTCTGGCTCCACATGCCCAATAGTGATCCATGATCATTGTAGTACCAATGCTCATTCTTGGTGCATCAAAAATTCTATCACAGTTCTGATTTTCCCCAACATTTCTTGTACCATTGAATCTGAAGCACAGTTTTGTTTTCTCCAACGGTACTATCTGCAAGGGTCCTCCTCTGTCTTCGACCCAGGTTAGTAACTCGGCAATGCTCTTCCACAGGGGATTGCATAGCACCTGTGCATTCCAAACAGTCGATTCAGGATGATCATACATCATCCATGCTCTGCAGATAACCACTCCTCCTTCCCATCCATCTGGTGATAACACTGATCCCCAGATCTGCATTTGACCTCTGTTCTTCCATTTATTAATTTCTTCTGCAGATTTTCCTGGACTCTCATCAAGTTTTTTGTTTACTTCCCATCTGATTATAGCTCTTTTTACTCCAGGCTTCTCGTATCTGATCACATGATTCGTCGTGTGAGCTCTGTTCCTTGTCTTTGTATCTTGGATATAGTCATCTTCATCTGGATCTGTCAATTCAGTTGCCCATTTGAGGTAGGCATCTCGGCCCATGTACTGGCCTCTTGTTTTGCAAAGTCTTATGTGCGAAAGACAATGAGCTGTCAGGACATCTATTTCGATAGCCATGAAGATCTTGGATTTTCCCATATTGTAAGGCAGGAGTGCACACACAAAGCATTCCTCCTTCGAAGTCCTTCTTCCAACTTCCTTCATATGTTGGTACCATATGTTATTTGCCAGGTGAGCTGTACTGTCCAGGAAGTGCTCCAGATAAGATTTTGAGGTGGGAGTATTTTACTCCCTATTTTAAAAATTTGAGAGTAAATGTGATTTTAAGAGAGTAAAAATGACTTTTCTCCTTTGCAAGAGAGTAAAATATATGTGACATCCAGCCGACGTGTGCAAAAACTGTATGGAAATCATTACCTAGCGGCAGCTTCCTACATTGCGACAGAATAGACCTTTCATTATTTCTCTAAGGTCTGGCCATTCTATCTCTACTGTATATATTTAAATGTTCAAAACACAAAAACCTATCCAATTACATAGTAAAGCAAGCATGAATTGTAGTGTGTGTTTTGAGGTATGGTAGCAGAATTGTCTCTTGATGTTTAATGAAAGTCCTCATTTCCTGGAGCTATTACTACTTAATGGTATGCCAATGTTATGATACAACAGTGTAGAGAAGCAAGGACTCCATGCTGAATTATAAATCTAATCTCATGGTCAAATAGTTATTTATATAGCACTTTTGGCAAAGCGCTGCACATAGAAAATATTTATCACAATTATCACCAAACCGAAGTCGGTACTCCTTTATCGACCTTGAGAGGATGAAAGGCTGAGTAGGCCTTGCCTGGATTTGAACCTGCAACCTACCAATCACACACAGATGCAGCAACAAGTGTTTAACCGACTGAGCTATATTATTGGCTAACTTTCTTCAGAGGTCGGTTAACTGAGTATCGACTGAGGTATAATAATCACAGTGCCTAGATGTTGGACAAACCATGTATGAAGCGCTACATACAGTTAAATACCCATATTGACAGGTTTTGCTGAGTTTCTATTTCAATTACAAATGTATCTATCTGGAGAGTCAGGTTTTGGATGTTTTAATTGTGGTCTTGAAGATTTGAGAGGCTAGAACACCTACGATTGGTGTAATGACAAGCACTCAACCTTGAGCAAAGACTCAGCTGCCACTGACCATTTATAGCAGGGGTCTAGCAACAATGGTCAAAACTACTAGCTGCATAGTGAAGTAACTCCTCAAACTGGCCCACACTGGCCAAAAAAGTGGCCCATTTTTATTGGCCTACACTAGCATTTTGCATTTTTGGTATAGGCCAGTCCAAGCCTGCCGGCTCATCCATAATGGGTGAGGGGGTGTCCAACCACTGGCCACCTCACCCTTTATGGAGGAGCCGAGGAGCCAGCCCAGTGAAACACTGAGCACACACTGAGCTGCTTTTTCCAGCTGAGGGAGTGCTCCTGGGCTGGCTGAACTGTCAAAGGGAAACTCTGTTTGCCTTTGACAGTTCATTTCCCCAGCCGCACATGATCACTGAGCCATGCAACGCTGGGGGTATTTTGCTTCGCCAGCCTTGCATAGCTCATTGGAAATGCTGGCTGGGGCACTGCATGTATGTATGTGCAAGGGGGTGCTCCTGCGCCTCCTCGCACATACGGTCAGAGCAACCTGGAGCGGGGCATTTTAGCAACCACGCAAGGTATGTTTATGGCGATTTATTTTTTATTTTAATGTGTATGGATGTGTGTATGCTTGTGTTATGGGACTGTGGTGGGAGCAGGAAGGGCATCAGCACTGGGATAGTGGTGGGAGTAGGGTGGGGAGAGCCCAGGGTCTGTACTGGGAGTATGGTGCGGTGACGGCACGCAAAGATTCATAGCAATTTCTACATACTGTCCATCTGGCACTTTTGGGGGGGCCCGGCCTGCCCAAACTTTGCTCAGGGGGGGGCCCAGGCCACAAAAGTTTGAAGACCATTGATTTATAGTGATGTACCCCCATTGACTACAAGGTTGAATTAATGTAAACAAGTCCGTGCATACTCATTTTACACACTGCTTTTATAATTAGAGTGTACATTTAATTATAAGTGTAAAAATGATTTGCCTCCGCATGAGTATGCACAGAGCACAGGAACTCAGAAAAATACAATTGTGCAATACTAGTTTGCCTTCACTGGAAAAAAGCATAATGTTACAAAATATGAATTCTCAATTTTACAATCCTAAAATGCTAGGAAAATAAATATGCACAGTGCTTCTGTTAGCTCCACGAGCAGTAACACAGCAGAAGATGAATGGAACTAAATCATAACTTTTATCACAGTGTGCAGTTTCTTTTTGCTAAAGGCTTAAATATATTCTGTTTCAGAGGCGTTTAACCAAGGCTTGCAATTACATCCATGTAGATTAAAATTAAAAGAAGCCTTCTGGCTTCTGTCAAGTTACCTGACCTGTGCACTGCCCTCTGCACTAAACTTGTGTGTAAATGTACACAGGAAAATAATAAAGCTGTCGTATTTACAAGATTTCCATGCGTAAAAAGGCCTTGTACGCACCTTATTTGGAGGCATGTGTCCAGGTAATCATTTAGTTCGAAATCATCCTCTTTGGTGCTTCTTTTAGTCCTCATTCTTCTCATGTGACCTTCCATAATCATTTCATGAAGTGTGTTTGCATAACTCCTTCTAGCTGGATAAATTATAGGAACACCTATCAGTGTTCCCTGAGTAGGAGAACGTTCTGAAAGTTTTGTCCTCTCAACATACCATTTAGGCATACAAAATCTCTTGCAGAATCTCCATGTGTGACTTTATTTGAGGAATCATCCTTGGGTCATTTATCACAGGACCTGGTGTAATTGCATGAATTACTTGTATAGGTTCACTTTCTATCAACCCTTTCTCCTGCCTGTCTTGCCATGCCTGTCTCTTGTATCCTAAAAGAGTCACTAAGTGTTTTGCTCACCTGGTCTCTGTGGAGGCGTTGGGGCATGGTTGCAGCCCTCCCGAGGGTGAGGTCGCTCGAGTCCGACTTCACCCTCTGCACTTATGTGGTTACTGGTGGTAATAGCTGATGCTGCTCGGGACTTCTCCTGTGTGGAGAATACGGGGCGTGAGTATGCCAGCTTGTGTGCCTGATCCCCTTCCAGAACCCTTCTCCCAAACCGTGGTACCCGTGGGATGCGCTGTCCCTGGAAAGCTCACCTGTTGATTAGTTTTGGCGAGCACTCCATCCTGCTGATTCTGGCTGGGGCGCTTATATGATCTGGACCAAGATCCTTCAGTGGTCCCGTGCACCTGGTAGTCCAGTCCTGCTGCGACTAAGCCACTATACTTCAGCTAAGTGTTCCTGTTTGCCTTTGTCTTTCCTTGTCTGTTTTTGTTGTATTGTAAAGTTTGTTGTCTTGTATTGCTGTCCGTTCCACTTTGGATGTTTGCTCTTTTGCTTTCTTGTTGTTAACTAGGGGGTGCGCTGGGTTCAAATGCGGCGCGGCCTTAAGACGGATGTTCTAACCTTGTCTTTCTTCTTCTTCACAGGGTCCGAGTTTGTGGACGCGGAGTGCGGTGCTCCGGTGTCGGGATCAAGAGCACTGGATGTCAGGAGATGAGTCTGCAGATGAAGCGATGAAGCACCGGTTTCCTGGAGGTGAGTATGCAGGAGAACGCCTGGTTTCAAAGGTAAGTAAATTGGTCCAAGCAGCGGTGAGCGTCATGTTGCACGCGAGTGTACAGTAATGTGAAGCACCGGCCTTAAGGATGGAGCAGCTTATATAGTTGAGCTTCTGGAGCCACGCCCATCAGGTTTAGCCTGCCTGTCACACCCGATGAGTCAGCACATGCAGACCAGGCCTAGGGAGCCACACCCGATGAGTCAGCACATGAGGATGTTCTCTGGAATAAAGGCTTTCAGCTCCTGGAAAGTTCTTGTAAAATAAAAGCACTCCTGCACTGAAATAAAGTAAACGCACTCCTGCACTGAAATAAAGTGTTCCTGCTCACATCTTTATATGAGCCTGGTGCAAAAGGTGCCAGGACTGAGTCCAGCCCAGGCCCCTCTGTTTATGGGTCCCAAAGGGACATAAGTGAGTCTAGTGACCCATTGCTCCATCACTAGATGGTGTGGTTTTTGTGTTCTGGGGCCTGTGGCCATGACAGCACTCCCCCTCAAGGCCCCTTTCATGGGTGGTTTCCCTCCTGGCCCTGGTTTAGAGGGGTTATTGTGGTGGAACTGCCTGATTAATCGTGGAGCGTGGACATGCTCACTGGGTTACCAGGTCCGACCTTGAGGTCCATGACCTTTCCAGTCTATAAGGTAGTATAACGTGGACCGGACCATCTTAGAGTCGAGGATCCTTTTAACTTCGTATTCTAGTTCGACTTCAACTATTTTGGGATCCAGTGGAGTATCGATCCGCGTACCTGGTCTCAATGGTTTTAGGAGGGAGACATGAAACACTGGGTGGATCCACATGTGGGCCGATAACTCTAATTTCATGGCTGCAGGGTTGATCACAGCCTTGATAGTGTAGGGTCCCAGATATCTGGGACGGAACGCTCATGGTCCTTTCAGTGGGATGTTTTGGGATGCTAAACAAACCTTGTCTCTGACTTGGTAGTTGGGAGCTTCCCTTCAGTGTTGATCCGCAAACTGCTTCTGTTTCTCTTTGGCTCTGGCAAGATGCTCTGCTGCTTCCTTAAAAACCTAAAGTAATGGTTTTGTGTAAGGTCGTTAAAGCATGCATTTCTAATGATTCGAGTTGGTCGAAAACGGATGTCCGTGGATGTCGACCGTACACTATGTAGAATGTGCTTTGTCCCGTACTGGTGTGCATGGAGTTGTTATATGCGTATTCTGCTAACCAAAGTATGTCCTTCCAGGTATCCTCGGTTTTTTGCAGCATACACCTTATGTATTGCTCAAGGGTCTGGTTAGTCCGTTCGGTCTGGCCATTGGTTTGGGGGTGATGGCTTGTAGATAACCGGAGGTCGATTTTGAAAATTTTACAACACCTTTTCCAGAATGCAGAGACAAACTGAGTTCTTCGGTCTGATATCAATATTGATGGGAACCTGTGTAGCTGGACGATCTGTTCCAAAAACACATAGCCAGAGTAGAAGCAGTTGGGAGACCTTTCACAGGAATAAAGTGGGCCATTTTGGAAAACAGATCTACGATGACTAAGATGGTATCGTAACCGTTACAGGAGGAAAGGTCTGTAACATAATCCATTGGGAGCATATGCCAAGGTGCTGGGGGTACTTCTAGAGGATGAAGCAGACCTGCAGGACTTTGTTTTTGGGACTTGTGTTGTGCACAGGTGGCACAGGTTGCAATGAACTGGACAATGGCCTTTCGCTAAGTTGGCCACCAGTAATATTTCTTTATTTTAGCTTGGGTTTTGGCTATTCCCAGATGCCCTTCTACTAATGAATCGTGATATTTTGGGATGATTTGTTTCTGTAATTTCTTATCCGGGAGATGTACAATCATCCTTGGTAGTATGGTAGGTTGTCCACGATTGTATACCTGTCTCCCTTCCCTAGCCATTCCTGTTGCGCTGGTGGACTCATCAAGTGTTGCAGGTCAGATTTTAAGTTGTCTAGAGTGGTGGTGGTTGCGGCAATCATGTCTTGGATTCGTCCTTCAGGGATGATGGCCACGGGGTCTGGTGTAGTGAATGCGTCTTCTGCCTCACTCATGCGAGACAGGGCGCCCGCTTTTACATTGCGTACTCTGGGTCTATAGGTGATGACGAAGTCGTATTCCCAGAGAAGAGAGCCCAGCGGAGTTGGTGTGATGATTGCGATTTAGCGGTCTTCCGATGTTATAGATTGCTATGATCTGTGACAACGGTGACTGTATGTCTAGCTCCAAGAAGATAATGGGCCTCATTAGGAGTTTGGCGGTAGCCATGGAGCTATTAGCTCCATAGCTGCCGCCAAACCGGGCTACTTTACCGGGTTCCTTGAATGGGGAATTACCGGGCCATTCCATATTCGGAGGGCCCGGTAATTCCTCCCTCAGGGAACCCGAGCCTGGACCTTCCCCATTCCCATTTGAGCCCCCATAGGGCTCAATGGGAATGGGAGAGGGAGCTAACAACGGGCTGATTACGACCGGCCCGTTGTTAGCTTCCTGGTCCCCTCGCGGGACCCGGTAACGATGCCTGGTTTTACCATGCGTTCTTACCGGGTCCAGCGAGGGGACCTCATAATTTCGCAAAACGGGTTTAACGGGTCCGCCTCCATTAGCGGAGCCCGTTAACCCATTCCGCGAAGGTTATAATGAGGCCCAATGTCTCCAGGCTTTGAACGCTGCCTTAATTGCTGGCAGTTCTTTATTAGTGATTGGATAATTCAATTCAGGGGCTGAAAACCTGCGAGACCAGAATGCCACGGGATGCAACTGACCTGTTTCGGGGTCTCGTTGTGACAGGACTGCTCCCATTGCTATGTTGTAAGCATCGGTTTCGACCACGTATGGTAGTTCTGGTCGAGGATGCCGTAGAATTGGTGCTGTGGTAAATGCTTGTTTTAGCTCCTGGAAGGCTTTCTCAGCCTCTACGGAGCAATTAAATTGTTTATTTTTCCATAGTAAAGAGGTGATTGGGTGGACGATCTGGGAGAACCCAGGAATGAACCGGCGATAAAAGTTGGCGAACCCGCGTACACTCTGTACTCCCTTTATGGATGTTGGTGAGGGCCAGTTAAGGATAGCGTCTACCTTGCACATGTCCATGTGTATGCCTCGTGGTGTGAGAATAAAGCCAAAGAATTATACCTCTCTCACATGAAAGAAGCATTTCTCCAATTAGGCATATAGGCAGTGTTGCTGCAGTTTCTCCAAAACTGCCAGACATGGTTGATGTGGTCCTCCTTGGTGGTCGAATAGATAAGAATGTCATCAATATAGACAAGAGCGCAGACGTCCAACAGTTCATGGACCACGTCAGTCATCAAAAATTGGAACGCTGACGGGGCATTACATAGTCCAAAGGGCATAACCTGATATTCATAAAGACCACATTTCATGCAAAAGGCTGCCTTCCACTCATCTCCTTTTTTGACTCTTAGTAGATGGTAGACCCTCCCGTAAGTCTAGTTTTGTACATATCTGAGCGTTTTTGACTTGATCCAAGAGCTCGGGGATAAGCGGTAACGGGTACCAGTTTTTTACCGTGATATGGTTAAGTGTTTTGTAGTCAATGCAAGTTCTCAGGACTCCCTCCTTTTTAGGCACAAAAAAGAGAGGCGAGGATGCAGGGAACTTGGACAGACGAATGAAGCCATTTGCCAGATACTGATCAAGGTAGGTTTTTAGATGCTGGTTTTCATGTTCTGTTAGGGCATAAATCCGGCTGCAGGGTACTTGAGCTCCAGGTACCAGATCAATTTGCCAGTCATACGGTCTGTGCGGAGGTAGGGTGTTTGCTTACTCTTTTTGAAAGACATCTTGGTAATCCAGGTATTCAGGTGGTAGTGAAGTGGTGAGGCCCAGTATGGTTTCTTTCTTCGATGAACCTGGGTTGGTAAGAACTTTTAATGAGAATCCCTTGCTATAACAGGTGTCGGCACAGTCTTGGGGAAAGGTCAGAACTCGTTGACGCCCATGAATTATGGGATTGTGGGTCTCCAGCCAGGGCATTCCCAGTATCATCTGGAACTGAGGAGCGCCGATTAGATTGAAGGTGATGTCCTCTTGGTGACCGTCCTGACACAGAATCGTGACCTTCTCAGTGTAATGCGTCACTGGACCAGATGATAGCTGAGATCCATCAACTGCTGTGACGTTTTCCGAAACCTGCTTCTGTCGGAGAGGAAGGCCTATCCGGGTAGCCAGATCTTGGTCCATGCAATTTCCCATAGCCCACTGTCAATGTATGCCTCCAAGGCATGTATTTCCGACAGTTGCTTGTGGTTTACCAGGAGCACAGGGATGACTAGGTGTGATTTCTGTATAGGTTCCTTTTCACCGCTCGACAAGCGGACCCCTACGCTTGCCGGGCGTTGGAGTTTCCCGAGTCCTGTTCTTCTCTTTCACCCTTGTCAGCTGCTCCAACTGCTTTCCTGGGTGGTTTAGCTGGGCATTCTCGGAGATAATGATCTGCCTTACCACAGTACAAACAAAGCTGCTTCTGTCTCATTTTCTCCCTTTCTGCCTTGGTGAGTGGGCTCCGCAAGCCTCCGATTTGCATTGGCTCGGACTGATCATGTGATTTGGTTTGATTCTCACGAGGTCGCACGTAGACCGACCGCCCCTCGGCCTTGGCCCGATCCATCTTCTGATCCTGCAATCTGTGATCCAGCTGCACTGTCAGGTCGATGTATTCAGCACATCTTTCCGGGGGATTTACTACTTGGGCTAATATGTCTTTAAGTTCCCCTCACAAGCCTCGGTAAAAGGGCATAGTTCTTTTCTCCTCTGGCCAGTTATTTTGTGCAATCAGACGATTGAAGGAAGTGATATATGTTTGTAAGTCTTGATTACCCTGCCGTAGTGATAACAGTTCATTGTCCAGAGCCCGCCGTTGAGTATGCCGTGCAAATAGTTTCTCCATTTCACGCTGGAAACCTCTGAAGTCTCGAAGCAAAAGATCATCCTGGTTTACCAAGGGTATTGACCAGTCCGCTGCACTACCTCCCAAATATGAGAGTACAAATGCCACTCTCGCTTGATTGTTGGGGAATGCCCTAGGTCTGCACAAGAAATGTAGGCGACATTGATTCATAAAGATGGCATACTTATTTGGATCGCCTGTGAAGCGTTCTGGTGGGGCCAGGGGAACTTCCCCTGGAAGAATCACCTGTACTGGCGTGGGCTGTGGAGGCGTGGCAGGAGGGGCATACTCCGGTGGGTCCTGGCCTGCCTGTGTCTGGAGCATTTGCCTTGCTAGTTCATCTGTCCACTCCCAGTTCACAATTAGATCCCTCCTTAGGACATTGGTTTCCTGTCTTGAGGCATGAACTTCAGCCAGCCCGTAACTCTCCCAGTAATCGGGCCAACTGGTCCATTTCAGAAGTTTCCATAACACCCAGGCAGAGATTTGAAGAGGCTTCGCGTTCTGTTACGCTCACCTGGTCTCTGCGGAGGCATTGGGGCACGGTTGCAGCCCTCCCAGGGGTGAGGTCGCTCGGGTCCGCCTTTGCCCTCTGCGCTTATGTGGTGACTGGTGGTAATAGGTGATGCTGATCAGGACTGCTCCTGCGTGGAGAATAGGGGCGTGAGTATGCCAGCTTGTGTGCCTGATCCCCTTCCAGGCCCCTTCTCCCAAACCCTGGTACCCGTGGGATGCGCTGTCCCTGGAAAGCTCACCTGTTGATTAGTTTTGGCAAACACTCCATCCTGCTGCTTCTGGCAGGGGCGCTTGTATGATCTGGACCAAGTTCCTTCACTGATCCCTTGCACGTGGTAGTCCAATCCTGCTGCGACTAAGCCACTATACTTCAGGTAAGTGTTCCTGTTTGCCTTTGCCTTTCCTCATCTGTTTTTGTTGTATTGTATAGTTCGTTGTCTTGTATTGCTGTCTGTTACACTTTTGATGTTTGCTCTTTTGCTTTCTTCCCTTGCAGGTGATGTTGCTGGCCCGGCAGAAGCTGCGGAGCTCGAGGCGGTAGCCGGAGGGAATGAGGAACGAAAGTTGCAGCAGTACAATAGGTGGTAAGTTATTAACTAGGGGGCACACAGGGTTCAAATGCGGCACGGCCTTAGGATGGATGTTCTAACCTTGTCTTTCTTCTTCTTCACAGGGTACGAGTTCGTGGATGCGGAGTGCGGTGCTGCGGCGTCGGGATCAAGATCACTGGATGTCAGGAGATGAGTCTGCAGATGAAACGATGAAGCACCGGTTTCCTGGAGGTGAGTATGCAGGAGAACGCCTGGTTTCAAAGGTGAGTAAACTGGTCCAAGCGGTGGTGAGCGTTACGTTGCACGCGAGTGCACAGTAATGCGAAACACCAGCCTCAAGGATGGAGCAGCTTATATAGCTGAGCTTCTGAAGCCACACCTACCAGGTTCAGCATGCCTGCCACACCCTGCCACATCCGATGAGTCAGCGCATGAAGACCAGGCCTAGGGAGCCACACCCGATGAGTCAGCACATGAGGTTGTTCTCTGGAATAAAGGCTTTCAGCTCCTAGAAAGTTCTTGTAAAATAAAAGCAGAAAATAAAAGTGAGTCAAGTGACCCATTGCCCCCATCACTAGATGGTGTCGTTTTTGTGTTCTGGGGCCTGTGGCCATGACGCTAAGACACTTCTTGCATGTGAATGATTGGTAGTGACAGTTATCTCAATTTCAGGCAATTTGCCATCTTTCTGTGGAACAAGAATAACTACATAGGGTCTAGGCTGTCTAGTAGTTGCCATGATTGTACCTTCCTTCTGCTCAGGAAGATTCACAGGAGTCTTAGCTCCATGTACATCAATGTAGTACGATGTGCGTACTGTGAGTGAAAGCAGTATGATTATGAACAAAATGCAAACCAAAAATGATACACAAATAGGATATCTTACAGCATCGCCTTAGCGGACAACATGGACGCCTCTCTGTATCTGGCATAATAATGTTACTACTAATGCTTCCCATCTTTATTGCCTAAGGAAGGAAAACGTAACTTTAATACATCAGCATTATGTACTGCTTCTGGAAGCTGCTATCTTGATCGATCAGCTGTCTGCTTACTGGATACCAAGAACAAACTCCTCTATATTTCCCTGGAACCAGTCTTTCACCACAAAATGTGGATGCCTCTCCAGCAAGAAGAAAAACGGCTTCAGTAAGTCTAGATGAGTTTAATGACATACACCAGTTCACAGTCGATTCCTCGAATCTGCCTTAGACCAGATGACATAATGAATTTCTTTCAGCATGATACAAAAGTTTTGTCTGACCAGCAACCTCTCGATCTGTCCCTGGAAGGAAAGTTTCACTCTGACCTCAGAGTTCTTGCAGAATAATAGTTCACTTGTAGTATGACGCCTCTCAGGATTTCATTTAGTTCTCCATTGTTTCTCGGATCCCATAGGAATATATGCACATCAGTGTGTCTTCCAACAAGACTGACCAGTCTGTGTGTGGCATCAGCACAGAGGGGCATTTGTCTTTTCCCCACTATACTCTAGTAGCTGTAAAACTTGCTCAATGATTGCTGTGAGCAACCTCCTTACAATGGGACCATTTTTAGGATCTTGCAGAAAAACATGTACGCTAGTAGTTCTCCCCTCAATAGCGGGATAAGTTCGCAAAATGAAAAGAAAAACTTCAAATATGATCCTTGAACCGTTGTCATTGGGAATCACCATGGGCAAATCCAAACAGGAACTCAGAGAGAAATGAATCGGGGTACTGCACCCTCTTCCAATTGTCGAAAATGAACTCACAATTTGGCATACTTCTCTTCTTATCAAGGCTTAAAGCATGCCTTACTCCAAAGTCAACAAACTCCTATGGCTTTAAGAACAAAAGATCTTCCCGTAACTCTGGAATGTCTGCACAGAGTGTTCGAATTAGCTTCCCTTAACTCTTTTATAAGTTGCTAAAAGAGTGTCCCAAAATAAGCCACAGCCTGATGAAATTTTTTCTTTTACTCGACAGCCTCTGCGTCCTTCTTCCTCGTCATAGACCTTGTCTGCATTTGCTGAGGTTCTTCCCTGATGCTTGCTTCCGATTGGTGCGTGGGTGAAGGGGTCTCTCCAGTGTAAACTTTGACGTCACCTAAGAAAGTCCAAGCACATCTGGCTTGCACTCTGACTGCAGACGGCGTGACGTCTTCCACAATGAAAGGGCCGTTAAATCTGGGCTTGTGCCACTTCCTTGTGAAATTGCGAATTAGTACCGCATCACCATGAAAAAATTTGTGAAGACAAAGTTTTTGAATTCTACTTGTTGAAGCATCTCCTTCTGTGTTCTGTACTGCCCCACACCCTTTTTGCCGTAGCTGACCTAAAATGACAGAAATACTTTGAGTCATACACGTAAAATAGTCATGTAGCTCCAATCCTAACAATTCAGAGGTAGACTGAGCATCACTTCTAACTCTGAGGGGTGTCATCATCCATCTACCTGTCACCATCTCATGGGGGGGTGAAATGGTGTTCCGAACCTGGTTGGTTCCTAAATGCATATAATGCCAGTGGTAGGCAATGCAACCACCCTTTCTTCAAGGTAAGCTTCAACTTGGCTATCCTCTCTTTAAGCAAGCCATTGTGCCATTCACAAATCCCATTTCCTTGTGGATGGTAGGCCGAAGAAAACGTGTGCTTTATACCAAGCAACAAGCTGATCTGCTCAAATGTCTGATTCACAAAATATGGGCCATTGTCTGACCTCATTACTTGACATACTCCCCATCTAGGAAACACTTCTTGCACTAAGAATTTGGCTGCACAGGTAGAGTCTGGGTGTGTACACGGACCAGCTTCAATCCACCATGAAAAGGAACAAACTACTACAATCATGTAACTATATCCATTACATACTTGCAGGATGTCGACATAGTCGACATGCGAGTGCTGAAAAGGGCCATTGGGTCTCAGAATAACTCCCCTAACTGTGCGCAGTGCATGCCCAGCTGTGGATTTTTGACAAACAATGCAGTTCACTACATAGAACGCAACATGGTCTAACAAATTTGGTACAAACCAATCCTCTGAAATAGTTGCAGCGAGTTTCTCTCTAGTTGAGTGTGCAGGGTAGTGTAGCTGTTCCAGTGCCACCCTTAATAAGGCTACAGGCATCCCTGGTTTACCAGTGCTGTCTTGTCACCACAATGTTTCAGAGGGGTTTAAAGAAAAACCTCTTTGCATCCACAAACCCTTCTCATATTGAGGTGCTACCCCATGGACCTATATTAATTGTGTCTTTGACAAATTACTATATTCTTCAGACACGTTCATCATCACAATAATTTTCTCCTTTACATCAGGCGTACCAAATGTCATTACATTTTCTGAACATGCAGCGAGTTTCACCTCATCATCTGCTGCTTGGTTTCCGCGTGAGATAAAGTCTGCCCTCTTAGTATGTGCTACGTATTTAATGCCTGCAATGGCTACTTGGAGTTGCAGTGCCTTAATAAGCCTGTCCAATAAGGCGGCATGCTGCACCGGTGTGCCATCCGCTTAGAGGTAGCCCCTCCTTTCCCAATGCGCTAACCCTGCATGCAGCCTTGACGTCACATAGGCAGAGTCGATGTACACTGTTACTTCCTGGTCCACATGATTCTCAAGCGCGACTATCAGTGCAGCCTGTGCTGAATAGTGAGATGGTAGTCGAGCACTTACCAATGTCTGAAACTCCCCATTGATGTATGCTTTCCTACAGCGGCACCTGTGTATATCTATCCATCATTCTGATCGATTTTCAAAGAACCATCAATAAAAACAATTTCTCCTCCTGCTACAGCATTTTCTTTTATCCTAGGGATCTCATCATTGAACTCTTCATAGTTTAACAGTCATGCACATGCTCGTCCTCTGACAGTGGTTCAGCTACAAACATGGCAGGATTTACTATTGTGCATCAAACTATTTTGATTGCTGGATTTGATATGACTACCTCGTAGGCAGAAGCCCTTTGAGACGTCAACGTGCCTTTCGGTTTCTCTAAAATGGCAAACAGTGCATGTTCAACAAATAACATCATAGAGCATCCCATCACTATGCTTGCAGCTTTCTCTATGACCAACGCGGCGGCTGCCAAATATTGTTCGCATGGAAAATGGACCTCTCATCATTGGGTCTAAAATCCCACTGTAATATGCAAGGGGCTTGTACCCCAATGTGGTTCTCTGTGTAAGGACTGCTGTCATAAGAGTGCCATCCATGTGCGAAAACAAAAAGAATTCCTCAGCATAATTAGAAATACCTAAAACTGGAGCTGTGCAAATTGCTTTTTTCAACTCATCAATCCCTTATTCCATTTCCTCAGTCCACACAATTCTTTTCTGCGTTACCTGTGCTTTCTTTAAAGCCTGCAATAAAGGCCTTATATATGAACTGTAGTCAAAGACCCATGCTCTGACATAATTAAATAATCCCAGAAATACTCTATCGTGTGCGGTTTTGTGGTTTTCAAAATAGCCTCAGCTCTCTCTGGAGTGACCTTCTTTCCTTCATGTGGAACCTCTTGTTGACAATACTGTAACCTCTCCTTGTCAACCTTATATCCTTTGTCAGCAAGTGCAACCATCAGCTGAACAGAATCAGGTCTGCACTCTTCCTCTGATGTGCTGCAAACTAAAATGCCATCTACGTATTGCAACACAACACTTTCTAAATCAATATTGCTTAAGTCCATCTGGAGGACTCTATTGAAAATCGATGGAAACTCACAATACCCTTGAGGTAATCTTGTGCTTTTTAACTTTGTCTGAACGTGAATGACATCAGATCCTGCGAGTCTGTGCAATGGGATTGAGAAAAATGCATTTTTCAAATCAATCACAGTGAAATATCGTGCTTCAACAGGTATATTACATAAGATTGTAGCCGTATTAGGAACTAGAGGGAACTCGGAATCTACAATCTGGTTTATCGGGCATAAATCTTGAATTAGTCTCCATGACCCCCCTTATATTTCTTGATAGGGTATACCGCAGTATTGCATGGTGACTCTGAAGTCACTAAGATACCCTGATACATCATGGCGGAAATTGTCTTAAAAATACCTTCATCTGCCTCTTGAGACATGGGATACTGTCGTGCTTGAGGTAAAATTCCTCCTGGTTTCAATTTAATCTTGACTTCTCCAACCCCCTTCAACAGGCCTACGTCTTAAGGGCCTGTGGTCCATAATGAAACTAGCACTTTTGCCATGTCTTCATCAAAATACTCAGGACATTTTTGTGCCAACATAATTTTCGGAGGAACTTCTCGTTTGATTGCTCTCAGCCAATAAGTAATACTCATGTCAAATATGACTTCGTCATCAGATGGATTATCTCCAAATAGATCCTCATCAGTGACATCAGTCAATCTGTAACCTTCCCCATTGGCAATAACTGCACACCATCATCTGCCCTCACTATCAATTCCGTCAAGCCATTTCACCTCACTCTATGGCTGGTTGTAGCTCAAAGGGAAAAACTCATCCCTCTTCTTCAAGCACAGGTATTTTTGGTCCAAACAAAAATTCATCAGGTATTCTCATAGTTCTGCCTACCAGGCCTGGTAGCCATGTCAACAGAATGCATACTCTATAATGGAAAACCTTTGTTTCCAAAGGCATTGCTCGCTTGGCCATTTGTCCCGCAAATGCCATAATAAATTCACTCATGTTTAAATAATGCATTCCTGGTGCTGAACACACTATGCCTTCATCAGTAAACAAAATTGTCATATTCTACTTTGTCATTAAATATCGGCCCAATATATTAACAGGTGTCCGCCTCGAACATAGCAACGGCACTGACAAGTCACACTCTCCTATAGAGACTGGTAATTCTTCAGTAAAAGGAGCTCTACTTGTAGCTTGTAAAACCTTGAGTATTCATGGCATTTCCAGACATCGAAAATGTTCCCTCTCGTATACATGAGCGCGTTGCACCTGTGTCTACTAAAAATGAAAAGATGTGCCTCCTATATTGATGTCTACCCTCGGTTCCTCGTGAGGATTCAGTGTCACGGATAGTACTGAACACATCAGATCTCCCAGTGAGCTGTCCTATTGCAGATACAGCCTCATTCCATTACCTGTAAAAATATTCCCTCCGTCCACAGTGACACCCCCTACTCTACAGCTGTCCTGTGCTTGTACTCTGCTGAATCTGCAGGGGCGAATGCTGCGACTGCCCTTGTGGCGGATTAACCGCTACCTGCTGTGTTTTCAAGCCTTGCTGCACTCTCTGTGCTTGTTTCTGCTGCATCGTTTGATTCTGAACCAACCCGTCTGAACTATGCTGTGAATACGCATGCAGTTTTGAAGTCCCCCCACTTAAAAATTGGCTTGACTTCTACACATATGAGCAAAGTGCCCTGTCATACCACATGTTATGTTATGTTATGTTATTTTGCATTTATATAGCGCCTTATATACCATTGGTATGGTCTGAAGGCGCTGGTAGGTTGAACGCCCTCGGGAACCGAAGTTTGGGTCAGTAGAGAGAGAAGAGAGAATCAAAAGTGCGTGTGTGCACCAGGTATGTGTGCAGCTGGTGCGGAATTCAGGTGGTAGCTGCTTCTTAGCGGTAGGTGTGGTGGTTGAGAGATCAGGAGTATGTGTTCGCTCTGGCTGGCTTTATCCAGGACGAGTGTGGCTGCGTTAGGCCTGAGGAGAACGCCTGGCTGGGGGGTGTGAAACCAGCAGTGTTTACTTAGAGTGTTGTGGAGTGAGCGGGAGATGTAGATATGAGAACAGTTATACCGAATGGTGTCATAGTATCTCTGTGTTCTAGTTGAGTGGTGATGTAAGGGAGAGAGTAGGCGTGAGGTGTGTTATGATAAGTACTCTTTCAAATGTTCACTGCATTCCAAAACATATTATGTATGTCACGCAGTTCCGAGCGGGCAGGTCCGTTCTATTTATTTTTGTTCATTTCAGGCGTTCGGGATTGTACTACACATTCATGCTTGTCCAACATGCTTGTCCAACATATAGGAGGCCTCCTGATCGGCCCATCCTGCATGCCTTGTTTGTCATTCTGCATATTCTGAAACCCACCTTGATTATTCTGGAAGCTTCCCTGATTATTCTGCCAATTCCCTTGATTATTCTGAAAACCTCTTCCTCAAAATACTCATCTTCCTTGCAGACCAAATCCATTATTGCCCTGATCAAACTGCCTTTGGTTATTCACCTGCAACATATTCATGGTCTGCTGTGATTTCGATCCATCTACACTAGTCAACATTGCCCCTTCAGTGGCATATTTGGACAACTTCTTCTGCACTAACAATGCGTCATCGCTTTTCCTAGCATCATCTTTCTTTCGATTATTTTCCTGCAAGAGTCTGCAATAATGCGCAATGGTCAGCTGCATCTCCGACCACGGTTTGGCTTCCATCCCCACTAACTTCTTGAGCTGCTTCTGTACAGGGTCTGGCAGCTCTTGGTACAATATATGATAGAACAAAGGTATGGATTTTCCCCAAGATTCGTGTGTCTCCAAGGCCCAATGCTCTTGGAAATTCTGAATGTAAACAAGCAGATCCTCCCCATCTTGCATCTTTTTCGTCATTATGGCTTCCATATCGGATGTGTCCAGATACAGTACTCTAAGTTCTTTCCAGACTGCCTATCTACATTTATTGAACGCTGCTCCATCGTGAGCAGTGTTAACTGTAGTAACACCAGCATATCCGGCCCTTGTCCACACGTCATCAGGTCTCTCACCAAGTAAGGTGATCAGGAGACCCCTAATGTTCCCTTTAGCCAATGTACTTCCTCCTGTCATTTTCTCTAGCTCATGCATCCATTTCCCAGTGCCAGATGTTAAACTCAGAAATGTACACCTTAAATGATCCTTGTCCATCTGGGCCACGGTATATACTGTGGTCTGCCCCCCCCTTTTTCTAGCAAGGGAAACTGTGAAGCCCCAAACTCATTCTCATTTCTCATCATTTGTTGGTTCACCGCAGGGACAATATTCCCACATCGCCTTCTTCTTGGCAGCGATCTTAATCTGCTCACATATGCTGGCAACTCCCCCTCTCACCATGGAGTTGCCCTTTAGGACGGTCTGACTGTGTCAATGGGTCTGATGCCCTAGGTACAGGTGCATCCAAATCTGGCCATCGGACTTCCTTATCCATTGAAAAACACCCCTCTAGACCACATACATCCCCTCTCTCTTCCCCACGGAAGGTATCTATGTCTTCGTCTGACATTTCTTGTGCCCATCTTGTGCAACTTTTCTCCTCTTCATCTCTGTTCAGAGTCAGTCTATCTAAAGACAACTCCTTCTGCCGCGTACTGCATGAGGCTCCCTCTGTGTCATATAACTGCGTACTCTCAAGTCGATCGTTTTTTCCCTTTCCCTTTGATTCTTTCTGGGCTTTCATGTCATGATATACTTTATTGATCGCTTCCCCAATGTTCCTAGAGTCAAACTCGCCCTCGAGATTTACTCTAGACGGGCCTGGTTATGACTCGTATTCTGGGAAGAATTCCTCAATGTCCTCCCATGCCACTTCTGGTTCGGGATCCCTTACCTCCTTTTCCAGGTGATCGAGATCGCGTGGTCTCTGACTTCTTTTTCATTCTATGTCATCATCAAGCTCTCTCCGCTTTCTTGCTTCCTTTCTTACCCTGTCTTCCTCTTTTTTCTTCATATGTCTTCTCTTGTTTGCCCTTCGTATCTCCTCATCTTTTCATCTTTAGTTTAGTTTAGTTTCTTTATTTATACCGTGAGCCAAACCCTGAGGTAACTGCCGAGTATAGACATACAAGATAATAACAAGTGCAGTTGACCGCGTTTCATGGTGGTCAACAAAGGGAACGAGTACATTAATTACTGTGTCAGATAGTGGTGGAATTTTTGTTGGTGAGCCAGGACTTTGTATTTGCTCTGAAGGTCCAAAAGGAAGGTTCTGCTCTAAGGTTCAGCAGCATAGCGTTCCATTGTTTGGCGGCTAGGGCTGGGAAGGTGGAGCCACCTGCTTTTTTTAGGGGGAATTTGGGGATGGATAGGCAGTGTGAGTGAAACATTCTGGTTGGTCTGGTTGAAGTGTGTTTGAAGAACTTGTCTGCCAGGTATTTGGGTGCGTCATTGGAGAGGCATTTGTGGACGATGATGAGGGATCTGAGGATGATTCTGTCGCGTACAGGGAGCCCATGGGCATCTTGTCTAAAGCTGGAGATTTGTGAATGTCGCGGGAAACTCAGAGTGGCTGTGAGGGCATTTTTCTGTAGCACCTGCAGTTTCTTCAAATTGCGTTCTGAGGAGCTGAGAAGGAGAGTATTGCAGTAGTCAATTTTTGAAAGCACTTGCGCTCTGGCTAGTGTAATGCAGCTGGAGGGCAAGAGGAAGGGTTTGCATGCATTGATGAGCTTATTTGTATAAACTGTGGAAGAGGCTGTGGCGTTCACCTGTTTTTTGAGCGAGAGTGTGGAATCTAGATAGACCCTTGGGTTTTAATTTCTTTGGCCACAGTGATTAGATTACCGTCTATGTTGATACAAGCGTAACAGGGGTCCAGTTTGTTTAGCCGTGGTTGGGAGCCAACAAGAAGGAGCTCAGTTTTCTCGTCGTTGAGGCATAAGCCGTGTTCTGCCATCCAAGCTTGTATCTCCAGGTAGAGGTTGTTGATCCGTGTGGAATACTCTTCATAGTAACCTGATGGGAGATGAGAGCCTGGGTATCGTCAGCATAATTTGTGTATGTGACACCCAGGTTGTCAAGGCGGTCGAACAATAGCTTAGTGAAGATATTGTTCAAGATGCACAAACCTTGTGGAACGCTGCAGAGGATGGGGATGGGGTGGGCTGAAGCCCCTGGAGAGAAGTCCCGGGTGGTTCCGTCGGCTAAGAAGGATTGGACACAGGCAGTCACCTGGTTAGAGAAAGCAGCTGAGGCCATCAGATGTTCTGTGAGGATCTGATGGTCGACAAGGTCAAAGGCTGCTGAGAGGTCAAGCAGCAGGAGAATGGCTAAATTGCCCTTATCCTTTGCCTCGTCCATCTGGATTTTAAAGTCCAGGAGGGCTGTCTCTGTTCCGTGCCTTGGTCTGAAGCCCGATTGTCTAAGGCCCAGGAGGTTGTTATCTTCCAGGTGTTTCTGGATTTGCAGGTAGACTACGATCTTTAGGATGTAGGCGACAGTGGTAATTGGCCTGTAGTTGGCTGGGGGTTTGGGGTCTAGGTTAGGTTTTTGTAGAAGGGGCATGACCCAGGCCCCCTTGAGGCTGCTAGGGACTGAGCTAGTTTTGAAGGAGGCATTGATTAGGGCTGTTATGAAAGGGGACACATTGTTGGTGCCTTCCTGGATGATGGGAGCTGGGCAGGAGTCCCCTTGGCATCTGGAGGGCTTGAGGCCTTTGATGATGCTTTCCACTTCTTTTGTTGACACCCGGGTAAAGGAGAAGGGGGGGCATGTTGGAGCTTCAGAGGTGGGTGGTGGTGTGGGTTTGCTTTTTTGGCTAGGCTGAGCTTTTTCTGTTCAATTCTGGATTGTAGCATGGACATTTTGTCTGCCAAGGCTTTTTGGATCCTCTCACACCAGTCTGCATCTTTCACGCAGGTTTCTGAGGGTGTGGAGGGGGACTCAAGTTCCCTGAGGATGGTGAAGAGCTCTTTTGTTTTAGATTTTGCATTCTCAATTCTGTTGTCATAGGTCTCTTTTATGGCCCTGAGGATAGAAGTTTTGTAGGTGGTGGCTGCTATCGTGAGTAGTGTTTTGTTGGCCTGGTTGGGTGTTTTTCTCCAAGTGGCTTCAGCCGCTCGTTTGGCGTTCCGGAGGGTTTTAAGCTCTGGGGTGAACCATTTGTTCAGGTGGGCTGCTGGTTTTAGCTTTAGTGAGTTTGATAGGAGCGATGATATCTACTGCTGATTCGAGTATTGTATTATAGAGGTCCGCAAGTTTATCCGCATCTAGGTTGGCGTAGATTGCGGGAGTAAGGATGTTGTGGATTAGAAGGCGAAGGTTCTGCAAGGTGATGTTGCAATTATTCCTGCTCAGGGTTTGTGGGATAGTAGCTGGAGGGGTGTTTGGTTGTGTCTTCCCTTGGATGGAGAAGGAGATGGCGTGATGGTCTGACCATACGATTGGCTCATTTTTAAGTATGGTTGTGGAGCAATTGTGATCCACTAGCCAGTCCAAGTTTCTGCCTTTGTTGTGTGTTGGGGCTGTGGTCCTGAGCTTGAATCCTAGTTGGGAGATGGTATTTTCCAGGGAGAGCGCATTGGCGTCATTGGGATCACCGAAGCCCAGGTTGAGGTCTCCTAGTAGGATGATTTGAGATCCTATTTTGGTATTAGAGGTCAGGAGGCTGGATAGCTCTTCCTTGAATGAGAAGATGGGGCCTGGGGGTCTGTATATGAGGTGCAAAAGGATGGTTTGTGTAGCAGAAAGTTGAAACTTAGCAGAAAGAAGTTCAGCGGACCAGAAGCTGGATGGAGGGGTTATTCTAAGGCCAAGGGATGTTTTGGTGATAAAGGCTACTCCTCCTCCTTTACCTGAGTCCCTGTCATTCCTTAGTATTGAGTAGCCCTCTGGGTTGGCGATGGATAGAGCTGGGCCTGCTGCCTGATGCAGCCAGGTTTCAGTGATAGCCAGGAAATGCAGGTTGTTAGCGAATATGAGGTCTGCGATGCCTTGCGCATGGGCGACCAGTGAACGGGCATTGATTAGAGCACCTTTGATCAAGGGGTGTTCAATTATGCTGATGGGGGCTTTTTGGGTGTTGTCCAAGATTTGTGAAGTGCTGGCTTGGACTTGGTTATGATAAGAATGAGGGGGGGGGGTTTGATGGGAGACCTGGGTGGTAAGAACCATGTGCAGAGTCTCAGGTTTCTGTCCTTCACTGGGCAAGGGTTCCAGGGTGTGGGAGGAGCAGCAAATCGGCGGATCCATTCTAATGGGCTAATGGCGCAGTTTGGCTGGTCGATTTGTTTAATATCTACATACCCCATAGTTGTGGTGTGTGTGGGATGTTAAGGTGGGGGTGATTGAGGTAGTGGTTTTGAAGGGAGGAGGGTAGTGTTATTGGGGTGGAGTAGGGAGAGAGTTGCCATCAAGGTAAGAGTGGTTAAGTAAAGGTTTGCCATGAACAAACTGTTTGTGTCCAGGAGTACAGTCAGGTACAGTTGGCGGGCACAATGGGCTAACTTGATTTGGGGAGAGCAGGCTGGTTCAGTCTTTGTATTCTCTTATCCCTTAACTTCTTTTTCTTCTTCTGCTATTCTTTTTTTTTCTAGCCTTTCCCGGTCATCAATTGCTCTCTGTCTATTATCAGGTTTTCTTTGCTCTTCTGCTCTTCCTTGTTTTCTTAATTGTTCCTCTTGATATAACTGCTCTCGTCTTTGTCTATCATTCCTTTTTGCTCCCTCGTCTTTCAATCGTTACTCTTTTTCTTTATCCTTTTTATCTTGCTCATCTTGATCTTTCCTCTGCCTTACGTCCTCAATGCCTTTACCATTGAGTTTGAGCAAAAGCTGACCACCTATCCATTCGTTCTGTAAAAGCGTTAACTCATCAGCTGTATCTCTTTCTCCCTTCCATCTCTTTACTTCTCTTCCTATATCTAGAGATGTGCTTGCTCGATCACTTCTCTCTTTATCACGTCTCTCCTTGTCGCTCACAACCTTAGAGATTACATCTCTCTCAGTATTTGTCTCTGGACCCTCGTCACTGCTTTGCGTAGGCGACTCATATGCCGGGTTGCTATACCCTCCTGCTGCCTTGAGCTCCCTCAATGGGTATAACCCATCGTCTTTCTTACTTTCGTCTTTTTCAGCTGGGGTGTGGGGAGCAGAGGGCTCCTCACCCCCCTCTTTGCATACATTAAGTATCCATTCTACAGGTGGCAGCTCATCTCGCTCCTCTTGGTACATCTTCCAAAGCTCTAAGCTAGCTTGTCACTTGTCTAGCTTTTTTCCCGTATATGCTGCATGCAAATATGTCATCATATGCTGCAGGACTGCCTTCGACAGTGGCCCTCCTTGTGGCCATGCCATAAACATTTTATCTGTGGGTCCTTTAACCCATTCCGCACTGTACTGTCTAAGCTTAGGTGCATGTTTTGGCAATTGGTTGCAGAGGAGCACAAGTGGAGTAATATCCTCCATTCTCAAATCGTTTATTCTTAACCTGTTTGACACTCACTTGCTTTAATCACAGATTTCAAAAGTACATTTCAGAAGAATAACATAATATGAGCGTGCACCAATCGTTGCAGGCTTCAATCCCTTTAATCACACTTTTTCATTTAATCTTGCTAAAAAACAACCACCAAGTTCAATTTAAATCAATCAATCGATTTTTTCCGCTTATGACGTCATAATTTTCATAATCACATAAAACAAACAGACAGACTTGACCAATCACATATATTCTTCTCTAAAGTCTTCTCTAAGATCTGTCTTGCCCTCTAACATACTCCATATGGAGTTTAAATTAACATCTTTAGATTCACCTTTAATCGAATCCGTCTTCTACGTCATCCGCTACGGGACTCTAGGTTCACATTTTTCTGATACGTTCTTTAAAACGCAGGCTAGGGCATATTCTATTATCGTTGCCTCTCTCACAATACTTTAATGCTTGGCCACACTCAAGTCAATATCCATTCACCGTATATATAACACATTATTCTCTCATTATGTTTATCCTGCCTCCCTCCGTTACTCACTTTTCTCTTCACTCATCAACCATACGTTTTGCCAACTCTCTCCGTTTTTACTCGCCGCTCCCATTTTCCTGTTCTGACCCTCTGGGTCGTATGCCTCTGTTACTGTTTCTTCAACCTTCCGTCCGATCAGCATTCATAGGAGGGGATTCTGTCTGAAACCAGGGAACCCGACGCACACCGCTTGCAAGATTTTTCAAATTACACTAACCACTATCTAAGGGGAGCTTCGCGTCCTTTCAACCGAATGGCAAAGGTCGTTCGATATTGCCGGGCCTTTAAAGTTTACCTATGTCGATGGCTCTGAACCATCCTCTACGCTACCATGTGAACTGGATACCCCAGCCCTTTAAGATGAGTAGCAATTACTCGGGAGATGGACGGGGATGCAGATTTTTATTCATACATTAATAATCGAAATGACTCAGGAAGTTGGCAAAAGGAAAACTGTTTTAATATCAATTATCTTAAACAGGGAGCAAAATGAACATCAACGGATTCGCTCCATCCTTTTACTCAATGCATTCTAGTAAAAACTGAGATCTTATACACAAAACTCATCATCAATGATGCTAACCTGCATATCACTAACGTCATCCTACGTGGAAAACTACAAAAGGCTATGAGTATGGATGATTGGCTCTGAGTGAACATCTAAGTATACGATCCATACTAGTGTAAAAAACTGTGAATATGTGATTGGTTACTTAACATCAGGTGGGGCAACTAAGTCCTCCCCCAAAAATGACCACTATGAATGTCACTAAATACAAAACGTCCCATTGGTTTACACAACTATAGGACCCTTAATTACATAATTACACAGTCCTCTACAATTGGTTGGTACTCTAACCTCCATCAGTACTTTTCCACCTACGTCTAGCAGCATGGAGGCTGGCCATCCATGTGCTGGTGAGCTCGCTTTAGCTATTGCTTCCCACCAATTAGCATATCAATCCATCATCACCTCAATGGTCTACTGCCAATTAGGCTTTGAAGCTCGGTCTTGAGAGTGTTCTTAACTCTGACAAATTCAGGGAGTGAAGGCATGCTCTGCCCTCATGCGTAGGTGTGACCATCTCGTTCGTCCAACTTCATCCTTCCATGTGACTAGAGACCATGGAATCGGACCTCTAGTGCATTTTAATACTATTTTTTAATAGGCCTCTGCAGTCTTCCTTGTCTGGTTCATGCCTTCTGAACAGGAGTTCTGTTCTTTCACACGATTTGTATCCAATGTCAGTCTACTCCTGTTTGATAAGACCTTGGCTTCTTTGGCTCGTTCAGGCTTGTCTGCTGAGATTCACTTTGGAATTCAATTTGCTATTTAACTACGACACTCTGGAAAAGAGGCTTTCTGTGCCTTTTTGTTAAAGTCCAGCACTGCTACAATGCTTAGTGGAAGCATCCATCCTTTACTTGTCCATATGCATATATGTATATGTTGGCGCTTGCCGCAATCTATTCACTATAAAGCTAGCCTCAAGATGACTCTGTCTACTTGCGTTTCTTTTGCATCTGTACACGTGTAACATAGCTTAATGTATTCATCTGTTTCTGTGGCAAAAGCTTCTTCACCTTGATCCCAAGATGTCACTTATCCTTGATACTTTCTTGATGCCTTATAGAATATTTGCATTCTCTGGGCTCTGCATCTCTTCTCGGTATGTCAGTTCAGCTGTGTGTGTTGTTTACTTGGCGATGGCTGGTGACATACCATTCGTCTTGACCCTTCATTTGCTCTGCTTTTTCAGGAATCTCATTTAAACAACCATCATATTTCCTCGTATGCAGGTATGGTTCCCTCAATGGGAATCTTGCCTCTAGGATTCCTTTTTTCCTTTGTTGTTTCAACTGCTCCGTGGATGTCACATACTCTGGTTTCCAACATACAGGCAATAGAGGCAGAATGGTTGAGGTGGGGGTACTTGGCTCCTCCTCTACACATCTAAGGAATGTTGCTATGTCTGCTCTTTGATTCCCTATACAATGAATACGGTACACACTTTAATTTCCACAGAGGTTCAAGAGCAGGATGCAAGGTGCCTCAGTCATCTTGCAACATGTACAACTCGAGGACAATTCCAAGGAAGCTGTGCAACTTTGCGATGGAGATTGAAATGGTTGTTTCCATACCAGGATGACCACATCAAGACTTTACAAATGGAAACGGAACCTAGATGGAAGAGCAAGATGCTTGCGCATCCTGCGGCAGGACAGGATGAGGTGATCATTGAAGAGATGAAGAGAATGAACTGTCCTAATGTGACAGAAATAGCTGGATCACCTGGATATTGGGAACAAACTACATTTTTGATCTATGGATGAGTGAGATCCAAGATGGGATGGGAAGAAGGAATGATGTTCTGTGCAGCTCACCTGCTAAAAAAAGAATATGTACAAGAAGTGCAAAGGGTGAATGATGGGTGTTTAAAGTCGTTGGCTAAACATGCCGAACCATTGACATGGGTAGAAGATGAATCAGGCCCAGTAGTTGTAATCCTGTTTGCTAATGAGACACTGCGCTTCTGAAGACAAAACATCATGTAGGATATAACAAGGCATGCAGAACCACAATTGACATACCAAAGATGGGAGAAGGGTCCTTATGGACAGATACTGGGCTTGTGGATGTAGAGCTTACATTAGGTTGCCCAAGGATTGTGGGAGGGTGGTATGTTCTTTGGTACTCATTCATGTTCCAGCATTAGTGATTCCTTAAATGTGGCTTTTTCTTTAATAGGTTTCTGACTGTATGACTCGACTGGAAACAAGTACCGTCTGGCTCCGTACGCTGGGAAATACCTCTGTATTTCCCAGCGTACGGAGCCTATTAAAGAAAAAGCCACACCGGCATTTCTCTCCTCCTAATGGAGAATCCGTGGATACTACGGTAATGTAGCAGTATGCCTACAGACTTCTAGCACGACCATCTTTCCCACATCTCTAGAGATTGAACTCCATTAAGCTTAAACACCGTATTGACTCCTGTTGAAACTGTCGATGTGAAATATTTTACAGACCCATAATCATGGATCATTCTTCTTATCCTAATGTTTAAAACATAAAAACAGGATTTAAAGTTTTGAATTGCATATAGCCCCTGAAGAAGACAATAACTCTCGAAACGCGTTGGGCAATCCTGTTTGGACCAATAAATCCTGAACTAAAGATCAAGTCACATGTTGTCTTTTGTACTTAAGTGAATATCTATTCTACAACTGTATCTATGTTTTAACTATGTTAGGCAAAAAAACACTTGCTTCAATTAACGCTTGGTTTAAGTCTAACCAAAAACTATACCAAATACCTATATTAGATACGCTTTGAATACTTTGGCTCCATAAGCCCCAGATAGTGTGCAGGGGACGGGAGTTCCCTAATAGGGAACTTACTCTGTTCTCATATTTCCTTCAACCCATATGCCAGGGTTGCTATTTTTCTCCCCCGCACCTTGACTTTAGATAACGTTACAGAAACATAAAAAATAACTCACACAAAAGTCCAGATACATTTAGGTGTGCAAAGGTGTCCTTTTCTCTTTTGATCAAAACTAAAGCAGCCATGTTCGGTTATCTATTCTTGAAAGGAGGGAATGTGCAAAGGATGAGTCATCTCTTATTAAGGTGCAAAGAGAGAACACCAAAGGTGTCAAGTTTTATTCATTTAAGACATTTAAAAACCTGCAAAATGGGCCAAATCGTGGTCTCCTGTCACATGAGCTAAGGATGACAATAGAGTTGAATTTGGAGTCCTATAGTGAGTGCTCCCACTCCTATGCATTCTCAGAGACAAGGATACTTCGCAAGGCCAAGTTCAAAGACAATCTTGATGGCAGAAGGCTTGGGTGATGAGAGATGTTGGGCTAATTCGGTGGGCAGATAGTGTCAGGCTCACCTCTTTGCACCTGGGTCTGAGCTTCCGTGCTACTAAGTGAACCGAATGTCCCAGACATGGCACAAGCATGCCAACCAATTGTAGAGGTCTGCTTAACGAAGGACCTCATAGCTTGAAGACCAATTGAAAACTGTGTACTTAATGGTTTTAAAGATGACATATTTCAGAGGTAGGCATGTGTGGTCCACCTGACAGTGGGCAGCCAATCACAATCCTACGTCCTATGTAATGTATACTTAGATGTTCCCCTTAAGCCTATCACAATCCCTAGTGTCGGAATAAAAAGTATATCATGCCTCCTATTGTAACAAATATATTGATATTGGCCTACGCCAAGCTGCTCGAAAGTCATTTGCGAGATCTGTGTTACAAGGTCCTGACCTTTAATCTATGTAGGCCGCCATTTTAGGTCAAACTGCCATTTTAGGATTTATGTGGAAAAGTCACCCTCGGAGCTAAAATGGTGGACGATGTCATTGCAAAATACAACATGGCTGTCTTGACCTCTGTACATCACTAATGTGTAATCTGCCTGCAGGCTACTTGTTGAGGTCATGAACTGAGACCTCGTCCTACGTTCACCTATGTGTAAAAGGATTACTCGCGAAATGAAACCAATCCACAAGAATGTATTATGATAATGTATTTACACATTGGACAAAGAACATCTGTTTTACTATATTTTATAAATGTTTAAGAAGACCTGCAATACGAAACTTAGAATACACAGTTAATGCATACGCTTATTGTTACATGTTATAAAGAACAAACCAGTTAGAAGCGGTTATTTTAGACATGGCAATGAACCCTAGAAAAGGTAACACATAAAGTAGAATATTAACCCAAAGAGGGGTTGGCCATACCGCTCACAAAATGTATAAAAAGCGAATGCATTGTAATGTACAGCCTCTCACTGAACACACTGAACCACGCTGGAGTTCGTTGTGTTGTACTGAGGGCCAATAGCTATCTTACTTTGCACTGTTTTTGTAATTGTATTTGATAGAGAATAAAGTACTTTGTATGTTCCTTTGAAACCTGCGTTTGGTGTATTTCCTTTTGGGGTACTCAGCCTCGATATTCTGTTTCTCTTTTCACACTAGTAGGTTTTCTATTATTTGCCACCTAATATGACGTTACCTCTGACGTATTTTTAGTATAAAGTCCATGTTTTGTGAAAAGATCGATGAGTGAAAACTGAGCTAACGTCTGTTGATGTTCGTTTGTAACTCCCTGTTTTAGGTAATTGTTAATAAAACAGTATCTTTGCCATCTTGTTGAGTTGGTTTGGTTTTTTGGACTCAGAGTTATTGTGTGAACCCATCCATTGAATGCATGTTCCTAAAGGGCCCTATGCTCAGCTTCTTAAAAATAACACTGGAATACCCTATGCAGAAGAAGGTTTGATGTTACTGTGTGTTAAAGCTTGGTGAAAGAGATCTCAGGTGGGTGTGTTTTGGTCAGGGGGTGGGAATTGCCATAGGGACAAGCGTCTATCCCTACATCCCATATCTCTCCTATTTATACCACAATGCAATCGTTTTAGCAAATAAGTGGCGCTATTGCACCACCTAATAGGCAAAACTAAATAATGGGTGTGTGGTTGCTGTTATAATGGGGTATGTTTAGAACTAAATACCTCCCCTTTGAGTCATTTAAAAGAAATCTCAAAAGTTGAGAGCCCCAGGCGCTGGTCTCGCCCTATGATACAAAACCCATATTGATTAGGTATGTGTTTTGAAGCCCAAAGCACAGGATTTGCCTGGGCTCAAGTGCAAACAGTTTTAAGTCAAACAGCAGCCTCCAGGAAGAGCATCCATGTGAGCAAGTCATACATTCGCAATAGTGGCCTCCGACCCAATATTCTTCCTATATTAGAGGCACAATCAGTAAGTCCCAAAACAGCCCTATCTTTCAGTGTGTTTGATCAGAATATACAGGCATTCTAATAGTACAGGCCACTGATATGAACTTCTTCGGGACCCTGCAGTTCGGCATACTACATGCATGTGAATGTATACTCGCATAGACTTCATACACTGCATTGGCCATGACCAGCAGTATCCCTGTTATTCTGTCATGTTGACTTCCATGTTATCAAGGTAAGATGTGAGCCACTTGATATTTATTGTCCATACCTGCTTTCATTTTAAATGCTGATATAATGAGGACTCCCCGTTTGCTAGATGTTCATACTGAACCCCAAACAGCTGTCTGCTTCCACAGTAGTAACCCAGGACTCATGAACTTTCCATCTGAATTTTAATTTCGTCCTACCTAGGGTTAAAGGTAAAACATCAGATTCTACACATGTATCTGTGGTGTAACTGTGCAGCGTAATGCGTTGCCTCTGCTGACCCACAGGCCACAGGTCGAGAAGCCACTTGCAAGACACAGAAACCCCATTAAACCAGGGCAAAAAAAGTGTCTTCTTTTTATTTGTGTATTACTATTTGTATTGTTTGTGGAAGAAAATTGGCCCTTTCAAACAATCTTTTTTGTGCTCTGCGCTATCTATTGTTGCACGGAACATGGACTTCTGTGTAGGCTGTCTGCTGTGGTGTGATGTGAATTCTCCAATCTGGAACTCATCGAGAGAGGGAAGGGGGGTCATACAGAGGTTTTGACAGGGCTGCCCGTTTTTTTCTCTCGCACTGTCTACAGTTACCAACCACCAGCCAGGGATAAACCCCTGCTCTTTAAAAGGATTCTGCGCTTGTAACTTTTCCACTGAAAGTGTCAGATGGGCCTAATGTGTGCCTTTTCGGTGTCAGGAGGCGGAACCTGAAACGTCAGGGCCTGTTCCGTAGGAAGCCCACTTGGCGCGCGCTCCGCCGGGGCGAGCTGTCTTCTTTCATCCCCAGGAGTCATTAGTAGATGCTCTGTGACTTGTGCTTCCGGGAAGCTTTGGGGTTGTAACCACGGCGGCTCGGTAGGTGGTCCTGGCTCGACTTGTCTCTGTTGCCACAGGCAACGCTTTTAAGCAATGTTTCAGAAGCTGGCGACCTTGCAGTGCTGGTGTTGGTGAAACGTGTTCCTGTTGGAACCTTGGACAGGAACAGCCTTTTACATCATGGTCACGTGCACCACAGCAGGAGCGGATTCAGACAGGCCTTTAGGGTACCTGGCGGTTTCCCCTCCAGAGCTGCTTGTAAAAGTCTGCTATCGCTGCGGGAAGAGTCATTTGGATCTCATGCCCAACCAGAGAGGTGACTAATTCTGCCCTACATCCGGCCAGTAACTGCCCCCCATGTTGACAGATTCCGTAGACCACCGAGTAACTGTGCCTACTGATTTCTGATCACCCATTTGCCTTCTAATGAAAAGTTGAGGGTAATAGTAGAAAAGGCTATTTCCTGCGGCTTACACTTAGCGGCCATCTTGGAAATTCACTTCCAGTTCAGAGCCACAAAGCAGTGCAGTGTGGGTATGCACATCAGCAAGAAAGCTGACATTTCTATCTTCATGTGAGATAACGAGGCATTATAGAGCTAGCCCGCGGGCTGTACCAGGAGTTATGGGCCTTGAAGATCCAGATACATGCCAGAAGGAGTGCTCTATAAAGCTAGGGTGACCAGATTAAAAAAAAAAAAAAAAACTGGACAAGTCTAAGAAATAGAAGTAGGACTAAAGTTAATACAAATAAAACGTCAGTCCTACTTCTATTTGCTGGCCTGTTGCGGGGGGCCAGGAGGGAGTGTGCTCACAGGCACACTCCTCTCATTGGGGGAGAGCGCCTGGGAGGGGGAGGAGATAGGGGCGTGAAAAGCATTTCACGCCCCCATTTGCGTAGGAAGAGTTGTGTGGAACCTAATTTCTGGATTTTGAAATCGTGTCCTGGGAAAATCCGGACGGGGTTTATCAAATAAAAAAAAACCCAGGCCCCCGGGATGGGGGTTGATTTCCCCAGGTTGTCCCGGGAAAACCGGGACGTCTGATCACCCTATTAATAAAGCTCTAATGTGCCTGAGGTGAAGGTGGGTAAAAATGGAAGAAAGCGGTTGGTGGGAACTTGCTAGTTTCTTACAACCTTGCACAATGTAATGCGCTGGCGAGGTGAGGAGTTTAAATTCCAGTTGGACCGCATCTGGTTGTGTGGCCCGCCAAGGCAAGGGAGTGGCCGTTGGGAGTGGTAAAGAACGAGAAGCTCTGCCCTATCTGCCAGGGGCTGCCTGGTGAAGCTTTTGTACAAGGGAGTAAAGCCATCCACCACCCCCATCAACGTAAGGAAAGGAGGGGGGCGAGGAGAGGGGATTCAGGGTGCCCAGGCTGCGTCTATCAGGTGCGGCCCAGGCAAGGTGGGTAGTGGCGCTTGAGCCAGGGGTCTCAGCACAGCACTCCCTGTGATGAGAGGTAGCACCACACAGAGAGCCCTGCACAGCCTCCCTCACATCACAGGAGCGTAGCTTCCCCCTAATTGGCCAATTTCGATGCAATACAGAATTTCTGAGCCATACCGGCTCATATGGCCCACAAATGGCCAATGGGGGAAGTTATAGGACAGTACTGTTTTACAGCCAAAAACCATAAACCATTTAATCCTGATTGCTGAGCATCAGAGAGGTGATGTTGAAAACCACAGACCATCCCATCCCCAGTGGAGAGCATTAGTGTGGTACTGTTTGACATCCTCTTCTTCTTCTTCTTAATTATCGGATGCATGGGCGGACCCACGCAGGCGCTTCCCCATCCTAAAGGATGATGTGCACCAGACCCACCAATCAATACTTAGCTTACATAAACTCACAACTCCTCCCACCGCCCTGTTTGCCTCACAAAATCCAACATCACACTATTCCTCCTCCTGCCTCTCTCCCCTTCACCTCCCAGCAAAGTCTTCCCACTCAGCTCAGCCACACCCAGCGCAGTCAACCGAACCCTCATCAATTCTCTCTCTTCAACATGTCTCTCACACCTAAGCAAAAAATGTCCCACAGTCTCAGGCACCCCACACACCGCACAGTCCCTCGACTCAAGCTTCCCCACTCGAAAAAGATGGTCATTCGGCCCCACATGTCCTATCCTCAACCGATTCAGCATCACTTCCTCCCCCTGACATCCTCATTGTTGGAGCATTGGGGTATGTTTAGCAGGCACCATCAATGTTATGGTGTGTTTAAAAAAAAAAAAAAGGAGCATGACAACTGAAATGTGACAGTAGACTAGGCCATTGCAGGTAATAGGACATACACAGCACAGCACCACATACTAGCCATCAGTGAAATTTCACTTCCGTATCAATGCTGCACTTCAATGCATCATGGGTATGCAAATCTGAAAAGCTTGTTTTTTTGCTACATGCAGAACATTTTCTTTATGAGGGGAACTGATGGACCTGGTGGATGATCACACCCATGGCATTCACTGAAATGTAATTTAGGGCCCTATTCCTGGAATTTCTAGCACTGGAGATAGCGTACTTGAGCGGCAAACTGCACGAGAATCCACATTCGTTGATTCATGGAATCGCATGCACTGTACATTTCCTGGACTTGCGTGGAGTTTGCGCCGGCTCGGCATGTCTCTGTGAGCCGTCGAGGGCCTTGCCTGAGAATCCATGCAGAGCGTGGACATGGCTTTCACAGAGTGCTGGGAAGGGGGCGGAACACCAGAAATAGGGAATAACTTGCGAAAATGTGGGCATTCTTAGAACGGCCTACTGGCAGTCCCTCGCATGCCCACAATTGTGTGGCATGAGATGTATTCATGGATTTGATCGCGCAACCTCTCGGACGGGAAATGGCCATGCAAGTCCTTCATACTATCCGCCACCCGAAGGTAGGCGTAAGTACACTTGCGGATAAGATTCGCAGCACGAAGGTGGGGTTGCATGTTTTCGCGGTTCGTGTATGCAGCCGGGGTTCCAATCTAACTTTGGGGTGTGCGTACAAAGTTTAGTGGGGTGCAGGAACGGTTTATGGGGGTTCGCATGCAGATTTCCCGAGATATTACTGAGTTACGATTTTTTATACGCATGTTGTCGGGGTGCCAACTACAGTTACAGTTACAGAGGATGCTGCCAGAGTACCTGAGATGCAAGCCTGCTTACGGGGGACACCACACTCTGTTTGAAGGGTGCGTGTATTTGCGCCCAGGGGAGCGCGCAAAGGTAGCTGGGGATGGCACGCAGATTTCCCGAGATATTACTGAGTTACGATTTTTTATACGCATGTTGTCGGGGTGCCAACTACAGTTACAGTTACAGAGGATGCTGCCAGAGTCCCTGAGATGCAGGCCTGCTTACGGGGGACACCACACTCTGTTTGAAGGGTGCGTGTATTCGCGGCCAGGGGAGCGCGCAACGGTAGCTGTTCTGGCTGTTTTTGCTTTGCGCGTGGGCGTGTCGGGCACCCTACCAGCCGCGACTTGCGATTACGGCTACTTTGTGCTTTAAACTACATGAATACGCTGGGATCGCATTTTTCTTTCTGCACACAGGATAGCGCAGTACACTCGGCGCGTGGCCCTTGCAGGTTTTCTGCGCACATTTCCATGAATCGGGCCTTTAGTGTTTTATTTATACTGTGCCAGCTACAACCATAGTGGTCTCCTGGCACTAAGACTTCTATAGAGATCATATTGGGCCCATGTACGAGTAGCAAGTTTGAGTAATCGGGGGTTCTGATTATCAGCATTCTCCTTTGCACCCTGGTTTCCACATCTGGTTTCATTCAAGATCCCAGAGGCCATTTTAGCCAAACTGTTTGCTACGTACTCTCTCGCTGCCAACATCAAGCTGTGTCCAAGCCACTGCATATTGTGCAAAGTGTTGAGGACTTGTCCACTGCCCCCATTTGCTCTATTCTTTACCATGAGATTATATCTGGGCCTATGATTATGTAATGACTGTGTATTATTGATATTATTATTATGATATTTATTGAGCGCTGACCTAGCTTTGAGAAGCAACGGAGCACTTTACAGATGTATACAACATTACAGATGCATAACGGAGTGCTTTACAGAGGTATACAATATTACAGATGCATAACAGAGCGCTTTACATAGGTATACAACAGTACAGATGCATAACAGAGCGCTTTACATAGGTATACAACAGTACAGATGCATAACATAGCGCTTTACAGAGGTATATAACATTACAGATGCAAAACGGAGCTCTTTACAGAGGAATCCAAAAGTACAGATGCACAACGGAGCGCTTTACAGAGGTATACAATATTACAGATACATAACGGAGCGCTTTACAGAGGTATACAATATTACAGATGCATAACGGAGCGCTTTACAGAGGTATACAACAGTACAGGTGCATAACATAGCGCTTTACAGAGGTATATAACATTACAGATGCAAAACGGAGCTCTTTACAGAGGAATCCAAAAGTACAGATGCACAACGGAGCGCTTTACTGAGGTATACAATATTAAAGATGCATAATGGAGTTCTTTACAGAGGTATACAACAGTACAGATGCATAACAGAGCTCTTTACAGAGGTGTAAACAGTACAGATGCATAACAGAGCTCTTTACAGAGGTGTACAACAGTACACATGCATAACGGAGAGCTTTATAGAGGTATACACCAATACTGATGCATAATGGAGCTCTTTACAGAGGTATACAACAGTACAGATGCATAACAGAGCACTTTACAGAGGTGTACAACAGTACAGATGCAAAATGGTGCTCTTTACAGAGGTGTACAACAGAACAGATGCATAACGGAGTGCTTTATAGAGGTATACAGATGCATAACAAAGCTCTTTTCAGAGGCAAGAATAGAACATATGCACGGCGTAGGTTACAGAGGGGCACCGAGAAGGGGTACAGCTGTACCGGGTGGCGGGGAGGACAGAGGCATGCAGCGTCTAGCGAGTCAGGTGGCACAAGGCGCGACGTGATGGCCTAGGTGTTGAGGAGGCGAGTCTCCTTGAAGAGGTGGGTCTGGAGTTCTTTTCTGAATTGCAGGAGCGTGGGGGCGAGTCTGATGCCGGCGGGGAGGAGGTTCCATAGTCTTGGGGCATAGGCAGAGAAGGCTTGTTTTCTGGTACTTTCCTTTCTGCAGCGGTGTATTCGTTGTACTTTTTTGTTCTTTTGGCATCTTGACTGACAGCATACCCCCCTACCACCGACACTACCACCTCATGCCTATCAGTTAGCACATCAACAATAACAATCCACATACGCACATGCTTGGTTCGGAGGATCTAGCGCCTGAAGTCAGTACGATTGTGCTGCTCTACGCGTAGAGTTGAAGCTGAGATGCAAGTGAAAATGTTCTATTTCCTCACGCCTTCCCCTCCACACAAGGAACTCGCTCCCCCTTCTCCAATTCCCCATCTTTCCATTGATGTATATTTACAACAGGAGTAAGCCGCTTAATTACCCCCTCATCCCCACAAGCGTGCTACCCAAAGGGTTTTTCTCAGGCGTGAGACTCACCTTGGGGAATCTTAGCGCCTTAAAGCCAAGCAACTGCAAAATCTTGTTGAACTATCTGCCACTCAAATTAAGAAAACAATCAAATGTACATCAACGTGATTGCATTGCGCCTGCCTCTTCTGTTTTGTGCCTAGGGTTGATTGGCACTCTTGTGAGGTAAACAAGGCACTCCTGGCACCCATAATGAGGATGGCACCTGGTGTCCTGTCAGGAAGTGGAGGCTGACCTGGACCCAGCCTCATGGAGGACCGGGACTGGTGAGGAAACTCCCAATTTCCCAACAGTCTCCGCCTGCGCTGTGCTCAGACACCCTATCAAGCAGGCAAGGAACACACCAGTGCTTTCGCCTCCTGAACAACCAGGTCTGGAATAAAGGCGCCATTCTCTTAACTACTGTCGGGACACTTCTGGGGGGCGCCATTTTGGCTCTAACCCTTGCTGCACACGACACGTGCAGAACATGCTAGCCAAAGACAACGTTTACAAAGCACATTATATAGAATTACCTTTGTTTGGAGTGACGTGACGACATGTGTCCTGTCCGTGGAGCTAAACAGCCGGATTAAGAGCGGGAGCACCCGCTCTGCACGTGTGAAAACACACAAAACACACAACTCCTTGTATGTCATCATTTCCCGCACGCCTCCCTCCGCCGCGAGCCAGATGTTCATTAAACGTGAGCCCCCCTACTTCAAGGAGGTACCGATATTGCGTCGAGTTCACGCCTTGTAAAGCTCTGAAGTGGCCCCCACCGACCCCGACCCCGACCCCGGTGCGGCGCGTTAACACTTCGGAAACTGCGCACGGTCGCTTTGCGGCCTAGTCGCCCTCCCTCCACACAAGACCCCTCGGTGCAAGAAATTAAAGCAGGGGACACCGCAAATGCTTTACGAGGTGAGACGCGAGAACCCTCCAGTGGAAAACTCCGGGGTTTTTATGAAACTCTGGGGGTATTACCTCACTGGGCCTTCACTAAGGACAAAGGGGGGATTTAGAGTGGCCGGGAATGCGCACACCGCAACCTGCCCGGCGCTAATGGCTTCAGCACTGTGTCGTTGAGGTGTTGCCAAGTCCCACCGCTTGAAAGGTGCCCAGTAGGTCTTAATGCTCGTTAAACCTTGGGCTCAGGACTGAATGAGGGAGCGAAGGCTGGTCCAGCAGAGGCGGAAGACTCCCAGCGAGCAAGGGACAATGCGGGCTCCTGAGCAGAGCTCAAGTACCGCCAGCAAGGATTTCAGGAATGTGCCTTTTGGACGGTGGGAATGTCTTTTTTTTGCTTGCTTCCTTCCTCTTTCAGTTTCTATGATTTAAAAAGAAAGAAAAAAACTGAATGCCGACAGGAGGCGGTAACAATGGAGGCGAGGTAATCTCAAGCAGGTGTGTAGGCCCAAGGGATAACCAGAGTGGTTTGCCCCCAGGGGTCTTCCCAAGACAATCCATTTATAACGCAGCCATTGGGCAGCGTGGACCTGGTGGCGCGAACCCCTGCAAGGCCACAAGGACCCAACTCATTCGCTTCCTAGCGCTTGGTTCGTGGTTGGCGCTACACCCCAAGGGCAGGTATGCAGGCTTAGAAAAGGCAACTAAGCTGTCATGTTCTGACATTCCGTGCTATTGGCCGGACACACACACACACACACACACACTCACACTCTCGTCTCTCTCGCTCTGTCAGTTGTGTCTGAGAGCCCATTACCAGAATTATGCAGGAAGTGGGTACAGCGCCATAAAATAACTCGATAAACATCTCCCTCTCTCCAATCACCAAAGGCCTATTTGCTACAGATGGGATTCTTATGTTCTGTTCTTCTGCTGTTGCCATTGTACCCTTGGTGTCTAGCTAACCCTTTCCATTGGCTCTAAACCTTGCGATGCTTTTGGGGCAACCCCTTGACCAATACCCTCTTTCTTCTCAGCACATTCGCCAATCCACCGGGGGTCACACACTTAGCGCTTATACATCTCTTGTCACACACCAAGGCCGTGGACACAACCACTTTCTCACAAAGGTCCAGCGTGTCTCCTATTCCAAGGCAAGCCAACCTTGGGTCCATCTCCAGAGGTAGACCAAGTACTAGGCCAATGGCTCCCAATTATTTTCAGATTCCAAGGCGAGCCAACCTTGGGTCCATCTCCAGAGGTAGACCAAGTACTAGGCCAATGGCTCCCAATTATTTTCAGATTCCAAGGCGAGCCAACCTTGGGTCCATCTCCAGAGGTAGACCAAGTACTAGGGCAATGGCCCCAATTATTTTCAGATACCAAGGCGAGCCAACCTTGGGTCCATCTCCAGAGGTAGACCAAGTACTAGGGCAATGGCCCCAATTATTTTCAGATACCAAGGCGAGCCAACCTTGGGTCCATCTCCAGAGGTAGACCAAGTACCAGGGCAATGGCTGCCATTATTTTCAGATTCCAAGGCGAGCCAACCTTGGGTCCATCTCCAGAGGTAGACCAAGTACCAGGGCAATGGCTGCCATTATTTTCAGATTCCAAGGCGAGCCAACCTTGGGTCCATCTCCAGAGGTAGACCAAGTACTAGGGCAATGGCTGCCATTATTTTCAGATTCCAAGGCGAGCCAACCTTGGGTCCATCTCCAGAGGCAGACCAAGTACCAGGGCAATGGCTGCCATTATTTTCAGATTCCAAGCGAGCCAACCTTGGGTCCATCTCCAGAGGTAGACCAAGTACCAGGGCAATGGCTGCCATTATTTTCTCCCAGTAACTTACATTCCTATAGAAAGTGAAAGAGGGCGCTGTCCCCTGCGCATCAAAGGCAGTGTGGACTGCGGGGCTATAGGGACTTCATTTAAGCCTTGTCTGGAATAGGACTCTCTAAGTAACATTGTAGCTGAAGTAGCATGAACTCACTTAAGAACCCCAGCTCTGGGGGCCCCATAAGTGCCTCCCTCCCATCTTCGCCTGCCATGGATCCCAGGCCAGTTTCCCGCTTACCCCAGAGTTCATCTGACGCAGGGGCTGCAACTCAAGGCCCAGAATTATGTTGTACAAAGGGTCGGATGGTGTCTGCAAAACTACTTCTCCTACTAAGCTCGCCCCAGAGAAGGACGGCCCGGGAAATCGAGACACCCCTGAAATTGTGATGGAGGAGTGTGCAGCAATAGACCTGTGCCTCCTAGGTATATAGCGCCCACTTGTATTATGGGATATCCAAGCTATAACATCCTGCAGCCTCCCCTTCCACTGATCTCTGTTAACCCCAACATTCTTGCACAGCGCTCTGTGGGGGGGTGAGCTGTGTTAACCTAAATACAGGTGCAAGCACTTAGCAGTATTAGGCTCGTAAGCACTATCACTGGTGAAACAGGCCTCTAGTGAAACTCACCACCTGCACACTAGCCTGAGACCGTGTAACTGACAGGTGTTCAGCCGCGCATACGCTGCATAATGTAGCATAAAACTAGCATGGCATGGCATGGCATGGCATAGCGCAGTCTTGCATAATGCAACGCAGCCTAGCGTGCACTTGCTTTGCAGAAAGGAGCTTAACAGTAAAGCATTACATAAAACAACAGAGGGGGCAACCTCCTGACAGCAAGAACAGCACCCCCATTCTAGCACTCAAAGCTGCCCTCAGGCAGTATCTCCCCGCCCTCGAAGGTGCCCCTTCACTGGCCCTTCTCCATAGCCACTCCTCATCTGTCACCGCCCCACTCCCACCTGTGCATAGTTGCACATCATTGCAAGCCCATGGAAACCATGCACATTCTGCAAACACCCTTCCTGTTAGTATATGCGGCCCTCCAATCCAGGCTCCAGGTTCCTGCCTCAGCTAGATTCCAATACTATGGCAAAGCGCCTTGTGCACAGCGTTTATGCTCAAAGCGCTGCGTGACCTAAGATATACCAACAAATACCAACACGTAGAAATACAAAAGCAAAGAGCCTCATTATAAGTATTGAGGTAGCGTTAACAAATGCTGCTAATTCAATGTTTAGGACTGAGGGTAAATCGGAGTAGAAACACCAGGCTCTTGGCTGGAGTCAGGTAATTCCCGCGGAATAAATAAGGAATTATCGCTGGCGGAATTTCTACAGGCACTGATTCTCGCATTGCCCATTACAGCGATGCATTTGGTGATTTACCGCGATTGCAAGTTGCGGTAACTGTTAGAAGGTGTGTATTTCCAAGGTGTAATCCTGCCAAACTCGTAATGTCGATCTTAGTGAAAGCCCACATGGATTCAACTGTTGTCGGGTCTACAAGCTCCCGCAAAGGTGCGACGATGACAAGTACATGGACTGAACTGTGTGTATGCACAGGTGTTATTGACTGATAACCAGACAACCAGGATGCCGAGGGAGCATTTGGCAAGCTTTTCTCCCTCTTGCCTGCTTTTTCCCTCCCACAGGATGTCTACTCCCTAACCAATCAGGAGTCAGGTTACTAGTAGAGCGAAGGATTGGTGGAAACTCTTAAGAGGTAAGGGCAATGTACAAGCTCCTGTACACGTGGGCTGTATCATGAGATTCTACGGGGAAGGGACTGAGGGAGCCCTGAGGGAGTCCGGAGCATATGAGGTGTACTAGACCAGAGCTGATCTGAGTGCACAAGACCGCCCTCAAGGGTGGCAGTGCTAGCAGGCCCAGTGGGGGCAGTAGTCTCCCTCCGATGTGGGACAAGGAGGAGGGTGGGCGGCCTGGTAAGCCTTCCTACACTTGTTGTTCCCGCACTTGCCCGATCTGAATGACACAAGGCCAAGTAAGATCCTTTGTCTTGTCCTCCCTCTGTCTTCCCTCCCTTGCCTTGTCGCGCCTAGAAACACTTATGTACAGGTGCGTTATAAATGACTTATCCTATCATAACACTAGAATCGTGCCCCTGGTTGGAAGGAGAGTAGACGGACTGATGAGTAGGGACCACACACAGCACGTTGGCAGTGTTGAGTAGGAATTTGAGGTCCGATTCTGGGAGGTAAGTCACCCTTCTAGCTCTTGTAAGGTGAGTCTTCCATGATTTCCTTGTATGCTGGGAGCCCTGATTTGCCCATCTCCACATAGTGGGTCTCACTACGGGTTTGTCGCCTGAAATCCTGGTGCTACCGGGACATTACAAGTCCTGGCGGTCCAGAACGTCAGCCCCCGGAAAGTGTAAGTCCCCATTCCCGTGGAGTCCCACAGGGCACATTAGCACCAGCACCATTTGGAATGGTGCCAGTGCTTCCGTGAAAACCATGGATGCAGGCGCCGGTGCCCCTGGCAGGGGAGACCTGCCAGAGGCACCGGCCCCTGCGGTCATACTTGTAGTCTGGCGGTCCCGAAAAGGGTGCTGGTATGCTGCTAACGGCACCCTTATTTCTGGACCTCCAGACTTGTAATGAGGCCCAGTTTCTTTAAAGAGATGTAGAACATCCCCTGTAAATCTGCGCCCAGATACCCTTGGTTTAGGAGGCCTATATAAATAAATAAATAAACAAACAAACAAATAAATAAATAAATAAGAGCACGGAATGGTGTGATCTAAAAAACCTTAACTTGCCAAACACACCTCCTTTCTGCTGGGCACCTAAACATGCGACAGGTAAATGTGCTGTGTCAAGTGCACACCTTTGGGAACTGATGAAAAGTAAGGGCTGATAAATGAGAACTGTCATTCCGGAGAGGAAAGCGGAGTAAAGTGAGAAGTGATGCAATGCAATGTAAGTGGGCTTTGCATACTGCAACTTCTTCCATCTGGGTGCTCCCTTTTGCCCTACAAAAGTGAGAGATGGATGTGTTTGAATGAATTCTGACCACTATCATTGCTCTTGGCAGTCTGCCATGCCATCATTTTTAGCCTGTCCGATCCATTACAGAGAGGGGCCGGTCTTGGGCCTGCTATCAATGTCTGGTACCTAAGGTTGCCCACGTCAATGTGGTTATGACTCAATTGAGAGCTTCTATCCATCCCTTTTTAGTGACTTCTAATGATAATATGTTATAATTGGTTATATATATTGCAGAAACAATACGGAACATCCTGAATATTTGCAGTGACACAAACAATCCTCCCATCTGGATCCTTCACACACTTCATTCCAGTGATCGGCAGCTTCCTTCTAAACAGAATACACACGCCCCTAGAATTAGTAGTGAAAGACGCACAGTAAACATCACCAACCCACTCCCTTTTCCATTTATCTATATCTGCATCTAACAGATGAGTCTCCTGAAGCATTGCGACATCCACTCCTATCTCCCCTAGTTTACTCAAAATCACCTTCCTCTTGACAGCACAATTTGCACCATTGACATTCCAAGATACCACCCTGAAATTCCTCTGATCAGTGTAAGACATGAGTAGATCTCGTTTCCCAACCCTTGCGATGAATTCACATGACACAATACAACCTAAACCTATAGCCAACATAAAAAACAAAACAAAAAATATAAAAACCCTCCTGGGCTCGAACCACCCAACCCTCCAGAACATCCCTTCCAGCTTCACCAATGGGGGTGATGGTAGTTTTTTTGTAGCTGTAGCGCAGCTGTTACAGAATATACATGCAATTAATGTAATTGTGGGAGGGGACTTTAGTGTTGTTCTGGAACCTGAACTTGATAAAAGTGTGGGGGGTGCGGACAGTGCCAACAATCTGAAAAGAACAGCATTGAAGAGGCTAATAGCTGAATGGAACCTCTCAGATGTATGGAGATTGCAGAACCCTTCATTGAGACAATATACATTCTTCTCTTCAAGGCATAATGTTTACTCGAGGTTTGACCTCCTTCTGACCTCTGGCCTCTGTATGCAATCATTCCAAAGGGGAGACATCAAAACACTACTTATTTCGGATCATGCTCCGATCGCCATAGACTTACAATTGGCCTTCCCTGTTCCGAAGTCTAACACCTGGCGCATGAATGTCACCCTCTTAGACGATGATGAAATCGTGGACATGATAATTCAAGAGGCGAGATTCTTTGTATCTGTGAATTGGACTGGTGAAGTCAGGGTGGAGTTTGTGTGGGAAGCCTTTGAATCGTATATGAGAGGTATGCTGATTGGTTTGTAAAGCAAGAAAAAAAAATAAGAGATGCAGAAGTGAAAAAGCTTAATGATGAGATTCAAGATCTCGAGAGGGGTAATATGCAAAACTTTTACAGTGAAACTTTTAGAGTATTAAAGCTGAAAAAAGAGAGATTGGAAGATTGGTATTCTTCAAAGGCTGAGTGGTTGCTTTTTAGAACCAAAAGCAACTACTTTGAAAGAGGCGAAGAATGTGATCAGCTTCTTGCTCATCGGTTGAGGGTCATGGATAATGGCAGATCTGTTAATGCAGTGGAGAGACAGGATGGGGTGGTGACTTTTGATCCTATGGAGATTAATGCAGCGTTTCAGTCATACTACAAAACCCTGTACACTTCAGAAACCAATTTATCTGAGCGTGAAATTTGTCAATTCATTGAGGACTGCCATTTGAAGAAAGTAAGTTCGGAATCTTTGGAGTGCATGGAAAGAGAATTGTGCGTGGAGGATCTCAGGACGGCAGCTTGTGCGTTGAATTCTGAGAAATGCCCAGGTCTGGATGGACTACCAGGGGAACTTTATAACATTTTCCCGGAAGGGGTTTTTGAATTAATGCTAGAAATGCTGCGTTCATCTTTGAGGGATGGGTGCCTTCCAGGTTCAACAAGGCACGCTTCAATCTCTGTTTTTCTAAAGCAGGGACAACCACCAGTGAAAAATGGCAGCTATAGGCCAATCAGCTTACTGAACACTGACAAGATTTTAGCCAAGGCATTGGCTTTGAGGATTGAAACTTCTCTAATGGATATTATAGATGTAGGTCAGTCTGGGTTTGTGAAAGGAAGACATGTATCAGATAATATGAGAAGACTGTTGCTGACTCTATATGAAAGCAGAGAACACCAGAATGATGTGGTAACGTTGTCATTGAATGCTGAGAAAGCTTTTGATCGTATTGAATGGACATATCTTTTAAGTACATTGAAAAGATTTGGATTTGGAGATAACATGATCGGATGGATAAGACTGCTATATGCACACCCAACTGCTTGTGTTCGGACTAATGGCATGAGCTCTGGCGTTTTTGAGCTTGAGAGAGGCACGAGGCAAGGCTGTCCATTGTCACCGATTTTGTTTGTAATCGCTATGGAATTGTTGGCTGTGAGGATAAAAGAGGCGGATAGAATTGAAGGAGTACACTATGGTGCAGCCTACCAGAAAGTTTGCTTATATGCGGATGACATGTTGTTGGTGGTTCAGAATGTGGACAGCTCCATTGCTGTGCTGATTGAGTTGATTGGTGTGTTCAGCAGGGTATCCGGATACAAGATCAATTGGGTCAAGTCGGAAGCGCTGCCGGCATCAACCGCATGCACTGTTTTGAGGATGAGGAGCTTTCCATTTAAGTGGTGTCCGAGTAAGATGAGATACCTTGGGAATTGGTTAACAAATGATGTCTCAAAAATTATGGATGTCAACATTTCACATGTGATTCAATCTTTGGAGCTTGACTTGAAGAGATGGAGTGCGCTTAAATTGAGTCTCTGGGGGAGGGTGAATGCCATCAAAATGACATCGACACCACGTATAAACTATGTGCTCAGTGTACTTCCCCTGGACGTTAAAAAGGGGTTTTGGAAGAAAATTGAGAGTTTAATCCAATCTTTCCTCTGGGAGAACAAACAGCCACACCTCAGATTGTGGAAATTGCAGCTACCCCAGGACTGTGGGGGTTTAGGGGTTCTGGATTTTGAAAATTACCATTTGGCCTTTGGAGCCAGGCATCTGGTTCCATTTATTGAAAATTCGGAGGATGTCTGGACGCTGGCTGAATCAAGTCGTTCATCTCCGTTGCCGCCTAGGGCCATGCTGTCCACGGTGGATGGATCTGGATATCGGTCATTTCCTCCAACAAAATTCCTGATAACTTGTTGGAGGGAGCTATGGAAGAAGAGTAAGCGCAAAGTATGTGATGATGATTTCATCCCAATCTGGTTGAATACAGGAATACTGTTGAATGGGAGGCCGCTATTGTGGTTGAACTGGCTCCTGAGTGGTGTACTATGGCTGAGCGATCTGATTGAAGACGGCAAATGGATTATCTATAAAAGACTTACACAAATTAAAGTTCTCAGAGACTGCACAATGGGAGAATACAGGAAATTGAGAAATTTACTGCGGAACCAAAGTGCATGGCAGTTATGGTTGCCTGAATATAAGGCAAGAGGTGGTATGGCTTCCAAGGTGTATAAGAATCTGGGCCAACAGCATACGCCAGCAGAAAGATTATTATCTAAGTGGTCTGAGATCCTTGGCTTTGATATGTCTGTGGAGAGTTGGAGGTTTCTTTGTAAAAATGTGAAAATGTGACCCTGACTTCCGTTAATCTGGGAGAGCAATGCCGACAAATCAAAATTCTTAATAGAGTGTTTTGGACTCCCCAAAGACTTCATGCGAGAGGGATGATTGATTCAGAGGCTTGTTGGAGGTGTAAACATGCAGTTGGTTCCTTTGAGCACATGATCTGGGATTGTTATGAGCTAAGGACATTTTGGAGGAATGTTACTGAGAAGATTAATGAGGTTCTATTGTTGCAAGAAGATTTTGACTACAATACTATCATCTTGGGTAAGGATGATAAAGTGGAAGTACTCACTTATTCACAGAAATGCTGTTTTTTCAGGGCTGCAAATTCAGCAAAGAAAATCGTTTTGAGAAAATGGAAATGTGATGAGAGGCCGACCTGTTCAGAATGGGTGGAGGACTTAAGGCAGGTTTCCAGGATTAAGAAGGTTATTCTTCGCAGAAACAAAAAAATGAAATTGTTTGATGAAATGTGGGGTAGATTTTTGGGAGACATGTAATGATAGGTCGGTCTGTTTTACATTTTTTTCTGTTAAGGTTGGGGATGGTAGTGGGTGTGTAGATTTTTTGCGATGAATTCTACAGTTACAATACTGATAAACTTGTTGTTCTGTAAAGTTTTATGTAAACTTCAATAAACTTAATAATAATGAAAAAAAAATTGGTTATATATAATTCACAAAATGTGTTATTTTAGCTGCTTGAACATCACATCTCTTATGACATAGCCTTAACTATTCTAATTAGTGTATTTAGATTTGTTTTCCTATGGCTTTGTAGCATTGCGCCATTTTTTGCTGTGTTTTAACCTTTTTTAGTGATTTTACATGATTGTCTAATATTGATTTAATCTTTTTAATTTGCCTGTTGACGTAGGGAAACTGGAAAATTAACTTGTGCACGTATTCACTAGTAACAAAGCTTGCACTTTTTGCATCTAAACCACTGCTTCATGTAATACACGACAACGGAGGTTACAGAAACTGCAATCCCCACCGAATTTATAGTTTCAAGTCACTACTAATTGACACATCAGGCGCGTCAGCGCCGGCGTGTCGGACACAGTTTGTGGTGGTTCATGGCAGGTGAGTAAATCCCATCCCGCCAGTCCACATTCGTCTCTCTCCCTGTCTCCCCCCAGTCAAATCCCATGGCGTTTTGCTGTGACCTTGTTTCCTCAATTCTTGAACCTTGCAATAATCATTTACCGGCCACAGCTATTCAGGAAATACAAACTCCTGTCTTATTAGATCAGAACCTGCCTGTAAACTTGATTCTGCAGCCTACTGATGCAATTTGTCATACGCCGGTACACGCACCATGTACTGATATAATCAATATCTCCCTCAGTAAGCATACTCTGAGGTGTATACTATTGAATACAAGATCACTGGTAAAGCATTGTCATGAAGTAGCAGATTTCATTCTCAAACACCAAGCAGACATCTGTGCTCTGACTGAGAACTGGATCCACGATGGCGCTCACCACTCCCTCCAATTAGCAACTCCTCCTGGCTCTTCTCATTTACATGTGAATAGGCAGGACAAGAGAGGTGGTGGAGTAGCTGTGATTTATAAATCTACTATTAAACTACATGCATCGAGTTCTCCTACATTGTAGCCTTGACTTTGTATCAACCTTAAACATTGTACTTCTATACAGACCCCCCCATGCACACTCCCATGTTTGAAGAACAACTATTAGCATTCATAGGAAACTTTTGTAAACCACACTCTCCTACTATTATCTTGGAAGATTTCAATCTCTGGGCAAATGATCCCACGGACTGTGACACGATATCTCTCTTGGAGTCTCTGCAAATTGCAGACTTTCATCAACATGTTGTGGCCCCTGCCCATTCAGGGGGTAATACCTTGGAATGGGTTCTGTCAAAAAATCTCTTGACGATGAATCTTAAGGTCCAGAACTGTATTTTGTCAGACCATCTTCATGGTTTTTTTAAATTGACCCTCAGACCGCACCAATCTGTGACCAGCAGTCTCCTCTGCCTATCCCGAAATCTGCGAAAGGTCACCCACGAAGCTTTTCATTCTTTGGTTCTGTCTTTGCTACCCTCTCTTGAGGAAAACACGTCTCTTGATGATTTCATTTCTGGCATTAGATCGGCTGTGGACCATGCGTTTGAGACACTGGCCCCATTGAAATCCTCACAAAGAAATAAACCCACTATCCTCAACATCCCCTTTACGCCTGAGGTTGTCGAGGCTCGAGCACATAAGCGCAAATTAGAATGCATTTGGACTAAACATCCAACAGAAATAAATCATAATGCTCATAAACATGCAGCCAAAACGTATACATCTACTTTTATTTAAAGCCAAAGAATCTCATTTAAATCTTAGGATCTCAGGAGCCAAATCTCGGCCTAAAGAGCTCTTTGCGATTCTCCAGGAAGTCAAGGGTTGATGCAGTCCCATCTCCGCTGCACCTGCAGATACTATCTGCTGCCAAGGCAACCATGACAGTTCCACAAATAAAACACTCAGACACCAGGAGAATATAAATGCTCAAGTAAATCTACTATCTATTCACGCGCATCCTACTACTAAAGAGGTTGCACTACCCACTATTGATTCTCCCTCTTCTGCCCCTAAATCAGTCTCTATAGATGAGGTCATGGACCTGGTTTCTAAACTCAAACCCACCTCTGGCAAAGGGGACATCTTCCCTGCATCGCTGTTCAAAGAGTTTATTTCTACATTGGCTCCCTGGGTATCCAGATTTGTAAACCACTCATTTCAAGAGTCATATGTACCGAAAGATATTAAGGAGGCGTGGGTCACGCCCCTGCTGAAGAAGGACAATTTGGACCCGACAGAAGAGGGAAATTATAGCCTATATGCAGTATCAGACATTTGGGGAGAAACACAATATTCTTGCTGTCCAGTAATCCGGTTGTCGCCCTAATCATGCGACTGAGTCGGCGTTGCTGGATTTGAAATCACATATTGCCAGTCTTATTGATGAGGGTAACACAGCACTGCTATTTTTATTAGATCTATCTGCCACCTTTGATCTTGTTGATCATCAACCCTTGGTGGATAGACTATCTACAGTAGGCCGATGCTCCCCTGCGGCAACAGCATGGTTCAGATCCTTGCTGGGCCCAAGCAATATGAATGTCACCAAGGACAATGCTCACTCCAACAGCTCAGTCCTTATGTGTGGGGTGCCACCGGGGTCCTGTCTTTCCCCATTACTTTTTAATGTATCCTCGAGACTCCAGTGTGTTCTCCTCTCTTCCAAGGGCATCTATTGTGCCAACTACGCCGATGATACACAGATCGTAAATTAGGTTATCTGGTCTATACATCGACGATTCGGAACTCATTAAATATATTTTTACCCAATTTCAAAACTGGATGGCCTGAATTCATTGGCCCTTAACAACGCCAAGACTGAGTTTCTTATTCTGGGCACTCAACAAAAACTGAAAAGGCTTGACCCCAGTTATGACAAATTCATTATTGCCCAACTTGTCATTCCCGTCTCTAAAACTGTGAAGACTTTGGGTGTTTTTCTTTACCGCCAATTGTCATTTAATCGTCAAGTCAATTTCTTAAAATCATCCTGCTGTTATTATACACAGTTACTCTGGCTGATTCGTCCTTTTCTGTCTGCTGAAAATCTCGCCATGATAGCAGCTGCTATCATTAATTGCAAATTGGATTATAGCAAAAGCCTTTTAATAGGCACCTGACAGACCAACATAAAAAAATCGCAGGTTTTTCAGAAAGGTGCCGTACACTCTGTGCGTGGACATAAATGCAACGTGCACGTCACGGAAGCCAGAAGAAGCCTACACTGGCTGCCCATTCACCACAGACTACAGTATAAAGGCTTGGAATCGTACGAAAGTGTCGACCTGGGAATTGCGACGGCCGAAAATGCTGTTTTTATTTTAATTTTTTACCCACCCGTTACACCACATGTGGGAGGTTTAGAGTATAATATTAATAAGGGCGGGAGGCTTGCGGGGGGAGTTATGTGGTGTAAAGGGTTAAAAAAAGTCACCATTTTCGGCCGTCGCAATGATCACATAGATCCTAAAGGCTTAGCTACTGTGTTTAAGTGCTTACATGATGATGCACTGCCTTATCTCCTTGCTACGCTTAAGAAGAAACCAACTCTACGCACTTTGCGCTGCAATGATTGTACTCGCCTTATACAACCGTGCTCTACCTTGAAGAAAATTGGTGGCACTAGTTTCAACCTTTGGGGTTCCCCCCTACGGAATGCTCTGCCAAAGCACCTTGCAGTTAGTGACTCTACGGCACTTTTCAAGAAGTACTTGAAAACCTTCTGGTTTGATGTAGGACACGGCTGATTGATCTTCCCCTCCGGCATTCTTCCCTATAGATGCTTTTCCCATATCTACTCTTTGGTAGCGATTGGCTTGTTTTTATGGGATCGCTCCCACCTCTCTTAGGCCCATATCACTGTCGTTGTTTGTGATTTCTCTTCTGAGGGCCCTAGGGCTTCGGGTTAGTGGCGCAATAGAAAATCTAGATAGATAGAATGACTTAATACCCAGAGGTTTCTAAGCACGGACCCGGGGATTGACCCTGTGCTGCTCCGACTCATCTTGCTGCCAAGGTGAGCGTGTTCCCCTTGAGCTATCCTCCAGAGACTATCACCTAGGCCAAAGGTTGCAGGTTCAGCACCCTCCCACTTACCCCCTAGTAAATGTAACAGTTGCCCCCTGCGTGCCCAGTGTGAAGAAACGACCGGAGTTCCCAATTGGCCACAGCGCCTGCGGTCACTTTCATCCCGCCCAGAGAAAAAGGTTGAACATCTGGTATGCCATTTTAAAGATCAATCAAAGTCTACGTTTTTGTGTGTTCTACTGAACTAATTGAACATATGGTGCTGAGATGGTAAGTGCATAAGCCTTCGAAGACCCATGGACTTCTTCATCAGCTGATGGTCACACAATAACATGAGCTTTAGGCGCTCATTTGATCACGCGACCACCATCTATTGCAGAAGTCTGTGGGACTTCCAAGGCTAATACAGCTCACCGCCTCATCTAAACAAAAGGCATCAGAACTTGGATTTTGCTTTGTTCTGTCCAAAACACATTGCATGTCGGGGTGTTTAAGACCAAACTCACACCATACGTCTTCCTTCATCTCTCCTCAACCCCCTAATCCATGTCTTGTCTTTAACTCCGTTTAAATCCCCATATAGTAACAAATATGCTTTAAAATTCACCATTTGGCATCATTTCTCCCAGCTTTTCTTGTGAGTCCCCCACCTTATTCCTGCACAGTGTAAAATGGGGCCGCTTTGAAAAAACATTTCCAGGGGGGCTATTGGTTCCCAGTCCACCCCTGGGTGAGTCCCAAAAGGGGCATGCTCACTAAGTTGATCCAGCGAGAGGCGACCCCACCACCCCCATTTGTTACCATGCGGGCTCCCATGTTCCAGGTGCTGTCATCTCCCCTCTCCTCTGCCACTGCCCTGCTTTCCGAACATGTCTCACTGGAAATGACCGATTTAAGAGGAGCACCCCCTCATCCCCCACCACGCCCCCCACCATTCTGAAAGTTGGAATATTCCAGACAGCACTCCTTCCTCGCGTTTGCTCAGCAATATGACGGGCCATTTCACCCTATTCTCAATAAACAGTCTTCGTTCCCAGACCAAGGCTGTCTGGATCCGCCTTCTTGGTGCTCTTGGCTCTCCGTGAATCTCCTCGGTCCCTGCGCCCCACCCAAAAAGGAAAATAAACCCAGCACATTTGAAAAAGAATTACATGCAAAGGCTTTTCACATCACTTGGGAAGCCAATGTTCGCGGACTTCAAATAACTAGATTTAGAGAAATCGGTACAGGGCTGAAAGTTAGGGATAGTCATCTAACCAAACATTTCATGGAGCTAACACTTCAACTTCAGAGGGGCAAACATAATTGTGTGGGGCACCTAACTTCTTTACACATTCTAAAGGGACTCTTCTGGTGAAGCATCAATGTTACAAGCAGTTTACTCTCCCCTTCGCTTCTGAAAGCACACACTTAAGGACAGCTGTGAGAATGGAGATGACGACGTGATTGAAATGGAGGATGTGCCCTGATAACGGGGGCAGCCGTCCTCTCCTCCCTTCCCCCTGGGTAAGGGGGAGGTATCCTGAAAACAGCCTGAGGGACGGAGAGCCCGTGAAACAGGGCAGAAAGCCAGCGACAAAGCACAACGGGAAGGGGCGGGCCAGGCGGTTTATAAGCCGCCGGGTCTCCGTCTTCAGAAAGTTTCAACCCCAGCAGAAGGACGCCTGCACCAACAGAGAACCTGTGTGATTTGTTTGGGGGAAGGGCTGAGGGAAGCACCAATGCGTTCCTTTGTCGGATGAGGTTGGCGGTGTGGGAAACCAGTTCGTGGATGTCTTATCACTTGGCGGCAATAGTGCATTACTTCAAACTCGGGCGGGAGCCCAATCCCACTAAAGAGCATTACATTATAATGGCGATGAAGGGGTGGGCAAAGCAAACAGAGAGGAAGCTTGACGTAAGGCGGGCCATTTATATTGTAACATTGCACTGTTTAATTGCAACCCTGCGGACGGTTTGCTATAACGAAGGGGAGAGGGTTTTGTTCGCTGCGGCCATTTCGTTGGCCAGCTGTTGAGATTTTAGAGTAAGTGAGCTGGCACCTCAGCATAAAGAGGGAAGGGGCTCTGGGTTTTTAAGGCTGGAGGATGTGCAATTAACCAAAGAGCGAGTGTGCATCTATTTAAGGAAGTCTAAGGCCGACCAGTTGGGAAAAGGGAGGACTGTCACCCTTTACGGAATACAGGGGAGCATAGTGTGTCCGGTGGCAGGGCTGATGGCTTACCTCCAAGGGAGGCTGCAGGCGGGTGCAGGGTCCCTCCTATACTTGCACAAGGATGGGTTGGCCCTGAGCAGGTTTTAGTTCAGGAGGGTCATGGATTTGGCTTTGGAAGGGATGGGGGTGACAGGAGGGGTGTTTGGTATGCACTTCTTTCAAATAGGGGTGGCCTCATCATCGGCCGAGCTGGGCATGGGACCTGAGGCAATCATGGATATTGGGGGTTGGAGGTCTGGTTGTTTCTAAAGGTACATAAGGCCTGACAAAACGTAGTGTAATGACCTCCTTCTCATCTCCTTCCAATTAACAACAGCTCGAAGGAGGATACGGTCTGTCTGGGTAGTGGGGCATTCGTTCGTGTCTAGTGCCGGGGCCAGCTAGACGGCAGAGAGAGAGGGGATGACCGCCGGCGAGTACCGTATCTGGTGGCATGGGGTGCCCAGAATGAGATGGGCACAGTTGCAGGGGCACTTCGACAGATTGCTGGGTAAACTGCACAAGCCTGACATTCTGATAATCCATCTAGGTGGCAATGATTAACAAGCTTGGGTAGGGGGGGCCTTGATAAAGGAGATGATGTTTTTGTTACAGGAGTTGTCCTCGCAGTTGGGCAAGATAGAAATCTTGTGGTCCGAGATCATTCTAAGACATGAATGGAGGGGTGCTGAAAGCCATTCAGCAGTAGAAAAGTCGAGGAGGAAATTGAACGGGGCAATGGGTAAATTCTGCAGGGGCAGAGGTTTTCCACAGATCAGGCACGGCCTGATCAATTTGAAATCATCAGAATATTATTTCAAGGATGGAGTGCATTTTTCATCGTTGGGCATGGATCTGTTCTACTGGAATGTGTGCACAAAGCTGCTGGAATTATGAAAAGAGGAAAGGCGGGAGCCACGATGGGCGTAAAACCCACATTTGGTATGGCAGTGTTTTGGCGACCAGTGGCAAAGATACAGACTACTAATGAGCTGTGGGAAAGCCGAAAGGGTTTTTGCTCTTCTCGAGGCCAGCGCTCCTTGGGGGCCTAAACGGCAAGGGCGCTGGAGGTAGCAATGAGGGCTTAGCTTCCCTCGACTAAATGGCACCCCCCAGTCCAGGAACGGGTTGGGAGCACTTTGGCCTATAGTGTACTTGGTTGGCGAAGGGGGAAGCAGGATTTGTACAAAGGAACAGTCGGCGGTTTGCTGCACCTTCAGAACTATTTTCACAAAGTTTGTTTGCAGTGTTTTTAGTTTATTATGTTGTGAAAATAAATCTGCAGCCTTTTTATGCCATCAAAGAAAGCATGTCTCATTCTGCACATTTCCTGGGGGGTATCGAAAGGGGCGCTTAGAATGAGCAAGCATGTTGGTACAAGGACAGACAAATGCCCCGGTTCTGGTCTCTACCCTCCTGTTCCCTTCTACCCTTTCAATTACTCCAAGACTTCACCCCTTTTGTTGGCATCCCTCTTTCGGGTTCACTCGTGACAATCTTGTCAATCGTGCCTTTACCATTCAACTCTTGTGATTCAGGATTCATTTCCCTTAGCTTCACAAATCATCTGTCGGGCAAAGACTTTCGACTATACAGAGGATTTTACAAGACCCCTGTATGACCACTTTGACCCCCTTTTCACCTTTCCCAAGGCCTTCTGTTTATGGTGGGTTCAACAATCGGGTAATCACCCAGAGGTTCCTGAGTGAGCACCCAGGTAGTGCCGGACTCCTCGGTTGATGGTTTACACCATTTTCGCATCAATAGCCCTTTTAACCTATCTCTAACCTACCTCTTTTATCAGTGGAGGAGGGTCTTGTGTACTGCTGACATCTGCTGCAAGGCACGCTGGCTTTGGTTTGCGGTCTTACGATTCTTTCTGCAGAGGGTTCACGGGCCTTGGTCGGAATTCTCTCCTTGTTACTCTCTCGGTAGGTGCCGTCTTTCTCCTCCTCTTGAACTGTTTTGCTGAGTTAGCTCTCTCGTCATGCAGTCTGCCTTGCTCATATTGCGCTCTTGTGCACCACCTTTTATCCCTGTGGGCAAGGGAAAGGACTGTCAGGTGTGTGCAGTTCTGGTCAATTGCCTGACTTTGTCTGATCCTGGTGTATGGACATGTCAGGTAAACAGCTTTAGTGTTAGTGTCAGGTTTGGTACTCAGACAACACACCTTAGAAGACCACTCAGCGGTACTCCCAATCTTTCAGGCCCACACAGTAAGAAACATACAAGGATCAGATATTCATACCTCGTATCCCGTGTTAGGTCCTCCCACATCTCCGACTCAAGCACTTCCTCATTCTCGTGAGCCTTACAGTTGGAGGCTGGCATGGCGATTGTGGCATCTGTGGAACGCACGTTGTACGTTCCGTGCTGGGGGCGGTCACAGCAAGACTCACGTGACTAAGGATACTTAGGCTTCCAGTTTCCCACAAATCGCCACTTCTGATTTTCAAAGAATCGCGGCTTTTTGTAATTTCAAACCCTCGGTACTTACCTTGTTATCTGAACCTTGCATTTCCTTCTAGACCTTGCATTTGCTATATCCTTGTGTACTTTGACATTACCTGATTTGTGTTACGAACCTCGGGCTGCCTACAGATTTCGAAAACCTCTACGCTGATTTTGTCTCTGGCTTTGCTCACCTCCTCACGACCCGGACCGCCCACTCACCATTCTTCTGCAAATTGTGTGGAACTTGGTATCGCTCTGCACAACGCCGACTCAGACAGGATTAAAGGATTACCTGGATTGTTTGGAGCACGAAATCAACATCCAGCAGCACTCTGCTGTACCTCTATCAAACACTTCTCCCAGACTAGAGACTTCCTCACTGGCGCAACCCGTTAGGCGTCCTTGTGCCATTGGCACAGGGAAAGAACACGAACTAGAGACTTACATCGTTATAGGCGTCCTCGTGTCGTTGTGGTTACTACGTTTGGTGGAGTGCATGGGATGCATTTTTGGAACTATCGCTACACCCATTTGGAACCACTATTCTATACCATACAGTAAGTTGTGTATTCCATTACCGTTCCTTGAATTTGTATACCTTTCTAGTCATTCCTCCTACAGTGTTTAATCTGTTTCTTAGATTCCAGTTAAATACGATCCGCATTACGCTCTCCTTATTGTCCACACTCAGAAGACAAGACTGCAATACACCATTCAGGTTAGATTACTTATATATGTTCCATATTACTGATTGCTTGTACCAGATCAAGAATCTAACACCTTGTTCTTGTTCATTACAGTCCCTGAGATTCGTGCGGTGTTCCATCTTCCCATTACTAGAGTCCTCTACATGTGTAATTCATTTAGAGGGGTACATTGATGGGAAGAATTCTACAGCTACACTCCGATGTCAACAACCAGATTCTGACAGTCCGTCATCCTTAGTAATATGCGAAAGTGTTTGCATCGGAAAATGGGGTTGGGGGGCGGTAAAGTGTTTGTGTATCCTACGTGGAAGGTTGGGGAAAAGTTGTCATAAGAAGGGGGATACCGCATCTCACCCGTCGGTGTCCCACTTTCACTCCTTGAGGACCCCCATTCAGGTGATCCTCCTTCACTGGTCCACCCCCAGGAACTGGATGAAACAGCGATGGCCGTGCCCTGGCCACCTGGATGACAGACCCCCGGGGACTAGTCTAGTCAGGGAGACACCTTCAGGTTTATCACAGCATCAAGGCGCTGAACATTGACATGTTCTTTCTACTGTCTTCACCACGTGGGGCCTCGAGCACGTGAGACCCGCGTGGATCGTTATGAGCCTTTTCTTCAGCACCCCTCACCGAGCCCTCACTGCTCTCCATCTCACTGCTCATAACAAAAAAAGGTATTTCTCTACTGGGACACTCTGTAGGGGATAGTGAACAAAAGGGCACAAGGGGCTTGCAAGGCCAAAGGGCTCTCAAAAACCTGTTCCATACACAGGCTCAGACTGACCTATAGGGCAATAGGCCCATGGCCAAACCAAAAATGCTAAATGCTGGTTTGGGCTTGTTATTTTGGACAAAGTGGGCCACTTTTTTGGCCAATGTGGGCCAGTTTGCTGAGTTACTTCACTATGTGGGTAATCGTTTTAACCAGTGTTGCTGTATAAATATTCTTTATAATGCACAATTTGAATCATATTTTGTTAAAAAAAACCTCCCCCTTGTGTACTATTCAAAAAGTGTCAGCAAGGGAATAAATAGCCATTTGCAACTGTGGCCCACTTTTCATTGGTGCCTGAGACAATTTTATGGCCCAGTCCGACCCTGTCCATACTGCGGCACTACCACAAGGCCCTCTTCACCTCCCGCAACATTGCACCATATCTATGACATGCTTCTGGCCACCACCGCCCCCTCTTTAGTTTAGCCTATTTGGTAGTGTTAAAGCATTACCTAAAATCCCAAACTATTGACTTGCACTACAACCTAGAGGGAGATGGCCTGTGAGGACGGACACGCAGTTATGGGCATTGTTTGGTTATTTACCCACCCATTGACTGCCCAGGGCCATGCAAATTCCTATGGCCATTTCCACCAACAAGCTGCCCCTCCTCGCCAAAAACACATCCTCCTGGGATCTCTTTGAGCTTTCTTTTTCAATCAGTAACATCAAACTGTGTGCATTAAGTGCCTGCCAGTGCTATATCAAAGCAGTATTCTGAGAATGAATGACCCAATGCCAGCTCTGAATGTGCTGCTGGTGTTATAAAAACGCCCCAACCAAGTGTGCCATCAGCCACTTGATTTATATGCACTCTCTGCGGTTTTTGCAGAATTTCTGGTAAAAACGAACATTCGCGAATCCAAGATTTGATTTGTGGCTCATCTATAGGTATTATGCATTTGCCAGGCACAGCAATCATATGCCCAGGTACTCCACCATTTTGCAGCAGTCGTCATCTTATGGGCAAGTAGAACCAGGGTTTTAAGTGGGGTTAGAAATTGGGGAGGGGGCCTCATTTGGGGGCATGGCTTGCATGATGGGCGGTATGGCCTAAATAGTACATAAACCATAGTAAAGTACACAAATATATAAATGTATGTAAGCATTTATATATTTGTATGTGTGCCTTACTATGCTTTGTGTACTTTGCAAGCCATCTTTTATAGATATAGAAATCTGTTACATATTTCTGTTTATAACTCTTTGGGTGGGACTCCCAGGTATGGCAGAAGATGACTGGGGGTCTTCCTGACTTCCAGGGCCCAACACCCTCCACAGAATAAACGTAAGACTCAGCTAACAGCAAGTTAGAGCTGCTGTTTATTACAAATAAAACCAACAGGGATCAATACAAGAAAACAGTAATTTTCTGGTACATCTCAGCTCTCTCTGGCACGCAGGCCAGTTATGTGCATGTGTGGCATCGTCGCCCAAGCCCTTCCCCGAAAAACCTATCCTCTCTGGGGATTAGGTATGGAGAGCACTATTACCTATAGAGGGTCCCTATAGAGGTTACTCTACTGGTCCTTTCATGTCTGGTGGCTGGCATGTCCCATCCCCAAGAAACTATCTATTACAGTGTGGCAGAGTAACAGGCTTACCATTGGTCCATGCTCCTTGCCATCCACCCTTGACTTTCTAAACTGTGATTGGTTAGGGCTGATCTCCCAAGGCATGGGACTTGATTTGGTCCTCAACCCGCTGTGCGCCTCTTCAAGGTGATGTGAAAGATTATGTGTCTGTATTGTAACTTGTGTGTACCACCCTTGCCTATGAGAATGCGCTCCTTACGTTGCAACACGTGTTGCCGTCTGCGTCTGGCTTGCTGGGATGGGATCTGCTTTCCCACCACGGGTGAATGTCCATTGTCTCGTCTGGCTGTACCACGTGCTTAGAGATCACAAAATCAAGCTCTTCAGCTCGCATTTATGAGGAATTATTCAGTTTTCCTGCAGCTGGTGCTCGTCTCAGGCACCCTCGTTTCAGGCTCTGTGGCTTGTGGGCCTTCTGTAATTTTATTTAGACGTATAATATGATTTCTACATGTTCATGCTATTCTAGGTACTCTATACGTTAGTCACACAAAGTCCTATCAGGTTCCATGTATCCCTGCAGTCCGATAGTATTGTTTGCATTTTAAGCATCTGAAAGCTTGCTCAGGATCTCTTGTGCCTTGCAGTTCTGCGTTACTGCTTTTGGCTAATGAAAAAACAATAAAAGCATTGACAATATGTATATGTATCTGTTCTCAAGCTAAAGCAATGTGTAAGAATGTTCTTCGTGTATGCGAGTGGATGTCTGTGTAATGCGGTACAGGGCTGTGAGTGTACTTCGTGACTAACGCTGCTACGTCATAGGGTCACTAATGATGTCAACATCGTGGCTTATTGGTGCTTAGTCAAGACTGTCCATATAGGTGTTTCTGTCCACGATCTCTGGTTCTTCTCCTATGCCTGTGAAGACTTGTATTTTATTCGGTCTGTAAGGCTGACTGAGAGGATACCTTTCAGTGTGCTTGTCAATCATTGGTGCACTCGGGATTCGTACGAAATAAGATGTGTGGTTGCGAGCATTTCTGGCTCTTCGTCCTGTCATGAATTTGGGGGTGAGGAGGGGCATTCGTGGGACCCTCGCTTCAAAAAGATGGCTTGAAAAGTACATAAACCATAGTAAGGTATGCACAAAAATATATAAATCCCTACATTTATATATTTGTTTGTGTACCTTACTATGGTTTGTGTACATCAAGATGGCTTGAAAAGTACATAACCAATAGTAAGGTATGCACATGAATAGACTCAGTACATAGTAAGGTTTTGCGCCTAGGACACTTGTGTACAGATGTGTTATAAATGCCACATCATATCATATCAAATATATAGCATTTATAACATACTATTATTTAGTGGAAAAATTGAGCTCTATTTGAGGCAATTCATCGCTGACCGCTCAGCCCAGTTACCCCCCTCGCAGGAGCTTTGTGACTCCTTGTCTAAGTTCTTTGATGATGAGATAGTTGCCATTCATAGTGTGATTATTACTACTCTTCTGCATTCCACCTTGCCCTATCCATCTGTGGACGACTGTGGAGCTTCAGCTGACTGGTCTACTTTCCCTACTTTTACGGCCCAGGATATTTTAGCTGCTATTAAAGGGCTAAAATCGGCGTCACCCTCAGACCCTATCTGGATTTCTATTTTGAAAAATATGTCGAGTGAAACCATCCCGTGGTTGGTCAATGTGGTTAACGATTTGCTTTCATCAGGGGTTATCGCTCATGATCTAAAGCACGTCCTTGTAACCCCCTTCTTAAAAAACTTCTCTGGATCTGCTGGTCCTTTCTAACTTTCGCCCTATTTGCCTGCTCCCATTTCTTATGAAACTACCCAAGTCTCTGGATTCTCCTCTTCTAGGCTCTTTTCTTGAACTATCTTCCTTCTTTGACCCCTTTCAATAGGGTTTTCACCCAGCCGAGCTACTGAATCTGTCTTCGTATCAGTAGTTGATGATTTGACGCGGTTAGTGGACCAGGGTGGGGTGGGTACACTTATTCTATTAGATCTTTCAGCAGCATTTGACACCGTGGACCACCCCTCCTTGGTCTCCCGTCTCTCTTCCGCTTGCCTATCTGGTCAGTTTTGGCCTGGTTGCTCACAGTCTGTTTCTCTGCCACATTTTCAGTCCCAACCTGTACCCTTGTTATATGGAGTCCCTCAGGGGTCCTCGTCTCCAACTATGTACAACGTTTACATCCAGCCTCTTCTTGGCATCATCCACGCACATGGCTTCCTGTGCTACTCCTATGCTGACGACACACAGATTATTCTGTGGCTCGATCTATCTCAGCCTGATACGGCTGTTCGGCTGTGGAGTTGCCTGGAAGCCGTGGGTGGATGGATAGCCAGGAACTGGCTTATGTGGAACGGGGAGAAGACAGAGGTGCTGGTGGTTGGTACTGCTAATCCTTGTCTGTTCTGGACCCCAGAGTTCTGGCCCGCTAGTTTGGGCCCTTTTCCCATTCCTGTTTCATCGGTCAAAGACCAAGGCATGAAGATGATGTTTTCTTTATCCATGGCAGATCAGACACTTGCCAAAAGTGACATTTCAAGCTGCTGACACTACGCAAGATTTTGCATTTAATTCCTATTAAATGTTATGCACCCGTAGTCTCGTCTCTGGTAATCAATGTAATTGGTCGTTGTAATGCGCTTTATTTGGCTGCACGGCACTATTTGATCCACCGTCTCCAGCTGCTGCAAAACATGGCTGCTAGAACGGTTCTTCACCCACCGCATGGTGCCCATATGACTCCCATTCTTCGGCAGCTCCAATCGCTCCCAGTTCAACAACGTGTGAGTTTTAAGTCTCTGTGCTTGGTACACAGAGCCTTTTACAGAAAAAGGGGAAGAACATCTTCAGGTGAAGTTTTACCCTTATGTTCCCCCGAGAGCACTGCGCTCCCAGTCTTTTTAGACTATCTCAGTTCCTAGGTGTACGCTTTCTCAGGTTGGAGGCAGTGCTTTCTCAGTGGCTGCGGCACGGGCTTGACATTCTCTTCTTCTTCACCTGCGTGCTATTGAGGCCTATTTTTCTTTCCTGCGGGCCTTGATAACATTTCTTTTTTAGTTTCTTGTGGGTACTTAGCCAGTGCGTACATTGCTTAGGGTATATCGCCATGATGCCTTTGGGCGACTGAGGCGCTTTACAAGTGTCGATAACATAAAACATAACATAATATATTTGTGTGCGTACCTTACTATGGTTTGTGTACTTTTCAAGCCTTCTTTTTTAAACATAGATATATATAGTTTATTTCTATGTTAATAAAAGATGGCTTGAAAAGTACACAATTCAATCCATCTTTTAGAAAGCTTTGCCGAAGGACAAATCCAAGGTGTCTTTGTCTGTCAGCAACGCTTTATGAAGGATGGCTTGAATTGTGTTCATTTCAAGCCATCTTTTATAAACCTTGAAATATGTCACGCAGTCCCCAGGTTCTCCGAGGGTTAAAGAGGTCTCAGTGACCTAGGGAGGCAGAGGGAAACCAAAAGGCCAATAACTTCCTCTGGGGACCCCTAGCGTGAGGGGTCACAAGCAGGATTTACAGTGACTGACAGAAGTACCAGCCAGCCACGTGACTGCGGCCGTGGCGGGATAATGTGTCCCGCCGTAGTGTGGTAGGACCAGGGGCCCCGGCTAAGCCCCACTTTTGGAGATTGAGCCCCGGCTGGCCCTGGCCCACTTAAAGCACTAAGTAGAACCATTATGTCAGTGCCGGGCAAATGCCTTTCCCATGCCTGCACAAAAAGTCCAAACTGCCTTGCAATCCTTGCTTTCATAAGTGTTTGTGAAGGAGGGAGATGTGTTGATATCTTGGGTTTGAAGGCATGTCATGGCAGAATGGATTCATAGCACTCTGACCCAAGCGAGTGCTCCACGGTTCTCAGTTGCATCTATGAACAGTACTCAGAGTTTTTTTGCCGAATACCACTTTGCTGAAGATTTTTTGACCATTTTTTTTAATTCATTTTTTTGGGTGTTTTTTTTACTGCAAAAAGCAGCCCCCCAACCCAACCATGCGTCCCTCCCGCCCCCCCCCCCACACACACACACAGCCCCTCTATATACCAAACCCAAACTTACCATCTATAGTTTTGCGAAAAAATTAAGTAGTAAAAAATGTTGGAAAGCGGTAGCCTGGAAAGGCGAGGAATACCTCTGCCCTGGGGTTGAGAACTGGAGCCGCGAGGGCCACCAGTGGATTTAGCAGTGTCAGAAGCCCCCCTTCCTGTTTGAGGACAGGCCGTGTCTCCAATCACTGAGACGCTCCTAGTTTCGATAACAAGCCAGTCTTGCAGGACACAAACTGGCCTTCGCCATCCTCTGGAGCAGCTTGCCAGGTGCGGGAAGAAGGGCATTGTCCAGAGCAAAGGAAATGTCCAAGTTCTCTCCAGGGAAGGGACTTGGATGGAAAACGTCTGCCATCTGTATAGCGCCTCCTGTCCTAATTCATGGTGTCGAAGCACTGTTTCCCGGGTTTCTCAATTATGCCTAGCGCCTCACCTCCATTCCTCCATCCCTTGCAATACAATGGACAAAACCTTGCCTTGAAAACCCTGCCATACAACGCTTCTTTTAGAAGCACTACCCTACCTACCATAAGTAAACACAACCCTAGAAAGCCATAAACCCACACCACCAGCATCCTGCCATCTACTGTTGGGAAGATGGTGGCATGTACTTGTAGGAAAGGTCAGGGTCGCCGGGCTATTCCACCCAATTACTGCCTGGTTAATAGGCTGAGTAGTGTGGGCTCCCCTTCGCTCCTGTTCCTAGTCCCTAGTACCCGGGATAAAGAAATAATAGTACAGACAGGGTTTTTGTTCATGGAAAAATTATAGGCCGTAGGCTTATTTATTTTCTACAGAAAATAACACCAAACAAAAATCATAACAACCAAAAATAACACCAACTCGCTTTTGGGCACTTCATGTCCAGGGGGTGTAGATGCCCAGCCTTCTCCTCGGCTAGTCTTAGTTACCCTGGGGCATCCGTTCCTGGACACGTGCCGTTGCCTACGACTTTCTTCAACTGTGTACCGAAGAAAGTACTCGGCGTTCCTGTTCCTTGTTCTTTCTCCTCTCCTTGCCTCTTTTGCTGGGTCGGTTGGGTGGCAAAACGTTTCCTTCTCCCCCTTTTCCAGGCCCTGGGAGCTTACCCGAATGAGGTGAGCTCCTTACCTGGTTGTGCCTAACCTGCTTTTCTTTGGGGTACTTATACCCCCCCTGGCCCTTTGTTGTACCTCTGAGGGGCCAGACTTCCTCCTGCCCTCCTGTTGTTTTTCCTCACACCTTTCCCCCATGTGTTGTGTCTCCTTTGTCAATGCCGCGGGTGGGGGCGACTGCTTGGCTGCCCCTCCCCTTGCATTTCACGCCATTTGTTTCCCCCACCCAGCGCCTAACCCCCCCAGGCCCTCTATCGTGCTGTACTTTGTACCGCACAGGGCCTGGGGCATAGCTGAGTAGTGTGGTCTCCCCTTCGCTCCTGTTCCTAGTCCCTAGTACCCGGGATAAAGAATGAATAGTACAGACAGGGTTTTTGTTCGTGGAAAAATTATAGGCCGTAGGCTTATTTATTTTCTACAGAAAATAACACCAAACAAAAATCATAACAACCAAAAATAACACCAACTCGCTTTTGGGCACTTCGTATCCAGGGGGTGTAGATGCCCAGCCTTCTCCTCGGCTAGTCTTAGTTACCCTGGGGCATCCGTTCCTGGACACGTGCCGCCACACCTGAGTGGGTGTCGCCTCGGCCGCTCAGGTCCCCCCAAAAAGCGTCCCTATCTGCATCCTCGCTCTGCTAAGGCTCTAAAAATGTTATCTGTAAAAATTCCCATCCCTTTGCTGGATAGATGTACCCGTCCTGTTGGATCATTTCTGGGTTGTTCTGCGACAAGCCATGCTTTATAAACTGGAGCCCCATACTCCTACAGTGCCTTTCTACCGCCTTGTTGAGCTTTTTTCTTGCAGTTTCGATGGCATGCCACCTGTGCGCCCCGTACCAGACTCTGCGGGTGATTATCTCAGACATAACAATTTCGGTTTTCCACCAGCAGTGTGCTATGGCCCTTAGGGACTCGCACATGTTGCGCATCAGTTCTCCCCTATTTGTTTTGACCAGGTCATTACCACCCAGGTGGATTACCAGGTACTCCGCAGGGTCCCTGAACCCGATCAGGTCCTATAACCGATCGTGAATGTCCTCCCAATGCATTCCTGGGAGGCCCCACCAGGATGTTATTGTCTTTTTAAAATGCAGACCCTCTTTGAAGTCTTCGATCCACCTGCCTGCCCGGGTCACAAATGAATGGCCGACTATCCATGCCGACTTGTAGGGGCTCGTATCTGCATGGATGGATGGGAGAGTAATCATATCAAATTTTCTCTTACATATCGTTTGAAGCATTGTGACCTCCACCCCCCAATTTTCTTTACGCCTTTCGCTCCCAGGCCTCCTGCCCATGCTGACGTGGCTGCCCCTATTCTGAAAGAGTGGGTCCCAAACTCCGCTGCATCCCACCCTGCTTTAGCTATAGTTTTCTTTAGCACTGCTTGGAACTGGTATCTGCTGAGCGCTCTGCTGTCCCTGTGTATCAGTAGTTGTCCCCCGACTTCCGGCCGTACCTCGAGAAATATCTGGGTGATGCACCTGGGACTATGCTCCCTTTCCTTAATGCAATTCAGCTCTATTGTTCTACCTTTCCCCATCTGGTCTGTTTTTGATTTCCTCAGCATTATCGACATGCCTTTAGACCCTATGCTGATGTCGCTTCTTGCTAGCCCGTCCCCTGCAACTGTGTTGCGCGCTACCAGTTCCCCAATCCTAAAAGCCCCATAATACGCTAGCGCAAACGCCTCCCTGAACAGCATTGTCTCTATGCAACAAATGTAAATGTTTAACCACTTTCCCAAAATTCAGGGGTCTCATGCTGTCTGGTTTCCTTCCCTCCAATTTTGCCCAACCCTTCATTGCATATTTTATCCGTGGGCTAACTGTTGGGTCTGTCACCCCGGCCACCTTAGAGGTATATGCGACCGCGGCCAAATGCGCTGCTGCCCAGCTTTTCCTTTACCCCTGTGCAAATGCTTTCTCCAGGAAGTCACACATTTTGGAGATTGTAATCTCCCCCACTTCTTGCAACCCAGTTTCCCTTAACACATTATTCACATGTTTCTTGTACTGCTTACCAGTTTTGTATGTTACAGCGTTCCTGGCCAATCTTTCTATCACTTGACTTTGCTCCTCCTCTTCTGAGTCAACCTTGTAGTTAACCGTTTTTCCTCCATTGCTTTTAATGGGACCCATGCCTTCTGTGGCGTGGGCGTCTTTATCCTTTTTGCATCCGGCCGCAGCTCTCTGAACTTGCCCCACTGGAAACGAGACAAGGCGTCAGCAACCACATTTGCTTCTCCGGCGATATGCCTTTCCCTTAAGACAACATTATTATTCAGACAACCCAATGTTATTGCCCTCATTAATTCCAAGACCAGCGGGCATGATGCGCTTCCATTATTTATTACATGCACTACTGCCATGTTGTCTGACCAAACATTTAGCTCTTTGCTATTTAGCTCTGCCTCCCATGCACACAGTGCTACCCAGATAGGAAACAGCTCCAGGAATGTGATATTACTCGTCCATGCTGCCTCCTGCCATGCCTTTGGCCACTTTTCTGTGCACCATTCTGTACCCAATATTGCGCCAAAACCAAATCCCCCGGCTGCATCTGTAAATAACACCCTCTTGTTCTCCTCGTTTATTGGTGAGCGCCAGATCACTGTGTAACGCTCACCTGATTCCCACGGAGGCGCTGGTCTTGGCAGGAAGGTGTCTGTGACTCGAAAACGCTCACCTGATTCCCACAGAGGCGCTGGTCTTAGCAGGAAGGTGTCTGTGACTCGAAAAGTAATGTGCAGGACTCGATTGGCTTCCGGGGCTGAGCCTCTTCGCACTGTGTGTCGAACTCAAAGAGAGAGATTTCTGCAGGTGAAAGAATATGGGGGTTAATGATCTGGGTTGTTGAGTGTCCCTCTCTCCCTTTCCCTAACTTCTCCGTAGAGCCTCCAGATCAACGTGCTCACCTTAGATAGGTGAATGCTGGACTCTCCATCTGCGTCTGGTGCAGGGTGCCGTTGCCAGTTCCTTCACTGGGAGAAACGTAGGCCTCTTGACATCAGAGGTTTGCTACCGTCGTTAACTGCACGAGCGGTGAGTTTCCGGACACCTTTTAATCCTTACAGTCTTTAGGTGCGTGGGCATGTACAGGGCTCTGTATAATGCTTTTTTCTATTTGTCTTGCAGGACTCCTGAGATAGAAGATGGTGTGAGGAGAGCCGAAGTTGAAGCCAGAGCCTTGGAATGAAGCGCTTGGAAATGTGTAAGTAAATGAAAGCGCTCTAACTGTCTCTTTTCCCTTGCAGCTGTGAGTTCGTGCTGAAGAGATGCAGGTAAACGCCGGAGTATTTGCAGGCGTCCTATTCTGGCGAGCGCGATGGGCGTAAGTAAATACCTGTTTAATGTCTCTGCTCTTGTCTTTCAGATGCAGGGTTGCAGCGTTGAAGAAATCCAGAGTTCGCGGAGTGCCGGTAAGTAATAACTATGCTTTTGCCTTCTCAGGCGGAGGAGCAGCGTGAAGAAATGGTCGCTGCCGATGGATCAGGAGAGGTAAGCGCTGCGTGTGAAGATTGCCTTGCTAACCTGTTGTTTCTTCTCTTTGCAGGTGCTACTGAAGACTGGATACTGGAATGGTAAGTATTGTTCTTGCAGGTTCAGGATCAGAAAGAAGAAAAGCTGGAACAGACTCGGTGAGCGTTCTGCTGCAGATGCAGAATAACGCGAAGCACGTTTCATCAATCGGGTGTGGTTTAAATAGCCTTGGAGTGATGAGGCGTCTTCCTCCACAGCCCCGCCTAGGTAAGAAAAGAGTTCCAGTTCCAGAAGAGTTCCAGTGTTGTATCCAGGAAGTGGGGGTTGCCGCACCCGGGTAAGAAAGTAGTTCCTGCTCACAGAGGATTTATGTGGCTGGTAAGTAATCAGCATGGTCTGCTGCAGGTAAGTCCACCCAAGCACCTTGATACATATTATGAGCCCGGCGCTTCCAGTGCCGGGACCGATGGCTTTGATGAGCCTGGTGCCACCGGCGCCAGGACAAGGTCCAAAAGGTCCCAGTGGGGACCGGCTGGTGCCTAGAATGAGGGTTAGGGGCTTGCTTTCAAGGACGTTGGGCTGGTCCTGGCTCCTTGGAAGCAGTGATCATGACAGTACCCCCCCTCAAGGCCCCTCCCAAGCGTGTCTTCTCCGGGGGTTTTGGCTTGTCGGGGTGATTCAGATGGAATTTCTTGACCAGACGAGTTGCGTGGACGTGTTCTGAGGGTTCCCAAGACCTTTCCTGGGGGCCGTATCCTTTCCAATCTACTAGGTAATATAATTTAGATTTGGAGATTTTGGAGTCTAGGATGTCCTTTACTTCGAACTCAAGTTCTCCATCCACTAAAACAGGTTCTGGGAGTTCGGTTAATCGGGTTTCTGGTTGTACTGGTTTTGATAAGGAGACATGGAATACTGGATGTATTTTCATATGCGAAGGCAATTCCAATTTGACAGCCACCGGATTAATTATAGCAGAGATGAGGTAGGGTCCAAGGTATCTCGGGATGAAGGTGCGGCGTCCTTTTAGAGGCAGGTGCTTAGTGGATAACCAGACCTGATCTCCCACTGCGTACTGAGGGGCCTCTTTACGGTGTTGATCTGCTCCTTTCTTGAATTGAGCTTTAGCTCTTTGCAGATGGGCAGTGGCTTCCTTAAAAGCACGAGTGATCTCCGAGTGCAAGTGATCTACAGCAGGTGTTTCGAATTCTTGGGGAGGATCCAGGTTAGAGGTTCTAGGATGGTGTCCGTATAATAGGAAGAAGGGAGTCTTCCCGGTTCCAGAATGAGTCGAATTGTTATAAGCGTATTCAGCGATCCAAAGAATATCCTTCCAAGGGTTTTCAGTTTGTTGGAGCATGCAACGTAAATATTGCTCCAGAGTTTGATTTGTCCTCTCGGTGTAGATGCCCAGCCTTCTCCTCGGCTAGTCTTAGTTACCCTGGGGCATCCGTTCCTGGACACGTGCCGCCACACCTGAGTGGGTGTCGCCTCGGCCGCTCAGGTCCCCCCAAAAAGCGTCCCTATCTGCATCCTCGCTCTGCTAAGGCTCTAAAAATGTTATCTGTAAAAATTCCCATCCCTTTGCTGGATAGATGTACCCGTCCTGTTGGAACATTTCTGGGTTGTTCTGCGACAAGCCATGCTTTATAAACTGGAGCCCCATACTCCTACAGTGCCTTTCTACCGCCTTGTTGAGCTTTTTTCTTGCAGTTTCGATGGCATGCCACCTGTGCGCCCCGTACCAGACTCTGCGGGTGATTATCTCAGACATACAAATTTCGGTTTTCCACCAGCAGTGTGCTATGGCCCTTAGGGACTCGCACATGTTGCGCATCAGTTCTCCCCTATTTGTTTTGACCAGGTCATTACCACCCAGGTGGATTACCAGGTACTCCGGAGGGTCCCTGAACCCGATCAGGTCCTATAACCGATCGTGAATGTCCTCCCAATGCATTCCTGGGAGGCCCCACCAGGATGTTATTGTCTTTTTAAAATGCAGACCCTCTTTGAAGTCTTCGATCCACCTGCCTGCCCGGGTCACAAATGAATGGCCGACTATCCATGCCGACTTGTAGGGGCTCGTATCTGCATGGATGGATGGGAGAGTAATCATATCAAATTTTCTCTTACATATCGTTTGAAGCATTGTGACCTCCACCCCCCAATTTTCTTTACGCCTTTCGCTCCCAGGCCTCCTGCCCATGCTGACGTGGCTGCCCCTATTCTGAAAGAGTGGGTCCCAAACTCCGCTGCATCCCACCCTGCTTTAGCTATAGTTTTCTTTAGCACTGCTTGGAACTGGTATCTGCTGAGCGCTCTGCTGTCCCTGTGTATCAGTAGTTGTCCCCCGACTTCCGGCCGTACCTCGAGAAATATCTGGGTGATGCACCTGGGACTATGCTCCCTTTCCTTAATGCAATTCAGCTCTATTGTTCTACCTTTCCCCATCTGGTCTGTTTTTGATTTCCTCAGCATTATCGACATGCCTTTAGACCCTATGCTGATGTCGCTTCTTGCTAGCCCGTCCCCTGCAACTGTGTTGCGCGCTACCAGTTCCCCAATCCTAAAAGCCCCATAATACGCTAGCGCAAACGCCTCCCTGAACAGCATTGTCTCTATGCAACAAATGTAAATGTTTAACCACTTTCCCAAAATTCAGGGGTCTCATGCTGTCTGGTTTCCTTCCCTCCAATTTTGCCCAACCCTTCATTGCATATTTTATCCGTGGGCTAACTGTTGGGTCTGTCACCCCGGCCACCTTAGAGGTATATGCGACCGCGGCCAAATGCGCTGCTGCCCAGCTTTTCCTTTACCCCTGTGCAAATGCTTTCTCCAGGAAGTCACACATTTTGGAGATTGTAATCTCCCCCACTTCTTGCAACCCAGTTTCCCTTAACACATTATTCACATGTTTCTTGTACTGCTTACCAGTTTTGTATGTTACAGCGTTCCTGGCCAATCTTTCTATCACTTGACTTTGCTCCTCCTCTTCTGAGTCAACCTTGTAGTTAACCGTTTTTCCTCCATTGCTTTTAATGGGACCCATGCCTTCTGTGGCGTGGGCGTCTTTATCCTTTTTGCATCCGGCCGCAGCTCTCTGAACTTGCCCCACTGGAAACGAGACAAGGCGTCAGCAACCACATTTGCTTCTCCGGCGATATGCCTTTCCCTTAAGACAACATTATTATTCAGACAACCCAATGTTATTGCCCTCATTAATTCCAAGACCAGCGGGCATGATGCGCTTCCATTATTTATTACATGCACTACTGCCATGTTGTCTGACCAAACATTTAGCTCTTTGCTATTTAGCTCTGCCTCCCATGCACACAGTGCTACCCAGATAGGAAACAGCTCCAGGAATGTGATATTACTCGTCCATGCTGCCTCCTGCCATGCCTTTGGCCACTTTTCTGTGCACCATTCTGTACCCAATATTGCGCCAAAACCAAATCCCCCGGCTGCATCTGTAAATAACACCCTCTTGTTCTCCTCGTTTATTGGTGAGCGCCAGATCACTGTGTAACGCTCACCTGATTCCCACGGAGGCGCTGGTCTTGGCAGGAAGGTGTCTGTGACTCGAAAACGCTCACCTGATTCCCACAGAGGCGCTGGTCTTAGCAGGAAGGTGTCTGTGACTCGAAAAGTAATGTGCAGGACTCGATTGGCTTCCGGGGCTGAGCCTCTTCGCACTGTGTGTCGAACTCAAAGAGAGAGATTTCTGCAGGTGAAAGAATATGGGGGTTAATGATCTGGGTTGTTGAGTGTCCCTCTCTCCCTTTCCCTAACTTCTCCGTAGAGCCTCCAGATCAACGTGCTCACCTTAGATAGGTGAATGCTGGACTCTCCATCTGCGTCTGGTGCAGGGTGCCGTTGCCAGTTCCTTCACTGGGAGAAACGTAGGCCTCTTGACATCAGAGGTTTGCTACCGTCGTTAACTGCACGAGCGGTGAGTTTCCGGACACCTTTTAATCCTTACAGTCTTTAGGTGCGTGGGCATGTACAGGGCTCTGTATAATGCTTTTTTCTATTTGTCTTGCAGGACTCCTGAGATAGAAGATGGTGTGAGGAGAGCCGAAGTTGAAGCCAGAGCCTTGGAATGAAGCGCTTGGAAATGTGTAAGTAAATGAAAGCGCTCTAACTGTCTCTTTTCCCTTGCAGCTGTGAGTTCGTGCTGAAGAGATGCAGGTAAACGCCGGAGTATTTGCAGGCGTCCTATTCTGGCGAGCGCGATGGGCGTAAGTAAATACCTGTTTAATGTCTCTGCTCTTGTCTTTCAGATGCAGGGTTGCAGCGTTGAAGAAATCCAGAGTTCGCGGAGTGCCGGTAAGTAATAACTATGCTTTTGCCTTCTCAGGCGGAGGAGCAGCGTGAAGAAATGGTCGCTGCCGATGGATCAGGAGAGGTAAGCGCTGCGTGTGAAGATTGCCTTGCTAACCTGTTGTTTCTTCTCTTTGCAGGTGCTACTGAAGACTGGATACTGGAATGGTAAGTATTGTTCTTGCAGGTTCAGGATCAGAAAGAAGAAAAGCTGGAACAGACTTGGTGAGCGTTCTGCTGCAGATGCAGAATAACGCGAAGCACGTTTCATCAATCGGGTGTGGTTTAAATAGCCTTGGAGTGATGAGGCGTCTTCCTCCACAGCCCCGCCTAGGTAAGAAAAGAGTTCCAGTTCCAGAAGAGTTCCAGTGTTGTATCCAGGAAGTGGGGGTTGCCGCACCCGGGTAAGAAAGTAGTTCCTGCTCACAGAGGATTTATGTGGCTGGTAAGTAATCAGCATGGTCTGCTGCAGGTAAGTCCACCCAAGCACCTTGATACATATTATGAGCCCGGCGCTTCCAGTGCCGGGACCGATGGCTTTGATGAGCCTGGTGCCACCGGCGCCAGGACAAGGTCCAAAAGGTCCCAGTGGGGACCGGCTGGTGCCTAGAATGAGGGTTAGGGGCTTGCTTTCAAGGACGTTGGGCTGGTCCTGGCTCCTTGGAAGCAGTGATCATGACAGTACCCCCCCTCAAGGCCCCTCCCAAGCGTGTCTTCTCCGGGGGTTTTGGCTTGTCGGGGTGATTCAGATGGAATTTCTTGACCAGACGAGTTGCGTGGACGTGTTCTGAGGGTTCCCAAGACCTTTCCTGGGGGCCGTATCCTTTCCAATCTACTAGGTAATATAATTTAGATTTGGAGATTTTGGAGTCTAGGATGTCCTTTACTTCGAACTCAAGTTCTCCATCCACTAAAACAGGTTCTGGGAGTTCGGTTAATCGGGTTTCTGGTTGTACTGGTTTTGATAAGGAGACATGGAATACTGGATGTATTTTCATATGCGAAGGCAATTCCAATTTGACAGCCACCGGATTAATTATAGCAGAGATGAGGTAGGGTCCAAGGTATCTCGGGATGAAGGTGCGGCGTCCTTTTAGAGGCAGGTGCTTAGTGGATAACCAGACCTGATCTCCCACTGCGTACTGAGGGGCCTCTTTACGGTGTTGATCTGCTCCTTTCTTGAATTGAGCTTTAGCTCTTTGCAGATGGGCAGTGGCTTCCTTAAAAGCACGAGTGATCTCCGAGTGCAAGTGATCTACAGCAGGTGTTTCGAATTCTTGGGGAGGATCCAGGTTAGAGGTTCTAGGATGGTGTCCGTATAATAGGAAGAAGGGAGTCTTCCCGGTTCCAGAATGAGTCGAATTGTTATAAGCGTATTCAGCGATCCAAAGAATATCCTTCCAAGGGTTTTCAGTTTGTTGGAGCATGCAACGTAAATATTGCTCCAGAGTTTGATTTGTCCTCTCGGTGTAGATGCCCAGCCTTCTCCTCGGCTAGTCTTAGTTACCCTGGGGCATCCGTTCCTGGACACGTGCCGCCACACCTGAGTGGGTGTCGCCTCGGCCGCTCAGGTCCCCCCAAAAAGCGTCCCTATCTGCATCCTCGCTCTGCTAAGGCTCTAAAAATGTTATCTGTAAAAATTCCCATCCCTTTGCTGGATAGATGTACCCGTCCTGTTGGAACATTTCTGGGTTGTTCTGCGACAAGCCATGCTTTATAAACTGGAGCCCCATACTCCTACAGTGCCTTTCTACCGCCTTGTTGAGCTTTTTTCTTGCAGTTTCGATGGCATGCCACCTGTGCGCCCCGTACCAGACTCTGCGGGTGATTATCTCAGACATACAAATTTCGGTTTTCCACCAGCAGTGTGCTATGGCCCTTAGGGACTCGCACATGTTGCGCATCAGTTCTCCCCTATTTGTTTTGACCAGGTCATTACCACCCAGGTGGATTACCAGGTACTCCGGAGGGTCCCTGAACCCGATCAGGTCCTATAACCGATCGTGAATGTCCTCCCAATGCATTCCTGGGAGGCCCCACCAGGATGTTATTGTCTTTTTAAAATGCAGACCCTCTTTGAAGTCTTCGATCCACCTGCCTGCCCGGGTCACAAATGAATGGCCGACTATCCATGCCGACTTGTAGGGGCTCGTATCTGCATGGATGGATGGGAGAGTAATCATATCAAATTTTCTCTTACATATCGTTTGAAGCATTGTGACCTCCACCCCCCAATTTTCTTTACGCCTTTCGCTCCCAGGCCTCCTGCCCATGCTGACGTGGCTGCCCCTATTCTGAAAGAGTGGGTCCCAAACTCCGCTGCATCCCACCCTGCTTTAGCTATAGTTTTCTTTAGCACTGCTTGGAACTGGTATCTGCTGAGCGCTCTGCTGTCCCTGTGTATCAGTAGTTGTCCCCCGACTTCCGGCCGTACCTCGAGAAATATCTGGGTGATGCACCTGGGACTATGCTCCCTTTCCTTAATGCAATTCAGCTCTATTGTTCTACCTTTCCCCATCTGGTCTGTTTTTGATTTCCTCAGCATTATCGACATGCCTTTAGACCCTATGCTGATGTCGCTTCTTGCTAGCCCGTCCCCTGCAACTGTGTTGCGCGCTACCAGTTCCCCAATCCTAAAAGCCCCATAATACGCTAGCGCAAACGCCTCCCTGAACAGCATTGTCTCTATGCAACAAATGTAAATGTTTAACCACTTTCCCAAAATTCAGGGGTCTCATGCTGTCTGGTTTCCTTCCCTCCAATTTTGCCCAACCCTTCATTGCATATTTTATCCGTGGGCTAACTGTTGGGTCTGTCACCCCGGCCACCTTAGAGGTATATGCGACCGCGGCCAAATGCGCTGCTGCCCAGCTTTTCCTTTACCCCTGTGCAAATGCTTTCTCCAGGAAGTCACACATTTTGGAGATTGTAATCTCCCCCACTTCTTGCAACCCAGTTTCCCTTAACACATTATTCACATGTTTCTTGTACTGCTTACCAGTTTTGTATGTTACAGCGTTCCTGGCCAATCTTTCTATCACTTGACTTTGCTCCTCCTCTTCTGAGTCAACCTTGTAGTTAACCGTTTTTCCTCCATTGCTTTTAATGGGACCCATGCCTTCTGTGGCGTGGGCGTCTTTATCCTTTTTGCATCCGGCCGCAGCTCTCTGAACTTGCCCCACTGGAAACGAGACAAGGCGTCAGCAACCACATTTGCTTCTCCGGCGATATGCCTTTCCCTTAAGACAACATTATTATTCAGACAACCCAATGTTATTGCCCTCATTAATTCCAAGACCAGCGGGCATGATGCGCTTCCATTATTTATTACATGCACTACTGCCATGTTGTCTGACCAAACATTTAGCTCTTTGCTATTTAGCTCTGCCTCCCATGCACACAGTGCTACCCAGATAGGAAACAGCTCCAGGAATGTGATATTACTCGTCCATGCTGCCTCCTGCCATGCCTTTGGCCACTTTTCTGTGCACCATTCTGTACCCAATATTGCGCCAAAACCAAATCCCCCGGCTGCATCTGTAAATAACACCCTCTTGTTCTCCTCGTTTATTGGTGAGCGCCAGATCACTGTGTAACGCTCACCTGATTCCCACGGAGGCGCTGGTCTTGGCAGGAAGGTGTCTGTGACTCGAAAACGCTCACCTGATTCCCACAGAGGCGCTGGTCTTAGCAGGAAGGTGTCTGTGACTCGAAAAGTAATGTGCAGGACTCGATTGGCTTCCGGGGCTGAGCCTCTTCGCACTGTGTGTCGAACTCAAAGAGAGAGATTTCTGCAGGTGAAAGAATATGGGGGTTAATGATCTGGGTTGTTGAGTGTCCCTCTCTCCCTTTCCCTAACTTCTCCGTAGAGCCTCCAGATCAACGTGCTCACCTTAGATAGGTGAATGCTGGACTCTCCATCTGCGTCTGGTGCAGGGTGCCGTTGCCAGTTCCTTCACTGGGAGAAACGTAGGCCTCTTGACATCAGAGGTTTGCTACCGTCGTTAACTGCACGAGCGGTGAGTTTCCGGACACCTTTTAATCCTTACAGTCTTTAGGTGCGTGGGCATGTACAGGGCTCTGTATAATGCTTTTTTCTATTTGTCTTGCAGGACTCCTGAGATAGAAGATGGTGTGAGGAGAGCCGAAGTTGAAGCCAGAGCCTTGGAATGAAGCGCTTGGAAATGTGTAAGTAAATGAAAGCGCTCTAACTGTCTCTTTTCCCTTGCAGCTGTGAGTTCGTGCTGAAGAGATGCAGGTAAACGCCGGAGTATTTGCAGGCGTCCTATTCTGGCGAGCGCGATGGGCGTAAGTAAATACCTGTTTAATGTCTCTGCTCTTGTCTTTCAGATGCAGGGTTGCAGCGTTGAAGAAATCCAGAGTTCGCGGAGTGCCGGTAAGTAATAACTATGCTTTTGCCTTCTCAGGCGGAGGAGCAGCGTGAAGAAATGGTCGCTGCCGATGGATCAGGAGAGGTAAGCGCTGCGTGTGAAGATTGCCTTGCTAACCTGTTGTTTCTTCTCTTTGCAGGTGCTACTGAAGACTGGATACTGGAATGGTAAGTATTGTTCTTGCAGGTTCAGGATCAGAAAGAAGAAAAGCTGGAACAGACTCGGTGAGCGTTCTGCTGCAGATGCAGAATAACGCGAAGCACGTTTCATCAATCGGGTGTGGTTTAAATAGCCTTGGAGTGATGAGGCGTCTTCCTCCACAGCCCCGCCTAGGTAAGAAAAGAGTTCCAGTTCCAGAAGAGTTCCAGTGTTGTATCCAGGAAGTGGTGCTTGCCGCACCCGGGTAAGAAAGTAGTTCCTGCTCACAGAGGATTTATGTGGCTGGTAAGTAATCAGCATGGTCTGCTGCAGGTAAGTCCACCCAAGCACCTTGATACATATTATGAGCCCGGCGCTTCCAGTGCCGGGACCGATGGCTTTGATGAGCCTGGTGCCACCGGCGCCAGGACAAGGTCCAAAAGGTCCCAGTGGGGACCGGCTGGTGCCTAGAATGAGGGTTAGGGGCTTGCTTTCAAGGACGTTGGGCTGGTCCTGGCTCCTTGGAAGCAGTGATCATGACAGTACCCCCCCTCAAGGCCCCTCCCAAGCGTGTCTTCTCCGGGGGTTTTGGCTTGTCGGGGTGATTCAGATGGAATTTCTTGACCAGACGAGTTGCGTGGACGTGTTCTGAGGGTTCCCAAGACCTTTCCTGGGGGCCGTATCCTTTCCAATCTACTAGGTAATATAATTTAGATTTGGAGATTTTGGAGTCTAGGATGTCCTTTACTTCGAACTCAAGTTCTCCATCCACTAAAACAGGTTCTGGGAGTTCGGTTAATCGGGTTTCTGGTTGTACTGGTTTTGATAAGGAGACATGGAATACTGGATGTATTTTCATATGCGAAGGCAATTCCAATTTGACAGCCACCGGATTAATTATAGCAGAGATGAGGTAGGGTCCAAGGTATCTCGGGATGAAGGTGCGGCGTCCTTTTAGAGGCAGGTGCTTAGTGGATAACCAGACCTGATCTCCCACTGCGTACTGAGGGGCCTCTTTACGGTGTTGATCTGCTCCTTTCTTGAATTGAGCTTTAGCTCTTTGCAGATGGGCAGTGGCTTCCTTAAAAGCACGAGTGATCTCCGAGTGCAAGTGATCTACAGCAGGTGTTTCGAATTCTTGGGGAGGATCCAGGTTAGAGGTTCTAGGATGGTGTCCGTATAATAGGAAGAAGGGAGTCTTCCCGGTTCCAGAATGAGTCGAATTGTTATAAGCGTATTCAGCGATCCAAAGAATATCCTTCCAAGGGTTTTCAGTTTGTTGGAGCATGCAACGTAAATATTGCTCCAGAGTTTGATTTGTCCTCTCGGTGTAGATGCCCAGCCTTCTCCTCGGCTAGTCTTAGTTACCCTGGGGCATCCGTTCCTGGACACGTGCCGCCACACCTGAGTGGGTGTCGCCTCGGCCGCTCAGGTCCCCCCAAAAAGCGTCCCTATCTGCATCCTCGCTCTGCTAAGGCTCTAAAAATGTTATCTGTAAAAATTCCCATCCCTTTGCTGGATAGATGTACCCGTCCTGTTGGAACATTTCTGGGTTGTTCTGCGACAAGCCATGCTTTATAAACTGGAGCCCCATACTCCTACAGTGCCTTTCTACCGCCTTGTTGAGCTTTTTTCTTGCAGTTTCGATGGCATGCCACCTGTGCGCCCCGTACCAGACTCTGCGGGTGATTATCTCAGACATAAAAATTTCGGTTTTCCACCAGCAGTGTGCTATGGCCCTTAGGGACTCGCACATGTTGCGCATCAGTTCTCCCCTATTTGTTTTGACCAGGTCATTACCACCCAGGTGGATTACCAGGTACTCCGGAGGGTCCCTGAACCCGATCAGGTCCTATAACCGATCGTGAATGTCCTCCCAATGCATTCCTGGGAGGCCCCACCAGGATGTTATTGTCTTTTTAAAATGCAGACCCTCTTTGAAGTCTTCGATCCACCTGCCTGCCCGGGTCACAAATGAATGGCCGACTATCCATGCCGACTTGTAGGGGCTCGTATCTGCATGGATGGATGGGAGAGTAATCATATCAAATTTTCTCTTACATATCGTTTGAAGCATTGTGACCTCCACCCCCCAATTTTCTTTACGCCTTTCGCTCCCAGGCCTCCTGCCCATGCTGACGTGGCTGCCCCTATTCTGAAAGAGTGGGTCCCAAACTCCGCTGCATCCCACCCTGCTTTAGCTATAGTTTTCTTTAGCACTGCTTGGAACTGGTATCTGCTGAGCGCTCTGCTGTCCCTGTGTATCAGTAGTTGTCCCCCGACTTCCGGCCGTACCTCGAGAAATATCTGGGTGATGCACCTGGGACTATGCTCCCTTTCCTTAATGCAATTCAGCTCTATTGTTCTACCTTTCCCCATCTGGTCTGTTTTTGATTTCCTCAGCATTATCGACATGCCTTTAGACCCTATGCTGATGTCGCTTCTTGCTAGCCCGTCCCCTGCAACTGTGTTGCGCGCTACCAGTTCCCCAATCCTAAAAGCCCCATAATACGCTAGCGCAAACGCCTCCCTGAACAGCATTGTCTCTATGCAACAAATGTAAATGTTTAACCACTTTCCCAAAATTCAGGGGTCTCATGCTGTCTGGTTTCCTTCCCTCCAATTTTGCCCAACCCTTCATTGCATATTTTATCCGTGGGCTAACTGTTGGGTCTGTCACCCCGGCCACCTTAGAGGTATATGCGACCGCGGCCAAATGCGCTGCTGCCCAGCTTTTCCTTTACCCCTGTGCAAATGCTTTCTCCAGGAAGTCACACATTTTGGAGATTGTAATCTCCCCCACTTCTTGCAACCCAGTTTCCCTTAACACATTATTCACATGTTTCTTGTACTGCTTACCAGTTTTGTATGTTACAGCGTTCCTGGCCAATCTTTCTATCACTTGACTTTGCTCCTCCTCTTCTGAGTCAACCTTGTAGTTAACCGTTTTTCCTCCATTGCTTTTAATGGGACCCATGCCTTCTGTGGCGTGGGCGTCTTTATCCTTTTTGCATCCGGCCGCAGCTCTCTGAACTTGCCCCACTGGAAACGAGACAAGGCGTCAGCAACCACATTTGCTTCTCCGGCGATATGCCTTTCCCTTAAGACAACATTATTATTCAGACAACCCAATGTTATTGCCCTCATTAATTCCAAGACCAGCGGGCATGATGCGCTTCCATTATTTATTACATGCACTACTGCCATGTTGTCTGACCAAACATTTAGCTCTTTGCTATTTAGCTCTGCCTCCCATGCACACAGTGCTACCCAGATAGGAAACAGCTCCAGGAATGTGATATTACTCGTCCATGCTGCCTCCTGCCATGCCATTGGCCACTTTTCTGTGCACCATTCTGTACCCAATATTGCGCCAAAACCAAATCCCCCGGCTGCATCTGTAAATAACACCCTCTTGTTCTCCTCGTTTATTGGTGAGCGCCAGATCACTGTGTAACGCTCACCTGATTCCCACGGAGGCGCTGGTCTTGGCAGGAAGGTGTCTGTGACTCGAAAACGCTCACCTGATTCCCACAGAGGCGCTGGTCTTAGCAGGAAGGTGTCTGTGACTCGAAAAGTAATGTGCAGGACTCGATTGGCTTCCGGGGCTGAGCCTCTTCGCACTGTGTGTCGAACTCAAAGAGAGAGATTTCTGCAGGTGAAAGAATATGGGGGTTAATGATCTGGGTTGTTGAGTGTCCCTCTCTCCCTTTCCCTAACTTCTCCGTAGAGCCTCCAGATCAACGTGCTCACCTTAGATAGGTGAATGCTGGACTCTCCATCTGCGTCTGGTGCAGGGTGCCGTTGCCAGTTCCTTCACTGGGAGAAACGTAGGCCTCTTGACATCAGAGGTTTGCTACCGTCGTTAACTGCACGAGCGGTGAGTTTCCGGACACCTTTTAATCCTTACAGTCTTTAGGTGCGTGGGCATGTACAGGGCTCTGTATAATGCTTTTTTCTATTTGTCTTGCAGGACTCCTGAGATAGAAGATGGTGTGAGGAGAGCCGAAGTTGAAGCCAGAGCCTTGGAATGAAGCGCTTGGAAATGTGTAAGTAAATGCAAGCGCTCTAACTGTCTCTTTTCCCTTGCAGCTGTGAGTTCGTGCTGAAGAGATGCAGGTAAACGACGGAGTATTTGCAGGCGTCCTATTCTGGCGAGCGCGATGGGCGTAAGTAAATACCTGTTTAATGTCTCTGCTCTTGTCTTTCAGATGCAGGGTTGCAGCGTTGAAGAAATCCGGAGTTCGCGGAGTGCCGGTAAGTAATAACTATGCTTTTGCCTTCACAGGCGGAGGAGCAGCGTGAAGAAATGGTCGCTGCCGATGGATCAGGAGAGGTAAGCGCTGCGTGTGAAGATTGCCTTGCTAACCTGTTGTTTCTTCTCTTTGCAGGTGCTACTGAAGACTGGATACTGGAATGGTAAGTATTGTTCTTGCAGGTTCAGGATCAGAAAGAAGAAAAGCTGGAACAGACTCTGTGAGCGTTCTGCTGCAGATGCAGAATAACGCGAAGCACGTTTCATCAATCGGGTGTGGTTTAAATAGCCTTGGAGTGATGAGGCGTCTTCCTCCACGGCCCCGCCTAGGTAAGAAAAGAGTTCCTGTTCCAGAAGAGTTCCAGTGTTGTATCCAGGGAGTGGAGCTTGCCCCACCCAGGTAAGAAAGTAGTTCCTGCTCACAGAGGATTTCTATGTGGCTGGTAAGTAAGCAGCATGGTCTGCTGCAGGTAAGTCCACCCAAGCACCTTGATACATATTATGAGCCCGGCGCTTCCAGTGCCGGGACCGATGGCTTTGATGAGCCTGGTGCCACCGGCGCCAGGACAAGGTCCAAAAGGTCCCAGTGGGGACCGGCTGGTGCCTAGAATGAGGGTTAGGGGCTTGCTTCCAAGGACGTTGGGCTGGTCCTGGCTCCTTGGAAGCAGTGATCATGACAGTACCCCCCCTCAAGGCCCCTCCCAAGCGTGTCTTCTCCGGGGGTTTTGGCTTGTCGGGGTGATTCAGATGGAATTTCTTGACCAGACGAGGTGCGTGGATGTGTTCTGAGGGTTCCCAAGACCTTTCCTGGGGGCCGTATCCTTTCCAATCTACTAGGTAATATAATTTAGATTTGGAGATTTTGGAGTCTAGGATGTCCTTTACTTCGAACTCAAGTTCTCCATCCACTCAAACAGGTTCTGGGAGTTCGGTTAATCGGGTTTCTGGTTGTACTGGTTTTAATAAGGAGACATGGAATACTGGATGTATTTTCATATGCGAAGGCAATTCCAATTTGACAGCCACCGGATTAATTATAGCAGAGATGAGGTAGGGTCCAAGGTATCTCGGGATGAAGGTGCGGCGTCCTTTTAGAGGCAGGTGCTTAGTGGATAACCAGACCTGATCTCCCACTGCGTACTGAGGGGCCTCTTTACGGTGTTGATCTGCTCCTTTCTTGAATTGAGCTTTAGCTCTTTGCAGATGGGCAGTGGCTTCCTTAAAAGCACGAGTGATCTCCGAGTGCAAGTGATCTACAGCAGGTGTTTCGAATTCTTGGGGAGGATCCAGGTTAGAGGTTCTAGGATGGTGTCCGTATAATAGGAAGAAGGGAGTCTTCCCGGTTCCAGAATGAGTCGAATTGTTATAAGCGTATTCAGCGATCCAAAGAATATCCTTCCAAGGGTTTTCAGTTTGTTGGAGCATGCAATGTAAATATTGCTCCAGAGTTTGATTTGTCCTCTCGGTTTGTCCGTCAGTTTGGGGATGGTGACTGGTTGAAAGTCTCACATCAATTTGGGCTAAACGACAGCAACTGCGCCAAAAGTGAGAGATGAATTGACTTCCCCTATCGGAGACCAAAACCGAGGGAAAACCGTGTAGCGATATTTTCCAAGAATTCTCGGGCCAATACTGAAGCTGAAGGTAAGCCCTTCAGGGGAATGAAGTGAGCCATCTTGGAGAATAGATCCACGACTACCAAAATGGTATTATACCCTGAACATGGAGGTAAGTCCGTGATGAAATCCATGGACAGGGTATGCCATGGACAGGGAGGGATGTCTAGTGGATGTAAGAGGCCGGCTGGTTTCTCCTTCTGACTTTTATTCTGGGCACATACACCACAGGAGATTACAAAGTCTCTAATATCCTTCTTCCATGATGGCCACCAGAAATGTCTTTTGACCTTTTCCATGGTTTTGGTAATGCCAGGGTGACCCTCCATTAGTGAGTCGTGATAACAGGAGATCACCTGTTTTTGTATTTCCTCACTGGGCAAGTACAATCGTCCTCGGAAATATGGTAGGTCTTGATCCGCAGAGAAATCTTTTCCCTTTAATTGCCAGTCCTGTAATTCAGCCGGAGTTAGGAGTGATTTGACTGTTGTCTTGATGTCTTCAAACGATTGAGCATTGACCAAGCCCAAAATCCTTTGTTCTGGGATTATGGGTATTGGTTCAGGATTGGTCAAGTGTTCATCTATTCCCATCCGGGAGAGGGCATCTGCTTTTCCGTTTTTACTGCCTGGTCGATAAGTAATTATAAAGTCAAACTCAGCCAAAAACAGAGCCCAGCGAAGCTGCCTGGAAGACTGAGCTTTGGCCGTCTTCAGATATTGTAAATTGCGGTGATCTGTCATTACGGTGACTGTGTGCCTGGCTCCCAAAAGATAATGCCGCCAGGCTTTAAAGGCCGATCTGATAGCTAAAAGTTCCTTGTCTGTAATTGAATAGTTGATTTCGGGAGCCGAGAATTTGCGGGACCAAAAGGCTACAGGATGTAATTGGTGTGTGACCGGATCTCTTTGTGATAAAACTGCCCCCAGAGCAAGGCTGGAAGCATCAGTTTCTACGATGTAGGGGAGTTCTGGGCGAGGATGTTTTAGAACAGGTGCAAAAATGAATTTAGCTTTTAAGTCCTGAAAAGCTTGTTCCGCCTCAGTAGACCACTCAAAACGTTTGTTTTTCTTTAACAGAGCGGTGATGGGCTGGACTATTCGAGAGAATTCAGGAATGAATCTGCGGTAAAAGTTAGCGAAGCCTAACATGCTTTGAACTCCTTTTACAGAGGTTGGTGAAGGCCACTTGATGATTGCATCGACTTTCTTTGAATCCATATGGACTCCGTTAGGTGACAATATGAATCCCAGGAACTCAACTTCAGTTACGTTGAAAACGCATTTTTCAAGCTTAGCAAAAAGGTTATGTTGACGTAATCTCTCGAGGACCTCTTTAACGTGTTTCCGGTGTTCCTCTTCAGATGAAGAATAAACGAGGATGTCATCAATGTAGACAACAACACACACATCTATGAGTTCTCTAAGGACATCATTCATAAAATACTGGAAGGCGGCAGGAGCGTTGCAAAGTCCAAAGGGCATGACTTGATATTCAAACAGCCCATACTTGGTGCGGAAGGCCGTCTTCCATTCATCGCCCTCTTTTATCCGTACGAAGTGGTAGGCTCCTCTGAGATCCAACTTTGTATATATACATGCGTCTTTGACTTGGTCCAGGAGTTCAGGGATCAAAGGTAACGGGTATCTGTTTTTAACGGTAATCTGATTCAGGGCGCGGTAATCTATACAAGTCCTAAGGTCTCCTTCCTTTTTCGGAACGAAGAACAAAGCCGAGGAAGCTGGAGATTTTGAAGGACGGATAAACCCGTTAGCTAGGTATTGGTCCAGATATTGTCTGAGGTGAAGATTCTCTGGCTCGGTGAGGGCATAAATCCTACTGCAAGGAGGAGTTGTTCCGGGTATCAGATCTATTTGACAGTCGTAAGACCTATGAGGAGGCAGGGTGTTAGCTTGGTCCTTCCGAAAGACGTCTTGGAATTCCTGGTATTCGGGAGGTAATTTGGGAACCTCAGAAGAGATTGTCGCCAGTGAAACATCAGGCCGAGGATAACAAGTGGTAATGCATTCTGGAAACTGAACCGTCTTTGCTCGCCAATCGATCTGAGGATTGTGCTTCTCTAACCAAGGAATTCCCAGAATTATCTGAAACTGAGGGGCCTTGATCACATCGAACACGATCTTCTCCCGGTGTCCAACTTGGCTCACTAACGACACTTCTTGGGTGGCGTGAGTTACTGGTCCGGAGGCTATCTCCGTGCCATCCACTGTAGTAATGACGTCTTTTACAGCCTTAGGGACAAGAGGTAGATTCATCCTTGATACCATTTCACGGTCCACATAATTACCGATTGCTCCGCTGTCGATGTAAGCTTCAATTGCATGCAAACGATCCGGACGTTCAGGGCTAATGAGGACCATAGGCATCACGAAATGCGAGGTCACGGGACAGATTTTTACGCTCGGCAAGAGGACCTCTACACTTGTCGGGCTAGATCGTTTCCCTGCTCAGAGTTTGTGGTACAGGTATCTGCGGCTCCTACAGCCTTCTTAGCTGGTTTCACTGGACAGTCTCGAAGAAAGTGCCCCGAGTTTCCACAATAGAGGCATAATTGCAGCTGTCTTCTCCTTTCTCGCTCTTTTTGAGTAAAAGGTCCTTTCATCCCCCCTATTTGCATGGGTTCCACGGTGTCAGCTCCCCTAGTAGAGGTCTGCAGTTTAGAAAACACTCGGGTATCAAATTTGGAACGATCAGCCTTCCTGTTCTGTAATCTGTGGTCCAATTGGACAACTAAGTCAATATAGTCTGAGCATTCTTGTGGAGGATTCACAACTTGAGCTAACACATCCTTGAGCTCTCCACGCAGGCCTCTGTAGAATAGCGTAATTCTTTTATCCTCAGGCCATTGAGTTTCCACTATAAGTCTGTTGAATGAGGCAATATAAGTCAAGAGGTCTTGATTACCCTGTCATAACGAAAGGAGTTCATTGTCCAAGGCCTGCCCTTGTGCATGTCTTGCGAACAGTTTCTCCATGCTGGACTGGAAGGCCTGGAAATCATGAAGACCTGGATCATCCTGAGTGACTAAAGGAATCGACCAATCTGCGGCACTGCCACTGAGATAAGAAAGCACGAAAGCCACCTTGGTCTGATCTGTTGGGAAGGCAGCTGGTCGACATAAGAAGTGTAGGCGGCACTGGTTAATGAATACTGCAAACTTCTTTGGGTCAACAGAAAAGCGTTCGGGCGGAGCCAAGGGCACATTACCGGGTAGATTGATTTGCACTGGATTTAAGGAGGATGCTGAAGGATAACTTCCTACTGGAGCAGGCAAAGGTGTCTGTCCTGCCTGCGTTTGTAGCAATTGCCTAGTGAGGTCCTCTGTTCGCTCCTTGGATATTATCAGCTCTCTTCTTAGAGAGTTTGTTTCCTGACAAGCTGCATGTACTTCTGCTCTTAGTTCCCCAAGCAACTGGGCCAATTGATCAGTTTCCGAGGTTTCCATTGCGCCTGGTAGGAGTTTTGCGGTGGGCTTCGCGTTCTGTAACGCTCACCTGATTCCCACGGAGGCGCTGGTCTTGGCAGGAAGGTGTCTGTGACTCGAAAAGTGATGTGCAGGACTCGATTGGCTTCTGGGGCTGAGCTTCTTCGCACTGTGTGTCGAACTCGAAGAGAGAGATTTCTGCAGGTGAAAGAATATGGGGGTTAATGATCTGGGTTGTTGAGTGTCCCTCTCTCCCTTTCCCTAACTTCTCCGTAGAGCCTCCAGATCAACGTGCTCACCTTAGATAGGTGAATGCTGGACTCTCCATCTGCGTCTGGTGCAGGGTGCCGTTGCCAGTTCCTTCACTGGGAGAAACGTAGGCCTCTTGACATCAGAGGTTTGCTACCGTCGTTAACTGCACGAGCGGTGAGTTTCCGGACACCTTTTAATCCTTACAGTCTTTAGGTGCGTGGGCACGTACAGGGCTCTGTATAATGCTTTTTTCTATTTGTCTTGCAGGGCTCCTGAGATAGAAGATGGTGTGAGGAGAGCCGAAGTTGAAGCCAGAGCCTTGGAATGAAGCGCTTGGAAATGCGTAAGTAAATGCAAGCGCTCTAACTGTCTCTTTTCCCTTGCAGCTGTGAGTTCGTGCTGAAGAGATGCAGGTAAACGCCGGAGTATTTGCAGGCGTCCTATTCTGGCGAGCGCGATGGGCGTAAGTAAATACCTGTTTAATGTCTCTGCTCTTGTCTTTCAGATGCAGGGTTGCAGCGTTGAAGAAATCCGGAGTTCGCGGAGTGCCGGTAAGTAATAACTATGCTTTTGCCTTCACAGGCGGAGGAGCAGCGTGAAGAAATGGTCGCTGCCGATGGATCAGGAGAGGTAAGCGCTGCGTGTGAAGATTGCCTTGCTAACCTGTTGTTTCTTCTCTTTGCAGGTGCTACTGAAGACTGGATACTGGAATGGTAAGTATTGTTCTTGCAGGTTCAGGATCAGAAAGAAGAAAAGCTGGAACAGACTCGGTGAGCGTTCTGCTGCAGATGCAGTATAACGTGAAGCACGTTTCATCAATCGTGTGTGGTTTAAATAGCCTTGGAGTGATGAGGCGTCTTCCTCCACGGCCCCGCCTAGGTAAGAAAAGAGTTCCTGTTCCAGAAGAGTTCCAGTGTTGTATCCAGGGAGTGGAGCTTGCCCCACCCAGGTAAGAAAGTAGTTCCTGCTCACAGAGGATTTCTATGTGGCTGGTAAGTAAGCAGCATGGTCTGCTGCAGGTAAGTCCACCCAAGCACCTTGATACATATTATGAGCCCGGCGCTTCCAGTGCCGGGACCGATGGCTTTGATGAGCCTGGTGCCACCGGCGCCAGGACAAGGTCCAAAAGGTCCCAGTGGGGAGCGGCTGGTGCCTAGAATGAGGGTTAGGGGCTTGCTTCCAAGGACGTTGGGCTGGTCCTGGCTCCTTGGAAGCAGTGATCATGACACACTACTCCATTGTATGATTTAAGGAATTCACCCCATACCTCCAAATCTTTCTTGATTCCCCCACCAATTCTGACTCTGTGGTGCCCCTCCTTGGCCCCTCTTGTTCTCTGTTCAATCCTTCTTTGGAATATCCTGCCTTGCAGTATAACCCTACCAGCAAAGTTTAGTTTACCTGCTAGTGATTGCAATTCCTTCACAGTGGCCTTGTTTCTCCCTTTTAGGCTTTTGATTGTTCCCAGTAGGTCCGCCACTTTTTCCTCCGGGATCCTGCACACTCCCCTTTGTGAGTCCATTTCTATACCTAAAAATTGGATTATTTGTGTTGTGCCCATTGTTTTTTCTTCCGCCAGGTGGAAGCCCCAGTCTTCTGTTAATGCCATGAATTTATTCAAGGTAGCCCTACACAGTTCGGAACCCTGTGGTCCCACAAATAAGAAATCGTCCAGGTAGTGTACTACTTGTGCCTCCTCCATCTCCTTTGTGAGTGCCCATTGTAGGAATTAACTCACTTTTTCAAACTATGCGCACGAGATGGCGCAACCCATTGGGAGGCATTTATCAACAAAATATTCGCCCTCCCAATGCATGCATAGCCACCTCTGTGATTCCCTATTGACTGGTAGCAGGCGAAATGCTGACTTTATATCGGCCTTCGCCATCCATGCCCCCTTTCCTGCCTTCCTGACCACCTGTACTGCTTCCTGAAAATCTGAATAAGACACTGACACTGCATCTTGTGGTATGCCATCTTTCACCGATGCCCCTGGAGGGTATGATAAGTGGTGAATCAGCCTGAATTCGCCCAACTCCTTCTTTGGGACCAGACCCAATGGTGAGCATATGTACTCCAAAAATGGAGGGGATCTGTATGGGCCCCCTATCCTCCCCAGTTCTACTTCTTTCTTGATTTTCTTGCCCACTAACTCTCTGTTCTCTAAAGCGGATTTCAGGTTTTTTGGGGTATTCTGGGACCCTTGGCCTTCAAATGGAATATCGAAACCCTCCTGGAAGCCTCTCCTGATAGTCTCTGCAACTTTCTTGTCTGGAAAAACCTGTAGCCACCTCTCCATTCTTTCAATCTTAACTGGCGTGGCCCCTTTCTCATCGCTTCTCTTAACTCCGTTTTTTCGGCACCCTGTGCGTGCTGGTTGCTGCTCTGGTGCATTTTGTGGTACTATGTTCACCCCTACAATTTTCGCATCTGTGGCTGAATTTGCATTTCTTGCCCCAGCTACATGGTATCCCATTCTCGAAGTTTCGACATTGTGCTGCCTCTGTCCTTGTTGACCCATTGCTCCCCCTACAACCCTCTTGTGCTGTTGGTACTATGCTGTTCTGCCAACTTCTCTGTGAGCTGTATTGCCTGCTCCGAAAGCTCTGATCCCTTGCTCTGTCATAATTGCTCTCGTATCTTCTGGTATTATATTTGTAATTGTTTCTGTAATCGTTTTGCCAATATTGCCTCCTTTGATGACCTCCCGCACTACTCTGTTCCCTGGCATCCCATTTTTCTTTTAGCACATTGAATATGTACAGGTTGAAATTCTCCTAATCCCAACCTGTGTCGTGGAAGCAATCCATTTCTTTTCTAAATTCATGGTCATATTCCTTCCATGCATCCCCACCGAATGCTTTGTAAACCTTTAAGACTCTCTGCTGGTATGTCACCAGTGATAAACCGTCTTCTGGGTATTTTTGTAGTATAATAGTGGACATTATTTGGAAAGCCGCCGTCCAATTATCAAAATTCCTTGGTACTGGTGCCCTTTTTAGTAAGCCCTTCTCATCCTCCTTTATGTCCTCTAATGATACATTCTGCCCTCTCTTTTGGACATCTAGTAACGAAAAGAGATCTGTAAATTCTTTTCTCCATATCTTCTCCTTCACTTTTTCATTAATGTACCATGCCCTTTGCCTTCATACAACGCCCTTGGGCGTCTTTTCCGACTGTGAGCCTGCCATATTTTGTCATAACTGTGGCTGGTTCTTGTACTGTTACATTTGTAGGCCCGGCCGGCGTCACCGGTAGGCTGGTGGTCGCCCCCTGGGGAATAGACCCTGGCGGAACCCCTTGTACCCCCACTTGTGGAATGGGGACCCCGTTGTCTGCTGGACTTGGCCCACCTGCCCCCTGACCGTCACCTGCCCCTTCTATCCTTGCCTTTCTCTGTTTATCTTTACATATTACCCCCTTCCATTTAACCCATGCCTGCAAGTGCTCCCTTTCTACGTCCTCGCTACTATCCTCCTCAGATGTCACTACTAAGTGTTCAGCCCTGTGCCTGTTGTGCCTTTTCTCTTTCTCTTCCTGGGTTCAGGGCGACTTACCCTGAACCGTGATGCATTCTTTTAACATTTTAACAATTTTGTCCCCAATGTTATTATTAATTTTTCCTTTACCTTTTTTGTTGGCTTTCTTTTGCCTCTTCCTGGGCTCCTCCGGCTGCTCCTGTGGCCTTCCTGCTACCTCTCTTGCCCTCTTCTGGCCTTGCGGTAATGCTAATTCCTCCTCACCGCTGCTGGAATCCTCTAGCAGCAAAGGCGACATAGCCCTTGCCTTTTCCTCCTTCTGCATCAGCTCCAGCACTCACTGTGCTCCATATTCTTTTTCTGCTTTTTTAGCCCATGCGCTAAATTCTTGCGCTCTTCTTGCCCTTTCTTCAGCCATTGTTCTCAAAAATTCGTATTGTTTGCCTTGCTTGATGCTTGTGATCCTCTGAACATGCAAACATTATTTTCTGTGCGTTCCGGCTGCTGTGGCTGCTCTATGTGCCGCTACTGGTCCCCCTGCGTTGTTCGTCGTGCCTCATGGTTTGCCACGTAATAATGTTGCTTGCCCAGGAGGTTCAGGACATTGGATTAGAACTCAGGTCCCCAGCGTACCAAAACCAAGGACTTATCGTTTGTGCCACTGGTTGCTGGTAGTATTGTCAGCCTAAGCGCACAGTTTGTTTCCGCTTCCGTCCTGATTGCACACTTCGATTGCTCTGTGTGCCTGTACCTTTAAAAAATTCCCAGCGCGTCCGCTCCCTCCGATTGCGTGTGCCTGAACCAGCCACGCCCCTTTGTTATCGCGCCTTCCTTTCTTCACCCGGCTTTCGCGGGCTTCGTCCGGCGCCTTCCCCTGCCCTGCCGGGCCTCTTCACGGCATTGCTCCCTCGATGACGATGGATGCGCGCCCGCTGCTCCAGACTTCCTCGCTGCTCTTCGGCTGCGACCGCCGGCTTCCTCTACGGTGGACGTTCCTCCCCAGCCCGTCCTGTAGCTGCTTCCTTTCGGCACCCGCGGCTCCTGCAATCTCTCCACACGGCCCCAACGATGACAGTAAGTCTGCTCCAGCTTCTTCCCGCCGCTCAAACTGCTGTGGTTGTAGAATTTGAAAAGCCCACAGAGGCAAAACGTTTCCTTCTCCCCCTTTGCCAGGCCCTGGGAGCTTACCCGAATGAGGTGAGCTCCTTACCTGGTTGTGCCTAACCTGCTTTTCTTTGGGGTACTTATACCCCCCTGGCCCTTTGTTGTACCTCTGGGGGGCCGGACTTCCTCCTGCCCTCCTGTTGGTTTTCCTCACACCTTTCCCCCATGTGTTGTGTCTCCTTTGTCAATGCCGCGGGTGGGGGCACCTGCTTGGCTGCCCCTCCCCTTGCATTTCGCGCCGTTTGTTTACCCCACCCCGTGCCCAACCCCCCAGGCCCTCTATCGTGCCGTACTTTGTACCGCACGGGGCCTGGGGCAGTGTTCACTGTAAGACAAGGAGAAATGACGTAATGGGAAGTTCCTGCCAGTCAAACATTCTGTAAATCGAGTCGACAGGCCGGATCCCTGGAAAGCAGTCAGCTCGTCACCGGAAATAGCTGTCCGGCGACGTGAACGTTGGCACGCCAGCCCTCCCGTGATTAACTTGTCTACAAGTTCCTGGGAACCTGGCCCAAGCACAGGGGAAAGGCGCGGGCATTTCCCCAGAACCAGCGCCGCCAGGCGGAGGCAGGTGGATGGGCCTTTTGAGAAATCTAGACACCTTTCAATCACCCATCCGGTCGCATCTCAGAAACGCTGGGAGGGCTGGGGGAGAGAGAGTCACAAGAGACTAAAATGTGGGTTAGGGCTTCAGAATTTGGATGGGGGGGCCAGGCTAACTGATCTCAAATCCTGTATTCCCCATTGCTCAAATTGTGTGATCCTGGGAAAATTAATCTCTCCATCTTCCTCAGTTTTGGTATCTGGAAAAAAAACTGGAAGTTTATTGAAAAGGGCTAAACGGTGGCTGTTAAGGGCTCATATAGAACATGACAAATGCATTTGCCAAATTATGAAGCCAAAAAAAGCAACTAGGGGGCAGATTTATAGACGAAATGACTTTACATCTGTGAATGTTAGAGTGATACAGATCCCCAAAGGCTCTGACGGATGACCCACCAAGAAAAAACATGCATTGACAAAGCCAACAGCTGTGGTGTTTCAAAAAGGAACTGCTTCGTTGAATAGACCCTCTCCGAGGCACAGCTACTTTAGAAGCGTCCACGCGGTGATGTTCGACATGGGTCGGCTAGGATTAGCAATGTACAGCCATGATTGGCGATGACAGTGCATGGTTATGGGCATCGATGGTTGCCAAACCCTGCTGGTTGTCAGCCATGATTGGCGAAGGTGGACAGTGGTTGATGACTGGAAACAGTTGACTGTCATGGCTGAAGGTCATCTATAGTTGGTGCTGGATCTAACCAAGTGCCTGACCCTAAAATGGCTGCCTACCGAGACACAAGCAAGTGCAGCCAAACAGCAACAAGGATCGATACCTGCCTCTTAAACTACCACCGAAATGGTCAACACTAAAGAACCGGTATCACATATTAAGTCGCTCAGGATGTTGAGGGATCAGTAACAGATTCCTGGGAGCAATAGCAGCAAGAAAACAGATCACTTCTGCATGCTTTACATATCAACGTTCAATGCACATTTAGAAAAATAAATTCAGAAAATAATGAATCCTGCATACCTCAAGGTTAGGACTCAGTAAAGCCTAGCTCGAGCATAGCGCTCTGTCCTTGGGAACAGGACACTGCTTTGTGCCATGGGTTTGACAGCACAATAGAGCAGACTCAGTCCTTCAACACCAGCAGGTTGATCCATTGAGTACCACGAGTGGGTAACACTAGTGACATTCATTATTACAGCACTTAGAAGTTGGAGGAATCTGGCATAAAGCACTATGCAATTCCCCAAATGATTATTAAGGGATGGGATCTGGGATCCAGAGAACCCATAGGCCGGACCTTTGCTGTGGATCCTCACCAGGAAAATGGAGGAGTGCTAGGAAAGTTTGACTCGTAAAAACCAATGTTTTCCAGCCAGAGAGGGGTTACCTGCTTTCACAAATAACTTTAGCATTATGTACTGGAAAAATAAACGCAAAACAGATGGATTTGGTTAGGGGGCGCTACCCCAAAGTTACTGGAAATCAAAGAAGAGGGAATCAGAGAAGATCTTGAAGGGGCATCTTCAAGAGAGCCAAGGGGAATAGATGGTGCCATGCCCCGCCTCCTTCGTCAAAGTAAAAAAGAAGAGTCCTAGGCTCAAAGACCGTTGCGTCCCCTGCACACCACTATACTGACTAACACTCAGTGTGTAAACCAATGTGTATAATTGAAGATAGTTATTGACAAGCACAACATAATTCCGGAAATAGACTGTATTTAATATAGAACAGAGTGGTTAGAACCAACAGAATTTGAGCTCAGCGCGTTTCGGGTATAACCCTTTGCCAGGAGCAAATATCAAAAAGCACAACTCCAGATTCTTAATGTCATCGTCTACAAAACAAAATTCAGGGACAGTTTACGCCCATTAGGACATTGAATTATTGGGGGTCTCAAATACATCTTCTCCCATAGTGGAATCTCTAGCCATCGGTACAGCTTGCCCAAGGATGGGGAGGGTCTTCTTGAAATGAGGGGCTCCCCTGAACTGTATGTAGTTCCCAACGGATGATTTGCCTCTCAGAACATTAAATCGCAAATGTACAGCCTTCTTGGGGTGGGTGTAGACTCTGCCAGACCCTAAAGCATGGGTACTTTGCTAAATTCGCAATAATGATCTAAGGTTTATTATTATTATTATTATTATTATTATTATTATTATTATTATAATTATTAGGGTATTTATTGAGCGTGGACCCAGTTTCAGGAGGCAACAGAGCACTTACAAGCATAAGGCCCCAACCTGTACCTGACCAGGAGACGACAACAAAGTCACCAGAATCTCCATGTGGCCAACAGCGAACTTGTACCCTGGCAAGAAGGCCGGGTGGGGTTTGCGCTCACTGTGGCTGAGTCACCGTGGATGTGTGGGTACCCTGCCATGGGGTTTGCGCTCACTGTGGCTGAGTCACCGTGGATGTGTGGGTACCCTGCCCTGAGCCCAGAGAACGAGAGGAAAAAAATACATTATCGCATGATACAGTTAAAACATACGGCTACCCTTCAGCAGCCAATGTTTCGGCGGAAAAAGGGTGCCTTCTTCAGGACATGAAATTCATGCACAATAAAGTAAATTACATTATAAATATCCATCTGCCAGAATATACTTCCATGCATCCTACTTCGCAAACAGGTAGGAATGCAAATTGCAACTCCTGGAGAAATAATACTATTTTTGCACCAGATACATAAAGGAAAACATATACATACATTTAATCGCAGGGTGTTTAATGCAGATGTCTGCTAATTGTATGTTGAAAAATAGGCAGTTGCGCATTTTGTGGCAGGTCAGCAAACTGTGGCACAGAGAGATAGTCAATTGCGAAAGGTCACACAATTTGGTCAAGTGGGGAAGCCAGGAATCGGTACTAGATTTGCTGGTACAACTATAAATAACTTATCCCGGAGACCCATCTCATCCCATGAACTGATAGTGCCATCAGCTGCAGCCATGCAGATATGCAAGAGATTGTTCTAGAACAGCTTTCATTTCCCATTTCCCCTTCAAGCTCTGAGTCTAAGGATCTCTGCAGGGCTGGCGCGTTATCAGTTTTTGTTCAGTAGGTCTTTTTGGTTGCACTTTCAGGCGCCATCAGTGCTCCCGAGCGCGGCGAGGAAGACAGCGCATATTTTGGAATATGGATTGGACGGCGAGCAGTGCATTTTTGAGGTCGTTGCCCCAGTGAGGAGGATGGAGCAGCCGGCTCTTGAGTTGGGTTGCGCTGCTCTGTCTGGGAGGCTCCAGGCCCTTCTCCAGCAGACAGTCTTGTCAAAGGGGGTGAGCGCCGAGGGCGGGCGGGGGAGGCGCCGTTTCTGGAGAAGCATCTTTATTTCTTCCCCGTCCATTACACGTGCCTGCTATAGGTGACAGAAAAACACACACCATGCCAGCCAGCACCAAACAGTTAATTGGCTGACATGACAATGATGATAATATCGTTATTTATAGCTCTTCGCGCCGGATTCCCCCCACTTCTACGCGCTGTAATAAGGGAGACTCTCTTCCACGTTCTGATTGACTTACGGCCACCTTTTGTGTACAAATAGGGACTTTGGGAAATCTCCTGCTGCAGACTGTTTCTTTTTATGCCAGGCTGCTGTAGCTGGGGAGGAGTCAGTCGCATGTCACGCAGTGCCCACGGGAAGCCATTGTGGAAGGCCATTTGCTGGTGCTTGGAGTGTGCACTCGCTGCAGAAGCATCTCTGTTGTCTATTGGAGTGAGCTGCCACTGAGTAAGCTCCCTATGCTGTCAGTGGGTAGCAGTTATGGAGTAGGCCCATATGCTGTCCGTGGGTAGCAGTCATGGAGTAGGCCCATGTGCAGTCAGTAGCAGTCATGAGGTAGGCCTCTATGCTGTCACTAGGTAGCAGTCAATGAGTAGACTCATGTGCTGTCAGTAGGTAGCAGTCATAGTGTAGGCCATATGCTGTCAGTAGGTAGCAGTCACGGAGTAAGCCTCTATGCTGTCAGTATGTAGCAGTCATGGAGTAAGCCTCTATGCTGTCAGTGGGTAGCAGTCATGGAGTAAGCCTCTATGCTGTCAGTGTGTAGCAGTTATGGAGTAGGCCTCTATGCTGTCCGTATATAGCAGTCATGGAGTAGGCCTTTATGCTGTCAGTAGCAGTCAGTAATAGGCCCATATACTGTAAGTGGTTAGCAGTCATAGCGTATGCCCATATCCTGCCAGTAGGTAGCAGTTAGGTAGTAGGTCCATCTGCTGTCAGTATGTAGCAGTCATGGAGTAGGCCTCTATGCTGTAAGTAACAGTCAGGAATAGGCCCATATGCTGTCAGTAGCACTCATGGAGTAGGCCTCTATGCTGTCAGTAGGTAGCAGTCATTGAGTAGACCCATATGCTGTCAGTGGGTAGCAGTCATGGGGAAGGCCCATGTGCTGTCAGTAGCAGGCAAGAGGTAGGCCTCTATGCTGTCAGTAGGTAGCAGTCATTGAGTAGACCCATGTGCTGTCAGTAGGTAGCAGTCATAGTGTAGGCCATATGCTGCCAGTAGGTAGCAGTCACGGAGTAGGGCTCTATGCTGTCAGTAGCAGTCATGAATAGGCCCATGTGCTGTCAGTAGGTAGCAATCATGGAGTAGGTCTCTATACTCTCAGTGGAGTAGAAGTCATGAGGTAGGCCCATGTACTGTCAGTAGCAGTCATGAGGTAGGCCTCTATGCTGTCAGTAGGGTAGCAGTCATTGAGTAGGCCCATATGCTGTCAGTAGGGTAGCAGTCATTGAGTAGGCCCATATGCTGCCAGTGGGTAGCAGTCATGGTGCATGCCTCTATGCTGTCAGTAGGGTAGCAGTCATGGCACATGCCTCTATGCTGTCAGTAGGGTAGCAGTCATTGAATAGACCCATATGATGTCAGTGGGTAGCAGTCATGAGGTAGGCCCATGTGCTGTCAGTGGGTAGCAGTCATGGGGTAGGCCCCATTGCAGCCAGTAGGTAGCAGTCATGCAGTAGCCCCATGTGCTGTCAGTAGCAGTCATTGAATAGACCCATGTGCTGTCAGTAGGTAGCAATCATAGAGTAGGTCTCTATGCTCTCAGTGGAGTAGAAGTCATGGGGTAGGCCCATGTGCTGTCAGTAGCACTCATGGAGTAGGTCTCTATGCTGTCAGTAGGTAGTAGCCATTGAGTAGAGCCATATGCTGTCAGTGGGTAGCAGTCATGGGGTCCGCCCATGTGCTGTCAGTAGCAGTCATGAGGTAGGCCTCTATGCTGTCAGTAGGGAAGCAGTCATTGAGTAGACCCATATGCTGTCAGGGGGTAGCAGTCATGAGGTAGGCCCATGTGCTGTCAGTAGCAGTCATGAGGTAGGCCTCTATGCTGTCAGTAGGGTAGCAGACATTGAGTAGACCCATATGCTGTCAGTGGGTAGCAGTCACGGGGCAGGCCCCTATGCAGCCAGTAGGTAGCAATCATGCAGTAGGCCCATGTGCTGTCAGTAGCAATCATGGAGTAGGTCTGTATGCTCTCAGTGGGGTAGTACTCATGGAGTAGGCCTCTATGCTGTCGGTGGATAGCAGTCATGGAGTAGACCCATATGCTGTCAGTGGGTAGCAGTCATGGGGAAGGCCCCTATGCAGCCAGTAGGTAGCAGGCATGCAGTAGGCCCACGTGCTGTCAGTAGAGGTCATGGAGTAGGCCCATATGCTGTCAGTGGGGTAGCAGTCATGGAGTAGGCCCATATGCTGTCAGTAGGTAGCAGTCATCGAGTGGACTCAAATGCTGTTAGTGGACAGCAGTCATGAATTAGGCCTCTATGCTGTCAGTGGGTAGCAGTCATTGAGTTAGCCTCTATGCTGTTGATGGGTATCAGTCATGGAGTCATGGAGCCTCTATGCTGTCAGTAGGTAGCAGTCATGGTGTAGGCCCATATGCGGTCAGTAGGTAGCAGTCATTGAGTAAGCCTCTATGCTGTCGATGGGTAACAGTCATGGAGTAGGCCTCTATGCTGTCAGTAGGTAACAGTCGTGGTGTAGGCCCATATGCGGTCAGTAGGTAGCAGTCCTTGAGTAGGCCTCTATGCTATCAGAATAACTAACAGTAGTTCTAGGCAAGTCAGACCAAATCATACACATTTAGAATAGAACCCACATATTCAGGGGAAGTAAAACCAGAGGTTACGTTTAGATTACTTACATTAATTCAAGGGTAGTAGAGCCTGTTAGTTATGCAGTGACACTGAGTTAAGAAATCACATAGTAAACCAACCCTGTTACCAAGATACATTTCTGAATAGTGGAATGCAAATTCTTGATACAGTATAGACCTAACACTATATTTAGGATAGCCCTCAGTTTTGCTAGGTGAGTAAGACCTAATGTTGTAATTAACGATTACAGTTGCTTTTCAGATCAGTGGAACACATATTGAATAAAGCAATAACTCTTTATTTTATTTTAGGATGGCACAAGTCAGACCAAGTGAGTAAACCCCACAATATACTTGGTGTGTGTTTTTACATCTCTGCACCCCACTCTGCATTGCATTTTGTGTTTCGTGTGCAAACGTGAAGCCTGATGTGTCCTTTGACATCTCTGAACCCCATTTTGTATTGCATTTTATGCCTCCTGTGCAACTCAGTCTGGTGTGTTTTTGACATTTCTGCACCCCATTTTGCATTGCATCTTGTGTCTCTTGCACAGTTTTTAACATCTCTGCACTCACCTGCAGTACCAAAGTATTCCCAGTTCACCTGTCTTCTTGCGTCCCTTGACTACTAGGCTGCCTAGTGAGCTTGTGCTCTTACTGTGCTTTGCAGCTCCTCCTCTTTCTTCATCCTATCCTCTGCCGCTCCTATGGCAATCACCATCTCCTCTATCATTTCTAATTGCTATACGATCACCTAACCTTCCTCTCTCATAAAGTCTGGAAGAAAAAAGCTTTAAAAATACATTCTGGCCACTAACCCTGGACTACCTATTGCAGACATCTATGTCAGTGCAACTTCCAGACAAATCTTCACTGATATCCTCTTTTCTGTCCTCTCTCCAGATCTAAGGACTCCTCATCTCATCTCCACTCTCTCTCCTCTCACATCCTCACCCATTAATGGTGGCACTAGATGGGAAGTACTTTTGGCGGGCTTCACATCATCCATGTGTATCCTTAATCTCTATCACACTGGCACTATCTTGGTTCAGGTTCCTCAACCCAAACTCCTCCTCTTTGACTGGTGCCTGCTGTTCCTCCTAAACTTCATTCTCACACCTGGTACTCCATCTTCCACTCTCTCTGCCCCCCCCCCCTCCAACTGGTGTACCACGCCCCTGAACCCCTCCTTGGAAAACCTTCAAAGGTGGTGACCTCCTGCATCTAACCACGCTTAATGTTCCTTCTGCCATCAAACATTCTCCCAACATCTGACTCCTCCTTGAAGAGCTTGACCTCGATGTCCTTGCTCTTACTGTGATGTGGTTCAATGCCAGCTCAGTCACTGCATTTGACTCCCTTCTCCCTGATGGTTATAAGACCATCTCCAAGCCTCGCCCTAACCGTGCAGGCGGTGGGGTTGCTCTGATTTTCCCTAAGTGGATCCCTTCTTCCTTCCTACCCACCCAGCCTTACTCATACTTCGAGAGCCTGGTTTGCAAGCTGGTCATCTCTCCCCCCTCCTCTCCGACCATTGCCACTATCTAAAGACCACCTGGCTCTACCACCCTGTTCCTCTATGAGTGGGCTGATTTCTCCTCCTTTGTCCTCACAACCTCCTCTAAACTGTTCCTCTTGAGTGACTTCAACATACAGCTTGACACCTCAATCACAGCATCCACTCTCTTCCGTGACCTCTGCACCTTGCTCTCCCTCTCCATTCTCCCTTCTCGTCCTACCCACTCGGCTGAACACACTCTTGATGACATTATCCAAACTGATCGTTCACCCCCCCACTGATCACCACACTCTCCTGATCAAACCATTCTCTCACCTCCTCTCACCTGGGTCCTCTCGGCCCTCTGACCGCACCTCCCCCAGCCCTGCCAACCTCGTTCACAAACATCTGTCTCATGAAACGAGTGTCAGCTGCTGCCTTCGCATCCACCTTCAACCCCCCTTTTTCCTCGCTATAGACTCTACCTCTGACTCTGCTCTCAGCAACCTCCATCTTGCCATCACTAATACCCTTGACATTCTAGTCATGAGGATTCACCTGAAACATACCTCCAAGTGTAGCATCTGGTATGACTCCACAAAAACAAAGAGGTGATGGCTGGAAGGTTTAGAATTAATCTTAACCACTGGCAATGCTCTGTGCAACCCAGTGCTTAATTTGTAAAAAAAATAAGTGCCAGTGCCCAAACAATATTGACCCCTTAATGCCGGGCGCGGCCCCGCCCAACAGTGCGGATGCGCGGCCCACGCCAGTTCAGTGCTAGACCTACCTAGATCGGCCCACCACCAGCCCACAACCCCGCTCCAGCACAACACGTGAAAACCATCATTCACCACACTCTAGGTCTAGGATAGACTTTAAACCCCAATCAATCACCCAACTGTAGTATGGAGGCCCTCGACGCGGAATCACTTTGCTCCAGTACAAACCTTCAAAATCACCATTCAATCACCCCATTCTAGGATAGACATTAATCCTGGCTGGCATTCATAACACTGTCCATCACCAAGCGGCAAGACTAGTGCATAGCCAAGAAACTTGAAATGGCGGCTGATGACTGGACTTGATTCCTCTGCTCTGCTGACTAGTCTGCTTCAACATTATTATTGCGGCGGCCGCGGGCCACGGCCACCATATCCGGCCCCAACATGGATTATCGCTCACTCATTCTGGCACTCTTGGGTCACATGTTTATTGACTGAGATTTACATCACCCGCTTTAAATAAACCCCGGAGTTACACATCCAAGCATTACAACACACGTTTTTGCCTTTTTTCTGGCAAATGTGAGAACGTGTTTGATGCCGCCTTTTTGAACCAGGGTGTACGGTAATCCCATTTGAAAACGGTGCGTTTAAAGACAAAAAAACGCAAATGTAGTTTGTAAGTAGTAAACCAGTGTTTCACAAACGGCCACAAAAGTAGAGGGTAGCTCAGGGGCAACGTGTTCACCGTGGAAGCAAGACTGCACGAAACAACACAGGTTCGATCCCCGGGTCCGAGCTTAGAAACCTCTGGGTTTTTAAGCGCATTATAAATACGCAACCAAGACAAAAAAAAACAATTACGATACTGAAAAACAAACAATACCTGTAACAACATCTCCATGTGAGCGCTTTAAAAAATGCAAAATAAATAAACCAGCCCAGCAATAATTGCTTGAGGCGTGAGAAACTAATCCATCATCTATATTGAGGTGATGGAGATGACATCATACATCTTTTGTGGCACTTACCTGGAAGGGATGCCAATGAAGTGTACTCAAACATGTATAAATGGGGCTTAGAGAAAAAAAGGTCGCGTTTGATCCCGTGTGAGGGGAGTACACCCGCAACATCCACATTTCAGCTGTGTCTTCTGTGCTATTAGTGCGTCATTATGGGATGCCCCCAACCTCTTCTAGTGTCCCAAATGCCAGCACTTTATGCTGAAGCAGGCTCCACTCCCCTACTGTGCACCTCGTTTATCAACTGTCTTTATTTCTGTTAAGTGATGGTAGTTAGCCACTGTAAAAGAATTAGGAACAATAGCGGGAGAACAGTGTGCGCCAGGTTTGCTGAAGTCATTCAGTTTCGGCAGATGCGTTGGGCTGCAATCTGCCCCCACGGCAAGTCAGCGGTTCTCGCCGCAACCCCCCAATCCCCCCAAGGAGGTAGGAACTGGCTTTCATGCTACTGGGTGCGAGAAACATTGTCGGTTTGCCAAAACAGCAGCTGTATTGGAGGGGATTTCACGTGCCCTTAGTTGGACACCATCACAAACAGGAAATGGCATCCTATGCCCATTGAATATATTGATAGGGAAGGGACTTCACACCGTTTTCACCCTGACAACATCACAGAAAGTGGACTGCTAACTCCTCTGCATTCTTCTGCAGCTTCCAATGTGTATGCACATTCTCTATTTACAGCGCTTTTGCAAAAGCGCTATTTCAGTAACAAATCATTATCAATAAACCCGCTTTGTATAGATTTATGGGAGATTTTGACATTGTTTATTACATTTGCAGTGCCTTCAGAGAAAGCACTGAAACTTGCGTCCTATGACTAAACGCTTGTCAGAAAGGAGCACTGCACGTCCCCTTTATCTGTTCTGGCTCTCTTGGAAACGGGCTTTGAAAAAAGAAACGCCGTGGCTAATGTTTACTCGTGAAGAGGTGATAAATCGTGTTTTATAGCACGTTTGTTCGCGTCAACACAGCGGAAAGTGCGGGCAGGAAGTGTCGTTTCTGTCACAATTGGGCCTCATTACGACCCTGGCGGTAAGTTACCGCCAGGGCCGTGACTTTACCACCATGGCGTAAACTACGTTTACGCCATGGTGGTTGGCGGACTTACCGCCCCATTCAGACTTTGGCGGGGCGGTAAGTCCCCAATCCCCATTTACCCTTCCCCATTCCCATTTTTGCCCCATAGGGCATAATGGGAGTGGGGAAGGCGTTAATTACGCCACCGTAAATTACGGTGGCGTAATTAACACCAAGGTCCCTTACCGCCATGGTTTTTTACACCTGCTAAAAGCAGGTGTAAAAACCGCCATGGCGGAAAGGGAACTCGGAATTGGCGGAAAGGGGTTGGCGCAGCTAACGCTGCCGCAAACCCCTTTCCGCCAGGGTCGTAATGAAAGGCCGCAGCCTGCTTTGAAGAGGCCTATCTATACGCCACTTCATCTCTCATGGCACGGGAGCGTCCATCCACTCACACTGCCTCTAATAATACCTCTAGCCGTTTAATACACCCCCTCATCAATGAAAAGGTCGGCAGAGGTTCCCAAATTCTCATGAATAAAACCTGGCAGGTTGCTGACATTTTAGAAAGCCCAAAGCCCAAAGCGGTCAGAGCACGCGAGCGCAAAGCGCAGGCAGAAGCTGCAGCCGGGAGGAACGCGGTGCGGGCCTTCATTTTAGAAAGTGGGGGTGTTGGATGGATGTCCGTGTCTGCTGGGCATCATGGCTGTCAGGTTAAGCATCTGATTACGGTGGGCCGCCGCATGTAGGCATGAAGAAGGGAGGCTCATATCATGATCATGATCGGATGGGCTGCTCCAGACCACCGTTCTGGTATGACTCCAAACTAGCAGCCCTGAAACGCAAGTGCAGAGCTGTGGAACGGAAGTGGCAGACCTCACGCTCACTCTCTAACAAACAGGCCTGTCACCGGCTCCAAAGGCAATAGAGACTCTCTATTCGCTCCAAGAAAAGGGCCCACACCCAGGCTCGCGTCTCTGATGCATCCAACAACACGTCTGAACTCTTTAAAATCTGCATGGAGCTAGCCAACCCTTCTGCATTCTCATCCTCACCTCTTCCCTCCCAGGCCCTCTGCAACGTACTGGCCACACACTTCACTGAAAAAATTCAGGACATCGTGAACACCCTTGCATCCCTCTTCCCCTCCCCTTTCCCCACCTCCCTGCCTCCTGTGGACTCCCATCGCCCCTCTGCCTTTCTCTCCTACTTCACTCCTATCACACCAGATGAGGTCACCAAAGTTGTCTTCTCCATGAAAGTCTCCTCCAAACAGGCCTTCCCGGTTTCTCTAGAAACATTAAGAACAATATTGGCATGCCCAGCTTCTACGAGCATTCTGAGAGCCCACATCGTTTCATTTGAAGCACATCTGTGCAAATATTCTTCGGCTGCAGCAAGGACATCTGAAAATGGCTGCCGAGACTGCGTTGCTGCATTCTTGATTGCCGTTGCCAGGCAACACCAAACAGGAAGCTACTTACCCACATGGCCTACACCGGTAGGCGGAAGCTGGTCCTGAGGCCCTAAGGCCCCCAGCATAAGGCCCTGTCCCGAGCCTGAGACCACACAACTTCCAGGGCAGGAGCCCCTTCCAGTCACACACCGCTGCTGCGGTCTCTGGACCTCTCAACACCATCCTGATACAAGGAGCTCCGCGAGCGCTGCATCTACCGAGGTTCCTCCTCGATCCTTCACGCCTGATGCTGCATTCTGCAGTATTTGTCATGCCCAGCTCCTACGAGCATTCTGAGAGCCCACGTCCTTTCATTTGAAGCACATCCTTGCTAATATTCTTCGCCTGCCGCAAGGATATCTGAAAATGGCCGCCAAGACCGCGTTGCTGTATTCTTGATTGCCATTACCAGGCAACACCAAACAGGAAGCTACTTACCCACACAGCCTACACCGGGAGGCAGAAACCGGCCCTACGTCCTAAGGCCACCAGCATAAGGCCCTGTCCTGAGCCTGAGACCACACAACTTCCAGGGCAGGAGCCCCTTCCAGTCACACACCGCTGCTGTGGTCTCTGTACCTCTCACCCCCAGCCTGCTACAAGGAGCGCCTCGAGTGCTGCATCTACCGAGGTTCCTCCTCGATCCTTCACGCCTGATGCTGCATTCTGCAGTATTTGTCATGCCCAGATCCTACGAGCATTCTGAGAGCCCACGTTGTTTCATTTGAAGCACATCCATGCTAGTATTCTTTGGCTGCCGCAAGGACATCTGAAAATGGCCGCCGAGACCGTGTTGCTGCATTCTTGATCGCCGTTGCCAGGCAACACCAAACAGGAAGCTACTTACCCACACGGCCTACACCGGTAGCCAGCCCAGTCGCCCTAAGGCCCCCAGCATAAGGCCCTGTACCGAGCCTGTCGGAGCCGGGAGGGCTGGAGGGCTGCCATAGACTATGCTCATATGGACACTGAACCTCATCAAACACAGCAGACCTTTCTACCGACCTGCGAGGCACCCACTGCATTCCGGCGGTAAGAATATCTCTGCTCCACAACAGCCATTGTATACCGTTGTATTGTATACCCACTGCACTATATTGTATTCCTATATACATGTTCGCATCTAAGCTACTGTACCCTCTAGCCCCCACGCGTCACTCCCGTACAACGCTCTACGCACCCACCCTATCGGGGCAAAAAACCAGGCCACTCACTCGGTCCTAACGTGACCTACGCCCACGCACTGCTCGCTCTGTATGCCCCTCGATCACAGTACGCTGCACTGCTCCTCAACTGCGTGCTCGCAAGCCCACTCCTGTCTCACCCCATCGTATACAGCATAGACCCACTATAGCGCACATGTGGTGGGCACAGTACGACAAGTACCGAGCCCCTTTATTCTCACCCAAGCCGGATCACGATCGTGCCTTGACTCTTCGTACCCAGTCACCTATTAATCTAGACATCCCGACTAAATGATAGCTATTAACACGGCCGTAAGAATTGTATTAATTCATGTCTGCCTTGCCAATGTATTGTTAACTGTGCCGTAAGGATTGTACATAATCATGTTAGCTGTGCCAATCTATTGTTAGCTGTGCCTTACGAAATGTATCCATTCTTGTCAGCCCTGCCATTCAAATGTTGTTAGCCAACATCAGCTCATAACACTGTACCTCAGCATAGCTACACTTCACCAACTTCCAGACACTGGCCTCTCTACCCAACATCACCCGCCCCCGCTCACCAGCGCCCCAGAACTTGGCACCCCCTCAATATTACCTATGCCCAGCCCATAAGCACAGAATCCCCCCTCAATCGCTCCTATACTCAGCACACCATGCCTTCCAAGCACACACCTACGAAACTCATACTCGAACTATGGACCCCACTCCTACCAGAAAATGAAAACCCACACACCCGTATTCCTCACAACATCCCACCCACACCTTTCCTCCCCTCCTTCTTCACTAAAACCGTGGTGCAACACACTACCCAGCAGTCCTCCTACACAGCCAACCCAAAATGACCTGCTAATCCTAACAATCTGTTAGCCAACCAGAGATATCACCACCATTACAAGCCCAAAACCTCTTAGCAGCAGAAACAAACTTCTCAGCCTGCGCACACCTAAAGCACCCTACACCAACAATACTCCGCCTGAGCCCACTGCCGCTCATACAGCCTCACTCCTACCAGTGACCTTCAAAGCGCCACCACTTCCTAGACTGCCCAGCATACCCATCTTGCCGCAACTACTGTGAAGTCACCTCATACAGCCACACCTACAAGAGCACCCAAACAGCCTCCCAAACCCATCGCAACCATTAAATACACATCCACAGTACCCATTATTAACAAACCCCCAATATAGAGGGCCCATCTCACATACAATGTGCACTTATCAATGCCAGGTCCCTCCCTGCACATGCCACTAAAACCTTTGACCTTATCACCAATCTCGACCTTGATATCCTGGCCATCACTGAGTCCTGGCTCCACAAAGCTTCAGGACCCACCCTCTCACTAGCCCTCCCACCAGGACACTCAATCTACAGACAAGACAGAGTCCTAAACAGAGGCGGAGGAGTAGTACTCATAGTAAAAGACTGGCTAGAAATAAAACAAACTACCTCCAATCTCGGTGAGAACACAGACTCCCTCACAGTCAAGATCACCACCTCACCTAAAACCACACTCACCATCCACCTAGTCTATCCCCCTCCGGGCCCCATGGCCGACTTCCAGGACAATCTCCTGCACCTCATTAGTGAAAACCTCAAAATGTCCTCCAAAACACTCCTCCTAGGGGACTTCAACTTGGGACTCAATGACCCCAAAGACAGATCAGCCACAGAGCTCAGCTTCCAGCAAAGAAACCTTACACCAACACACAGCAAAGGTTGCACCCTTGACTGGGTAGTAGATCACAACTGCGAAGTTGTACACAGCTCCAACACACCTATTCCCTGGTCCGACCATCACCTCATCAATTTCTTCATCCCAACTGGTTCCACTACACCTATTATTCCTAACCCCATCCCCCCGGCATTAGCCAGAAGTGCCAGGAACCTCACTAAGGAAAATATCCTACCTTATCTCGACACACCCACACTGCACCTACACAAATCCTCTGACCCTTCAATGCTAGCGAATACCTACAATTCCATAATGGTTAATGCCATAGACTCCATTGCACCACTGCAGAATGAAAAAGCCAAAAAAATAAAACACACCACCTGGTTCTCGGAGGAACTCAAGGTTCCCCACAAGAATCCACCCTATCTACTTACAAATCCATTGCGGCCAAATACAAAAAAGCTATAATCACTGCCAAATCCTCCTCTCACAACCACCGAATCACGAACGCCACATCTGAATCTAAGGGGCTCTTTGCCATATACAGAGAGTTATCCACCCCAGCCACCAAATCACAAGAGACCATCAAAGACAAAGCATGGTTCACTAACGTGCAAACAGCTTTAATAAATAAAATCGAGCTTCTACAGAAAAAGATCGCCAAACACCACAAAGACCTCTCTAAACACACCTCCGACACCGTGCCTATCACAAACCCAATCAAACCTTTCTCCTTCAGAGAAGTTACTATACCCGAAGTATTAGAAATTGTCAACAGAATCAAATGTTCAAACTGCAAAGGGGACGCCTGCCCAGCCAAATTAGTCAAAGACTGCGCTGAGACACTGACCCACTTCCTAAAAACCTTCATTAATGCCTCATTTAACTCCAACAAAGTCCCTGGCAGCTTAAAAGAAGCCTGGGTGCGTCGTCTACTAAATACAAAACACTAGAAATCAGGAGATCCATATGCAACTATCTGGTTAAGACACTATTTTATTTGGTCTCCAACCAATTTTTTGCACAGATGATACAATTAAATGTTTACATAGCTTTCGATAAGCATGAAAGTGGTACAGACAGATATTTTTAGAACATAGGAAATACAGGTATGTATCAACATCTCTAATATCGAGGCCAAATTTCCAACACGGTGCAGAAGTACAAATGACAAATAAGAGGGGACAGGATTCAACAGAGTGCTGCCCAGGACTGTAGTAGGTCCAGGGGTATTTAACAAAACGGTGTACACAACACTATCTCAAAGACATATACAACGGGGTTTGAACAGTTGTGTGACAAATCATCAACACTGGAGTGTTTCGGCCATAGAGGGCAGGATAAGAGCCCGAAGTTGTGGTGGCCTTCATCAGGATGGATGCCGAGCGTAGTACTGTCCGTGAGAGTGATCTGTGGGGAAAGGGATAGCTGTCAAATCTCTTGGGGGTTGCTTTCGTTTTCAATATTACTGAATAATGACTGATTGGTGCCTGAATACACAAAGCAGTATATTGGAAGAATAGCTTACAATCTGCTGAAGTTGCAGCGGTGTAGCTGTGCTTGAGGGTCCTTAATTAATGCAGGACTGTGAAGTGACCATTGCACTGGATTTCATGGACCGAGTTCCAAGAGTTTCTTCAAGGTCCCACAGGCTGGATGAGTAGGCCTGGTAGGTCTAAGAACTGTTGGAGGGAAGGTTGAGAAACCGTCAATCCAAATCCCGACCTGGATAGTGATGGCGACACGAGGTATTGCTCAAATGGACATTAGCCATAGTGAGAGACACGAATCTCATTGGGCAAAGTGGAGTGTGTCACTATCAAAAAACATGTAAAAACGTGGTCGTACTGCGCCGTGGTGGTGCGCGGTGGTGGAGGTGCCATGCAGTCTGAATGCTGAAAGTAACGTTCTAGGACAGTGTGCAGCAGTATCAGCATGGCAAAATTTGCTACTGGCGGACGTGAGGGAGCATTACACTAAGTGTTGTGTATGTGATTACACGCTGAGCTCATAGCGAGTATGAGGGAGAATCTATGAAGAACAAAAATGGTCACTGTTATCTCGCGGGGCAAGGTGAGGACTCGTGGCATTACCTGGTGGATGGCGCCGATATGGTGTTGAGTATGGTGCTCCAGGAGACGCTGCAAGGAGTGGCTAAATGAAAAAATTCAGGCGGTGGCGGCAGTGCGCTGGTAGCTCAGAGTGGCGGGCGCCTTGCGATGGGCGAGTTGCCTCTTGTGGTGGTGACTCACGGAAAAAAGATCTCAAGCGTGTATCGAGGCGAAAGCACTTACCGGAGCGAATGAATCCAACTGTTCTCATTGCGGCAATGGTGGCTGTAGCAACGCTGGCGCTGCGATTATTTGCGCACGCCCATGGCAGATAGTTGGACCAATGGGGCCTGGGGTGTGAAGCGTAAAGTGACGTGGCACTGTATAGTGGGAAGGGACGGTGCATCTCATTGGTTTGGAAATAACCAATGCTAGTGGGTCCCGTAGGGCAATGCTGAGTCCGTATACGGTGTGTGTAGAGTGAAAGTGAAAGCCGTATGCGTCTAATTGGATACAATATAACCAATAGTAGTGGGTCCCGGTGGACGATGCTGGGTCCTACTACGACGTACGTAAAGCGAAAGTAAAAGCCGAATAACTGGGCTATTAGGTCAAAAAGAGACCGGGCAGCGTGATGGAGCCCCTTAAGGGACAACGTGTTCTTGGAGGAAAATCCAGGAAGGTGGGAGGCGTAGTCGATGACAATTGTACAGGGTGCAACAAATTCATTAAAACGTTGCCAGTTTACAGTTGTACATGGTGCAACAATTCAAAACCACGCTGGAGAGAGCAATAATAATATACATATAGTAACGTGTTTGGTAGCACATCTCTGGGTGTTCCCATTACGCTGTTCATTGCACATAGTAGTCTGCATATTGGGGAGGAGAAATGAAATTGTATGCACGGCAAATACACTGCAAGACAGTTGTAAAGACAGTACATCATGGTTAATGGAGTATCAGGTGTCATGCTAATTCTCTGCTAAGGGTGTATTTGTTGCAATAGTGTCATAAAGAAGTTGTAATTGCTACGAGAACAAAGCTCAGTGAGCTGTGGATGTGGGGACAAGTGTCTCAATGGAGCCGTAGTCTCGATTCCTATGGCGCTTAATCCCAGAAGCGCTTCCACTCTACTGTGATGTTCAAGCCATTTTTAACTGTGTCCAGTTTGTGGATCCATTTCTGTTTGAGTCTAGTGAGGGTCAAATTGATATCTCCTCCTCGTTTCTGTTGTTGAAGTTGTTGTAGGATGGTCCACGTGAATTGCTCATGGGTGTGTCCTTTTTTGCTGAAGTGTTCGACCAAAGGTTTGTCTTGTATTGTATTTTTGATACACGATCTGTGTTCGTTTTATCCTCTGCTTGATGGGTCTGATAGTCTTCCCGATGTAGATGAGGTTGCATGGACATCTGATCATGTAGATGACGTGTTTGCTTTCACAATTTGTGTGATTTTGCATTGTCCAGTGGACATTTTTGTGGGTGAAAGTCTTGCTGGTCTCAGTGTATCGGCAGGCCACACATTTGCCACAGCTGTAGTGTCCCACCACTGGGGGTATGTTCCATAACGAAGCTTGTGTTTTGGTGGGTTCTAGGAAAGTATGTACCAGAGTGTCTCTGAGGTTTTTGTTTTTTCTGAACGCGAAGAGAGGTTTTTGGCTAAAGTTCCTTTGTTCTTAATCAGGTGCCAATATTTATTGATGGTTGTCTTTATGAGGTTGCTCACGGAGTTGAATGTGGTCACACAAACAGTCCTGTCTATTGGGTCCTTGTTTTTTCTGTACAGCAAATGATGCGGTCGGAGTTGGCTGCTCTTTTTCGGGCCGTTCTAATAGCCTTCTTTGAGTATCCCCTTTCTGTCAATCGTGTCTGTAGTTGTTTGGCGTGGAAGTTCAAATTTCTTTTTTTCTGTACAGTTCCTGCGTATACGCAGGAACTGTCCATATGACAGATTATATTTCAGTCCTTGGGGATGGTAACTGGAGAAATAGAAAGAGACTGTTTCTGTCTGTCGGTTTCCTGAAGAGTTCTGTTTTGAGTGAGTTCCCAGAGCGGTATATGTGTAGGTCCAGGAAGTTCACTGCTTCTAAATCCCACTCCATGGTGAATTTTATGTGAGTGTTTAGAAAGTTCAACCAGTGGTGAAAAGCAAATAAAAGCTCCTTACTGCCTTGTCAAATCAAGAGAACATCGTCGATGTATCGACGCCATAATTGAATATGGTCTTTATAGGGATTGTCATCGTGGTATACATGGTCTTCCTCGTATTGTGCCATATATAAGTTGGCTTCGTCTGGTGCAAATGTGGCACCCATGCTGACGCCTTCGATTTGTTGGTAGATTTGATTTTCAAAGAGGAAGACATTTTCTGCCATAGCTAGGTGAATGCATTCGAGAATGAAATTGGTGGGGGTTGAGGTAGTGTCGGTTCTTCTGTTGAGGCAGCTGGCCAAAGCTTCTATCCCTTCCTGTTGAGGAATCGAGGTGTAGAGCACCTCCACATCCATGGTTACCAGGATCGAGTTGGAGGTGAGGTCTACGGTTTGTAAGACTTTGATGGTGTCTGTACTGTCTTTGATGTAAGATTTCATTTTTCCAATGAAGGGTTTCATAAAATAGTCGGTATAGAGTGAAAGTGGTTCTAATAGTGAATCACAAGCTGACACAATTGGTCGAGTGGCAGTCATTGAGTAGTCCCTCATGCTGTCAGTGGAGCCATTGAGTAGTCCCTCATGCTGTCAGTGACAGCCATTGAGTAGTCCCTTTTGCTGTCAGGAGAGAGAAGCCATTGATTTGTCCCTCATGCTGTCAGGAGCGTGCAGTCTTTCAGTAGTCCCTTATGCTGTCAGTGGCTGTCAGTGGCAGCCATTGAGTAGTCTCTTATGCTGTCAGGAGAAAGCAGTCGTTGAGTAGTCCCTTATGCTGTCAGTGGCAGTCATTGAGTAGTCCCTTGTGCTGTCAGTGGCAACCATTGAGTAGTCTCTTATGCTGTCAGTAGCAGTCATTGAGTAGTCTCTTATGCTGTTAGGAGAGAACAGTCATTGAGTAGTACCTTATGCTGTTAGGAGAGAGCAGTCATTGAGTAGTCCCTTATGGAACAAACCTGTTATCCATACCTGGTGGAATTGGGCATTCGTGTGTGGAAGAGGGCCTGTGGGGTAATGGGGCTAGCGGATCCGCTCTCACCACACATGCCGTTAGCAGCAATTCTAGAGAGCTGACCGGTCAGCAGGGCAATGGTGCGATCAAGTGGGGGACTTGAGGAATGAAAGTGGGCTGATGACATTTGCAGAACTGCGGGAGACCACGGGCATAGATGAGGGCCAGTTTCTGTTGCATATCACAGTGATCAGGGTGCTGCGAACCAGATGGCTGAATAGCAAGGATGAGACCATAGAAAGTGTAGAAGTCGAGACACTGTTGGCTGTGGCGGAGGGAGGACACGTGATCTCTAGGATCTATGAGGTATTAATTGAGTAGTCTCTTATGCTGTCAGGAGAGAGCAGTCGTTGAGTAGTCCCTCATGCTGTCAGTGGCAGTCATTGGGTAGTCCCTCATGCTGTCAGTGGCAGTCATTGGTAGTCCATCATGCTGTCAGTGGCAGCCACTGAGTAGTCCCTCATGCTGTCAGTGGCAGCCATTGATTAGTCCCCCATGCTGTCAGTGGGGCCATTGAGTAGTCCCTCATGCTTTCAGTGGCAGCCATTGAGTAGTTCCTTTTACTGTCAAGAGAGAGCAGTCATTGAGTAGTCCCTCATGCTGTCAGTGGAGCCATTGAGTAGTCCCTCATGCTGTCAGTGGCAGCCAGTGAGTAGTCTCTTAAACTGTTAGGAGAGAGCAGTCTTTGAGCAGTCCCTTATGCTGTCAGTGGCAGTCATTGAGTAGTCCCACATGCTGTCAGTGGCAGTCATTGAGTAGTCCCTCATGCTGTCAGTGGCAGCCATTGAGTAGTCCCTTGTGCTGTCAGTGGCAGCCATTGAGTAGTCTCTTATGCTGCCAGGAGAGAGCACTTGTTGAGTAGTGCCTAATGCTGTCAGTGGCAGTCAGTGGGTAGTCCCTCATGCTGTCAGTGGCAGTCATTGGGTAGTACCTCATGCTGTCAGACACAGTCATTCAGGTGGCACCCTATGTTGTCAGTAGCAGCAAGTATTCACCGAGCAGGCCCCCTATGATGTGAGGGGCAGTGAACTGTTATTGTGCAGGTATTCTATGCTGTCAGTGGCATTCATTGAGTAGTCCCTTGTGCTGTCAGTAGCAGTCATTGAGTAGTCCTGTATGCTGTTAGGAGAGAGCAGTCTTTGAGTAGTCCCTTATGCTGTTAGGAGAGGGCAGCCATTGAGCAGTCTCTTATGCTGTCAGGAGAGAGCAGTCGTTGAGTAGTCCCTTATGCTGTCCGTGGCAGTCATTGAGTAGTCCCTCATGCTGTCAGTGGCAGACGGAGTAGTCTCTTATGCTGTCAGGAGAGAGCAGTCGTTGAGTAGTCCCTTATGCTGTCAGTGGCAGTCATTGAGTAGTCCCTCGTGCTGTCAGTGGCAGTCATTGAGTAGCCCCTCGTGCTGTCTGTCAATGGCAGCCACTGAGCAGTCTCTTATGCTGTCAGTAGAGAGCAGTCGTTGAGTAGTCCCTTATGCTGTCAGTGGCAGTCATTGAGTAGTCCCTCATGCTGTCAGTGGCAGACATTGAGTAGTCTCTTATGCTGTCAGGCGAGAGCAGTCGTTGAGTAGTCCCTTATGCTGTCAGTGGCAGTCATTGAGTAGTCCCTCGTGCTGTCAGTGGCAGACATTGAGTAGTCTCTTATGCTGTCAGGCGAGAGCAGTCGTTGAGTAGTCCCTTATGCTGTCAGTGGCAGTCATTGAGTAGTCCCTCGTGCTGTCAGTGGCAGCCATTGAGTAGTCTCTTATGCTGTCAGGAGAGAGCAGTCGTTGAGTAGTCCCGTATGCTGTCAGTGGCAGTCATTGAGTAGTCCCTCATGCTGTCAGTGGCAGTCATTGAGTAGCCCCTCGTGCTGTCAATGGCAGCCATTGAGCAGTCTCTTATGCTGTCAGGAGAGAGCAGTCGTTGAGTAGTCCCTTATGCTGTCAGTGGCAGTCATTGAGTAGTCCCTCATGCTGTCAGTGGCAGACATTGAGTAGTCCCTCGTGCTGTCAGTGGCAGCCATTGAGTAGTGCCTCATGCTGTCAGGAAAGAGCAGTCGTTGAGTAGTCCCTCGTGCTGTCAGTGGCCGCCATTGAGTAGTCCCTCATGCTGCCAGGAGAGAACAGTCGTTGAGTAGTCCCATATGCTGTTAGTTGCAGTCATTGAGTAATCCCTCTTGCTGTCAGTGGCAGCCATTGAGTAGTTTTTTATGCTGTCAGGAGAGAGCAGTCGTTGAGTAGTCCCTCATGCTGTCAGTGGCAGTCATTGGTAGTCCCTCATGCTGTCAGTGGCAGCCACTGAGTAGTCCCTCATGCTGTCAGTGGCAGCCATTGAGTAGTCCCTCATGCTGTCAGTGGGGCCATAGAGTAGTCCCTCATGCTTTCAGTGGCAGCCATAGAGTAGTTCCTCATGCTTTCAGTGGCAGCCACTGGGTAGTCTCTTAAGCTGTCAGGAGAGAACACTTGTTGAGTAGTCCCTTATGCTGTCAGTGGTAGTTAGTGAGTAGTCCCTCATGCTGTCAGTGGCAGTCATTGAGAAGTCCCTCATGCTGTCAGTGGAGCCATTGAGTAGTCCCTCATGCTGTCGGTGGAGCCATTGAGTAGTTCCTTTTGCTGTCAGGAGAGAGCAGACATTGAGTACTCCCTTATGCTGTCAGTGGAGCCATTGAGTAGTCCCTCATGCTGTCAGTGGCAGCCACTGAGTAGTCTCTTAAACTGTTAGGAGAGAGCAGTCTTTGAGCAGGCCCTTATGCTGTCAGTGGCAGTCATTGAGTAGTCCCACATGCTGTCAGTGGCAGTCATTGAGTAGTCCCTCATGCTGTCAGTGGCAGCCATTGAGTAGTCCCTCGTGCTGTCAGTGGCAGCCATTGAGTAGTCTCTTATGCTGCCAGGAGAGAGTACTTGTTGAGTAGTGCCTAATGCTGTCAGTGGCAGTCAGTGGGTAGTCCCTCATGCTGTCAGTGGCAGTCATTGGGTAGTCCCTCATGCTGTCAGTGGCAGACGGAGTAGTCTCTTATGCTGTCAGGAGAGAGCAGTCGTTGAGTAGTCCCTTATGCTGTCAGTGGCAGTCATTGAGTAGTCCCTCGTGCTGTCAGTGGCAGTCATTGAGTAGCCCCTCGTGCTGTCAATGGCAGCCATTGAGCAGTCTCTTATGCTGTCAGGAGAGAGCAGTCGTTGAGTAGTCCCTTATGCTGTCAGTGGAAGTCATTGAGTAGTCCCTCATGCTGTCAGTGGCAGACGGAGTAGTCTCTTATGCTGTCAGGAGAGAGCAGTCGTTGAGTAGTCCCTTATGCTGTCAGTGGCAGTCATTGAGTAGTCCCTCGTGCTGTCAGTGGCAGTCATTGTGTAGCCCCTCGTGCTGTCAATGGCAGCCATTGAGCAGTCTCTTATGCTGTCAGTAGAGAGCAGTCGTTGAGTAGTCCCTTATGCTGTCAGTGGCAGTCATTGAGTAGTCCCTCATGCTGTCAGTGGCAGACATTGAGTAGTCTCTTATGCTGTCAGGCGAGAGCAGTCGTTGAGTAGTCCCTTATGCTGTCAGTGGCAGTCATTGATTAGTCCCTCGTGCTGTCAGTGGCAGCCATTGAGTAGTCTCTCATGCTGTCAGGAGAGAGCAGTCATTGAGTAGTCCTGTATGCTGTCAGTGGCAGTCATTGAGTAGTCCCTCATGCTGTCAGTGGCAGTCATTGAGTAGCCCCTCGTGCTGTCAATGGCAGCCATTGAGCAGTCTCTTATGCTGTCAGGAGAGAGCAGTCGTTGAGTAGTCCCTTATGCTGTCAGTGGCAGTCATTGAGTAGTCCCTCATGCTGTCAGTGGCAGACATTGAGTGGTCTCTTATGCTGTCAGGAAAGAGCAGTCGTTGAGTAGTCCCTTATGCTGTCAGTGGCTGTCATTGAGTAGTCCCTCGTGCTGTCAGTGGCAGCCATTGAGTAGTCCCTCATGCTGCCAGGAGAGAGCAGTCGTTGAGTAGTCCCATATGCTGTTAGGGGCAGCCATTGAGTAGTTTTTTATGCTGTCAGGAGAGAGCAGTCGTTGAGTAGTCCCTCATGCATTCAGTGGCAGTCATTGGTAGTCCCTCATGCTGTCAGTAGCAGCCACTGAGTAGTCCCTCATGCTGTCAGTGGCAGAAATTGAGTAGTCCCTCATGTTGTCAGTGGGGCCATAGAGTAGTCCCTCATGCTTTCAGTGGAAGCCATTGCGTAGTTCCTTTTACTGTCAGGAGAGAGCAGTCATTGAGTAGTCCCTCATGCTGTCAGTGGAGCCATTGAGTAGTCCCTCATGCTGTCAGTGGCAGCCACTGGGTAGTCTCTTAAGCTGTCAGGAGAGAACACTTGTTGAGTAGTCCCTTATGCTGTCAGTGGTAGTTAGTGAGTAGTCCCTCATGCTGTCAGTGGCAGTCATTGAGAAGTCCCTCATGCTGTCAGTGGAGCCATTGAGTAGTCCCTCATGCTGTCAGTGGAGCCATTGAGTAGTTCCTTTTGCTGTCAGGAGAGAGCAGACATTGAGTACTCCCTCTAGCTGTCAGTGGAGCCACTGAGTAGTCCCTCATGCTGTCAGTGGAAGCCACTGAGTAGTCTCTTATGCTGTCAGAAGAGAGCAGTCGTTGAGTAGTCCCTTATGCTGTCAGTGGCAGTCATTGAGTAGTCCCTCGTACTGTCAGTGGCAGCCATTGAGTAGTATCTTATGCTGTCAGTAGCAGTCATTGAGTAGTCTCTTATGCTGTTAGGAGAGAGTAGTCATTGAGTAGTACCTTATGCTGTTAGGAGAGAGCAGTCATTGAGTAGTCCCTCATGCTGTCAGTGGCAGCCATTGAGTAGTCCCTTATGCTGTCAGGAAAGAGCAGCCGTTGAGTAGTTTCATATGCTGTCAGTGGCAGTCATTGGGTAGTCCCTCATGCTGTCAGTGGCAGTCATTGGGTAGTCCCTCATGCTGTCAGTGGAGCCATTGAGTAGTCCCTCATGCTGTCAGTGGCAGCCATTGAGTAGTCCCTTTTGCTGTCAGGAGAAAACAGTCGTTGATTTGTCCCTTATGCTGTCAGGAGAGAGCAGTCATTGAGTAGTCCCTTATGCTGTCAGTGGAGCCATTGAGTAGTCTCTTATGCTGTCAGGAGAGAGCAGTCGTTGAGTAGTCCCTTATGCTGTCAGTGGCAGTCATTGAGTAGTCCCTCGTGCTGTCAGTGGCAGCCATTGAGTAGTCTCCTAAGCATTCAGTAGCAGTAATTGAGTAGTCCCTTATGCTGTTAGGAGAGAGCAGTCATTGAGTAGTACCTTATGCTGTTAGGAGAGAGCAATCATTGAGTAGTCCCTTATGCTTTCAGGAGAGAGCAGTCATTGAGTATTCCCTTGTGCTTTAAGTGGCAGTTATCGAGTAGTCCCTCATGCTGTCAGTGACAGCCATTGAGTAGTCTCTTATGCTGTCAGGAGAAAGCAATCATTGAGTAGTCTTTAATGCTGTCAGTGGCAGTCATTGAGTAGTCCATCGTGCTGTCAGTGGCAGCCATTGAGTAGTCTCTTATGCTGTCAGGAGAGAGCAGTCGTTGAGTAGTCCCTTATGATGTCAGTGGCAGTCATTGAGTAGTCCCTCATGCTGTCAGTGGCAGCCATTGAGCAGTCTCTTATGCTGTCAGGAGAGAGCAGTCGTTGAGTAGTCCCTTATGATGTCAGTGGCAGTCATTGAGTAGACCCTCGTGCTGCCAGTGGCAGCCATTGAGTACTCTCTTATGCTTTCAAGAGAGAGAAGTCATTGAGTAGTCCTTTATTCTGTCAGTGGCAGTCATTGAGTAGCCCCTCGGGCTGTCAGTGGCAGCCATTGAGCCATCTCCTATGATGTCAGGAGAGAGCAGTCGTTGAGTATTCCCTTAGGCTGTCAGTTGCAGTCATTGAGTAGTCCCTCATCCTGTCAGTGGCAGACATTGAGTAGTCTCTTATGCTGTCAGGAGAGAGCAGTCGTTGAGTAGTCCCTTATTCTGTTAGTGGCAGTCAGTGAGTAGTCTGTCTTTCTGTTAGTGGCAGCCACTTTGTAGTCTCCTAAGCTGTCAGAGAGAGCAGTCATTGAGTAGTCTCTCATTCTGTCAGTGGCAGTCATTGGTAGTCCCTCAAGCTGTCAGTGGAGCCATTGAGTAGTCCCTCATGCTGTCAGTGGCAGCCATTGAGTTGTCCCTTTTGCTGTCAGGAGAGAGCAATCGTTGAGTAGTCCCTTATGCTGTCAGGAGAGAGCAGTCATTGAGTAGTCCGTCATGCTGTCAGTGGAGCCATTGAGTAGTCTCTTATGCTGTCAGCAGAGAGCAGTCGTTGAGTAGTCCCTTATGCTTTCAGTGGCAGTCATTGAGTAGTCCCTCATGCTGTCAGTGGCAGCCATTGAGTAGTCTCTTATGCTGTCAGGAGAGAGCAGTCGTTGAGTAGTCCCTTATGCTGTCAGTGGCAGTCATTGAGTAATCCCTCGTGCTGTCAGTGGCAGCCATTGAGTAGGTCCTTATGCTGTCAGGAGAGAGCAGTCATTGAGTATTCCCTTGTGATGTAAGTGGCAGTCATCGAGTAGTCCCTCATGCTGTCAGTGGCAGCCATTGAGTTGTCTCTTATGCTGTCAGGAGCAAGCAATCATTGAGTAGTCTTCTTTAATGCTGTCAGTGGCAGTCATTGAGTAGTCCCTCGTGCTGTCAGGGGCAGCCATTGAGTAGTCTCTTATGCTGTCAGGAGAGAGCAGTCGCTGAGTAGTCCCTTATGCTGTCAGTGGCAGTCATTGAGTAGTCCCTCGTGCTGTCAGTGGCAGCCATTGAGTAGTCCCTTATGCTGTCAGGAGAGAGCAGTCATCGAGTAGTTCCTCATGCTGTCAGTGGCAGCCATTGAGTAGTCTCTTATGCTGTCAGGAGAAAGCAATCATTGAGTAGTCTTTAATGCTGTCAGTGGCAGTCATTGAGTAGTCCCTCGTGCTGTCAGGGGCAGCCATTGAGTAGTCTCTTATGATGTCAGGAGAGAGCAGTCGTTGAGTATTCCCTTATGCTGTCAGTGGCAGTCATTGAGTAGTCCCTCGTGCTGTCAGTGGCAGCCATTGAGTAGTCTCTTATGCTGTCAGGATAGAGCAGTCTTTGAGGAGTCCCTCATGCGGTCAGTGGCAGTCATTGGGTAGTCCCTCATGCTGTCAGTGGCAGTCATTGAGCCATCCCTCATGCTGTCAGGAGAGAGCAGTTGTTGAGTAGTCCCTTATTCTGTTAGTGGCAGTCATTGAGTAGTCCCTCTTTCTGTTACTGGCAGCCACAAGTAGTCTCTTATGCTGTCAGGAGAGAGCAGTCGTTGAGTAGTCTCTCATGCTGTCAGTGGCAGTCATTGGTAGTCCCTCATGCTGTCCGTGGAGCCATTGAGTAGCCCCTCATGCTGTCAGTGACAGCCATTGAGTTGTCCCTTTTGCTGTCAGGAGAGAGCAATCGTTGAGTAGTCCCGTATGCTGTCAGGAGAGAGCAGTCATTGAGTAGTCCGTCATGCTGTCAGTGGAGCCATTGAGTAGTCTCTTATGCTGTCAGGAGAGAGCAGTCGTTGAGTAGTCCCTTATGCTTTCAGTGGCAGTCATTGAGTAGACCCTCGTGCTCCAGTGGCAGCCATTGAGTAGTCTCTTATGCTGTCAAGAGAGAGAAGTCATTGAGTAGTCCTTTATTCTGTCAGTGGCAGTCATTGAGTAGCCCCTCGGGCTGTCAGTGGCAGCCATTGAGCCATCTCTTATGATGTCAGGAGAGAGCAGTCGTTGAGTATTCCCTTATGCTGTCAGTGGCAGTCATTGAGTAGTCCCTCATCCTGTCAGTGGCAGACATTGAGTAGTCTCTTATGCTGTCAGGAGAGAGCAGTCGTTGAGTAGTCCCTTATGCTGTCAGTGGCAGTCATTGAGTAGTCCCTCGTGCTGTTAGTGGCAGCCATTGAGTAGTCTCTTATGCTGTCAGGAGAGAGCAGTCTTTGAGGAGTCCCTCATGCGGTCAGTGCAGTCATTGGGTAGTCCCTCATGCTGTCAGTGGCAATCATTGAGCAGTCCCTCATGCTGTCAGGAGAGAGCAGTTGTTGAGTAGTCCCTTATTCTGTTAGTGGCAGTCATTGAGTAGTCCCTCTTTCTGTTAGTGGCAGCCACGAGTAGTCTCTTATGCTGTCAGGAGAGAGCAGTCGTTGAGTAGTCTCTCATGCTGTCAGTGGTAGTCATTGGTAGTCCCTCATGCTGTCAGTGACAGCCATTGAGTTGTCCCTTTTGCTGTCAGGAGAGAGCAATCGTTGAGTAGTCCCGTATGCTGTCAGGAGAGAGCAGTCGTTGAGTAGTCCCTTATGCTTTCAGTGGCAGTCATTGAGTAGACCCTCGTGCTCCAGTGGCAGCCATTGAGTAGTCTCTTATGCTGTCAAGAGAGAGAAGTCATTGAGTAGTCCTTTATTCTGTCAGTGGCAGTCATTGAGTAGCCCCTCGGGCTGTCAGTGGCAGCCATTGAGCCATCTCTTATGATGTCAGGAGAGAGCAGTCGTTGAGTATTCCCTTATGCTGTCAGTGGCAGTCATTGAGTAGTCCCTCATCCTGTCAGTGGCAGACATTGAGTAGTCTCTTATGCTGTCAGGAGAGAGCAGTCGTTGAGTAGTCCCTTATGCTGTCAGTGGCAGTCATTGAGTAGTCCCTCGTGCTGTCAGTGGCAGCCATTGAGTAGTCTCTTATGCTGTCAGGAGAGAGCAGTCTTTGAGGAGTCCCTCATGCGGTCAGTGGCAGTCATTGGGTAGTCCCTCATGCTGTCAGTGACAATCATTGAGCAGTCCCTCATGCTGTCAGGAGAGAGCAGTTGTTGAGTAGTCCCTTATTCTGTTAGTGGCAGTCATTGAGTAGTCCCTCTTTCTGTTAGTGGCAGCCACGAGTAGTCTCTTATGCTGTCAGGAGAGAGCAGTCGTTGAGTAGTCTCTCATGCTGTCAGTGGCAGTCATTGGTAGTCCCTCATGCTGTCCGTGGAGCCATTGAGTAGTCCCTCATGCTGTCATTGGCAGCCATTGAGTTGTCCCTTTTGCTGTCAGGAGAGAGCAATCGTTGAGTAGTCCCGTATGCTGTCAGGAGAGAGCAGTCATTGAGTAGTCCGTCATGCTGTCAGTGGAGCCATTGAGTAGTCTCTTATGCTGTCAGGAGAGAGCAGTTGTTGAGTAGTCCCTTATGCTTTCAGTGGCAGTCACTGAGTAGTCCCTCATGCTGTCAGTGGCAGCCATTGAGTAGTCTCTTATGCTGTTAGGAGAGAGCAGTCATTGAGTAGTCCCTTATGCTGTCACTGGCAGTCATTGAGTAGTCCCTCGTGCTGTCTGTGGCACCCATTGAGTAGTCTCTTATGCTGTCAGGAGAGAGCAGTCGTTGAGTAGTCCCTTATGCTGTCAGTGGCAGACATTGAGTAGTCCCTCGTGCTATCAGTGGCAGCCATTGAGTAGTCCCTTATGCTGTCAGGAGAGAGCAGTCATTGAGTAGTCTTTAATGCTGTCAGTGGCAGTCATTGAGTAGTCTCTCGTGCTGTCAGTGGCAGTCGTTGAGTAGTCCTTTATGCTGTCAGTGGCAGACATTGAGTAGTCCCTCGTGCTATCAGTGGCAGCCATTGAGTAGTCCCTTATGCTGTCAGGAGAGAGCAGTCATTGAGTAGTCTTTAATGCTGTCAGTGGCAGTCATTGAGTAGTCTCTCGTGCTGTCAGTGGCAGTCGTTGAGTAGTCCCTCATGCTGTCAGTCGCAGCCATTGAGCAGTCTGTTATGCTATCAGGAGAGAGCAGTCGTTGAGTAGTCCTTTATGCTGTCAGTGGCAGTCATTGAGTAGTCCCTCATGCTGTCAGTGGCAGCCATTGAGCAGTCTCTTATGCTGTCAGAAGAGAGCAGTCGTTGAGTAGTCCCTTATGATGTCAGTGGCTTTCATTGAGTAGTCTCTTATGCTGTCAAGAGAGAGCAGTCATTGAGTAGTCCTTTATTCTGTCAGTGGCAGTCATTGAGTAGCCCCTCGGGCTGTCAGTGGCAGCCATTGAGCCATCTCTTATGATGTCAGGAGAGAGCAGTCGTTGAGTATTCCCTTATGCTGTCAGTGACAGTCATTGCTTAGTCCCTCATCCTGTCAGTGGCAGACATTGAGTAGTCTCTTATGCTGTCAGGAGAGAGCAGTCATTGAGTAGTCCCTTATGCTGTCAGTGGCAGTCATTGAGTAGTCCCTCGTGCTGTCAGTGGCAGCCATTGAGTAGTCTCTTATGCTGTCAGGAGAGAGCAGTCATTGAGTAGTCCCTCATGCGGTCAGTGGCAGTCATTGGGTAGTCCCTCATGCTGTCAGTGGCAGTCATTGAGTAGTCCCTCATGCTGTCAGGAGAGAGCAGTCGTTGAGTAGTCCCTTATTCTGTTAGTGGCAGTCATTGAGTAGTCCCTCTTTCTGTTAGTGGCAGCCACTGAGTAGTCTCTTACGCTGTCAGGAGAGAGCAGTCATTGAGTAGTCTTTCATGCTGTCAGTGGCAGTCATTGGTAGTCCCTCATGCTGTCAGTGGAGCCATTGAGTAGTCCCTCATGCTGTCAGTGGCAGCCATTGAGTTGTCCCTTTTGCTGTCAGGAGAGAGCAATCGTTGAGTAGTCCCTTATGCTGTCAGGAGAGAGCAGTCATTGAGTAGTCCCTTATGCTTTCAGTGGCAGTCATTGAGTAGTCCCTCATGCTGTCAGTGGCAGCCATTGAGTAGTCTCTTATGCTGTCAGGAGAGAGCAGTCATTGAGTAGTCCCTTATGCTGTCAGTGGCAGTCATTGAGTAGTCCCTCGTGCTGTCTGTGGCAGCCATTGAGTAGATTCTTATGCTGTCAGGAGAGAGCAGTCGTTGAGTAGTCCCTTATGCTGTCAGTGGCAGTCATTGAGTAGTCCCTCGTGCTGTCAGTGGCAGCCAATGAGTAGTCTCTTATGCTGTCATGAGAGAGCAGTCGCTGAGTAGTCCCTTATGTTGTTAGGAGAGAGCAGTCGTTGAGTAGTCCCTTAGGCTGTCAGTGGCAGTCGTTTAGTAGTAGTCAATCATGCTGTCAGTGGCAGTCATTCAGTAGCAGTAAACAATTTATTTTGGTTCCATAAAATCCACAAAGTAACAAAAACAATTTATCACAGTAAGATAATACAACATTGGTGCCATGGTTACACATTTATTTCTAAAACATACCAACTGTCATTCAATAAAATCATAATAAGATCCCAATCTAAAAACAAGCAATTTCGTAGCAGTTTTAATAGCCACATAGCTCGTAGTTTATACATTTCCTTCCTAGGCACCACGCTTTCTGCAAATAGTGAGACTGACCTCAGAGCTCAAAGTTGCTTTCGGTTCCCAGAAAAGTATCCATGGCCTGGCTGTAGATGCAATATTCAAGTTCTTATAGATAGGGAAGCGTCATCTGTGCTGCAAATTGTTATATAAAGGGCAGAAAATGTAAAGATGCAGTAAATCTTCTTTCTCAGTTTGACAGATCTTGCATCTGACTGGGCCCCCCCCCACTCGCCCATCGCATGTGAGTGTGACAGCTGCCAATCGCAAAATCCATCATCTGGCCTTTAGATACTTTTCCAGGCCAAAGTGGGAATTGAGCGAGAAGAAGAGAGTGGAGAGAGGGAGATGTTGGGTGGGCCTTACTTAGGTAGGTGGCAGACTTTCTCATGCTCCCGGATCGTAGCCTTGAAAGCACTTCAAAGTGTCTCCCCCCTGCAGAGTACTCTGTCGCAGTACATACACAAGACAGTGACCTTCGAAAGGTAATGGTCTACTGCATCGCGTATGGCCTGTGAGGCTGTTTCAGGGATGCGCTGCCCCACAGGAGTTTCTCTTGTGGTAGCAGGAGCAGATACAGCGCATGTTGTAGAGGAACTCAACCTAATACTTTGATCGAAGGGGACGACCCTCCGAATTGCCGCCATGTGAAATGACCCTAGGTGTAGCCGCATGGAAGTGGTCCCGTAGCTATACAGACCCGGTCTGCCACGACTGAGCACCATGTCGCACTCAATGCAGCTCACCTTGTCTGCACGTGCATTGGGTACCCTTCCAACGGTGGCAAAGAGCCCCCACACCCAAGACTCATGCGGGCTGTCAGTAGTGGGGACCTCCTCTACCTCATCCTCGTCTTCCTCTTCATCCCTCTCTACATCTCCATGCCTGTTCCCCTCTCCAGGCCCTCCGGAAGGTGGTGGTCGTGGAGGGGGTGGGGGTGGTGCTGAAGCCGAAGCAGCTGCCGAAGTAGAAGCCATGGTTGCCATCTGGGATAGTTTTCCAAATGTAGCACAGCACAGCAGGCAGAGGAATGTTCTTCTCCAAATGTGGCACAGCACACACAGCACCGGAGGCAGAGAGCAGCAGGAAAAACCAATCCAGAAATGTGGAGCAGTGTTTGGCTTGGACGTCCAAAAACAGAATGAGGAGCAGCTCTGGGGTGTATCCTTTTATAGGGGTTCTGGGGAGCGCTTCGCGGAAGATGTCCCAAAAAGTATGCAAATCACCAGGGGCATGGTCTGGGACATGTGCAAGGGTGAAGTTCACAGTAAAACACCTTGGTTTACTCAAAAAAGCACGTTTTAGGTGTCTGGGGACCTGGACAGTGCCCACGGACAAGGGCCTATGCTCAGTGTAGGTGTAGTCACATGATGATGTCGCGGACACGTTTGCAGATGGGACGGGTGTCCGAAGGACAGCTATTGTGCGGAATCGTTTCTATGCATACGCATAGGTGTTCTACGGACAGGGTTCATGTCTCTAACTAATTAAAAGTGCGACACACGTGGGGCAGACAGTACCAGACAGGCGCGATGTTCGTTGGACTCCGAGGATGTGATGCGCATGTGCTCTGGTGTCCGCTGGACAGGTTAAGGGTCCTAGAACTAATTCAATGTGTGTCACAATTTTGCAGACATGCAAACAGACATAGGGCCTCATTACGACCCTGGCGGAAATGGAGAAACGATGGCGGAAATGCAATACCGCCATCGAATACCGCTCGTTGCGATTATGACCCGTCACCGTAAAGTACGATGCCATTAGCGACACCGCAGTGAACGCCAACGCTAACTGCACCAAGTACGCGCACGCGCGCCCTGCAAAACCGGAATCACCGCCATGGCGCAACGGTACGCGAATTCTGACCCTAGCGGACATGTACTGAACGCCATCAAGCACGGCGGAAAGTACCATTCCGCCATGGTGAGAAATACGGCATCGTGAACCAACCGTAAATGGCCCTACTGAGTGCCTGTACTCCACTCCCTGGCCACATTGCACAACTCCTGCCAGGCGCAATGTAGTCACACTATGCAACCAGTGAAATCTACAGTTCACCCATGCATGCCAACGTAGAAATGCATGCAGGGGCTCAAAGCGCCCCGTGAGTGGGCATCCATGTACGGCATGTCACCATAGCCGTACTGATGCAGCACAGGCATGTGAAGGTACAAGGACATCAAAATGAAAATCAAGAATACATGACACAAAACAACAGTAGTCCCCCATCGCTTGCCACCAGCGCAAGGCAACATCCAAAGCAGTCTCCTGAGGGAGATTGCACCAGCCCTGTACTCTTGCCAGTAAACAAACCAACCATCAGCAGAAGCATGTACCACACAAGTTGGCAGAGTGACTGAGCAGCCAGGCCATCTCAAGAGGGCCCGATGGGAGCTGCAGGGCACAGATGGCACGAATACAGAAGCTATTCCAATGGACATGACCCCAGTCCCCCTCCAACAAACGCACGCAAACACAGGCACCTGTGACCAGCCATATTCTGAAAATCCCATCATTCCACCAATTGACCTGGCTGACAGGCACCAGTTGGGCAAAAGCTAATCCCCCGCCCCTGAGCAGCACATCATGAAAACAGTCACAATGGCAGGCCCTATCCGTGACCATACTGTGCTACGTAGGCAAACGCTGCCAGTACAGTACCACGCAACGCAACTCAGAATGCGGAACACAATGCAGATGAACTCACAATACATAGCGCCACAAATCGGAAATTGCTACATCACCTGCAAAGAATTACGCAACACGGCAAATATCGGAATACATTTTAAATGTACATCCAAATGACAAAGGGCTAACAGCAATATGCACAATAACACCAAAACATCCATCATCACCGAGGGCTGCATCCGCAATAATTGACCAGCTTCCACTTGTGTGACGCCCTGTACCTTCATGGCACACAGGGCCTACATTAACGTTCCAAAAGGCAACATGGAAGCGGCAAGAACCGCAGGTCCGTCCCATGAGGCAGGCACTAGTCCAGCTGAAAGGCCGAAATGTTGCACCTAGCCACCAGTACTGCGTAAGGGCATGTGGCCCATTGGCGATCGTCCCATAAGATCGTAATGGTGCTCCACTGATTTACCCGAAGCTGCAGGTGTCGAGAGTAAAACCCATCTGGAGGAGTGGCGTACAGATGGCATCTGCAAAAGGGCAGGAGATACCTGTCACCCAAATGAAAGACAAATTAACCGATTGCATTACGGGACTTCTGATGCATTACACACTTCATTCAACACACCAAATCCACACCCATATGCATGCTAGCCCACTCCAAAGGAATATATACACCCCTAAATCAGTAGCGAATCATAACGAAATCAATCGAGGTTAATACACCATTGCCAACGTCTGTTACTGTGCATGCGTTCGTCAAGACAGAACCCATGACATGGGATTAGTAACGTGCCTAGACACAAGTGTATGAAGGCGCGTCGAGACAGGGAGGATCCGACAAGGGCAGATAGACGTTGGTCCCACTATGGCAGCTTTGCATGACATAGCGCAGGGGAAGGGGATCGATTCATCAAACCCATGTACATGGCAGACTCTAAATAAAATCATCTGTCCATGCATCCATTCATCATTCCCTCATCCCGCCATGAAAACGCATGAATATTCACTCACATAATATTTGAAACTTCCATCGCGTCTGTGCGTAATGCAGTCTGCAAAAACCACTGTGCTCCTGGCCGGATCGGTACTGTTGTGAAGTAACATGTTTCTGGGAACGTCCTGCCTTATCGTCCACTACGCTATTGCGCATCCCATGCAATTCATATCATTCATTGCTTGCTCGTTATGGGCCCTGTCCCAAGGACATTCTACAATAGAACGTTACATTTCCAGGCAGACCTGTGGGCGTATCCTCGCCGCTACTTCAAAACCAAAAGCGCTGTCCTTCGAATTCCTCATTTGCAACATTACGTCGAAAAGGCTTCTGTGAACGCTTGCATTCACAATTACATCTATGTAGTGCGGCTGTGTGTGATAATGCTAACTGGCTACAATCACGAATGGGACGCCACGCCCGTCGGTGAAGTTCGTTGCTGCGCTGCATGAGGGTCCGCCGTCGATCGAGCCCTACATACCACTGACTCTTCACAGGTATGTAAGCGACTGCAAATATAGCATGTGTAACAATGGGAGCATAGCATGAAAATCAGTCAAAGTACATCACACTGCCATCGGGATTTGATACATGATTGCAATTGCAAGATGCCATGCGGCCAAATGCAGCGTTTCGTGCGGGACGTGCTCGGCCAGAAGGGATTGCAGCTGCCACAGATTAAATCAATCAGCACAGGTGGAGCCCATACATGCCGACATCACATAAATAGCAGACCCAAACCCCTCCCACAACCACACCCACTCCAAAATGCTACCGGTAGGACTAGCGATGTTGGCCCTGGGGGACCAGATAGCACTGCAAGTACTACAACTACAAGAAGACGACGAACAACAACAGCTACAACAACCGGCCGCACAGAGGAGACGCAGGAGGAGGAGGAGGAGGAGGAGGAGGGCAAGGCAGGGTCAGCAAGGCCCACAAGCACTGCCACTACCACCACGCAGGCAGCCCGCAATCCCACGCCTCCGAGCCAATCCGTTCAACCTCAGTGCTGAGCAGATCCACACCCTCTACCGTTTGGACCGGGACACCATAATCGCCATTGTGGACATGACACACGCTGACCTCGTGAGCATGATAGATAGCCCAACCGCCATCCCACCCCTACTGAAGGTGGTGTCTGTACTCCACTTCCTGGCCACAGGCACCTACCAGCACACAGTCGGACAGTTGCATGGCATTTCACAGCCACTGTTCTCACGGACACTCTTCCAAGTGCTCGATGCCCTCCTGAAGCACGCCGACGACCACATCACACTACCACGCACGGACCAGGAGATTACCAACGCAAAAGTGGGATTCCATGCACTTGGCGGCATCCCGGGTTGCATTGGTGCCATCGACTGCACCCATGTTGAATTGGTTGTCCCACATGCCATGGAGGTCCAGTACCGCAACCGGAAACAATATCATTCAATCAATGTGCAAATGGTGTGTGACTCCAACAAGATCTTTACGCATTGTTGTGCCCGATTTCCAGGATCTACCCATGATTCTATGGTCCTGAGGAACACAAGAATACCACGCTACATGGAGCGACACGCAGGGCACAGATCCTGGCTACTCGGTTAGTCTCATTCCATGCATGACATCGTGGCCCATTTGATGCGTCAATGAGCTTGCAGGAAGGGGGGGGGCCTACTTAGCACTATCATTCCACTGACACCCTTTATTTGTCACATACAGGTGATGCCGGGTATCCACTGAAGAGATGGCTCCTTACACCAATCTGGAACCCACAGAACCAGCATGAGGAGGGGTACAACCATGCCCACTCACGTACCCGTGTGGTCATTGAACAGGCATTCGGCCTACTGAAGGCTCGTTTCCGCTGCCTCAGCAGGTCTGGCGGGGCACTCATGTACAGCCATGAGAAGGTTTCTAAGATGGTCATGGCATGTGTCATGCTGCACAACATGTGCGTACGTAGGAATGTGCCCATGCCCCCTGACGCTGAACTGCATGCACCTGAAGATGATCATGATGAGGGTGGGGATGTGGAGGCACCTCAAGGAGTCCATGAGGCACAGGATGCACGTGAAATCCGACAGAGCGTCATAGATGCATGCTTCTAGCAACCACGCATGGTGCCTATTACATGGAAAGGGGACCTGTGGCACTGTGTGTGTGTGTAGTACAGGCACATTGTTGACAGTACGCCTATGAAGGCCTCATACGCAAAGATCAATGTCCACACATCTCATTGGATGATAATGATGTACTGTATTGCTAATGTGAATTGATTTATACACCCTATGGACCCGCCACCCAGTGAAGCCCAACACACCCCCTCCACCCTCCTAACTCCCCCCCCAACACCAGTGTCCAAATATGCATGCTGTCCGTGGGTAGACGCTATTGCAAGCCCCCTCTACGGGTATCAGGGGCACCCCTGCCCGTGGAGCGCAGGTTCCTGCCAGATCTGCGTTGGGGGCTGCCCTGGACGGAACTTGCCACGGATGATGTCTCTGCCTGCTCGCGTCCATGCATGTCTCTGAGGGTTTGTGAGAGCTCCGTGAGCACACGGCGCACAGCGGCAAGTTCAGCACATACGTCTTTGGACGTCGCATGCAGTTCCCCCCTCAGGCTCTCGGTGCTTCTCTCCATTTGTGCTCTCAGGCTCTCGGTGCTTCTCTCCATTTCTCCCCTAAGGCTCTCACTACTTTTCTCTATTTGTGCCCTGAGTGTCTCAGTGGATGTTTCCATGGCTGCCCTAGAACCCCCGCATTCATTTGCATGGTCCTTGAGTAGCGTGGCCACTTGCTGCTGTTGCTCGATCAGCTGGTCGAGGGACTGTTGCCTCTGCTGGGCCATGGACATTTGCGGTGGTGTGACAGAGGGGCTGCTCAACACATGTTGCCTTGGCACAGGACTTGTGGGGGTTGGCCAGTCGTCGTCTTGTGGGTGCCCCTGCGTGGTTTCGTCATGGTGTAGGGGATGGAACATACAGGGGGATTGGGACAGGTCATGGATGGTTCCTACGTCGCCAGCACTGTTTTCCGTGTCGGAGCATGCTGGCATGACAGGTGTGTCACCTATGGTGCTGCTACCACCAGAGGCAGTGCCATCAGATACATCCTTTGGGGGGACCTGTGGTGCTGGTGTTGTGGACTTGCTGGCTGCTGGGGTGCCTGTTGCAGTCCCCTCCAGTGTGCTGCCACTTGATTCCTGCTGCTGCCGTGTCTTGATCCGTGCACCTGAGGTGGAGGGTCTTTGGACGTTGGTCTTGGCCCTCTTTGCAGGTGTGCTGGTCGGGGTGTCCTGCAGCTCGTCGTTGGAATCGGACCCTGTGGTGGAGTAAAGAGGTGCGAGCGTTAGTTATGGGTCTGTGGGAATTGGAATGGCAATGTATCACATGCATTGGGGTGGTACATGAGGGTGATTTGGGACTGGGCCTTGGAGGTGGTCTCATTTTTGTGTGCATTGCTGATGCTTTTATTTGGCAGCCTGCAGTTGGGGGTGCATGCTGCACATGTAGGGGGTGTTTTTGGCATTTTGATTAATTTGTTTATTTATTCTGAGTTTTAGAGGGCGCTATCAGGGCAAAGTATGTATTGCACTATGGGCACACATGGTACTGCACATGTTCGTGCATTGTGGATTTGGCATTGTTTCTTTTGGCCAACCTACCTGATTCTCCGGATGTCGGCACTCCTTTCTCCATCCCTCCGACTCCCTCTATGCTCTCCATTCCTATGGTGGAGGCGCAGATTTCCTCCCAGGGGGTCAACTTGATGGGCGATTCTGATCCTCCCCCGGTAGCTGTGGCGATGTTCCTGTTCGCAGAAAGTATGCTGCGGACGCGGATCCGCAGGTCGTCCCACCGCTTTCGACATTGCTGTGGCGTGCGGGGTGTTGTCCCCACCGCACTTACGCGCTGTGCCACCAGGGCCCATATGGCCTTCTTGTTGGCAAGGGCCGTCCTGGTCATTTGACTGGAGAAGACGACGGCGGCATTCTCCTGGAGGGTCTCGGTGAGCACGGTCAGTTCCTCACGGGAGAAGTGGACCTGCCGCTTGCGATCACACGCTTTCTTGGCTACCTTTCCCATATTTATTTTTTTAACTGGGGTTGCTAACGGGTTGGGATGTGTGTCAGGGTCGGATTTTTAATGGTTGTGTTGGGATTCTGATTTTATAGTTGTGCGGCGTGCTGTTTCCCGTTCTGGCTACATGCTTTTACTTCCGTTTCCGTATATTTACGGTGGCCGTAATTTGCGGTGCCCGCTCATTACGGTGACCGCTCATTACGGTGACCGCTAAGATGGGTGGCGGTATTGCACCTGGTGCAGCGTACGGCGGCGGTAAGGGGCGTTTTGGGGTCATTTCCGCCATCGCAGACTTTCGGATTCCACCATGGCGTAATGCTCGTGCCCGATGGGTCGGAATTAGCCGCACTTTGCTCCATCGTGCAATGGCGGAAACGCTATTTACGCTATGGCGGTCAGGTCTGTTGATTTCCGCCAGGGTCGTAATGAGGCCCATAGTGTTATATGGACACTTCCATTTTGATTACGGACAGCCGGGACAGGTAAGGTGTCCGCAGGACACCCCCATTCTGCCTAATTACAGACATTTCGGACAGGCTTGGTGTTCTACGGACACCTCCATCTTGATTGCGGACAGGCCGGACAGGTAAGGTGTCTGCAGGACTCCCCCGCTTTGATTAATTACAGACACTCCGGGCAGTCGCGCTGTCCGCGGACACCAAGCGAGGCTTTTTAAATAATAAAACGCAGAGACATACAGCAACAGTACACATATAACTTTATTTATACAAATTACAAAAGATATGGTGAAGCAGAAATGGAGCCATATACAGGGGAATTGGGATTTTCTAGAGCTTCGGTATTAGGGGGGAAGGGATTGAGGTCTCATTATAACGTCTTTGGTTACAGGGAATTTGTGGGGATGGTTGGTTGGGATAGGGAGAAGAGGTACAGGTACATGTTGGGCAGTGATATTTAATATTCTCCATGATATGTCTTTGTACAAAGTCTTTCGAATGAACAAAATAATTCAATGATTGATCCATTTTCTCTTCTGAGTGCACTACATGATTTTGTACAGTGTCCTTTTCTTGTTTCACATCTTTTTGCAGTTGTACATGATTTATTGTTTCTGGGGCATTGGTGTGATTGTCTGTTTGTACTGTTAAATAAATAAAAATGTGCCAGGTACATGTTACTTTATAAACTGCATTATGTACCAATAGTCTCACGGCCTTCACTCATTTCATCCTGAGTGACATTTTCTTCAAGCCAGTCCAGAGTACTAGCCATTTCTGTGTAAAGAAAAAAAGATACATTCTTTTTTTGTGTACTATAGTAAACAAAGTGTGTTGCTCTACAAATAAATGTAGTGTGCTTACCAGTTTGTTTTTAGGTTGTGCTGTTAGTGGTTGTCAAGGTATGGTGGTGACAGTTAGTTTGTAGTGTGTGTATGAAGCAGCAGTGAGATAATTCTGCTTGAGGCATAGGTTGGTGTGTTCCCTTATGTCGTATAACCCATGGAATTGCACTGTTGGTTTCTAAAGTGTACAGTTTGTACATTTAGTATATCTTTCTTTGTAATTTAATTATGTGCTGCTCTTACAACCTGTTTAGTTTGTTTAATTGCTACAACAATATGACATTCCCCATGACCTTTTGGGCAGTGTGGATGTTATCAAACATCTGCGGACATGCGTTTGGTCTGCAGACACTGCAGTCACCACTTTAAGGCCAAGGGGGTTCTGAATATTGTATGGTACAGCTATAAGAGCTAATGTTATCCTGGTAAAAAAACATACGAAATTCAATGAAAAAATGTTGTTAAAGGGACGTTATGGTTAAGTTGCACTGATAAAAACCTATGAAATTCAATGAAAAAACTTTGGTAAAGGGACCTTATGGTTAAGTTGCACTGATAAAAACCTATGAAATGTAATTAACATTTTTGTTAAAGAGACGTTATGGTTACAATTAAAACCGAAAACCCCCCCAGAAATTCGCCAATTATGGTAAGCTAAGCAACCATAACTCGCGCCACCACTGCGCACTGCTAAGCCTAACACCCAAGACATGAAAGATGACATCACTGATGACATCACATGTATATTTACTTTTCATGAAAAGCCTCCACAATGGATTGTCCTTATATTATTTGTCAGAAAACTATCAGAGGTCATTGCAAGAACTATGTTGAGATACATAGTTCATCAAGCAATGCATTACTATAAACACCATTGCATTAAAGAGTTCTTTTCAGTACATGAACATACTCATGTAGAAGTGTAGGCATTGTCTGCAGCATGCACCATAGAGGTGCAATATTCAAAATGTTGCTATGCTGGCTAGGGAAATGATGAGTGCTTTTGTTTCAGAGTTTTGCATACTGTGAAACAAGTAATAAGTAGGTAACAATGCCTCACTTACTACATAATTGACTACTACACACAAAACATAAAGAGACCACAAAGCATACAAATTTGAGCATACACAGGAAAAGTAAAGTAAGCAAAAAAGCAGCAGTATTACCAGACAATTTTCATAACCTAACTGAGTATCTTCATGTACAGAAATAATTGCTGTGTTTCAGCCTTGCTTCTTCCCCTTTCTATATGTATCCTATGATGTGACTGAACTCTAAGGAAAGTAGTGTAAGATCATATGAGAAGGGTAAGGTCTACAAATATAGCACCTTTTCAATTTTTAATTCCTAACTGTCAGTGAATAAAAACCACCCGGCCTAGATATGTGAGTGAACAAGAAAAAGAGGGAGCCAGACTTGTGATGGCATCAGTGATGTCATCAATGACATTTGTGATGTAATTTTTGATGTCATGGGTGTTAGTTTAGCAGTGCACGGTGGTGGCACGAGTTATGGTTGCTTAGCTTACCATAACTAGTGAATTTCTGGGGGTTTTCGGTTTTACGTGTAACCATAATGCCCTTTTTAACAACGTTTTTTCATTAAATTTCATAGGTTTTTATTAGTGCAACTTAACCATAATGTCCCTTTAACAAAGTTTTCCATTGAATTTCATAGGTTTTTATCAGTGCAACTTAACCATAACGTCCCTTTAACAAAGTTTCATTGAACATATATATATATATATATATATATATATATATATATATATATATATATATATATATATATATATATATATATATATATATATAAAACTAATACACTTTGGGCCTCATTAGAAGTTTGGCAGTAGCCTTGCCGGTAAAACCTCTGAAAATTTCTGACACCCGTGAATGGGCAATTACCGGATCATTATGGCCCTGCCAAACCTGGTAATTGCCCATTTGCGGGCACTGGAAAAAAGATGCTCCCCATTCCCATTCAGCCCCATAGGGCTGAATGGGAATGGGAAGGCCGGATGCACCGGCACCGTTTATAACAGTGCCAGTGCATCCGACATGCTGTGCTCGCGGGTGTCTTTCTGCGCCAATCACATTCTCACAGAGGCTTACGCTCGGCGGGACAGGCAGATATTGTCTCCTTATATGCCGACGATGCCTTGCTCTACATCCGCTCCCCAGAGACTAACCTCGCTCCAATCCTGAATGACGTCACTCGATTTGGGCAGATATCCGGTCTCAAAGTTAACTGCTCTAAGTCAACCTTATTCCCACTCACAGACGACACACAACCACCCTCTGACTTAAGGGGGTTCTCTTGGTCACAATCCACCTTCACCTACCTGGGAGTGTCGGTCTCCCGCCACGTTGAGAAGTTGCGCGTCGATAACTACCAGAATTATCTATCTAACCTTACCACCAGAGCCGCAGGTTGGGCCAGACTCCCCATCTCCCTGGCTGGTAGGATATGTATTCTTAAAATGAAGGTACTGCCCCAACTCCTATACCGCTTCACGAACATTCCAATATGGCCGGGCGCTGGATTCTTTAAGATGCTACGAGGCATTACTAACACCTTCCTCTGGCACTCCGGCGCAGTCCGCCTCAAACTGTCTACTCTCACCACCCCCAAAGAACTGGGCGGGCTCAGTGCCCCCGACTTCTCCAGGTACTGGGTGGTTGCTCAAGTTCAATTTGCCTCTTACTGGTTCATCACTGAAAATCCCCCTCCTCATGTACGACTTGAAAAATTGAAAAAAGCGAACGATTGGCTCCCTCATCCTCAAACCCGCCCTACCTGACCCTGATTCACTAGATCCAGTGGTTAGCACATCTTTAGCTCTTACCAAAATATGGGCAGGGGCTACAAGGCCTTACCCATTTCATGGTGACCTCCCGCTCTGGAACTTTTTCCCGGATGTCCCATATATCCCTCAACACATTGCTGCCCGCTGGTCGGAGGCAGGGTTCTTAACTCTTCGCAATGTCTTCCAATGGGGCAATTTCCTGGAGTGGGCGGATCTTCCTCTTGCCATTCGGCGTAAACCATCAGTATGGCTACAATACTCCTCGCTTAGGAGGAATCTCAAAGCCAAATACCCCGAGTTTCCTACAGTCCCACCTGATGACCCTATAATAGCCGAACTCTGCTCTTTCGACTCCTTCAGGGGCAAGGTGTCTAGACTCTATTATATGCTACAGACCAGAGCGGCCCCTACTTTTGCTGAACTTAGACTTAAATGGGAGGTAGATCTCAGAGTCGACATTACAGATGAGCGCTGGGCCCGAATGTGTGCACGTACCCAGGAGGTGTCCTACAATTCTAGGTTTAAACTACTACAATTTAAGGTACTGCACAGGTATCACCACACACCATCCAGATTGCATCGCATGAGTCAGGAGCTCTCGCCTTATTGTCCCAGATGTGGTGCGGAACAAGCTAATTACATTCATATGCTCTGGCACTGCTCGCACTTGACACAATGCTGGCAAGAAATATGCTTCACTGTGTCAGACATACTAGATTGTACCATCGACCTTCCCCTATCCGCTGCCTCTTTCACGACATCCCTGGGCTGCAACGTGACTCCAGGAAGTTGGCAGGTCTCTGTATGATGCTGGCAGTGCGCTGTATTCTACTTTGCTGGCTCCGTCCCAGAGCACCCACAAACGCTCAGTGGCTCCGGGCAGTCACCTGGGCGCAGGAAACCGAGGAGGTCTGGGGGGCAATGCAACACCCCCACTCAAGACCGAGAGACATCTGGTGCAGGTTCCGGGATTACATGTCAGCCCTGGCCTCTAACTCAGACTCAGAAACGTCCCCTCGTTCCCACTCTCCTCAGTCTCCCCCTATATGTTTTATATCCCCCTTGACCCCTGACCGGAACCCTTTTCTTTTCTGGCCGCTCCTTGCGATCTGCATGTTAATATTGCATTGTACTGTGAAGTCTCCCTGTTGTGATTTGTAAATCGATGTCACGATGTGCCTTCCCTGCGCTGTTTTTTCCCTGTTGGTGTGCTGTCAAGTCGAATAAATAAAGTTTTAAAAAAAAAATAGGCATGTGAAGTCTTAAATGGGGTATAACAGCATAGATTAGTGAAGAAAAGCATGTTAGTTATGAAGAGTGGCAGAATGCTTTCTTTAGAGTAGATACACACTTCTGTGTGAGGATCCCCCCCACCTGGGCAACCTTTAATGGAAAAATTGAAAAGTATCTTGTCTTTAACAGCCCAGTCCAAAAATGTTCAATAACCCTCTGCTTTCTAAAGCTTATTCCACCACAAAGTACCTGTGAGGCCACAGGAGAACAGGACCCAAGACAAATCTGTAACCCCTGGAGGATTCCTGAGGCTAGAAGATGCTCTGCCTCGTCACAGTACCTTTGGTGCCTTGCCTGGCGAAGTGGCTGAGTTTCTCGGTTTGACTCGACGATTCTCTTTGAGGATGGACTCCTCCTTGAAAGAAAGAGCCACTGGGATTCTGAGTACAAGAAGAAAAATGGAACCCAAGTCTTTCTGAAGTGCAACAGTTTTGCTCTTCTTGGTGCACTCCGTTGGTCGATGATTTCTCCGACTGTAGGAGTACAGGGAAGATGAAACTTGCTGTGGGCTCATCAAAGGCTTGGCGGATGAGAAAAAGACCCCTGGGGACCTTCGATGACTTCTGGCAGCGACAGATGCATAGGTCACTTTTGGTGTCTGGTTTCAGAATATCACGGTTTTCCGTTGTTCAGTTCTTTGGTACTGCAGCCACATCATGGACATAAGGATGGCTGCTGGCAACCTGGACTCGACCACTGGAGTGGACCATGGTCCTTCGGGACATCTTTGTTGAATCCTGGTGGCAGGAAACCCAATAGGGTACCTTTCTCTGCAATCAGCGACCCTGGATATTCTCTTGCGGGAAAAAGTGATCAGTGATGATGGCAAGTTTGTCCCTCAAAGTATTCTTCAGCAGTTTGGAACTTTTGCAGCTCCGGGTGTCAAGCAGCACAATGCCAGGGTACCCTATTTTCTGGGCAGTAGACAGCAACAGCCTTCCAGCAGTTACAAACATTCTGCCGAACCCTGTATGGACTTCTTCAACATGAGATGTCCAGGCACTCCTCTTCAGGATTTACGAAGATCCCTTCTCCTTCGGTTGAAGAGTAGCATGTTGCACAATGGTGCCTCGTAGCTCGGGGAGAGGTCTCCTAAACAGGCCCTCTCTTGATCAGTCCTTTGAAGAACACAGCAGCTTTCGAATTACATGAAGAAATTGCATCAGCAGCAGACCTCTCCTCCATCTAGGCTCCATCTAGGCTTCTTCTTGCTTCAGCTTCGACTTTAGCTTCTTTACAAATCGGTGAGTGCAGGGACCCTAGTTATACACATTCTCTCCCTCATGCTGAGCCAAGCTCAGTCACCCAATCAAGTAGAAGGGCATTCACGCAGGCAGTCAATCAGGCTCACGGGCATTCAAGCCATTTACTACACCCTCTATCCTTTCTATCCTCCCCTCTGGCCCGACTCACTCTGCAGGGCACACGCTTGATGTGTTGATCTCCTCTGATCTCCCCCCCTCCATCCCTCTGACCACTTCTCTCTCCTGTAGCGATCACTCCCTCCGCTCCTCCCATCTCTCTCTCTCTACCCCCAAGGCCAAGCCATCCCCAACACTGCCACCTACCTTCTCGGACATCCGGGCCATGAAGCATGTGTCAGTTGAGGCTTTCACCACCACCTTCTCCCCCCGACCCCCTCTGCCTCTGGCTGATTCACATCCTGACACAGCCCTTTCCATCCTCTACTCTTCTGTCTTCGATACTCTTGATGCTCTTGTCCCTATCATGAGGGTCTGTTTGAAACCCAAAGCCAAGTGCAATTCTTGGTACGACTCTGACCTAGCTACCCTTAAACCCAAGTGCAGGGTGGCTGAGACTAAATGGAAAGCTTCTTGTTCACACTCTGACAAACTGCCTGCCGCCTGCTCCAAAGGCAATACCGACTCTGTCCATACTAAGAAGCAAGCCCACATCCAAGCCCGTGTCTCTGCGGCATCTAGCAACTCGGCCGAACACTTCAAAATCTGCAAGGAGCTGGCCAACTCTACCTCTCCTGTCGCTTCGTAGGCTTTTTGCACAGCCCTTGCCTCTCACTTCATCTCAAAGACCCAGGACATCCTGTCCACCCTCTCGTCCCCTCCTACCTCTTCTCCCTTCTTCTCCAAACTGTAGCCTCCATCCCCACCCTCTTTCTCGTCCTTTCCTCTTTTCTCCCCTGACGAGGTCTCTAGACATGTCCGATCTATGAAAGTCTTGTCAAAACAGGTTCTTCCCTGTTCCTCCAAAACCATCAAGGACCGCATTGACACCCTTGCTCCTACCCTGGTCGATTTCTCTCCTTCTCCTCGGTAGCCTACACCTCCCCTCTGAAGCACTCTCTTGTGCACCCTCTTCTCAAGAAACCCACAGCTGACCCTTACGGGCCGGCAAACTATCGCCCGATCTCCATCACTCCTTTCCTGGGCAAACTCCTGGAAAACCTGGCCAGCTCCCAGCTTAACCTTCACTCCGATTTTGTTGGTTGTCTCCACGACCATTAGTCTGGCTTTAGAGCTGCCAGAAGCATGGAAACTGCTCTCCTGAATATCAATGATGATCTGCTCTCCAACCTTGACTCTAACATCCACTCTGTCCTCATCCTACTTGATCTCTCTTCTGCTTGTCAACCATACCATCCTGCTCAACCTTCTCTGTTACAACCTGGGTATCACTGATCAGGCTCTGGCCTGGCTGACTTCTTTCCTCTCTGATCGACCCTCCCAGGTCCAACTTGGGTCCTTCCTTTCCTCTATCTCCCTCTCTATCTGTGGTGTTCCCCAGAGGTCTAACCTTTCACCCTGCCTTTTCAACCAATACCTGGCATCTTACCCATCACATTGCTGTTTTGTGTCCAATTTTCAGTGCTATACAGATGACACCCAACTCATTTTCAGGTCCCCCCGGCCACCTCTTCTCCTACTCTCATCTCTGATTGCCTTTCTGCTATTCAGGTGTGGTGTGCCACCAAAGATCTCTGCCTGAATGCCAGCAAGATTGTGATCCTCCTCATCGGCACACCTTCACCCTCCTTTCCTCTCACTCTCAGGCCGGCGTCCCTTGGCCCTCCTCCTACCCCCACATGCAAGGCTAAGAAGCTCAGGGTCATCTTCGACTCCACACTTTCCTTTTCTGCCCACATCTATGATGTCTCCAGAAAGGCAAACTTCCTACTGCACCTCCGAGTAGGTATTCTGCCGTTCCTCTCCTTCCCCTAGAAGCCCACTGTCTCTCAAAGCCTGGTCCTCTCTAGGTTGGATTATTACAACAGCCTCTTTCTAAATCTACCTGCTTCTACTCTCGACCCCCTTTGCAACTCATCCAGAACAGGACTTCGAGACTTGTCCCTGGCCTCAAGCCCAGGGATTGTATCTCTCCAGCCCAGAAATCCCTTCACTGGCTCCCAGTGGCTGCAAGGATTAAATTCAAGACCATTTGCATTGTCCACAAGGTTTTCTGGGGGCTGGGTCCAAAATACCTTCAACTCTCGCTCTTGAGTTCTTCGCTCCTCCACCTACAACTCCCTCAGGGTCAGTCGTTTTGCAAAGAAGCGAGCTGGGGTAGATCTCTTTCTTCGGCTGGGGCCTCCCTCTGGAACAGCCTCTCTGCCACTCTGAAACTCAAGGACAACCATCTCCGGTTCCGGAAGCACCTCAAGAGCTTCCTCTTTGTTTTGCCTATGCTCCTCCTCTCCCCTGCTGATCTGTTCTGCTTCGGCATCATGCACCTGGTTAGCCTCTGATTTCGGGCCCAGGTACTTGCTCACCCTGTCACGCATCCACACTGCCTCCTGGCAACCCTTGCACTTGGGTCTATATCTTTAACCCTACAGTCCCCCTTTTTGCTGCACTTATCAAACACCCCATGTCTGTGCCTTAAACCTAGTACTTGCCACTTGCTGGCTGCACTACCTCTTTTGTTGTGTTTCATTCCTTCCCCTCCCCCCTGCACTTCTCCCCTTCCCTTTCCCCCGCACTTGCACGTTATCAATGTCACTGGGCCTAAAAAGATCTTTGTTTTTGTTCTCCCTTGTTCCCCTCCCTTGCCTCGTCACGCTCTAAAACACTTGTGTATGAGTGCGATACAAATACAATATCAATATATCAATATCAATACCCAGACACCCATTACAGGGAATGTGGATCGGGGCAAGCACCCAGCCTTTCAGCACACCACACTGCATTCATGTCAGTTGCAGTTAGGATTGTCTCAGGCATTGCGTCACACCTAGAAACCAGACACCCATAACACACAATTTGAGTTCACTTCAGACTCCATTCACACAGGTCCCACCCCAAGGGTGTACCCACAACACACAGCCCCAGGGAAGGCTCCAGTCCATCTGACAGGAGGCCGCTCTAGAGCCATATATGGTATTTCCACCCAACAGCCAGTCAGGGGGAGGGACAGAGTCAGGGCTTCCCAGGACTTTGGGAAATAAGGTAAAAGGCAATAGAAAGCAAGAGGCCACAGGGGCCTTCTTGCCCTCTATCAATAATCCATTGATTCCTATGGCAGGGTCTGGGGGTCCCAAAAATGGAGGACACTCAGAGCCACTGACAAGTCAGCATCTAGCTGCCACCATGCCATACCCTGCTCTGTGGGCAACACACGAGTGCCCAAAAACACATATGAGGGGTACAAGGGTGCACCCCAACCCATGGGTCCCATACGGGTATCCCATGGGTGTTGTTCACCAAAAGGAAAACATGAAGAGCTGTACTGCCAGACTTCCAGACTGGACCTCGGTGGCCGAAAACATAAAACACAAACAGTGAAGTGGTAGGTCAAGGACTAGGAGGCCATGTCCCAACAAAAGGCATCACACCTGTACTATTGCCTCAGCTACTAAGCAGTCATTGAGGAAAATCTTGTTTCGATGACAGTAGCCGCCATCTCGTGCTCTTGGTTCTTATTCAGGTGGTTGTGGTGTGTTGCCAAAAACGTTTGTGTTCTCATAGTCGCCCATCAGCTGCCCTTTCTAGGCTTCATCCCTTTATTTTGTGAACCTCGGCTATTACATGTGTTGGGTTTACTTTTCAGATTATGCATTTTCTATTGTACCCTTCAAAAAGTGTACATATATGGACAAAGTTGATTGATTGATTTATTGTTTGATTGCTAAATATCTACCCATTTCACATATGTTAAAGCGGCAGACTGTTTGCCAGTTGGACAATATTTGGAGCATTTAGACCATGTCCCTTGTCTTGGAAGTGTGTTCACTCAAAGAGAAGTTTGTGACAACCTCGAGTATGCTAGTTATTGTTGTTTGATCATTCGGAATCTTCAAGGGCGAAGAATATCTTGGTCAGGCTGCTCTACGCGGGCGTGCGATTCTCAGGGAAGATGTTCCTCTGTTCTCGGTTGGGATCAGGTTCCTCTTGATTAAAGTGCACTCAGAGGCTGTCTGGAAGCTGGCCTCGCGCCACACTTTGACGAGCCAGCGCGCCGCATTCCAAGGCGCGTCTGCAGAGGAAATTATACTAGATTCCACTAAATAGAAGCCGACAATTGCAGGACAATGATTTCCATTTATCCTTCCACAATACTGCCAACGTAGAGAACTGCCCCATTAGATCTTATGGTGAGACTATGAAGCATCTAGCAAGACTGGTGAATTCTATCCTCGCCTTTCTATGACAGAATGCTGGAAGACACCCTACAGGTCGGTTGACTCTTTCCCGGTGCGGTGGAGACAGAAAGCAGAAAAAACACAGTAACAGCAAAGGAATCAGGCAGATCCTATTGGCTTCAGGGTCTTGATGAGAGGCCATCTCAAAATAGAAGCACTCACACGATCAAGCCACGCCATTGACCAAAGTGCCAATCATAGCCAGGTCAAGTGCATGTCTATGAGCTTTCCTTGGTGTATCTTCTCACTTGTGTTCGTTCATTAGTCTCGTCCTCCCCTATGTTTCTCTCTCTTTGTCCATCTATCTGCCTCTTCATTGAACCCCTCATGTCTTGCCATCCTGTATTCATTCCACTTTCTCCCTCTGTGAGTTTGCCTCTCCCTTCTCATCCTATCTCCCGCCCTCTCTTTCCCCACTCATAGTGCTACCTCTTCAGTAGTGAGGGTTGCCACTCCGCTCACCTAAGCTAAATCGAGTAAGGAAATGGCTTCCAGAACTTTAAGAGCATTGAGAATTTATTGTGAAGTCCTTCGGAATAAATAGATTTCAATTTCCATTATCTACGATCATCTGGTGCAAACCAGAGGTAACAAAAGAGGGTTGGTGGTTCCTTCAGGGCAATTGGGTGCAGAAAGAAATTCTGTAAATTGTCCAAATGTTGGCAATTGTAATTATTTATTTGTAAAAAGTGCTTGTACACAAGTGATGTTCTTCAAAGCGCTTCAAGGTGGGAAGGGAACAAGGGATTACAGTCGTCATTCTTAGCCCTTGAAGATTCCGAATGATCAAACAACAATAACTAGCATACTCGAGGTTGTCACAAACTTCTCTTTGAGTGAACACACTTCCAAGACAAGGGACATGGTCTAAATGCTCCAAATATTGTCCAACTGGCAAACAGTCTGCCGCTTTAACATATGTGAAATGGGTAGATATTTAGCAATCAAACAATAAATCAATCAATCAACTTTGTCCCTATATGTACACTTTTTGAAGGGTACAATAGAAAATGCATAATCTGAAAAGTAAACCCAACACATGTAATAGCCGAGGTTCACAAAATAAAGGGATGAAGCCTAGAAAGGGCAGCTGATGGGCGACTATGAGAACACAAACGTTTTTGGCAACACACCACAACCACCTGAATAATATGCAACCTAGCTCTGATGCACGAGGCGGTTACACATTTTTGACAAGGCCATCTGCAAGTCTCCACAAATATACCAGGAAATATGGTAGGGGTGTGTACCTCGGGGGGCGCGGGGAGGAGATGGAATGAACTCATGGTATATGTTATAATGTGTATTTTTATATGTATGCTTTATAATAGGTGTTTTAGAATGTAAATTATTGGGTATTCTGTCATTTGATACTGTGTAATTCCTGGATTGGAAAGTGTGTTAAAGTTTTGAATAAACTAAAAGCACAATAAAAGTATGAATACAAAATTCAAAAATACACCAGGAAACAAAACTCCCCTTAACCAAACGCCACATATGGGCAATGTCTCTTCAGCATGATGAATTCCACCTGCCGAAAGACTACAACGCGGACAGAGCTTCAACACAAAAAGTACACTTCGTAAGACGGGTATCCAGTCCCTTGATCGACGGTAATGACTACGACGCTTGGTCCACTTAGTCTAGGGTGACCAGACGTCCCGGTTTTGCCAGGACTGTCCCGGTATTTGGTGCTCTGTCCCCTGTTTCCCAAGATTATGTTCCCATTGGAAACTGCAGTGGTCCTGGTTTTTTGTAGTAGGTCTTCAGATAGTGTTAGTTTGTAATACATTAATTATAATATGTATTTCTCTGAACAGTAACACTTAAACCCCCTTCTCCTCCAAACGCTATTGAAGTCTAATGCCTTGGCCGCCTCTTTCAAGAGTTAGTCCTACTTTTATGTTAGTTGCCCTGTCCCAGTTTTTTACTTTTAAAATATGGTCACCCTACCTTAGCCACTCTAGGTGACTTGACCCACTATCCAGCACTTTGCCCAAATATGCTAGGACTGGTGCTAGAACAGTAAATGATACCAATGATTGCTAGCACATGTGTGAAAGGGTGTTCAGGGGTCAATAAAATGGCTGCGACCAGCCGTGGAGCTCATTACCGTCGAGCAAATGACACAGATCCCTTGAGACATGAGAACTGGGGTGTGCAGCACACTTCTGTATGGGCTGGGAGTTGTGGTATCAGTCCAGATAGTTACACAATTTATGTATTACCAAAATAAAAGAGGGACGGCCATTATTTCACAAACAATAGGGCATTCAGACAGACGGGTGCAGCTGCCATCCTAGGAAATGGCCAATCGAAGGCCGTGATTGTATATCAAAAGTCCAAACACGCTGAGCCTGGACAAGGGCATGACCCATGCACAAGCATGATAAAGTAAAACATACAAATTGCAACATGCTGCAAACATGCAACATACACTTGCTGCTGACACTGAAGGAGCATGAACTGTAACGCAGGGCATGCAGCCGTGCCAGGTCCTAGGAGAGCCCACTGGAACCATGTCTGGCCATATGAACTAACTTCCCCTCAACTATCACCCATGCCTCATGCACCCCTCTCAGCCAAGGATGGGAAGCTCTGCTGTGCACCCTTCACACACCCAGAATGCTAATCATATGTGTTAGTAGATGGCAGGCCCACAGCTCATGCTATAGAAACATCACCATATTCCTCACACCTGCAGCGGCCGTGATGGAGCCAGCCCTGCAAGCCAACAGGGACCACTGTCCTGGAACCTCAGATGGCACCAAACCATTGGCACGTGCCACCTGTCTGAAGACTTATTTGGGGAGACCAGTTGGGCATTATATTTCCTTTGCTTTAGAAGCACTCAGGGCTCAAGGCCTAAAGACAAAAGTGGAGGGACTCATTAAAATACCAATTGAATGTGGCGTCACCAGAAATTAGCATATCAAGGTGCCCTCTGAAGAAAGTGGGGGGACTCCGTCCACCAGCATGCACCCTCGACTTGAGCCCTGGATGCACTATATGTTTGGTGCCTTTTACAGCTTCGATACATTTATAGATAATTGAAACCATGCAGTACTGGCCGCCCAGCACTAGGCTTAGGACATGAACAAACACACATGTGGATACAAACCCTTTACTGCTAATGAGATCCACCTGCAAACCCTGGCTGTCCCCCAACAAACCTGGAAAATGCCACCACCCTGATCCCCCTGCCAGTGCGAAATACAGCATTCAGCAATACCTGCAAACCACTGCAATCAATGGTGCGGTGCTGCAAGTGCCCCAGAACATACACGTAATGACTGCATGGAGCAGAACCTGTCCATCCTGCTCAGCATTTAGTGCAGCAACAGGGAATGTAATGTAATGTAAAAACAAAGTGGTCTTGTATAGCGTCCTTCTGACAATAATGTTGGCCTCGGTGCGCATGGCTCAGTGAGAAAGATGTTGGGTGTGTTAGTGGAATAGCGGGAAGTGGGATGAATCCAACGGAGTCATCACAGATTCCCAGGCGCTGACCTCCTCCCATGTGGCCGGGGAACTGCAGCCGCTAACTGATCCTGACTCTGGGTATGGTTATGTGAGGGAGGATTACATGGCTGGAGACAACTACCGGGGACATGTCATGACTTCATTGGATGAGACGCAGTATCCCCCCCTTTCCTTGATGAAGACCCTCTAATGCCCAAGACCTTGATGGTCTATTGCCATGTATTTCTTCCCACGTGTATAGGAAGTAAAGAAACCTCTTCCCAATATTCTGTAAGCCGAACCCCCACCTATGCCTGAAGAATAAAATCTCCAACAACACCTTTTGTGCTCCTGGTGTACCTTTTTGTGAAAATATTCTCTCATGTAAAACCAATGAAAAAGACTATCTCAATACTGAAGGTTCAATGACACCATGGACTCCAACTCCCATAACACCTAAGTACTGAGATGAGGAGGATGAAGGAGTTAGTACAAAGAAACAAGAACATGATGCATAATGTGCAGATTAGTTCTACGAAACCACCTGTGCGTGGGACATTTAAAGATGGCAACTGCACTACTGAGAGTGGCAGTGCAGGGGAAAACGTAGGTTCCTCTGAAAAGGCTTACAAGCTCCGACGAAACGTACCAATGTGGCAGAGCAGTCTAGTCCGCTGAGACAGAAGGAGAAATGCAGTGAATGAGCAGGACGTGCTGTGGAGCCGCTGGGATCCGCAAGAGAGTTCCTGCGATCTCGGCAGCTCGAAAAGGCAGCGTTCTCCAGACCAGGACCTGAAGGGAAGCAGGCATGTGACCATGGAGCCGCATAGATAGCCAGAAGGACATCTGAACGATTCAGAGTGGGAAGCGAGCAGCAGAGCCACACAGCAAAAGCATGAACAGGAATGGAGTTGCTGGAGAGAACCGGTGAGTTAACCCAAAGCAAGTGGACACCCCAGGGCAGTCCGGCGACTGTGCCATCGACAATGTGAATGTTATGAGATTGCTAATACAGAAACTAGAGGAAGATTGTTTGAAAGCATATCATGCAAAGTACAGATCCAAACGCCAACAAGTTAAGAATGCATGAGATGCTGGTGTGGGGCAAAGTTTGAACGACCATTAAAGCAAACATATATACTGAGTCAAGAATGGTCTATGCCGTTTTGGTGATACAGAGAAACTGTGGAAAACATAAGAAGTCCTGGCAAGAGAAGGATACCTGGAACTTGAAATCACATAAGAGGTCCTGGCAAGAGAAGGATACCAGGCAATTGAAACACAAGAGATGTCATGACAAGGGAATGATACCAGGCAATTGAAACTTAAGAGAGGTCCTGGCAGGAGAGTACACCAGGCAGTTGGAATTGCATAAAGAGTCTGGGCAGGGGAGTATACCAGGTAATTTGCAAAGCTACAAGAAATGTTAAAGAAGGACAGGGTTTGCTAGACATAGGAGAAACTTGTGTTAAAGAAAGACTGTTAACAGAACTTGTTGCCTAAGGGATATTGTGACTCAAGACATTGCTATCTCCTTTAAGAATCCAGTGGGAGGGACCCAGAGGGACCCACCCACTGGATACAAGGTCTTTTCACCTTTGAGAACATTTTTCATTGGAGCTAGTCAAATTTTCATTTATGAACACGTTTTGCCAATATCAGGTTGAAGACATTTCTTTTCACACTTTGTTTTGTTTGTAGTGTGAGGGTCAGTATAGGACGTTCAGTTATTGATATTCTGACAAAGACAGATCCTTAGTTTTGGTCTTTAGGCAGGAAACTCAACTTTAGAATATGTGAGAGAGGCATTTTCGCGTCCCATTTTCATTTAAATAAAATTCTTTAACCAAAAACGTGAAAACTTTGTGTCCAGCTTTGATTTTGGACCCCTCACAGAAGGCAGATGCAGAAACCTTTGGTGTTGATGGATGCGGTCAAAAGAACCTGTTACCTGTGTGCCGCTAGGAACATCTCTAGGTTGTTTGTGGTTGGTACTGACTATGCAGCTTCACCATATAGTCAGCCTCCAGATTGTGGAGTGCAAAAATTAACAGCATGGATGTTGATAGAAGATGTATAGGGTCTGAATCTGTTAAGTACTCTAGACCTAGGAGGTTGTCTGAAGGAGTGTTGGCAGTGTAAGGATGAAAGCATTTTGCATGAGGAGTTAGTTGAGGAATGAGAGGGGTGGATAGTGGGGGTGAAGCTGTTGTCACGTCCTTGCTCTTGGTAGTAGATTTCACTGAGATTAAATGTGCAGATCAGTGTCACGCAGCAGAGGTTCCATTTGCCAAATTGGTTTCCCACAGATAGTAGTGCAAAGAGTTTTACAAATTGCTGTCTTAAATTAGCCCAGGTTTCTGGTGCACAGTTTTTAGTTGGCTGCTATTATTTTTAATTTCTATCAAAGTTGTTGGTTGAAAAGCCAAGTCTTAAACTGTTCTCGAATGTCAGGTGGTTCAATTCCAGGCAGAGAGGTTTGGGCAGGTTGTTTCACGGTTACATGTCCAGAACTGAAAAAGAGGATCCTCCTTGCCGTTTCTTATTGAAGTTAGAGACTAGTACTAGTGCAGCATTGCTGGACCTACGTTTTCTGGAAGGAGTGTAGTATTGAAACGTACTCCTCAAAGAGGAAGGCCCCACCCATGGTAAGAATGATGGGCGATGCGCAAGGTTTTTAAACAAAGTCTTTTTTTGATGGGTAGCCAGTAGAGAATACTCAATGCTGGGGTGATATGTTCAAATCGCATCATTCAGAGTAGTAGTCTTGCTGCTGCATTTTGAACTCCTTGAAGATCCCTCATTAGGTAATCTGGGAGTCCGAGAATGAGGCTGTCTGCATAGTCTAGTTTGAATAGTATTAGAGAAATGATGGCCATGGCTAAGTGGGTGAATGTTAAGTAAGGTAAGATACGACGTAGCATGCACACCGAGGAGAAACAGATTCTGACGATGGCTTTGACCTGTGGATCAAGAGTGAGGGTGTTGTCCATTCTCGTTCCAAGATTCCTCACTATGGTTGATGGGTTTGGGCAGGGGCCCATGTCATCAGGCAAAGGGATTGGGATGGAGTGAGAACCTGTAGGATTACAGAGCATCAGCTCTGTTTTGATAGACTTGAGGTTTTATCTGTTTGCTGTCATTCATGCACCCACCTGTGCAAGGCAGCTTTTAATGTCTGGGGTGTTTGGTGATGGGTGAGTTTGCAAATGTATAGATTATTTTGTGTCATCCACGTAGTTGTAGCGGGAGATACCAGATGTATTGATGATGTCTAGTAGGGGTGTCATGTAGATGTTGAACAGTAGAGGTGAGAGTGTGGATCCTTGTGGTTCTCCACAGGGAAGTGGGTGAACACGCAAATTGTAGGGGCCCAAGATAGTGGTTTCTGCTCTACCCGTGAGGGAGGAGGTGATCCAGTATAGATCTGTTTCTTTAATAGCAGCATCTTCCAGTCATTATAGGAGGATCTCGTGACTGATGTTGTGAAAGGCGGCTGAGACGTCTAGCAGAATGAGCTCACTCTCTGAGTTTTCCTCTGCATTGTTTTTAAGTGTATCACAGATGGAGCACAGTGCTGATTCTGTACTCCTAGAAGGTCTAATTCCGTGCTTTGACTCGTTCAGGAGTTGGTTTGTTTCAAGGAAATCCCAGAGTTGATGACATGAAAATGTTTCCAGACGTTTCCTGATGAAAGACGTGTTTGAGATGGGGGCGAAAGCTAGCTGGGTCATATGGGCCTGCTATGGGATTTTTAAACAGCGGTCTGATGTATGCAGATTTCCACTGATCTTGGACTCTTCCGGTGCTGATGGAGTCGTTGAGGGGGGATAGGAAGATGGGAGGAAGATGGGTGCCAAGTCTGGAGAGTTCAAGATTGATTTGTAAAGATTTGGGGGACATGGATCCTCAGGAGATCCTAATGAGTTGCATGAATCAATGGAAGCTTGTAGGTCTTCCGCAGACTGAAGGCAGCAAGACAATAGAGAGGAGGTGGTGGGAGGTGTTGGTGGGATTTTGTTGCGGGTGTGTGAGTGGTAGCATCCTTTATTGTCAAAGTGATCCTGGATGTCGAGGATCTTTTGGTTGAAGTGTGCCGCAGTTTGAATACTCTGGGGTGTTGGCCCTCCTTTGACATCTATGAACCATTCTATGATACTGGATGAGTCTTTTGAAAGCCTCTGCGAAAATGGAGAGGGCATAACTAGCCGATGCTACAGCTCCCACTCTTTGGGGTCTAGAGCAACTGTACATTTGAAGGGCCTATACTCAAGTGCGGTTTCTTCAGAAAACATGGTAAACCCCATCCCGAAATCTATCCTCAAACAGCCCCTAAATGGGGACCTTTTCACACCCAGTAAGATGGAAACAAGGAGAAATTCTATGGTTCTTCCACAGAGAGACTCGTTGGGGCCAGCATCGATTTCGGCACTCCACCTTGTGCTTGAGTCCATGCCTAGGTTATATGACAACATCAAGGAAATTACTCAGGCCAAAGCAAGGAAGTTGGGCAAACTTGACTCTGATTTTACCCTACTATTGGAAGGTTTCAAACTCTGGCGCCTCTCCTCATCAAAACCCACAAATGGGCCCCCTCGTTCCCGAGTGCGTATGCATTAATGAGGACATCTGGAAGTTCTTGAACCATCTGCATCGGAAAAACGATCTTCTCCCAATCTGGAACAAAGCTCTATGCCAGATACCCTGACGGTGCGTTTGGACTTCCAACAATGGGAGGGGGCCTTATCACAGGCCATGGACGATAGTCAAGAGGTCACCATTGAGGTGGAGCAGCAGGCCGTTGCAGACTTGTCATCCCCCAACTCCTATGAGGGCCCTCAACAGCAAAGGACAAGGAAACAATGCAATTAAAAAAAAAAGCAACAGAGGAAAAAGTCAAAAAACCTTCCGACTTCTAGCATGAACAAGCAGAAAAAGGTTTTAAAGTTCATAAGTACACTCTCAGGAGAGGACACAGTCAAGAACCTGGCACTTGAATCTGCGCCACTTTCCCCCCTGGCTCAGGACACATCTGAGAACTCCACTCCCCAATTACGGAGTCCCAAGAGGAAGACAGCCACAAAACAAAGGAAGATGACACGTTCCTGGGCAATTCTATTCCATCCAACTCAGCACAGGAGCAGACGAGTAATGTTATTACCTTGCCTTCCACAAACTCGCTGGCGATTCTTCGAAGCACATTGGAACCCACGACGCAGCCACCTCAGGCACCGACTTCCAGTGAGGTGTTTACCTCTCTACCTGAGCCTGTGCTGACCCTACCTAAGCACAATGGGACTTTGTTTCGCAGACTAACGCCCAACTATCTATGAACAGATCGCAGATGCTGAGGGGTTTTCAGGAAATCCCGTCCTTGCGTGCATTGCGTTGTGATGACATAACACATGTGATTTTCCCCAAATCAGGTACCAAAAGATCTGTCTGCTACTTCAAGTCGAACCTGATAGCACAAATACTGTGGAAGGATCAATAAATGTTGAATGTGGTAGGCTATGACCGTTTTGATCTCCATGACCCAACAACATTAGCTGACATTTTGACTCTGCAATCCAGTTCCTCGATTTGTGTACTAACTCTCAGAGCTGAAACTCACTGTCCACTACGACTGTGGCCCTGGAAGACTGGTCAAGGCTGGAAGCCGAAGTACAAATGTTTTCCAAGGTCAGATAGTCAAAAAACGTGCTCTTGGATGGGGAGTGCAAATTGGTGTCATGGAATGTTTGTGGTCTTTCTAATTTAACCAGGTGGCTACAATCATGGGTGGGGGAGACAAACATATTGTTTCTCCAAGAGACGATGGCCATGCATTCTTTTGTGCTCCAGGGTTTTCACACTTACTGCAAGAAGGCAACCCCCCCTGGTGGCCATCACCATTGATTTGGGGATTAAGTGTTGTCACTATGTGGTACCTACTCCCTGGGAGGTCTCTTGGCAGTGGGCATCACATTTAAGGATAGCCCCGAACACATACTGGAATCCTGCAAAGTGTGCCCTGAAGCCCTTTTTAGAAGGCCTGGATAGGCTATTGGAGAGGTGGTTGGCAAAAGCCAAAGGTACCATGATCATTTTGGGGAGGGATCTCAATGCCTGTTGTGCAGAGGGTCGTAGACCACAAGACCAAGATAGATGGTCCTTTAGTGCCCTTTTGGAGCACATAGACCCTGCCACTATCTGGCTAAATCATGTGTTTAACTGGAATCTGAGTATTTGTCTGCCCTCAGAAGAATCAATGGGGTATTTTTTTTTTTTTTTTAATTATTTATTTGTTTATGGCTTTCCGAAGAGAACCTTTACAAAATCAAATACGAAGAAGAAACAAAGGCATTAAAAACTTAAAAACATGGCCTTGCAGATCGGTCAAGAAAAGCTCACCCCTTGTTCGGCACTTTGACTATACTTTGTGAGTATCAGGCAGTTTTCTAAGACCTTTACAATTGCCGTGGTGAGCATGACTTCCTGGCCGGAGATCAGTCTATCCCAGAAGGAATCTTGTGATAGGGTCTCTTCTCTGACGACGAATCTTCCCAGCAGCTGCCGTCTTGCGGGCCAAGTCCCCTCACATTCTAACAGCAGGTGTCTCAATGATTGTTGGTTCGGTGGGTCGCAGAACCTGCAGAGCTTTATGGTTTTATCGCCCTGTTGTCTTTTGGCCAAAATTTCTCCGGTGTGAGCCAGATTTAGTCTGAGTCTTAGAAAGTTGTTTCGAATGCTCTTGTCGGGGAATTTTTGGAGATAACGTGGTAGAGTGCCCACTTTTCTCTCCACTGTCAGGAAGAGGTTCGGTGGATTTAAGAGCCTGACTCCTTCAATCGTACAGATCCAGTCATGTATTTCCAGTTGTTTTTTTATTTTCACCGGATTAGCGATCAATAGTTCTGATGTTGAGTTCAGCCTGAATAGGATGTCCCCCACTTTTCTTTCGAGGGTGAGAAGATGTTTCGATTTTTCCTTTTTATGGTGTCCAATTACATCGAAAAGTAGAGTAGAGGATCTAGCGGTGATAATGTCCCGGTACAACGACAGAAGCTTCCAGTCCGCTCGACAGCCTAAGGAGATCAGACCCAGTTCATGTCGCAGACTACTAAGGGGTGTGCATATAGGCAAATTTAATGCTGCTCTCCATAGCCTACCCTCTATTTTGCTCCAATTATAGTTCCAAAGCATAGGTTTCACTTCTAGACCATACAAAAGGATTGGCACAGCTTTACCAATATAAAATTTGAGAAGCGGCAATATCGAAAATTTGCAGAACTTCCCCATCAGGTTCTTCATCTGGGCCGTAATTTTTGCAGTCTTGCCAAGGATGGTTGGTAGCATCTTGCTCATAGATGGAGATGCGAAAATTTCATAGCCCAGGTAAGTGAGTTCTTCAACTCTGGGAATTTCCGTTTCTTCAAGAATCCATTTCCTGGATGGTAGGTTTTTTCTCGGATGTTTGAATACCAGGATTCGAGATTTCGAGGGATTAATTATTAGGCCGTTGATCTTGACATAGTCACTTAGTTTGAGAAGGAGCTGTTGCAACCCCCGGGCCGAGCCGTCCAGGAGGACAATGTCGTCTGCGTAGGCCAGCCAATGTATCTTTCTCCCATTTATCCTAGGTGCTATCATGGAGGCCGATTCAAGGAAATTCCCCAGGTCTGCTAGAAAAAGATTGAAGAATAACGGAGCGCCTAGACAGCCTTGCCGGACACCCCTGAAAACCTCTATAGCTTCTGATAAATTACCAGCGTCGTCCAGTCTTACCCTGATGGTGGTATTCCTGTGTAACTCTATGAGCATGGCCAATAGGGGTGCTGGAATCCCCCAGTTTTGAAGTTTGCGCCAGAGGTGAGCCCTGTCCACCAAATCGAATGCTTTGGATAGATCCACCCATGCACCGAAAAGTGGGGAGCCATCCTTCTCGTTGGAACCTTCGCTGAGTAGGTTTAGGATAAGGCCATTTAAACTAGTAGAAAGACCTTTCCTAAAACCCGTTTGGTGCCGGGAAAGAATTTCTTTGGTATCAGCCCAGTGAGTAAGTTCTTTCAGGAGAAGTCGCATGAACAGTTTGCTATCGATATCAAGCAGGGCGATTGGTCGATAACTAGCAGGCTTGAGTCTGTCGCCTCCCTTGAAGAATGGAATGATGAGTGCATTCTTCCAGGACGGTGGAAAGGAGCCAGACTTTACGATTTCCCGAAAAAGATGATATAGTAGCTTTGCCCACATTGTAGGGTGATTTTTTAGGACTTGATAGGTAAGGCCGTTAGGTCCTGCTGCCTTTGATGTAGATGCTGAGAGAATGAGGTCAAAAATGTCTTGTTGATTAAATGACAATGACCAGGTCGTTGGGGGTCCAGTAAAATCTCTGGTACCTGGATGTTCAAAGTTCTTGGTTAAGTAGTCAATCCAGGATTGCTCTGGAACTAAGTTGCAGAGGGAGCTATTGTGGCCTGTCTCCAGTTGGTTGAGTGCGGCCCAGAAGATTCTGCAATTATTGGCATTAAGTAAGTGGAGCATCTTTTCCCCATCTTCTTGCTGTATTTGATGTTTGTGGTTGCGAGACCAGTTTCTGTAAGATTGCTTAACTTTCCTGATTTTTTGTGAGGTTTCTCGTTGGTCTCCTCCCCCCTTTTTCTTTAGACTACGAATGAGACGGCGGAGAGACCTTTTTTGCTTGTGTGTTTCCTCATCGAAATGATGAAAGTGTGATTGTTTCCCTACCATTTTCATCTCCTGTGGTGGACAAATTGACCAAATGAAGTTCCCAAATTTTTCAGGGTGGAATTCCTCGATCCATAACGGTCCCGGTATTATTTCTAGGAGTTGATTTAGTTTTTCCCCACCAGATTTATATTTTGCCACTCTCAATTTGTTCTTGAGTCCAACTAAATCCTGCGGACGTGGTGGGTTGAGGGCTCTCTGTAGTGCCGAGAATCGAAGTTCAAGGCTTGCGTGATCGCTACCTCCTTCCCAATTTAGGGTTAGGATCGGGCGGTATGATGCAAGACCTGAGGTTACAAAAATATAATCCAACGTGGATTTCGAAGAACCCCGGCACCAGGTATGATTTCCTATCTCGTTGGCCCCATTTTGCTTGGTAATCCTTTCCAGGTCCCAGGAGGAAAAAAAATCCCACCATAATTTACCATTTCGTAATGTAGTCGGCTTAAGCTGTGGAGGCCGGCTGTTTTTTGGGGTAATACAGTCGGCATTAAGATCGCCTGCTATTATAATGTGTGCTCCCTGGAAGTTAGTCTTCACTCCTATTAGAACGGTCTGTAGGAGTTCCAGAAAATCTTGCAGCTTTATGGTGGCTGGGTTCCAGTATATGTTAATGAGAACCAAAATAACTCTTGTGTTGTCTGCGACCAGCTCTACTTTGCAGGCCTGAATGCCTGCGACATTATTGCAGAGGGAGATGATTTGATGGATGCTTGAATTTTTGAGGACCATTAAGAGTCCACCCGCCGGTCTCCCTTTAGATTTTTGTAAGGCCCCGAGATTTTTAACTGTGAAACCCTCAATCTCTATGGGGTTTACGAGCCATGTCTCCTGGAAAAGTAGAATATCGAATTCTTTTAATAGTTTATTTTTTAATAGCTTTTTTTTTATAAAGCTAGAGCCTCTTGTATTCCAGGAGACGAGACCGAGACTATTTTGTTTAAAGGCTCATTTGCTCCTCACCAAGATTCAGAAGGACCTGCGATATGATCTCAGGTAATTTTATGATGAGGTTCTCACTTAGTTTGGGGCCGGAGATAGAGTTCCTCAACTGTTCAGACGGTGGACCTACTGGACCTCTCAATCTTGGTGTATCCTCTTTATTTGTATATGTGCTAGAGTAGTTCCTGAAACCATCTTCCTCCTCCTGCTCAAATATCAACAGGCCTGCTCTTGCTAATTCGTATTTGTTCCCAATTAATGCCTGAAAAGCTCTTCTTGAGCTGAGGCCGACCTCCACAAAGAACTTGTCATTAGCAGCTGGAAATTTAACGTATTCAATGTCTTCTGATGAAAAGAGAAACAACTTATAGTTTTTTCTGATTTCTGTTAGTAGAACTGATCTGCAGAGGGACGTGTACCCAAATGGTCTTTCCAGTCTTAGCCAAATCCTTGGAATTGTGAAGTCAGCAATTTCCTGCTCTATCTCCCACTCCGGAGGAGTGTGGTAAGGGCCATCTACCTCCTCTTCTGCTAAGCCAATTTGTGGACAAAACTCTAAATTTCTCGATTTTCCCAGACCATTCCGACAGTCTGCTTCACAGGCCAAGGACCCAGTTGGAGCATTGTTATTGGTCGATTGAAGCTCGAGGGGTGAGGCCATTAGGGTTACTGGTGCAGGTTTTGGAGTGGTTTTTAGGAAGATGGGTGCCAATCTGATGTTACTTGTACTTGTTTGGAGGGCCGTGCTGCTGGTAGCATTTTTTTTGGGACCCTTTTTTAGAAAAATGGGAGCAATTTTGATATTCGAATTAGGCATAATTGGGTTTGAGTTATTAGAGGCTCCATTCACAGGAATCATATGCTCAGTTTGCACGCCCATGTTTGTAGTTTGAAGCGTTGTGTCGCTATGGGCTTTCCTTGGCTTCACGGGATCCGCTATGTGTCCGTTTGGGCCCTTTCCTCTTTTGATGGATCTTGAGGCCTTCTGGCTTTTATTCTGAGAGGAACCAACAACTGGAGATGCGTCAACTCCTAGGTCTGAGGACTTTTCCTCAGTCAAAGATAGTTTTTTAATGAAGGCATTTGTTCCCGATTTGTTTGGGGCTTTTTTTTTTTGATTTTTTGTTTTTTTTTTAGTTTTCTCCAATTGTGGACGGGCCGGGAGCCTCTCTTTCTGCTACTTTCCTCTTTTTCTCTTCGGATGACTTGGAGTAACCAGATCTAAATTAACTTCATTGTGCGGAGAATCTTGAACGTTTACAACTGTGATTTTATTTGGGCTCTCCGAGATCTCTACCATAGGCTCTATTTCAACGTTCGCGAGTCTGCGAAATTCTTCTAGGACTGAATTTGATAGTGGTGTATCATCGAAGCCGTCCACAGGATCCTCTTCTAACTGCGGATGATTCTTATTTGTAGTGACTCGAGTTTCCATGGAAAGGTTTCTTATGAGATCTTGCGTTATGAGATTGTTCCTTGCTTCTTCTTTCAACATGGAGTAAATTTGAGTGAGATCCAACCCTTGTTTTACTCCCTCGATTTGTGAATCTTTTATTGTTGGAATCAAGATCGTGTTCATGATATTGTTGAGTGCCGTTGTCGTCGACTCATTCTTTGATACTTCATTTGCAAGCTCTAATAGAACGCCTGCTTGTGTTTGGACCTCTGCTTTCAGAAGTTCAAATACAGAGACCAGAGAGTTCAAAACAAAGCTCAATGCAGTCAGCGTGTTCTCACTGGTTGTAGGAGGCACTTCCTGTGATTCCTGTTCGTCCTGTGAGCCTGCTAAAGCAGGGCCATTTCTAGTATGGAAAAGACAGTCGATAGACGAGGGTGATGGATGGATGACATCACTCTCCTGAGTTGGACTGGAAGTCTGGCCAAATGTGGGCCTTAAGTCAGCTAGGTCGTTGGTACTCTTGTTTCTTTTTCTTGCAAAATGGTCGTTGATTCTGCTTTGTATTTTTTTGGTTGTTAGAGTGTATTCTAGTCCTCTCTTCCACCCTTCCTGAATGAGTGGAAGAGAGTCTTGTGGCTCAGGGACAGAGTGGCGGACCGCGTGGGTAATGACTTGACTTGCCTGATTAGGTAGGTAAGATGTTCCTGGATGAGTAGGGGGCAATGCATCAGGTGTAGTTCTGCCCTCCCCCCCCAGGTATGATCCTTCTTGATCCACCATCTCTTCCAATGGCGGTGAACTTCGGAGCCTCATTTACTAACTTTCTTTCTAGAATGATGGTTGCAGAGTATGATAATGTCCCCCCACAACAAGGAAGAAAGTAGATTATGGATTACCTGTATTGTGCGCCTCTGCGCCTAACAGCCGCTTAACAGTCAGACTCCGGACTTTACCCTGCAGGGCTTAACGCCGCAAGGGTACACTGTGATTGTTTTAGTGTCCGTCGGATGTCACGTGACCGATCACGTGAGCGGCCCGAAGCTCCGCCTCCTCCAGGATGCGAGCGGCCGTGCGGTTGGCGCGAGTTCAAGCAGACTCCCAGCGCTGACACACAGCAAGGCACACAGCAGGGCCACAAGTGGGGATATTCTTTAAATAAACTGCAGCAATGGCAGTGGCGATACCTCTCGCCGCTCGGCTGCACTGTGATTGTTTTAGTGTCCGTCGGATGTCACGTGACCGATCACGTGAGCGGCCCGAAGCTCCGCCTCCTCCAGGAAGCGAGCGGCCGTGCGGTTGGCGCGAGTTCAAGCAGACTCCCAGCGCTGACACACAGCAAGGCACACAGCAGGGCCACAAGTGGGGATATTCTTTAAATAAACTGCAGCAATGGCAGTGGCGATACCTCTCGCCGCTCGGCTGCACTGTGATTGTTTTAGTGTCCGTCGGATGTCACGTGACCGATCACGTGAGCGGCCCGAAGCTCCGCCTCCTCCAGGAAGCGAGCGGCCGTGCGGTTGGCGCGAGTTCAAGCAGACTCCCAGCGCTGACACACAGCAAGGCACACAGCAGGGCCACAAGTGGGGATATTCTTTAAATAAACTGCAGCAATGCCAGTGGCGGTATTTTTTTACTTGGCCAAGGGGCACTAAAAACTCTTGGATCGATCATTTCTTTGTCTCTTCCCCTTTGCTAGCCTGTTGTGAACCCCTTTGAGTGGATTGGCCTCAGGCAGTGATCATTTGCCTCTCGGTCTCCTCCTGCATTTACGTCTGGAGTTCGCTCGGATCGAGTTAGCTTCAGCATTCACTTGACCAGCCAGAGGTGGCCTGACCGTCAGATGAAATCTCTCAAACTGCAGGAATTTCCTTCATATTCTGAACCAAACAATAAACTCAGGGGGGGGGGGGGTGATAAGCAACTTTGGAGTGGATTCCTTTAAATCTACACTACACACTTGTCTGGCCCGTTTGGCTGTCAAGGGTAAATTCGAATTGGCTAAAAACCATACTCAACAATATGATGGCTCCATTATTCGGGCAAAGAATCTTAAAAGAAAGGACTTGCGATCCCTTCGATCAGCCCCTCTTTCGACATCACAATATGTGGTCGCTAAGAAGCAAATACAAGCCTGTTATAACACAGCGGTCACCCAGTGTAGACGACAAGCCCATATAGTAGCCAAACAGGTGATACTAAAAACACTGGCAGAGAACAACCATGCACATTTTTGGTCGATGGAAAGGGAAACCTCAAATGGTTCTGTCGCCGACAAGGGGTGTGATATACCAGAGTATATTTTGCTGGGGTACCTCCACAACTAATGTGCTCATTCTAGTGACAAGCGTGGGTGTTTGACCCTCAATATGGGCCAAAAGGATTGGGGGGGATGTCCTTGGGATGATGGGGACGTACAATGGGCTATAGGGAGAGCAAAGCCGTCTGCGGCCCCGGGCTTGACGGTATCCTGCCAATGCTCTTTAAGCAGGACCCGAGGCAATGGGTGGACCCTCTGTTGACTCTCTACAAGAGTATTTATCAGGAGTGTACTATCCCTAATACCTGGAAACTATTCATTGTTATACCCATCTATAAACAGGGCGACATGTCTGAGCTGAAGAAATTCAGACCAATCACCCTTTTAGATGCATCCAGCACAATCGTTGCTTCTCTTTTGCTTAGAGACCTCTTCCAGCACATAAAGGATCTTAACCTTCTCTCCAAACATTAGGTGGGGTTTCGAGACGGTATTGGGACCTCCCCAAATGGCACCATTATTTCTCATCTCTCTGCAGCTGTAAAGAAGGGGATGGTGGACCCAGTCTGTATGGCCTCCATAGGAATGTCCAATGCTTTCGACATAGTAAGTCGGGAGATCCTGTTGAGTAAACTCCTACAGTGGAACATGCCACTCAAAATGGTACAGATCCTGGTCTTGCTGCACAGCAGATCATCTCTTAGGGTCAGGTTGATGAGGAAGGGGGCAACCTCCTCCCCAGTCCTTACCTTTGTGGTGCTTAGGCAGAGCTGTGTGGTTGCTCCAACCCTCTTCAACCTTTATATCTCTGATATTGCACCCCTGTGGGAGGCGGGACTACAAATCCGGTAAAGATGGGCAAACTAATTCTAAACTGGTTGGCCTTTGCTGATGACATTATTCTTTTGGACAAGACTCCAATCTGCCTCCACAGGAAATTGACCTTATTCCATCATTACGCAACCCAAAATAATTTCATAATGGCCAAAAATCCAAGGTTGTTATTTTTTTCACCAAAAATCGTCCTAAAGCCATTATTTTGTAGGTGCACGTTCAGCCTTTGGAAAGGGTGTCATCAATGAGGTATTTGGGATTTACTCTCGCCAACAACCTTTCTAGGGGGGCTTGGATTACTCTCTTTAGAGGGGGGTTTACTACGTTGTTGGCCAAAATGAAGCAGCTACACTCACACCTATGTCGTTACTCCTTGGTACCCCTGCTCAGGTTTTTCCTGTAGAACATTGAACCTGTAATCCTATATGGTCCTGGCATAGTCCCCTTTGATCTGGGGGCATCACTTAACACACTACAGGGGTTACTCTGGAAGAGAACTCTAGGCCTTAACAATTTGGTGCTCAACGTAGTTGTTAGACACGAGCTGGGACTCATTTCTCTGGCGGCCAGAGCTCTATGGAGGAAACTAGCTGAATACGCATAAATGTTAAACCCCCCCGAACATATCCTCAGGGACGTCACTTCACCAAAAGGCCAGGGGTAGCAGAAGTAACATCATACAACCCTTTACATCACACGGCTACTTTCTAATTGTTGCCGACCCTCACTTTCCCCAAATCTGGGACAGGGTTTTTAACATAAAAATAAACTGCCGGGTCGGGGGACGAAAGGCCCAATTCCGGGACTGTCCCGGCAAACACGCGACGTCTGGTCACCCTATCTTGGACCCACATTTTGACTTAGTTGAGGCTTGTATATAGGGGCAACCTTTTTTTACTACTTAGTCTGTGGATGTTCATGGTGTCTGTAATATCTATAGATGGCCGATAACATTGTCATCCTAATATCACCTGCCTTCATTGATTGCATGCAGTTAGAATTGAGGATAATGATAAAATATTAATATATTACACTGTGGTTTATATTATAGTTAGGACTCCCAGTTTTCAATTTGTACTCATCTTTAGACATAAATACAGATGGAAATCACTCAGTTTCCTTTTTAGTATTCATTTCTAAGAAAATGGAAAAAAGCAAAAATTCATGCATCTCCAATATCCTCTGGTTGGCAATTTTGCCTTGCAGACCAATGGCTGTGCTACGTAACACAATGATATTATATGATATGTCATTTATAACGCGCCTGCACACAGGTGTTTTTTGGAGAGGCTAGAAAAGTTATTTATTTCCCTTTGAAATTGTGTAAAGGGTGACATAAATGCCTATCACGTCAGCATAAGGAGCGGTTGTTAATTTTTAGGATGAAAATGGGTCTTGGCTTGATGTGCAAGACCCCGGCTGCATGAGCTTTCCATGGTAGGCATCAAAGTACTACACGTTTAATTTGAATAAATGTGGACAAGCACAAGTTGCAACTTATTTTGTAGAGGGCAAATATAAATGTGGATAAATACAGATAAAATCGAAAAAAACATATATAGTAGTGCCATAAAACTGGGAGACTTAATTATAATGATGTTGTTTTGTTGCAGTACTTCACTGTATGATATATCTACGGTTCACAACATGAGTTTACTTTTGTTGTCATTTTCAACCCACTGTGAAAGAAAAATCCCTTTGCTTTGAGTTTATCACAGTAACATTTAATGAATTGAGCACTTGAAACAGGTGTAGATAAGAGCATCCTTCCTACTGACCGCCTATAACTGATCACTTTTTTTTCTTGCACTGTTCATGTATTGTATTGTATTGTATTGTATTTATTTGTTTATATAGCGCCTTACACCAAAACGCTGCACAATTGAACAACTTCATGGCAGGAAGCACCTGTGCACCTCAGCTTCTAGATTCATCCCGCGGGGCACTCCGTCTTCTCTAATTGCTTTGTGATCTTGACTTCATGCGGTGCAAAATATGAGCAGGTTAAATCTATTGCATCGGGCAGAGATTACAAATGGCAAGGTGCCTTGAACATACTAATGTGTGCCCGTGATGAAGAAATCCAGTGGATACGGCAAGACCTACTTGTTTCACTGTGCACTTGGCATGGAGTAGTTCTAGCCAAGTCGAACAGCCGTGTCCTTCTGGCCGTCCCCGGGTTGAAGCTAGCTACTGCAGCTCCCAATTCAGAATTGGACCTTTGCTATTTGGCGATTCTTGAAGTTCTCTTATGCGCGGCCTGCTCCACAATTAGTTGTTACTGTACGGGTCCCGCCACACACTTCTTATCTTAATGGTGTCTTTGCGGTGTGATCTTTCACTGGCTCACTCTCTCAACACTCTCATTCTTCAAGTAACCTCTCCCTTTTCTTTAGTCTTCTATTGTCTTAATTTAAGTAGAAACGCCCAGCTTGACTTCATTAAATAGACCATCTTCTTATGTATATCAGTATAGATTGAGCACGGTATAATCTCCACGAACATATTCATAGTGCTGCTTTTCATTTCAGCCAGTCTACACAATAAAGAATTTGTAACTTTTCCTAGGAATTTTCAAAATGACAAAAATTCCTATTTAAAACCCATTATTTCAAACATTTAACAGTAGCAGTTGCTGTTTATCAAACCTTTATTTAAAGGCTGGTACTTCTCTTTATGCTCTCGAGGATCCAGCATGCTAAAGATTGCATCGCCAATCTAAAGGAATTTTAACCCTGGAAAGAGAAAAGTTATATTGTCTTTCCTAAAAACTGAAAAGCTTGATCTATCCTTTTAACCCAAAACTGATCTTGGCGCTGCAAATAGCTTGAAAACGATATCAATATTCGGCCAGAAAGGACATTTGTTGAGTCTCTACAGCTACAAATGAAGGCACAGTCATCCTCGTGCATCTGCATCTGAACGAATCTTGAAAGTGATATAAGCTCGATCCAGCTGCAAGGTTCATTATCGCAAACCCTGGCACTGATACTCAGGAATTCACTCTTGCTAGAGTTTAAAGCCTCCTTCCAGAATGAGCCCGGTATTAAAAAAATTAGCTCAGCAAATTACAAACACCAAAGGTTTTACTTTCAATGTTGGTGGTGATTTAATTTGGCTCCCAATGTGATTCTAGAAAAAAGCTATTCAACCAGATGTTTGATGCTAACCAGAGGACAGCATTGATAACCTTTATAAGCATTTGATCTTTAGAGCTTGTTTGGCATCTAGTCCATCCTACCAAGAGAGATTGTCTGTTCTACTCCAACCTACAAAATTCTTTAATACAAATCTTTTACTTCCTAAAAGAAATGTTACAGATATGGCCCACAAGTCTGACGATGGAACAGTGCCTGTCAGACCACGCACCACTGAAAGTGAGAACTGAATTTGGTTATATTGATGTTAAGATAAACACACAGAAACGTAACCTTGTGTCTAAAAGACCAAACTTCAAATTAAGTACCTAGAATGAAAATCACTGATAACAAACAAGAAATGACTAGCATTGCCTCTGACAACAGAAATTGACGTAACACTGTCGCTCCTAGAGAAACAGTTTCAATGTTGATGTAAGACAAGTAGAATTCTGAGCTTAACGCGCTTGATCTAACATCGATCGAGGCTGGAAAAGGATGGTCAAGGATGGACCCTGACAGCGTCGTCTTAATGAGGGAAGTCATTAAATCTAGCCAATAGAAACACGTGTTTAACATCGAAAAAAGCGAAATGTCCTATCATTTAACATAGAGATATTGGGAAGGGGGCGAGGAGAGTAATAAAATCATCGCTTACAGGCGGAAATAATTTCATCCTAAATAACAAATACCTTTTAATTGCTGAAGATGGTATCTGTAGAAAATGGCAAAAAAAAAACCTAACTGCCAAAAATATAGAATACGACCGTATAACCATATTGTCGATCAAGGAGAGCGGGGGTTGTAAGGGTGTCCCCGGCTTCCATTAAAAGGAAAGAACAAAGAGTTAAAAAAATAAAGATAAGGACCCTGCGGCAGAAGTTCCGTCTCTCAATGGGGACCAGGGGTGTTGCTGGGTCTGGAAAAGACCCGGGGCTACGCTGATGTCGGAACTGTCAGGACTGGGGGCTAGCTAGCCTTTTGGCTGTAGCTCCTGAGATTCTATCAGGGGCTACAACCAAAAGACCAGGGGCTATAGCCCCCTTAGCCACCCCTAGCAACGCCTCTGATGGGGACACTGAACTCACGTTGCAAGGTGAGCCTAGCAGTAAAGCAGTAAAGGTAAACTGAGCTCCAGAGGTAAGTATGGGTCTATTAGGGTTAGGGAGGTGGCGGGAAAGGGGATGGCGGGCGGTGGTGATGTTCGTGATTATTTCCATTACAAAAATGTCGAATTCCTGTGATGTCATCAGAGGTCAAGGGTCATGTGATCCATGAACATCCATGCCCTGTTGATAAAGACTAAGTAGTAAAAAAAAAATATTTGACCCTATATACAAGCCTTAACTAAGTAAAAACGTGGGTTCAAGATAGGGTGACCAGAGGTCGCGAGTTTGCCGGGACAGTCCCGGCCACAATTAGGTAGTAAATATACATTAAAATATACACTGAATTTTGCCATGGCAGGCTGGTCTCGAACCCCCAACCTTATAGGTACAAGGCACAGGCACTAACTGATTGCACCCCAGAGACCAGTTGGTGAATGAATGAACTGCAAGGCTTGTAACATTATCAAAGCACACGCTCTTTTTATTGTTAATAAGCTCATATCCACAGTCAAAAGCGTGCAATTTACAGGAGCAGGAGCAGTGGACGGGGGGTGGGGAGGCTTTTGAGGAGGGATGGGCTGTGAAAGGGGGTAGTCCTTCTTTTATGTTGTTGGTTATCCCCGTTTTTCGTCTTGAAAATCAGGTCACCCAAGTTCAAGAGTACCCCGATTCACAGCTGGCTGCAGTCTGATTTGTCGAAGTTCTGCAGCTCTTTCCACCCTGCCCAGTCTTCCATTTCGCCGGCCCCGTGCAGGGGGTGGGGGGTGCAATGCTGGGTGTAAAGTCCCAGGCAGCTCGGATCTGCCTAATTAGAAATGCTCATGCTTTACATAAGACTTTTTTTTTTTTTTTTTTATTCCACCTCTTCAGCAGAGGTGGAAATGTAAAATAATGCATTTGTAGTGATGATCTTTTTACTGAGGTGCTCTCCCTGACCCCAGGTAGGGGCAGGCTTCTCTCAGAGACTGGCCTTCACTGAGCCAATGAAAGTATGCTCGAGGGTCGACATTTGAGTTCGCCTGGAGGAGCTGACTGCGGACCTATCGAGCTGCTGCCAGGCCCTCCTTCACCTTCCAAGTTCCCTGCATGAACCGGGCACTTGCAAGGTGACAACTGCAGATAGAGGGGTGCACATTTGTGTTGCTGTGTCCACCACCCACCCTTAAACAGAAGCAACTCGTTAAGCGCCGGGACCCGAAATAGACAGTGGCTGTGCTTTTTCAAAGCAATAGTAGAAACTGATTTCAGACAAGACCTGAGGCATGGGGTCATTTCATTTTAATGTATGTTCTTTACTGACGAATGACATGTGTGTCCGCTTAGTGGGCATATGTAGCAGTCTGTGCTCTAACGAAACATACAAGTTAATTATTTGATCACAGAAAAATGGCCGCTGAGTCATTTCTTCTCCATTCATAGTTGCAAACAGGACCCATTCCAATCTGCAGGTGCTTCTCCAGTCCTGGTTTTTCTTTGCATTCGTGGAGTTGTGGTCGGGAATTTTATAATGTTAATGCTAAAGGTATTTGTGCTGCGCGCCGTCACCACCGCAGTGGTTCCCAGGCACTCTGGTGGATATGAAAAGGTGGGTGTGAAAAAAAGGGCGGACGTGGGGTTGTTAGTAGGGTGTAGTGGGAATAGGAAAGTGAGAGTTGTGATGTCCTTTTGGCAGCTTCAGTTCGGTTTGCACCGTTTGCTGACCTTAAGTGCGGTTGTCGGGTTGGTGCGAATTCCCATGTGCTCTTGTGCCGGGTTATGTGTTGTGGGTCTGTTGTTGCAAGTGGTGAGGTGCGTGCGGATTGCTGTGCAGGGAAGTGGTTGTGTGATTTTTCAGTATGAGAAGTGTATGCAGAAAGTTGAGAGTTGGGTTAGCAGGTTTTCCTTACCTCTTTGTCTTTGTGTTGCTGCGCTCAACGTCTATGATTATGCTGTGTGATGGGTATTGTTGTTTGGCTGCCTAGATGGCAGGCCTGTTGAGGAGTGGCGGTTTCCTTCTGTATTACTCTAGTGGTATGTGTGCCTGGCTGATGCAGGTGTGTTCCCCACCGTGGGGTTGGCGATGTTTAGATTAGAGGATTCTGGTCCCTCCCTGCCCATCCCGTGTGGGGTCCCTACCGACCTATGTTTCCTTTGTTACCTCTGAAAAGCGCATCTGCACTGGTGTACACCTCTGTAAAGCACCCCGTTATTCATCTGTACTGTTGTACACGTCTGTAAAGCACCCCGTTATGCATCTGTACTGTTGTACGCCTCTGTAAAGCGCTCCGCTGCTTCTCAGAGCTAGGTCCGCACTCCATAAATACCATAAAAATAACAACATTACAAGGCAAATTAATAAACTAATGAATCATCCTGTCTGCCCCAAAACAAACCATAGGGGCCGAATAGAGAAAGAATCCCGCTCGAATAGGTTGAGGATCATTGGTCACGGGTTCGACTCTTACATTTAGTGCATCGAGTCGCTGGCACATCTACTATGAACAGTTCAACAGTCCTAAAGCTCGAAAGTCTTGTTGTGCAAGCAGGGTGCAAGATGTGTACTCTCCACCAGCCACTGGATAGCGATCACGGACTCTTGGCGAGTAAGAGATGATGTGCTGTGTGCACGCACAGAACGAGGTTTCCTGGAGTGCATATCACAATGTCTCTTGGATTTTAGGGATAGTGACCTGTCAAGTGTTATCATTCTGGTAGACTTAAACTCTGAGTGCTTGGATTGGCAGCATCACCTGTCAAAGCAAAGAGATGGAGATTCGGCGTTGGCCAAAGAGAGGGGCTCACCTCTTCTTGAATTAACCAGGAGCTGGAGATTCTCAGTGGTAAATGCTAATTTTGTTGTTACTCCACCCCATCATTCTTGGAGTAATAGTATTGCTCAATCCACAATCCACTTTGACTATATATTCGTGTCTAAGGAGTTGTATTTTGAATGTGTGAACTTCAGGGTTTTAAATTTACATAAGAGTGGTCATTGTTTGCTCAACGTTAGAAATGTATCTTTTAAATAACTTCGAAAAACCGATGAATTTATGTTTGGAAGTCAACTCAAGAAACCATGCATTGGTGTGGAAACCTGCAATGTAATGTTGTCTTGATATGAATGAACTGATAGTTTATTTATATAGTGCCTATACACCATGTGTTTCACAATGTGTTGGGTGCTGTTACCTCCCAGAAGGATGCACCATTGGACCCCCCTCGCCTTTCAATATGCGGTAGAGGATCTGCTGAAGCGTCTGGCACTAGTGGCTTCCCATGGGTGGGTCGGCCACTTCTAGGCTTAAAACTCACAAGCATGCCAACAGTGAAGGGGTCCGTGAAAGAAAGCATCTTCTACATAAATCCATCCGAGGCCTTAACAAAGCTGATCAGAACTTTAAAAAAGAAGTTAAGAGCATGGACCAGGCCTACGCCAATTGGCTTGAAGGTTACCGTGTGGAAATGGAACTGCAAGTCCCAGAATGCAAAGAAAAAAACAGGACTGGATAAGCACCTACAGATTGGAATGGGTCATGTTGGCAGCTATGTCCATTGTTTGCCTACTTTTGACAGACAGACAGTTCCTACACAGTCTCCAGCTTTACACTTTCTTGGGCAGTACTCGTGTTCCCCTGCCGGGGCCTGAGGCCATTTGGAGGAATCTGTCTATATGGGATTAACCCTAAGCAAAGGCCACTACTGATAGTTTAAATGTTGCAGCTATACGGAGCTCTTCTACCCCGTGCTGGACGGCCCCGCTGACCGACACAGCTCCTTGATAAATACAGACATATCTAGGCGCACGCTTTGCTGTGCACTCTTGCCCATAAGCCTCATTTGGCATAGGTGTGAAAACGGCGTACAACAGGCCGCCCCCAGTTTTTTCTTCGTCTTGGTCCCGTGAGCCAGAAAAGTCTAATTGAGTTGCAGGTTTACATGTCAAATATCTTACTGAGTTTTATGCAATTGGGTAATACCAAGAACAATTCTATTTACAGCGCAGAGAAACAGCAAGCGCCACAGTATCACTCGTTCTATAAACCACGTACTGTTATTATTTATTTATTTATTGTTCATTTATCATGCCCCTATAGTACACGTGTGTCTCAAGGCGCAACAAGGCGGGGAGGGGGGATCATTATTGTTGCTGTTCATAGATTTGCGTGCCTGATGACTTCATTTATTATTTGAAAAAACCCATCTATATAAACTGCTTCTTAGTCGCATAAAAGCGCTTTATGCCACAAGCAGGTAAAGAACGGTCAGAGGCACTTTACCCAGTAGGCCACGCCGGGAACATTAAAGCGATGTTAGCTCTCTCCTGTGGTTAGGTTAATATTATTAAACTAACATTGTCTTTTTGGTCAAAGAGTTTACTTTTTGTATAAAGAAATAATATTTTACGATTATAGTTTAATGGCCCAGTTCAGGGAGGCGTGAAATGGTTCGCACCTGTTAAAAAGAGACGGAAGCCTCCAGGCTAGAGACGCAGATCTGTGCGCATGTGCAGCACCCGAAGCAGCGGGTGGGAGGCGAGGGGGGCCTAAACACTCGCCACTAAACGGAATTGCAATTGGTACAGCGACTAGATGGCTCCAGTCCTGGTCTGCTCTTTTAATACCTGGTGTGTTCTGGGAGTTGTAGTCTTAGTTCACTTCAATTTGTTGAAATAGTAGAAAGGACCAGATTTCGGCGAGTCCCAAATGGACATCGCAGGACTGGAAAGATGGAGTCAGATTCTCATATACCAGCAGATTTCACCCCGGAAGTGGGGTTGAGTGCACACGCAGGGGACCCGCAGCCAGAATATCCATGCGTATTAACCTGCTGGTAGCACCCTAATACCTGATCATATATTGATTTACTGATCCCCACTTTGTTGGGGGAATGGGTCGGTCCTTCATCGACATGGGGTCAGAGGTCGCATTTGTTGTCACGGGCCTTTAAAAAAGGTCTGCACTGCAAAAAGAACATGTTATATTTAGATTTTAGCAACGCTTGTGCAAAGCATGAGCGTTCCTATTTTGCACAGAGCAATGCTGTGGCTTGTCATCTCAGGCCTCTGGCATATGTGTACGTTCCCCTGTGTGCGGCCTGTGACCAGGAACCTAGGTGCAGAGGAAGGGAAGGCTGACCTGCCACAGATGAAAGCGCGCCCCGTTGTGAGTTGGGGTGTGCTTTAATCTGGGGTAGACCCACTAACACTAACACACCTATACCTGCTTTCTGTGGCCTTGCTGTTTTGCAAGCATACATCTGCCCAGGAAAAAGCAAAATGGTGAGTCAGCAAACAGGTGAATGAGGGTATTCGGTCCAGAAAAAGCTTTTGTGGGCTCTCCGACCTCCAAGATGCCACGCGATTTGTGCAGTTACTACAAGTAGGGTAGATATAGTGTACACCTGGCACACAAATACATGACGTCGATAGAAAAGATGAGGTGTGGTTGGTGAATAACTAAAAACAAATATGTGTCCAATCAAAGCCTGGGCAGGTTGCAGGTGACACAAGTACAGATGCCACCAATTGGTCATCAGATTGTTTCCCCAAACCACCCAATCTCTTTCAGATCCGCCACAGCTCCTGGAAGCCACAAGAATGATCAGCAGCACACTTTACACAATCCTACAATACTAATGGTCTAAAAACAGTACTTGGGAATACACAAATATAAAACAAAAGATTGTTCTTTTTTTATTATTGTTATTGCGTATTTTTATGGAGCGAACTAAGCTTGGGAGCAACAGAGCATTGTACAGGTTATAGAGGGAAACATTGGTAGCGAGAATTTAACAAGTCACTTGTGGGGTGCATTTAAAGGCCCCAAACAGAAGTCCCTTTCACATGAACAGTAGCCCTTTAAACACTGCAACCAAAAACGGCCTGGACTTTGCTTTCTCTTTCACATGAACAGCAGCCCTTTTAACACTGCAACCAAAAACAGTCTGGCTTTTGCTTTCCCTTACACATGAACAGTAGCCCTTTAAACACTGCAATCAAAAACTGCCTGGCTTTTGCATTCCCTTTCACATGAACAGCAGCCCTTTAAACACTGTAGCCAAAAACGGCCTGGCGTTTTCTTTTGTGCTCATGTAAAATTAAAGAACCATGTGTAAAGGGGCCTACCCCTCATCATCAATGGACAAGCAGTGGTGTAATTCAAGACAGAAGGGGGAATCAAAGAGTTCTGTGACCTGCAAGACAGGATTTTTAAACATTTAAAGCAAAAACGACCTGCACAGGTGTTTGCAAATAAAAACGGCTTTAAAAAGCCATGATGCAAAAAGACATCACTGCTCACACATAAAATGTCAGGGAAACATGATGTGGGGGGTGACCAAAGCAAATGTATATTAGGTTTTACCCACAAAACTCCTGTTACCCGTGACGAGATACTACTTCAGGAAAAATCTGTTTCGGCTGGAGGCAGGAACTTCACAATGACAAGCCCCACATCCAGCTGGATATAACACCTCTCCTCTAACAATCCCGCAATAAAATGTGATGCAGCTGGAGGCATCATAAATCCCTGTTCTGCAGACATGATGGCAGAAATGCAGAGAGTTCAAAGAAGGCAATCCTGGGCTAAAACATGACGAGAAGGTGCGAGTCCTTGTTGCACCCACTTCAAAGAGCAAACTGTCAATTTCAAAGAGACTCATAAAAACCCTCTGGTCCGAAGCTGATCAGGGGAACAGTTGGCTGTGGGGGATGAAGCGGCCAGCCCATTTGCTGACAGACACAGTCATTATTCATATAAAATACTATTTCCTTTTTAGACATTTTGCACAACAATCAGAATGATGATTAATTTTGTTTTTATGCCTGTATTACCTCCGTGTGAGGTTTCTCGCAGAGCGCAGGCCGCGTTGCAATGATACGCGGGAACCAGGGATGTAATACAACCTTTCTTTATTAAACATTGGCAGCAACTGCCACAACCCATCTCCGTCCCTCCCCTTCCCCTGACGTCACGTCCTGGACGTCCTCCGTTACGGCCGCAACGGCGGCCGGCCCCCACACAACGATGTGGGTAGGCTGACATCTCCCCCCTTTTTAACATGAGAAACCCTCCTGTCCTCTTACCCCATTTCTTCTATGAGGCGGAGTGGTTTGATGCGGCTCCTCTGAGGACGTCTCAGTCTGCTCGGGGTCACCCGGTCCATGATGGGTGTTCCATCGCAACTTTCAGCTTCCGACTCCTCACCGTCTCCGTGGTACGGTTCCTCCTGCGGGTAGACTTCTTCACTGTCTCTGTCCCATTCCCACCGATCTCCGTGGTGAGGCATTACCCGTTTGAACTGTGAGCTGTTTCGGGTTACCGACGTGCAGTCACTTCTCTGTGCCGTGACCATCGTCCCTTTCTTGTGGTTGACGACGAGAGGGGTGGGTGCGAACGTGGCTTCTTCTTTTCTGTTCTTGGGTTGTCTGAGCCATACTTCGTCACCAGGCTGCAGGAGATTCTCGTGAGGCCTTCTCTTCCTGTTCATTACTTCATTTGGGCCTTGCTCTTTTCATCGTTGACTCTTGCTTCTTGTTCGAGATTAGTTGGTTCCTTCGGTCTGGGGTCCTCTGGTAGTCTTGTGGTGACCGGCCTCCGGAATAGCAGATCTGCCGAGCATATCCAGGTCGTGCTGTGGGGTGTATGTCGGTACTCTCTGAGCAGCTGATTGAGGGCCTGTTCAAATGGTTTGTTTTGGATGTGGGCGATCAGTAGGGTTCTCTTGACATTGTCCATGAATCTTTCGACTATGCCGTTTGCCTGTGGCCATCGAGGTGTTATCCGTTAGTGTTGGAATCCCATGTATTTTGCAAATTTTTTAAACTCATGACTTATGAAAGTGTGACCGTTGTCCGACTTTATGACTTTGGGGATCCCGTATGCTGACAGCATTCGGTCGAGTGCAGGGATGACGCTTGAGGTTGCACTGCTTTCCACAATCTGTGCATTGGGGTATCGTGAGTGTTCGTCCATGAGTACCACTACGTGTGTGCTATCGCTCAGTGGTCCGAATAAGTCTACTGTGAGCTCCTCCCACACTTTATTGGGAAGTGGTGACATTTGGAGCGGATTTGGGTGCAGAGGTGGAGCTACCTGTGCGCAGATGTGGCAGCCCCCCACAATGGTTTCTACCAGTCAGTCAAGCTGTGGGAACCACACCTTTTGCTGGAGGAGTCGTTTCGTGGCTGCTACCCCTCGGTGCCCTTCGTGGGCCAAGTGTACCATCCTCTCCCGGAGAGTCCTTGGAATGACGACTTTGCAGCCTTTCAGCAGTACCTTGTCTTCCACCACCGTCAGTTCGTCTCGGACTAGATGAAGCCATTTCACGTCTTACCTGATTGCGTCCGTTTCTGCCTTTGCTTGCTGCCTCATGAAGGCCTTCTTGTTTGTCTGTAGACAGTGTCTTGCAATGCGTAGTGCTGGGCTGATTCCGACTGAGCTGCTATTTCTGCCCACCCTACTGGCAGCGGTTGTAGGTGGTGTATGACATAGTTAATGTATGCGTCTGCGATGGAGGGTTGGCACGCGGTAGATGTCGTGGAGTGACGGGAAAGATAGTCGGCAGGATTATTCTCTTTCCCGGGTTGATGTTTTACTGTGAACTGGTAGTCTTGCAGCCTCAGGCCCCATCTGGCTATCCTCGGCGGCATAGTGGCTTTGGGATTTCCGTAGATGGTCAGTAGAGCCTGGTGATCTGTGACTATTGTGAATTTCTTGCCGAACAGAAATAAATGAAAATACTCGCAGGCCCATACTACTGCCAGACTCTCCTTTTCCGCCTGCGAGTATGCCTGCTCTGTGATTGTCAGACTCCTGCTGGCATAGGCTGCTATGTGAAAGTTGCATGGTTCCTCTGGATCCTTTTGCGTCAGTATGGCACTGAGGCCTACCGGGCTGGCATCTACAATTACTTCAGTGTCTCCGCCGGCATCGAAGTATGCCATGTCCTCTGCCTGCGATATGGCACTCCTGATGGCTTCAAATACCTCTTGGCACTCTTTCGACAGACGAACGGTGTGTCTTTGCGCATGAGCAGTCGAAGTGGGTCGCTCACGGTGGCATAGTCCTTCAGATATCTGGAGCAATAGCTAGCCAGGCCCAAGAATGAGTGCAGATCCGTCGTGTTCACGGGGGGTGTGGCAGAGTTCAGCGCTTCCACTTTTTCCGGGTCCGGCCTCATGCCCTTTTCCAAGAAGATATGACCAAAGAAACTCAAAGATCCCTTAGAAAATTCACACTTTGCTTTGTTTAGTGTTAGGCCTGCTTCTTTCATCGCCTGAAACACTCTGTGTAATGCCCTGTCATGTTCTTCCTGTGTTTTGCCATATAGCAGGACGTCGTCCGAATAGTTCAGGCAGTTTGGGATGTGTCGAATCACCTTGTGAATCTCTTCTTGGAAGATTTCAGCGGCCGATGAAATGCCGAAATCGAGTCTTTTGTATTGAAATAAACCAAGGTGAGTAACGAATGTGGTGAAGTATCGGGATTCAGCTGCGATTTTTGAGAAAACTCTTGATCCGTGGAGAAGATGGATCATGTCTGTGATCCTGGGTGCCTGGTGTCTCTCTCTCTTGATGGCGGTGTTTGCTCTGCGCATGTCGACGCATAGACAGATGGACCCACCTGGTGACTTCTTGGGGACAGGGACGATGGGTGAAACCTAGGGGGTGGGCCCCGACACGGGTTAGATGATGTCCATTTTGATCAGCTTGTCAAGTTCTTCTTCCACTTGTCTTTGAATGTTAAACGGGATTCCTCGGTAGTGTTGGGCTACCGGTTTGACGGGTGGGTTTATGTGAAGGTGTACTTTTCTGTGCTTTAGCTTTCCTAGACCATTGAATAGTTTCGGGAAGGTCTGTTCAATCGCTTCGGGTTTGGTGAAATATTTATGAGCCATCAGCTGATAGAGGATGTGTACCAGGCCCATTTCCACTGCTGTCCTGAAACTTAGAATACAGCCGCTGTTTGCTTCCGTTTTGAGGATATGTAGCGGGATTCTTGTGGAGTGTTCTTTATGGGTGCACCATGCCGTGAATGTGCCTTTGCATGGTACTGGGGTCGTGGATCCATATGGGTATATGTCCACCTCGGCTTTCTTGATTTTGGGCGGCGGTGCCAGCGATTCATATGCCTGTTCATTGATGATATTAACGGTGGCCCCGGTATCTATAAGGAACTTCACCGGTGTGTTATTGACGTGTAGCGTGAGTACGGGGCTGTGTTGCGTAGCCGCCGTGTTGTCGTTGATGGCCCATACATATCCCTTCTTCCTTTGGTCTTCTTCTGAGGACAGGGTGTTGCTGCCCGTGGGGGAACGTGTTTCTATGTATCTTACAAAGCGTCTTCTGTGGGAGCGTCTCGTGTTCTCCGACGAGCGTCTGTCATCTCGAGTGTAGTGGCTTTTCCGACTGCTATCTTCTCTTTTCGTGGGTTTCCAGTCACTCTCACCTCTGGATCTGGGTGGGCTTTGTCGAATGTATCTGTGCCTCTCTTGCATTCGGGGTCTGCCCTGTGCGTGTACTGGGGCGTTCTTGCACATGGCCCTATAGTGATCCATGCCGCCGCACGCCGTGCATTTTTGTCCCAGGGCTGGGCATTCCCCTGCATGTGGATATTCCTATCCACACTTGTAGCAGGTGGCTTCTGGACGCTTCCCTCCTTGAGCGGGGTTCGCGTGGAGTTTGATGACTGTTTCCGTGTGCTCTCCTTGTTGTTGTATGGAAACTTTCCCCATATTGTCCAGTTGCGAGTCTACAGCGGCCTCCATGCTGGCTAGTGGTAGAATTTCTTCGAGTGATCTTTGTTTTTGTAGGAGTTGTTTGCAAAATGGTTGTGATAGGCATCCCGCGATCACCTGCAACCTGAGTGCTTCTTCATTCGAGTATTTGTGGAATTCGCAGTGTTTCAACTTTATGCGCAGGCGCATGACGAAATTGTCTATGGACTCGCCTCTTTCTTGTCTGGCTGTGTGGAATTTATGACGTTCATAGTCGACATTCGTGTGCGGCGCGAAGTAGTCTGACAATTTGGCATGGAGTTCGCCATACGTGACTGTGTCAACATTGAGCAATTCTCCTGCAATGTCCCTTACCGCTGGCCCAACAGCCATAAACAACGTGTTCTTCAGTATTGCGTCATCTGTTAGGCCTCCTGCATAGAACTTGAAATCTCTGAGGAAAGTAATGAGAGAGAATAGGGCGAGCTCTCCTCTATCCCCTAACCTTTGAAGGCGATGCAGCAGCGCACCACTAGGGCAAGAACACTTCTTTGAGGGACAGAGAGCGCTCTTTACAGGGACATTTAGCTGTCTATAGGGAACTGAGCTTAAGGAATAATTTTGAATAAAGATATTCTGTCTTTTTTGTGTTAAAAGAGTATTGGTGGAGACAGGATTGCCAACCCAGTGACTTTAGTTGTGGATAACTGATCTGAACATGTGTCAATTATGAGATTTGATAAAAAGGTGGAACATGAAATTCGGAACATGCTTGAGAGCTTACATATTCATAACTGTTGTACATTTTATGAAAATGACAAAAAGGTGACACATGGCCATGCTACATCACACAGATTTGGCGGTTGGCTTTTCTAATTCCCCATGACCAACTCACACAGAATGTATGTTGCATATGGCAGTGGCTAGTACAATTATGAAGTTATGATACATAACTAGTTTTTGCCAAAAAGTTGTAAGGAGAACAAAAGGATGATGACAAATGGAAAAGACAGATGATGCTCTCCTCCCCTGAACCAATCCTGACTGGGGGCGGAGAGAGGGATGGTAACTGTCCAGTCCTAGCTGCAGGGATAATTAAAGGGCTCTCCCTCTAAATTGTAAAATTAGTGATGTCATTTTTGTTATAGAAGGGGGACTGCACTAGGACTCAACACACACAAATACCGGGGAGACAGGAGAAGGTGGATGGGGAGAAGGCTGCTGAACCTTACCATCTTTGAGAGTGGAGTGACCAGACTCCTTGCCCTATCTGTCCAGAGTGTCCTAAGATCCAGCTGGCTTTCCCGAATCCTAAACCAAGACAGGCTATGTAAGTAATATATAACCCCAGCCATAAGTTGCATAAGCCCTTCATTTTTTGCAGTGCATCCATTATTTCCCATTGAAAACCCCAAATGCCCATGTAGTCCAGTCATCTCCCTATAGAATAATCTTGTTTGCCTGTATACGTTAGAATATCCCCATTAAGAAAACCCTGCATTTGTCTGTGTAAATCCTTAGTATTTTTGTAAGTAAATCAATTAATTCCCCCATTGAAATTCACAGATCAAGATCATTATAATTCAAAATCAGCAATCTTGTTACTAGTGTTTTTATTTAATTGTTATAGTCATTAAAGTGCTGCCCCAAAAGAATTATTCCCACTTTGATTTGAAAACCGAATTTATCTGTGTATTATGTGTGTTACCAAACAAATTCCTATTTGCATCTGTCAGTTTAAAACCCAACTCATTTCATCAGTGTGAGCAATCCCTTTGCCTAGAAGTCTACCCGTTATGTGCCTCTGTTCTTGTCATGGAAAAACGGTTTTCCTATTATAAGTTACCCCTTTCCCAGAGCCTACCTGGCATTGTAAGCCTCAGTGTAAATGAATTCCATTTGCCACTGTATTTTTCCTCTGCATTTGTTTTTCCCAAAAACTGATTTTCCTACTTTATTTCTATTTCCCTGGTGCACTGATTAATATTCCCTAAAACTTGGCCTATCTCCTAAGTGTAAGCAATACAACTGTTCTTCCATTCTGTACCCTAGCAGTTGTGAGAAATAGTAAAAACCCATTCTTCCATTTTGCTCCAAAAACAGGTTTTCCCTTTCTATGCTGGTTTCCCATCTTGTGGTGGTGGGCTTCACCCCAAATCTGATTTTCCCTCTGTATTGCTACTCCTCGCTATTGCCTTCCATTCAGAGGAATCAAGTCCAAATTGATGTTTGGGGGGGAGTGCTTAACTGTAGGTGTTATTACTTTGTGGTAAATTGTCCTTTTTATGTTTGGCCATAAAAATCAGAATTCACTGTAATAGGATATCTTAACCGAGTTGTTTTGTAGAGATTATTGCATTTTGTGTTGCCACAACATTGGTGGCGGTGTCATTGGTTGATTTTCCTTTTTCATTAAATAATAAATTAATAAATATCTTATTGATACACACCGGCCTGGTACCTAGTCCATTGTGACAAGGGGTGTTTGTGGAGGATGGGTGCGAGACGGGTTGAAGGCCTACTTAAAAATAATCCGTTGTATATTTAAAAAATCGAAAGCGTGTTTTATTGTGCGCCACATTCATTGTAGGGGAAAGAGATCCCTAGCTGGCGTGTGCCATGTAATAAAACCATGACACACCTCGTAGATCCTTGGTAAAGAGGTGGACCACAAGGGCATGCTACCGCTCTGCGGGGCACCTGAAGCCAGCGAGGCAGAGGCCCCGGAATTCATGTGGCTTTTTCAGCCTATGTCTCATTGTGAGGCGGCTGGACAAGGACCAGAATTAATTCCAAATTTGCTATTTTGGTTTTCAGGCCCGGGCAGAATGTGGCATCACATTATAGTGGTTCTTTATATAACATTCTTAATACCAGCAAGTGGTTTCTAAGCGCAGGCTCGGGATTTGAACCTGTGTTCTTCCATGTTGTCTTGCTTCTAAGACAAACACGTTGCCCCTGAGTTATCCTTCCTCAACGGACATTGCGCCAGACTCTTTTCAATGACACTTGTTTGATTCCAACAGGTTTCTAAAACGTCACTTCCTATAACAACAATAATTATTTCAATGCTAATACGAATTTAAATTGTGCCAATACTATATGTATCTATCCTAATTTTGATAGCATAACAGAAAACGTGTAGAAGTACACTCGAAGTCTGGCAGGCCGGCAGGTGGTAGGCATTATCAATTTATTTATTTATTTATTTATTATATGCATACAACAATAAAGTTTTGCATATTTTGTCACTTCACATTATAAATATTTCCATCTAAAAATATACTTCATAAGAATCATCACACATCTAATAATATAAAATATCTTTCAATAGTTCTTTTAAAATTTCTAAAATCATCACATAAAATTTCATCATATAATAAATTTGATTCAAGTCATTCCCATCTAATAACTTTTCCCACACAGTATGCGTATTACAAGTATACATTGAATTGTCATATGTTATCAAAAGTTGTCTCTGTAGTTTATCTAAACTTTCGCACACACATATTATGTGGTGTGCTGATTTTAAAATGTTTATTTCACAAAGACGACAAAACCTAGTTTCTCGGGAAATACCCACTCTAGCGCCTAATATTTCTAAAACATCACAGGAATTAAATTTGAACAGCAAGCACCAACGAATGGTGGAGCAATTAGGATATGCCAACTGATATTTAGGTTTAGTCACTCTTAATGTCAAATGCTCTACAAATACCCCACTGTTGGATTTGGTTGCTAGATTCACTATTCTTTGTTCTCAATCTATTTCGCACATTCGTTTTTTCAGTTTGCGTTTTATCTGGGCCACAGAGTATAGCAGCCTACAATGGCTATCATTGTTTATCCATTTGAGGTCAGTTGATCTCCATTTATCTATCATTTCAAAATCAGTTTTAGTATCAATTACCTCATATTGCTCCATTATTCACACCATAAAAGTATTATTAGCTAGCCGTGTAAGTTTCACATAAAGCATGGCTCAAGACAATTGCACTCTACTTCTTACACTGGTTAACTCGCATTCAACAATATATATTCATAGGGCAATGTTTTAGGCATTTGCATCAATATCCTCAGCATTACTTCCTCAAATTTATCTAGGTCATTTCCGAATTTATTTCCCCAGATTTCAGCTCCATAAATCAAGCAAGAGACAATTTTAGCCGAGTACAATTTAACAACTGTTGCAACTGAAAAAGTGCCCCGATTGCCCGCAAACTTGCTTAAGGCCATGGTTGCGATCATGCATTTTCTTTTAATTTCAAACCAATGTTTTTTCCACATGAGTTTATTATCTATAATAACTCCTAAATATTTATATTTGTTAATCACTTCAATCGGTTGTTGGTTCAATGATCACCCACCATTATATCTTTTCTTATTAGAATGGTTCCTTTCTAACCTCATGATTTTAGTTTTTCCAATATTGATAAAAAGGTTATTAACCATGGCAAACTTTTCTAGTTCATCTAATTTTGCCTGTAATCCTTTGGATGTGTAATCAAGTATTATGAGGTTGTCTGCATATCCCAGCCACCTTAACATAAGATTGCCTAGCTTGATGTCGTTCATATGTGTATTAATAACATTTTTAAGGAAATCTGCCAGATATCAATTAAACAGGGTAGCAGCAAAGGTGCACCCTGTTTTACACCACGTGATGTCTGGATATTCTCTGATAACTGCCCCTCACCTTCTAACCGTATACTAACAGAAGATTCCTGGTAGAGCAGCTGTATCACATATAACAGCCCACCAGGTATCCCCAAGCGCACTAGTTTGGCCCATAATTTACTTCGAGCAATCGTATCAAAGGCTGCCGAGAAGTCAATATAGGCTACATACACTGGCAGCCCTCAATTTTTCCAGGAATATTCAATTGCACTAACTAAAATGGCTATATTATGGGCTGTAAAGGACCCACATCTAAATACAGATTGGTACTCCAGTAGAATCCCACAGCTGGCTATCCACTGATTCAAATCACCCAGCAAGATTTTACCAAAAATGTATGCTGGGATATCCAGCATGGCTAGCATCCCATAATTGGTTGGATCTTTACGGTCGCCTTTTTTATAGATAGGTAGTATAATACTCTTCCTCCACGTGTCAGGTATCTTCCCATTTGCTCCTATCCATTGAAAAACAATATGAAGGACCTACGTCCATTTTTCGGGAGACTGATGTAATAGAGCATTGCAGGTGCTATCAGGGCCGGCAGCTCTGGACTTGGGTAATTTTCTTATTATGTTGGTTAGAGAATCTACTGTATAATTTCCCTCCCATTTAGTTCTTATTAGTTGATATTCATTTTCGTCATTGCCTAGGGTGCCAATTGAATTGTTGACATGGGTGATCCAACTATTTTCTAGTACGCAATTAATGGGGATTGTCTTTTCTTTTTTCTCATTAATAATATCCCACATTATTTGGCTATTCTTGCTATTTGATGCATGGGCCAGCAAACGCCATATTTCTTCCTTTTTTTTTTTAAATGGTGTTTCAACCATATTCTATACTCAGTCTTACATCTGTGTATCTTATTTGTAGCTTGCACATCATTCTCTTTAATACAATTTCGGATATCCTTCCTGAGGGTTTTTCTTTTTAATTGTATCGTTTTATCAAATTTCTTTTGATGTTCTATGTTCCATCTTTCATTTGTCGACTTGTATCTCCGTTTAATGCTAATGGCATCTCTTATCGGCTCTGTCAGCTGTTCATAACTTATCAACTTATTGCTGCGCAGGTCAATGAGAATGGAAAAATGCAAGGCACCGACAGTCTATATGGGATTCAAGCATGTGACCTTCAGGCTGCTATATATTGGTATTCTAAAACTGTGCTGATTAACCCGATCAGGGAATTGGTTGGGGACTGCCTTTTCAATGACTTTCCAATGTATGGGAGACTAGCGATTGATCATTTGTTCCGGTGCTTGGGAAGAGGTCACGCTTTAGTGGGGCATTTAATATTTTGAGGATAGGGATGGGGGCTTGATTTCCTTTAGGAGGGCAGCGTGGATGCAATATGCTTTGTATATGGTTGGATTAAGCAACGTAAGGGTGTCAGCTAGATCCTTGAGGGTGAGGGGAGTGAAGGCGGTCCAGGTTTGTCTTATGCCCTGCGGGATCAGGAGTGTTCGGCTGACCGATTTTGTGGTATCGCTCTGTTATCATGTATGACCTATCTTGCTGATGCAAAAGTTGTTAGTAGCTTGTTTAACTTCCTTCAAGAGAGCGGCACTGCTATTGGCGGCTACTGAGACAGTTGATGACTAATAAGTGGTTTTAGCTTTGATGATGAGGGACCGGCGTGGACTGAATGGGACTTTTGAAGATGTGGGGGTCCTCATTCCTCTCAGAATTTTGCGAGAAATAGGACGATGCATTTATTGGTGGTTAGTTCTGTGTACAAGGGGGAGGAGGGTCTAACCCCGATGCAACATAGTCTCAAGGGAACATGTGGGTCAATAGGTTTCGTTATGGTTTGCTTGAGAGTTGATAAGAGAGTGTTGACGTTGGGGGTGGTGGGGTTGGTCAGAATTGCCACTTCTTGCAAGGAATAAAGATTAAAAGAGCGACTCAAAGGCATGGTGGGATTCCCCACAAGTAAGGTGGATGTGGGTGGTGGAGTGGTCTGTCCAGTCATGTGGGATGGGGTTATGATATTGTATCTGAGGGGATGCTGAGAAAACCTAGTTTCCTCTGATGTGGCTGGGGCGATGTGGTTGGGGTTTAGTACCTGCTATTTTATGTCCAGGGGATCCTTGAGGTGGAAGAGGCTGTCCCTGGTGTGTTTAGTGGTTTGGGTCTTCTGGCAGATGGAAGACGCCAATGAAGATGCTTGTTGATGTTGGTATGATATGATTGGTTATTTATAACTCGCTTAATACCCAGACGTTTTTAAGTGCGGACCCAGTTATCAAACCTGTGTTGCTCTGTGTCGTATTGCTTCCAAGGCGAGCACCTTGCCCCTAAGCTACGTTCCCCTATGCTGAGGCAACGAGGCCAGAAATGTTATTGAGGAATGAACCTGACCTTTGAGGTGGACGATAGATCAGGTGGAGTGTGGCGGTCTCTTTAGGCAACAGTGTTAGGTGGCATGAGAGAAGATGAAGGAGATCATGGATATTTGGCCAAGCAGGGTGCAGGTCCAGTCCAGTTTCCTGTGTGGTCAACATCCTGGATGCTGTACCCGGGTGAGTGAGATGGGGGCGTCAAAGATGTGGGTAGAGGTGGGGGATTCTGTGATAACAATGTCGTCAAGTTCATGTGTGGTGATGAGGTAGGCGATGTCAGCAGCATGGCAGATGGCTATGGGTGCATTAATGGACATTAGATTGTGAGAGTCGGGGTGTGGTAACAAGGGGAAGGTGGGTGAGATTGAGAGCATTTGCGCGCTTTTGCGCTGCAAGTATTTGTGAGCTTGTGTGTGCATGAGTGTGTGAATGGAACATGGCTGAAGGAGAAACACTATAATGTCTACCTGCCATTGGGGAGGCCGGGATTACAGCTGCTGGCCCTGCCCCGACCCTAACAAACCCTTGTCTTCGTCTTTCGCTGTGGACACTGGCATGGAGGACACCCAGGGAAAGCTGGATGTGAGGAAGAGCATGTGGCTCTAAATTAGCTGGAGGGATGGAGGAGGCAAAGCTGGTCACGTGACCAGCGACCATCCCGGTGGGAGTGCATTGCAAGGGCGGAAGAAACCCAGTAAATTGTCCCTGGTTGGTGCAAGAGGCTGGAGGTGTTGGAGCAGGTCATCGTTTCATGTGAAAAGCTGGATGAGGTGGCGATGGCAATGTGGCCATGAACGCTCCTCAAAGCCTGATGGAAGACCACTAAAAGGGAGGGGGAACACCCACACCTAGCCCTTAATAAGCCCCCGTTTGTCACAAAAAGCTAGAGCAGGCAGAGCTGGTCACATGACCATGGACACCCCTCTTAGCCTAGTGGCAGAGCACTGCAATATATGCAATATTCATTCACTCTCTGGTTTTGTCATTTGTACAGCCCCTTTTACCATAAGTATGCTCCCAACGCACTTGGTGGTTGTGCACCCTCCGAGGGAGTGGAGTCCAAATTTGGGAGAATTGGGAGGTGCTATTATGCGGGTGTGCATTTCAGTCATTAAAGTTAAGTGAGGGTGGCCAGGCCCCTGTTTGTCACCCGTGTCTGAATGGCGTGTGGATGGGCTCAGCAGAGGTAGACTATTATCTAAACAAGGGTGGATTGTGTTTAAGGAGATAGAGAGTTATGTGGGAAGCTACAGTTCGAATTTCTGTCGTTAAAGGTAGCTGCATTCTTATGGCAGAGGTGTTGTTCATTAGTCTTTGTGTTATATGTGAGTGCAGGGTGTGTGGAATGAGCCTGGTGCAGTGTGCGAGGGGAGAATTGGGTTAGCTGTTCAAACAACAATGTTTACATCCTAGTTTCCGTCTATGTACAAAGAGCAGTGCTGCATATCACCTAGATTCAAAGGGAGAGCAGGACCTAAACTGCGCGGACAGACAACGCGTGATTGATTTTAAAAAACACCTTATGCAATATATGGCTACCATACACAATTAGGCTAAACCGCAGACTAAGAATGCACCACAAAACTAAGCAAAATGCAGAACATGGCCAACCCAGACAGCTAAGCCAAATACAAAATATGGCTACCTTCCACAGCTAGGCCAACGCTAGGCCAGCATTAGCCAGTGCCCAATGACAGAAGAGGCCCGTGCACAAAATGACAGCCATAGTGGATCAGGCAACGCTAGCAATAGCTCACCACTGCGGGGCCGCAACTATTACACGCGCATGCCCTCGCTACCATGGCACTGTGCCCTCACGGTACCACGCTGGTCCCGATGCTCCGCGGCGATGCGATGGGACTCACCAATCTTGGCATTGCTGTCTCCCTCATGCTGGGTCGGGCAAAACTGGGCTCGATGCCACACTCCTGGAACCCACACCTCGGCGTGACACATTCAAGTTACAGGAGTTAGCTGAGCGTGACACATTCAAGTTACAGGAGTTAGTTCGGCGTGACACATTCGAGTTACAGGAGTTAGCTGGGCGTGACACATTCAAGTTACAGGAGTTAGCTCGGCGTGACACATTCGAGTTACAGGAGTTAGCTCGGCGTGACACATTCGAGTTACAGGAGTTAGCTCGGCGTGACACATTCAAGTTACAGGAGTTAGCTCGCCGTGACACATTCGAGTTACAGGAGTTAGCTGGGCGTGACACATTCAAGTTACAGGAGTTAGCTCGGCGTGACACATTCGAGTTACATGAGTTAGCTGGACGTGACACATTCGAGTTACAGGAGTTAGCTCGGCTGACACATTCGAGTTACAGGAGTTAGCTCAGCATGACACATTCGAGTTACAGGAGTTAGCTCGGCGTGACACATTCAAGTTACAGGAGTTAGCTCGGCGTGACACATTCAAGTTACAGGAGTTAGCTGGGGTGACACATTCGAGTTACAGGAGTTAGCTCGGCGTGACACATTCAAGTTACAGGAGTTAGCTGGGGTGACACATTCGAGTTACAGGAGTTAGCTCGGCTTGACACATTCAAGTTACAGGAGTTAGCTCGGCGTGACACATTCGAGTTACAGGAGTTTGCTGGACGTGACACATTCGAGTTACAGGAGTTAGCTGGGCGTGACACATTCAAGTTACAGGAGTTAGCTCGGCGTGACACATTCAAGTTACAGGAGTTAGCTCTGCGTGACACATTCGAGTTACAGGAGTTAGCTGGGCGTGACACATTCAAGTTACAGGAGTTAGCTCGGCGTGACACATTCGAGTTACAGGAGTTAGCTGGACGTGACACATTCGAGTTACAGGAGTTAGCTCGGCTGACACATTCGAGTTACAGGAGTTAGCTCAGCATGACACATTCGAGTTACAGGAGTTAGCTCGGCGTGACACATTCAAGTTACAGGAGTTAGCTGGGGTGACAAATTCGAGTTACAGGAGTTAGCTCGGCGTGACACATTCAAGTTACAGGAGTTAGCTGGGATGACACATTCGAGTTACAGGAGTTAGCTCGGCTTGACACATTCAAGTTACAGGAGTTAGCTCGGCGTGACACATTCGAGTTACAGGAGTTAGCTCGGCGTGACACATTCGAGTTACAGGAGTTAGCTGGGCGTGACACATTCGAGTTACAGGAGTTAGCCCGGCGTGACACATTCAATGTTACAGGAGTTAGCTGGACGTGACACATTCAAGTTACAGGAGTTAGCTGGGCGTGACACATTCAAGTTACAGGAGTTAGCTCGGCGTGACACATTCAAGTTACAGGAGTTAGCTGGACGTGACATATTCAAGTTACAGGAGTTAGCTCGGCGTGACACATTCGAGTTACAGGAGTTAGCTGGGCGTGACACATTCGAGTTACAGGAGTTAGCTCGGCGTGACACATTCAAGTTACAGGAGTTAGCTCGGCGTGACACATTCAAGTTACAGGATTTAGCTGGGCGTGACACATTCAAGTTACAGGAGTTAGTGGAATTGAAACTCCAAACAGTGAAAGAAAGCATTGAAAAGAAATGTGCCGAGCCGCTGCATAGTTCATTGACAAGTAGAGCCCTTCAAGGTCCAGAGCTGTCAATCACGCGCCCACTGCGAAAAATAATTTTAATCGAAAGAAGATGACTTATCCTGTATTTTACCCCATCTTGTCAGGCGGCCAGGCTCTTGTACATAATATTTTTGTTGAACGCACGTCGAGCGCCACTGCACCGACATTTTATGTAAATGTGCGGTCTCCTCGGCCCATGTTTTGTCTGGAAAGGCCCCAGCAGCTCTGAGCCCCAGACAGAGCTTAATTCGATCAGAAGGATCGTCAGAGATCCCCGGATAGCGCGCATCCGACCAGGCTGGGGGCTGTGCAGCGGCGGTGGGTTACACATGGTGGTCACATTAGGTGCTTTGCTATCTGCAACATGTGACAAATATCCAGGACACAGGCCTCACAGGCCTCACGCAAGGGCAACAAGCATGGGCAAGGCCAACAGTTTCATCTTTTGTGTAGGCATGGGACAGGCACTTGCCAGGATAGCAGTGCCTGGTAAATGCCTAATGCTTATACACAAGCCAAAGATGTTGCCCTTGTCAATGCTTGTTTTTAACAGGTCTTGAGTGAAGGACATGTAGAGTGCTTATAATCAAGTGACTGTAGGCAGACCTGGTTAGGACTTTTTTATTACACCAGTAGTAGGTTTACCGCTCCAATTAAGCATGGACTCTCAGAAGACTGCTTTCGAAAAACACTAGCAGGCACCTTCGTGCAACGTTTGATGGTAAGGCTTGATTAAAGCAAGTGCAAAAAGTGCAGATGAGGAGTTCTTTTGGGCGGGGAGGGACAGGATCTGGGTGGGAAATCGCCACAGAGATTAGCATGGCCATGGGCAATCAATGGGTGGGCAAATAACCAAACAAAACCTATAAGCTATGTGTCCCTCCTCATATGCCATTTCTCCCTATTTGTACTCTAATGCAATAGTTTCGGCTTATAGGTGGTACTAAGGCGCCACCTAAAAGCCCACACTAGCAATGCCATTCAGATGGAGCGATTACACGGTCTAACAGCACGCATGCACAGTTAAATACAGCCAACCCTGCCCGTTCATTCTTTCTCTGCAACTAAGCATTGGCAAAGCCAATAGGTCTGGCTTCATGATGGTAGAGATGTGTGTTTGTCCTGCAGTGCAGGGCAGATTTAAAAAATGAGAACAACTAAAATAACAACAATGTAGTTCAGCACAAAAGTGAAAAACACATCAATGTGTCAAGCAGCACGGAAACAAAACATGCTCTAAAAGTATCTTTCACAAATCCCCCCCCTACAACTTAGACAGCCTCACATATGCCTACAAAATGGCTGCCGCTATAAGAGAGCTTCCCCCAGTATTCACTTGCTCTGAATCCCAGAGTAGCTGACTGGCACTAGGACCCCTCCCAATCACTCTAATATGTATCTTCAAGAGTTCTGGCAAAGAGCTGACACGCTCTGTAACCAGACATAAAATGTCTTATTTAGTCGCCAGTTTGTCTTTACTATCTAATGCCTGTCCCAGTGCTAATTAAAATGTCTGATTTCAGACCGCTTTACCGTTCTAGAAGAAAGCTCGACCACTGCACTTGTGGTCTTTGACCAGCTACTGTGAGCGACTCCTGCGCCCCCCCTCCCTATCCCGCAAGAGTAAAGTCATAACTTATTGTTCTAGAACAGTCCCTCTATATAATATACTCACCCCTCTCTTCTGTATTTGTACCCTTCCAGTAATTAAAGTCACCCTTCTTTTTTTTGCCAACTCCCCATATTGAAACCACTGCCTCTCTCTTCACAAGGTTTCTGGTGCAGGCGTTGCAGCGTCTTGGCAGCCATTTTGTGGGCTATCTTCATTTTACGTTTATCTTGGCAGCCATTTTGTGGGCTATCTTCATTTTACGTTTATCTTGGCAGACATTCAGCATCCACAAATGACCACAGCAAGCCAGGTGGCCTTCAGATCTGGACCCAGTACTCCAGTTGTGGCTCCCAGAAGAAAATGGCCTAATATATACTTTGCAGGTGGCTTGAAGAATGGGGCACACTACCCCAGAAGAGGGTTTATGAATGGGACTGGGACACATTACCCCAGACGTGGCGTCCAGAACTAGGCACAATAAGCCAAATGTGGCCTCCAGAAATGGACACCATGCGCCATATGTGGCTTCAGGAATGGAACCCAGCATTCCTGATGTGGCCTCAGGAATGGGACACATTACCCCAGACGTGGGTTCCAGAACTAACAATAAGCCAAATGTGGCCTCCAGAAATGGACACCATGCTCCATATGTGGCTTCAGGAATGGAGCCCAGCATGCCTGATGTGGCCTCAGGAATGGGACACATTACCCCAGACGTGGCTTCCAGAACTAACAATAAGCCAAATGTGGCCTCCAGAAATGGACACCATGCTCCATATGTGGCTTCAGGAATGGAGCCCAGTATGCCTGATGTGGCCTCAAGAATGGGACACATTACCCCAGACGTGGCTTCCAGAACTAACAATAAGCCAAATGTGGCCTCCAGAAATGGACACCATGCTCCATATGTGGCTTCAGGATTGGAACCCAGCATTCCTGATGCGGCCTCAGGAATGGGACACATTACCCCAGACGTGGCTTCCAGAACTAACAATAAGCCAAACGTGGGCTCTAGAAATGGACACAATGCTCCATATGTGGCTTCTGAAACGGGGCACAGTATTTCTGATGTGGCCTCAAGAATGGGACACAATACCCCAGACGTGGCTTCCAGAACTAGGCACAATAAGCCAACTGTGGCCTCCAGAAATGGACACATTGCTCCATATGTGGCTTCGGGAATGGGACGCATTACCCCAGATGTGGCTTCCAGAACTAGGCACAATAAGCCAACTGTGGGCTCTAGAAATCGACACAATGCTCTATATTTGGCTCCAGGAACAGGGCCCAGTATTTATGATGTGGCCTCAAGAATGGGACACATTACCCCAGACGTGGCTTCCAGAACTAGGCACAATAAGCCAACTGTGGGCTCTAGAAATGGACACAATGCTCTATATTTGGCTCCAGGAACAGGGCCCAGTATTTATGATGTGGCCTCAAGAATGGGACACATTACCCCAGACGTGGCTTCCAGAACTAGGCACAATAAGCCAAATGTGAGCTCTCAAAATGGACACAATGCTCCATTTATGTATTCCTGATGTGGCCTCAAGAATGGGACACAGATATCAGCTTCTCACCAATTAAAAGGACACCCCATCCTCACCTCAACGTTTCAGTGTCAATTAGTGTCTGAAATTGGCCTTGAGTTTGTACTCTTCTCTGGGATTTTTTAAGGAGTATGGGTATTATCTGGCTTCCATGCGTAGGTGTGATCTCCTCATGAGTCCAACCTTCTTCCATCACGTGACTGGAGACCATGAATTGTACCTTCTTTGTGTATTTAACTGTATTTTCCAATAGTCCTCAGATGTCTTTCAGCCTGATTCATGGAATTATTTGTGTGAAAAACGCAGATATGTGCGCTTTTCTGCCCGAAAATCCCTGTTTGAAGTATGGGGATTTTCGGGCAGAAAAGCGCGCACATCTGCGTTATTCACGCAAATAATTCCATGAATCAGGCTGTTTGTTTATACTTGACCTTCTTGAACAGGAGCTTCTGTTGTTTCACGTTAATTGTATCTAATGTCAGACAATTTTATTTCTGCTAAGACCTTGGCTCTTTGGCTCATCCAACTCCTTAGCTGAAATGGATTCTGTTTAATTCAACTGCTTTTATAACTGCAACACTGAATTTGAGGCCTTTTTCTTTGCTATGTACATAGTGGAAACTTAATTCTTTATTCAATGTATTCATGACTTATATATGTATATGTTGGTGCTTGCCGTGATCTATTTACTATAAGCATTTGGCTAGCTTCATGATTGCTTTGCCGCTTGCGTTACATTGTATATGTACACGTTTAAACTAACTAAATATCTTTATCACGTTTGTGGCATAAGTTTCTTCATCTTGATCCCAAAATGTCACTTATCCTTAGTACGTCTTCATTCTTCATAAACCGTATGCCTCTCACGTCTGATTATCTTCTATCTATGAATTAGATTCAGTTTCATATGATGTCACCATCCTGGTCATTCAGTTTCTTTATTTCATCAGGAATCGTATTCAAATGACCATCATATAGTCTTGGATGTAGGTATGGTTTCCTTAGTGGATACTTAATTTCCCATATTGTTTTAGGCATAGGCATTCGTATGGGTACTGCACAGAGTCGTTGCTCTTCTTCTTACTTTCTGATTGGTGTAGTATATGTCTCATACTTTGGTTCATACTTCTCAGGTAATGTAGGCTGGGTAGGCAGAGTAGGGGTACTTGGCTCCTCCTCTACACTCCCCCCTCTGGGCGATTTATCGACCACTCTCACATCTTCTCCCATATCCAGACATCCTGGTCTGAAAAAGTGCCTCTTGGGGACCCATATTTTTATGACTCCCTTCAGGCATCCACCTGACTTCACATGCTCATCTTTGTTTCATGTCATGAGCGTGCATTGTCCACTTGGACTGCAGTTGATCCATCTTCCCACGTATTTCCTGTGGTCCTTTGGATACAGGAACTTCGTTCCCTCAGGTGCATGGATGCTAGACTTCACAAAGTCTATGAACTCTTCATCAGTCAAGTCTTTAGGCTTCCATCTTGGTTGAACATCGATCATGATCTTCATCCCTATGGCTTTCTTTGCTGTCTTCTTACACTGCAAGATTTTTATCTCGATCACACAGAATACAAGCATCACTGATAATAGCAATGCTCCAAGAAATGTGAACATATCTGCCATCCATTGTGGAAACCATGAGAAGAGATTTCCAAACCAGCTGTCATCAGTAATGTCTTCTACCTCTTCTAGCATTTGATCATGGAGTTTCGTCAACATGTCTATGGCCTCTGTTAAAGTTCCATGTTCATCATCGTGAGAAGGTATAAATGTGCAACAATATTCTCCAATTTTAGCACAAACACCTCCATCCATGGCAGTAATCATGCTCAGAACATATCTGTTCTGGAGAGCCATTAGTCTTATGGCTCTCAGTTCTTCTCTTATCGCATTGAATCCTTTTATAGTTGTATTAATTGTCTGCAGCAATTCCCATCTGGTGATTTGTAACCACTTTGTATTCGCTCCAACCTGGATTCTTGACATAAAGATCATTGTGAACACTGATGAGGTCTGGCTGAACAGCCTGTGTTCATATGGAATGGCATCAAAGGTTTTTATTGATTTAGCAGATAAATAATTCTCTCACTTTGTTCGATTTTTCAACTCCACAGATCTCCTCCTCCTTAAATGAGCATCTGCTTTTGGAAAACTGTCAATGTTCAGGTCACCTTTAGGAATCACCAATAAAGGAACATGGACATTCACTATTGTGCAAATTCCTTGCCAGTCTTTAGGCAGTCTGATGTAGGCTTTTGATCCACAAGCCCAATAATGATCCACTATTGCTGCGGTTCCATGCATCATTCCTGGTGCATCGAATATTCATCCACAGTTCTGATTTTCCCCCATTTTTCTTGTACCATTGTTCCTGAAGCAAAACTTAGAACTTTCTAATGGTACTATCTGCAATGGTCCTCTCCTGTCTTCGACCCATGTCAGTAGTATAGCAAGTCTTGGCCACAATGGCTTGTATAACGTTTGTGCATTCTCAATTGTTTCTTTATAGTATCCAATGATCATCCATGCTCTGAATATCACCACTCCTTTCTCCCATCGGTCTGGTGATAATACTGTTTCCCAAATTTGCATTTGTCCTCTGTTCTTCCATCTGCGAGTTTCTTCTGCAGTTTTTCCTTCGACATCAAGTTTTTTGTTAATTTCTCTTCTGATTTCTGCTCCTTTTACTCCAGGTTTCTCATAGCTGATCATGTGATTTCTCGTCTTTGCATTGTTTCTTGTCTTTATATCTTGTATGTAGTTATCTTCATCGGGATCTGTCTTTTTAGTTGCCCATTTAAGAGAGGCATTGCTTCCCATAAATTGACCTCTTGTTTTATATAGTGCTATGTGCAATAGGCAATGTGCTGTCTGGACATCAATTTCAATTGCTATGAAGATTTTTGACTTCCTCATGCTGTATGGCAGGAGTGCACATACAAAGAAGTATTCTTCTGACGTCCTTCTTCCAACTTTTTTCATGTGTTGGTACTATATGTTGTTTCCCAAGTGTGCTTTGCTGTCTAGATAATCATTCAGTTCATAATTGTCTTCTTGGGTGCTTCTTTTAATTCTGAAAGTCTATTTGTAGTTTGCTATAACCACATCTCTGAACACATCGGTATAACTTCTTGTGGCTGATTGATTTGTAGGAACATCCATCCGGGTTCCCTGAGTAGAAGAAAGTTCAGTAAGTCTTTCTTTATCCATCTGTCTCTTTCTGGCCCTGTTTATAAATGGCCATATTGATTCTGCTATCATCTTTGCACGTGATTGTCTTGTGGGACTTGTACTTGGGCTTTTTGTCGCTGGATCAGGTGTGTCTGCATGCATTATCTGTGTGGACCCAACTTTGTCAATCCCTTATTTTGCCGACCCTGTCTCCGATGTTCAAAAGTAGTGTTTGAAGCAAGCATTATGTGTGATGCATTGCTAATAACATCCATTTCAATCTCCGGTATCTGTCAATTTTTTCTAGGGACGGGAATTACTACAAATGGCCTGGGTTGTTTTGTAGTTGCACGTTTACTCTTTCTTTCTGCTCAGACATGAATATAGGAACTTTTGCATCATTTGCTCCTATATAGAAAGCAGTTCTAACTGTCAGTGAAGCAGTATTAATATGAATACAATAGATGTGTAAATGATACAATGGTAGGTTAGCAGGCAGTACAAAGTTTACGTTTTTTGGCCAAATGTTATTGTAGCTTCCATGTCAGCATGAACAAAGTTTTAAGTTTTCACTTCCTCAATCTATCCCTCAGAGGAAAAGTTTCTATAGAGCTCTGTGGTTTCTTATTATGCCCTCCAGGATCATTCAAATTCGTAGTATTTCTTGGGTCCCTTAGAAATGATACCACATCCGTGTGGCTTCCAACGAGATGCGGGTAGTCTTCAATTAGACGAAAAAACACCACACTGACCAGTCTATGTGCTATGTCGGGTGATAGGGGCATTTGTGGTTCTTCACAGAACTCAGGCAATTAAAAAAATTCCTCTGTGATAATTATAAGCAGTCGTCTAACCATTTTTTCGTTGTCAGTATTGCCAAGGAAATATGGTATGCGACTAGTTCTCCCCACCAGTCACGGATACATGCACAATACTAACTCTAAGTAAGTAAGTATGTGCCTAGAAAGGTAATTACTGGGTAACACCATGAGTAACTCCGAACAAGAGCTCTGTTTGGAACGAATCTGGATACTGTATTCTTTTCCAATTGCTGTGTCCGCAATCAAAGTTCGGCATATCCTTACTTTTATCAAGCCTTAAGCATGCCTCAGTCCAAAGTTAATAACCTACGGTGGCTCTCAATAATGTATATCTTCCTTTAACCCTGCAACTAAGATGCACAGAGGTTTCAAAGGTGTCCTTTTACCCTTTTATTTGCAGCTACAAAGGGAGTGTCCAAATTAAGCCTCAGTCCAACTAAAAGTTATTCTTTCTTTCCACTTTACAGGTAATGCGTCCTTCTTCCTCGTCATGGATCTTGTCTGCACGTGCTGTGGTTCTTCCGTGATGATTGTAGCTTATCAGTAGGGTGTAAGCAGAGGTGTCTCTTGGTATCGCCCAGGAAGGTCCAAGCTCGCCTACCCTGCACTTTGACAGCAGATGGCGTGACGTCCTTGACAATGAAAGGACTGTGAAAGCGGGGCTCGTCCCACTTTTTCCTTGTGTGGTTGTGGATCAGGGTCTTATCCCCTGGGTAAATTCTTGGGTGTATAAATTAGGGAGTTTGGATTGTTGAAGCATCTCCTTCTGTGCTCTGTTTGTAGGGTTTGTCTAACGGGTCCGAGTTGATGTTAACAACTAGATATGTATATTCCTTTGTTTTAACCAATGTATTTCCAGCCAAAATCCAATTAAAGTGCACTCCAGGTTTTTCTCGGAGATGATGAAAAATTTGAATATTTGATTTTTTGATTATTTTGATTTTTTGGTGTTAATTTCTAGTTTATTCTCGGTTGCATAAAACCTTACAGCCGCTGTACACCCTCGTCTCTGTAACTGTCCTCAAATTACAGAAAAACTAGATGTTAAACAGGTCAAGTAGTTTTGCAATTCAAGTCCTAACACTTATGATGGTGGCTGAGCATCACTTCTAACTCAGGATGGAGGCATCAAAGGAGTCCTCATTCTCCTGCCAGTCACAATCTCTTGTGGTGTAAGATGGTGGTCAGAACCTGGTTGGTTCCTTAATGCATGCAATGCCAGTGGTAGGCAGTGCAACTACTCTTTTTTCAAAGTAAGTTTCAATTTAGCTATTCTTTCATTTAACAGGCCGTTGAGCTTTTCTTTTTTTTTTATTTGTCAAATTGTTTTATTTGATAAATCAACTTTTTCAATACATTATATAAACAAGTGTACATGAGAGTGATACAAAAGCTAAATGAAGTCAGTAGGTTCTACAGTGATCAATAAAAGAATGGGCTTGTGAATAGATTCAGACAATTAGAAATACTCCAATAGCAGCAATCTGGTATCGATTTTTGAGTAATCAGATAACATCATACATTTTAAGTATTTAAATTAAAACATATAATGAATTTGACGCAATCAATAATCAGCAAAGTTTTAGATGTATTAAAAATTTCAACCCACATCTGTCTCTTGTTAAAAGTGGTCTATCTTTAAAATGTTTAAAAAAGTAAGATTTCCTTATTTCTGAAAGATTAGGGCATTCAATAATCAAATGATATATACTTTCAGGCTTATGCTCCATATTACAGAATCTACAATTCGTACTGATTTGCTTATCCTTTGTATACAAAGCAATTTAATTTTAGTAGATAGAAGAGTTAATCTCAGGCGCAAGAAAGTATTTGCGTACTGCTTATCAGGAAATATTTTAAGATACTCAGGTATGTGATTAAGCAGTTTTGGTATAAATGCACTAGATTTAAAAGCTGCATAGGTTTATGATTTTTCACATGTTAGGATCCAATCATAATTATACAGTTTAAGTTTAGCTTTATGAGGGGAATCCATAAGTAGGTCAGAAGAAATATTTGCCTCATTCAAAATATCAAGGCACTCATTCTTCCATTTCGAGAGAGGCGTTCGATTTTCCTTTTCTATGAGATTTTTTAAAACAGGAAAAAGATTTCTCGTGAAAGGGGTTGAAGTATAATTTTGTGAAAATCATTGCCGATGATACAACCACTTTTAAAGAGATCAGTCCAAATTCGTGCCTAATAAGGGCAATTGGGATAGATTGCGGGACCGGTAGAATAGTTTTCCAATAAATACTTTCAAGGAAGTTCCAATTAGGTGGTTTTTCCATAATTTGTGACTGACTACTATAAGTTATTACTGGCATTACTTTCTGTAAGTAAAACATCCTTGTGGGTAACCAAGAGAAAGCTCTGTATTTTCTTTGTATGGCTTTAGCTTGAGTGGCTAAGAGTCTCATTTTTGCAATGAGTTTCTCTTTGTAGGGTTTGTCTAACGGGTCCGAGTTGATGTTGACACCTAGATATGTATATTCCTTTGGTTTAACCAATGTATTTCCAGCCAAAATCCAATTAAAGTGCACTCCAGGTTTTTCTCGGAGACGATGAAAAATTTGAATATTTGATTTTTTGATTATTTTAATTTTTTGGTGTTCATTTCTAGTTTATTCTCGGTTGCATAAAACCTTAGAGCCGATAGCTTTCTCTGTAGGCCAATTGGAGTCCTATCAAGAAGGACCGGGTCATCGGCGTATAATAAGTATGAAATGTAGAAAGTACCTAGTTGAGGTGAGAAATAATGGATCTTATTTAAAGCATTAAAAAATCACTAGTACAAAAGTTAAAAAGAATTTACACAAAAGGGCAGCCCTGTTTTAGGCCCACATTAGTAGAAATTGAGTTTGAAAGTAGGCCATCAGTGTAGAGTTTAATCTTAATACTACTAGTGTTAGAATAAAATTGAAAAATTTGATAAAAAATATAGTAAGGACATTTAAGATTCAGTAATTTATTCCATAAAACTTGTAGAGATATAGAATCAAATGCTTGTTTAAAATCAATCAGCGCCACGTATATTGGTTTCCTGTTTTGTATGGCTTGAGTTTTAATAGCCGAGATAATAATCAAGTTTAGGGCAGTACCAATCCCGGGATCAAATCCTGATTGATGGATCTCTGTTGAAATATTGTCATGTAGCCATTTCATAAAATCACGATTGATGAGCCTTGCAAAAATGTTTCCAGGCACGTCTAAAAGTGCAATGGGGCGATAGTTGGCCGGATTTAGACAATCATCCCTTTTAAAAATAGGGATTACAATAGCCTTTTGCCATGATGGCAAGATTTTCTTGGACTTAATTACTTGGGAAAATATTAAAAATAAAACTTCGGCCCAGGCCTCAGGATTCTTTTTTATGATTGGATTTGTTAGCCCATCTGGACCGGGAGCTCTAGAACTATTTAATCTTCTGATTATCAATAAGATATCCAGAGAATCAAATTTAAATTCAGATAAGTATTTAAACTATCAATAACTGTTCTGGCTTAATCAATACATTTTGGAAATGAGTCGTCCATGAGTATTCATTAATACAATTCAACTGAGTAGACTTATGAACATTTGACGGAGCATGATTTAATATTTTCCATATTTCGCCAGTTGATTTGGTGAGTAGGGCTCTAATCATAATGTGTGCATCATTTTGTTTTTGGGCTGCAAAAATTCACTTAATTCTATTCCAATACTTGTTTTTTTAAATTTCTTTTATCAATAGGTTTTGAATTGGGGGGTAAAAATCTTATAGCTTTACGTAATGCCAATTTTAAAGTATGGACTTCAGAGTTCGAACAGTGTTTACGATAGAAAGTTATTTTTCCAAGAATTTAATTAGTTTGTGCTATTATTTGGATCAAGTCATTATAATCTAACTGGTCTTCTAATTGATTGGAGACCATCCTCTGGTGCAAAATAGCTACATGGCATGATGTCCATTTGAGACGGTTCCCTGCACTACTTATATCAACATTTGGTTTATAGTATACTAGAGCTTCTACCAGATGCGGGAGACATCGAGTCTCTAACATGTTGTGATCACATTTGGGCGTTACAATGACCTGAAATGCTTCAATGTACCTATTAACATTACTATATATAAAAACATAGTCCAAAATTGAAGAAGAAGCACCTCTCGACCACGTTGGCTTAGGCGGAATATCATTAGAAAATGTACCATTGAGCATTGAAAAATCTCTTGTTTTTATTAGATGTAGCCACTTATCAGCTCTGGTGTTGGTTGAAGTAGGGGAAACCTGATATAGTTCCATATTAAAATCAACTAGAATAATGGTATTAACGATGCTAGGGTCTAATAGAGTTTGATAAAGAATAGTTTCTATCTTATCACTAAATTGCTTTGCAGACGGAGACGCAAGGTTCAAATAGATATTTATGATTATGGTTGCTGGAAAAAAAGGGTGATTTGGATTGTTAGTACGAATAATCACCGGTTGTATTCCGGGATCGGGGCTTGGCCAAGGCTCTATGGTCAGACATGAATCATGTCTTGCAGCTAACAAAAGGCCAGACGCAGGTCTGCCTTTGGAGGCTTTAAAAGCTGGTACTATGAATACTTGATGATCAGGCCAGATGGGACAAATCATCATCCATGTTTCCTGCAAGGCAACAAGATCATAATTATTTAGTAATAAAGGTTTAGAAGAGATAAGATGCGAGAAGCCCCGCGTATTCCATGATATTATAGAGCAAGCATGTTGTTTTGGGGGGGATTGCTAATGATTTGAAGCAGCCTTTTGGGTTGGGTTACAGATGATATCCAACTCCATTTCGATTGTAGTGGTTGAGGAGGAGGTCTAACAGAGCTATTGCAATTGCAAGCAGGTTGGACAGCTATATTCTGATACATTTCTTGATTTAGGACCTGATTTTCTTGATTAAGGATCAGTTTAGGAGGCTTTGGGACAGTAGCTTCTGTTAGGAGGCCTTTGTCAAAGAGCAGATGTCTCTGTTGCCAAACATAGTTTTTGATTATGTGAGAGGCAATAGTCACGTCAACAATATCTTGATGAGCCGGAATAGGATAACTTACTCGTGTTATATCTGCAGAGTTCATGTGTCTTAATTGATGAATCGCTTGAAATATTGTCAAGAGGGTATTTCTGTTCGGGAAGGGATCAAAGTAAACTCTATCCATCATTGTAAACCTTAGGGATTCATCTTTAAGATCATTGGATAACATTTCGTTTTGACTATTCATATAACCACTTTGTTCGCTGGAGTTTGAACGAGCCAGGATGGGCAATTTTATAATGGGATTATTTATCAGAACGACATCCTCAGATTTGTCCAATGGAATGCGGGGCACCAATGCCAGGTTTATGGTTTTAGGTGGCGAGCCTTTTGAAAAAGTAACTCTTTTAACCAGTTATTTCTGTTTTTCCGCAAGAGTCATAAATGTCTTAGTGTCGTGATCTAAATTAACACAAAAGGTAGGTGTAGGCATCGGCTGCTTATCTTTGTGATGATGCAAGCTAAGATGAACGCTTTCAGCCATTGATATATCATTGTTTGAGTAAACTGACATATTCATAAATTGTTCATCAGTATTAGTGTTATTTACCATTGGAGCACAGTTGGTCAAGTTGTCAGCATTTGAGAGAGGCAGACTGACAATAACAGCCTTACCTTTAAATGAGTCAACACATATGGTTGGAGGGAGGGCTTCAATGACAGGAGTTTCATTGCTCGCCTCCTTGTTTGTAACTGGGGAGTTCATTTGTTGGTCTTCATCTACCAAGATGATAGCCACACATTATTTAGTTTTTTATTTTTTTTATTTTTTCTTAGATATCAATTGATTTTTTTATTTTTTTATTTTTAGTTTAGGTTGATTTGCTGATAAATTTTGATCAAAGTTACAATCCGAAGTTCTTTTTCTATTCCTTTTTCGCTTTCTTCACTTGATTTGAGCAGGGCGATAAAAGATATCATATAAAGGTGGAGCGGTTTGATCAATTTGCTCAGCTATAGGGGAATGAGGGGTTGTAGGAGAATTGTTAGTCGGCATAGGTAGAGAAATTTGGCTCTGGGGATTTGAGCTAGAGCCATATTCCTCCTGTATAGTCTCCGTCTCACCTGGTAGAATATCATTCATGAAAGGTGTAACAGCAAGGCAAGTGTGAGTTGAAATAGTTGCAGTTTCAACAGTTGTTTTTATCATTGTTGGTAAATTAGAAACAATCCAATCAAGATTTTTGATTAGACATAGAACCAAAGATTCCTGAGATAAGGCTCTGAGTCTAACAGTTCAAATAATTTAGTCAGCGTAAAAATGGTTGTGTTAATAGCAGTTAGAGCAGACTCAAGAGCAGGGTTATTTATTGCAGGAAATCGAAGGACGGACGAGGCATAGGTCTTGAAAAAGATGAAGTAGAAGAAGGGGATTCAGATGAGGAAATAATGTCTGCTGGACAATCGGTGGGAAACAGTTCCGAAGAATTTGAGTCTGGATGCATTTGGCGTGGGTAATAATCCCATCACCCCTTTTTGGTTATTCAGATCATCGTTCGTCATGGGAATTGTTTGGATGGAATAGGCTATTAGAATGAGTGGGACGTGTGGGTTGTATAATGGTAAACCTTCTAAATTCCTCGGGTTGTAATGTGGACGATTTCAAATTTGAGAGTAAAGAGTTGGAGGAGAAGATGGTATTTTAGGTTGGTAAGTCGTTGTAAAGAAGCTTTCTTCAGTAGGAGATGGAACTTGTTCAGGAATGCAATCGTGCATGGTTTTGTCAGAAAGGAGATGTTGCTTACAAGGATGAGAGACTGTAGCAGGAAGAATAATAGAAGATGCAATTGGTGGTGGAATTAGGGAAATTTTAGGACTTGCATTAGGCATAGGTGTATGGGATGTAAAAGTGGCCAAAAGTGGAGAGACATGAAAGCCTGGACGGATATGAACAGGAAGTCATGGAGCAAAATAAGGAGGCGGGTATGGCATGCCAGAGGTTAATCTGTTCATTTTTAAGTACAAGATCGTTAACAGTTTTTGTGGTTTGATCACTCACTTAATACGTGATTAGGAGGAAGTACCCAAATTTGAGCAAGTGAGGGCCCAGGAACCCAGAAAAGTCACAGCAGCCCGCTGAACCAAAAGAAACGGAATCTGGCACCAAGCATCGGATACATGAGGACAGGAATCCACCTGATGACAACAGACACCCCCCAAACTGTAGCTGCTTTTCAGTCCCCCCGCCGAGGCCCGCACTCACCAGAGAACGGACGAAGCAAACAAGCACCCTGAGAAGGCAGCTGGGAACCGCCACACAGAATGGGCAAGAACACCCACCCGAAATGTAGGCGTGTGTCAGTCCCCCGGCTGAGGCCTGCACTCACCAGAGAATGGACAAATCAAAAGAGGGCCCGGTGAAGGCAGCTGGGATCCGCCCCACAGAATAAGCAAGGGGAGGGTACAAAAGCAGTTGGGCTGTGATGAAGAACAAAAGTCAGTGAGAAACTTGAGCGGAGGCTTAACAATCAAGTAAGTGAAAAGTAGGTGAGAGTGCAATACGTATCTAGTGAGCGCCGAAGTTGACACTTAATAAAAATAAAATTATCAGCATCAGACTAGATACTATGTGAGCTTTCCAATAGATTTCATACAATCGTTTATTTACATACATATGCAAAAGTAAAACTAGAAACATAAACAGAGTAATTTGTCAATGCAAATATACAGATTTTGAAAGAAATCTGCTTGTGGCAAATTTTAGAATAGAGACTTGCACCTCAGCAACCAGCGCGATAGCGGACAGCAGACAGTACTCTATGGTACTCTGCTTGGTGCATGCGCGCTGGTGCGCGCAGGTGCCGACTTTATTGCAGATCACGTGACAGAGGGGGCGTGGTTGTAGAGATATAAAGAAAAGAGTTATAAATGCATAGTTTTTAGGTAATAAATAACCTAATATGCTTAATAAAGGTAGGATAGGGTTGTATTACCCCAAAAGCTGATTCAAAGCCCAAATTAAAGTCCTTGTGAGAAGTGGAAAATTCACGTTGCAGGAGAGCAAAGGCAGCAGGACTCAGCAGTACAGCAGACAGTACTCTATGGTACTCTGTTGGTGCGCGCCACACAGATCTGCTTGAGCTTTTCACATATACCATTTCCTTGCGGATAATAAGCAGAAGAAAACGTATGTTTTATTCTGTGCAGCAAAGTAATCTGCTTGAAAACTGCATTAACAAATGTGGTCCATTATTCGATCTCATTACTTCACACTCCCCCCATTGTGGAAACACTTCCTGCACCAAAAACTTGGCTACATAGGTAGAGTCTGGGTACGTACATGGACCTGCCTCTATCCATCTATAAAAAGGACATACTACAACTAAAAGGTATCTGTATCCATTACAAACCTGTATCATGTTGATATAGTCGATATGCAAGTGCTGAAAAGGGCCATGTGGTCTTGGGATCACCCCCCTCACTATGCGTAGTGTATGATCAGCTGTGAACCGCTGGCAAATAATACAATTTACCATAAAAAATTGAACATGTTCTATTAGGTTTGGTACAAACAAATCCTCAGCAATGGTTACAGCAAGATTCTCCCTTGTTGTATGTGCTGGATAGTGTAATTATTCTAGCGCTACTTTTAATAAGGTTATAGTCATTACTGGTTTACTAGTGCTGTCTTGCCGCCACAATGCTTCAGAGGGGTTTAAAGAACACCCTCTTTGCTTCCATAAGTTTGTTTCTTCTTGTGGTGCCTCCCCTTGAATTTCTACTATCTATGTTTTAGGCATATGATTATATCCCTCGTCCACATTTAATATCACAGTTATTCTTTCATTTACATCAATGGTTTGAACATTCATTATTTCTATATCTGTATTCGCTATGCGTTTAGATTCAGCATCTGCTGCTTGATTTCCACGCAGGATCAAATCTGTCCCTTTTGTGTAAACTGCGCATTTAACGACTGCTATACCCACTGGGAGTTGTAGTGCCTTAATGAGCCTATCCGATAAGGTTGTGTTCTGAACTGGCGCGCCATCCACTCGGAGGTAGCCCCTCTTTTTCCAGCGTGCTAATCCTGCGTGAACCATCAACATCACATAGGCGGAGTCGCTGTACACTGTTACTTCCTGGTCTGCGTGATTCTCCATCGCGAGTATCAACGGCAATAATTCTGCAGCTTGTGCTGAATAATGAGATGGTATTCGAGTACTCACAAGCATGCAAAATTCTCCATTTACCAGATGTTTCACTACCGCGGTGCCTGTATATCTTTGTCCGTCATTTTGATCAATTCTGGAAGAACCGTCAATGAAGACAATCTCTCCTCCTGCGAGAGCATTCTCCTTTACTCTAGGAAGCTCATCACAGAACTCTTCATACTTTGCGCAATCGTGTATGGGCTCTCCTTCTATGATTGGCTCAGCAATAAACATAGCTGGATTCATTATTTTAAATCAGACTATTTTAATCGCTGGAGTCAATATGATTACCTCATAGGCAGAAGCCCCTTGAGTAGTCAACGTACCTTTTGGTTTTTCTACGATTGTGAATTACGCATGTTCAACAAATAACATCATGGATCATCCCATCACTATGTTTGTTGCCTTCTCTATAGCAAATGCGGCAGCTGCTGAACTTTGTTCACACAGAAAGTGACCTTTCATTACTGGGTCCAAAATTCCGCTGTAATATGCAAGGGGTATTTACCCCAATGTAGTTCTCTGTGTAAGTACTGCTGTCATAAAAGTACCATCCGTGTGCGAGAATAAAAATAATTCCTCTGCATAATTCGGGATCCCTAAAACTGGAGCTGTGCAAATGGCTTTTTTCAGTTCGTCAAATCCTTCTTCATTTGCCTCAGTCTACACGATTATTTCTTTCGTAGCCTATGCTTTAATGCCTGCAACAGCAGCCTGGTGTATGAGCTATAGTCAAAGACCCATGCTCGAACATAATTGCATAATCCTAGAAAACTCCGCATTTGTTTTATCGTGTGTGGCTTGGCTTTTTTAAAAATAGCCTCAGCTCTTCAATTGGCCTATGTACAACACTTCTTGTTGACAATATTGTAACTTTTCCTTATCAACCTTATATCCTTTGTTAGCAAGTAAAATCATCAGTTGAACATAATTGTGCCTGCACTCTTCCTCTGTGGTGCTGCAGACTAAAATGTCATCTACGTATTGAAGCACAATGCTTTCTAAAGTAATATTGTTCAGGTCCATCTAGAGGACTCTGTTAAAAATCGATGGGGACTCACAGTACCCCCGGGGCAGCTTTGTGCTTTTTAATCGGACTTGTCTAAATGTGAATGATGTTATATTTTGTGAGTCTTTATGCAATGGGATTGAGAAAAAACTATTTTTCAAGTCAATCACCGTGAAATATCGTGCATTAACAGGAATATTGTGTAGAATAGTGGACAGGTTAGGGACTAGAGGGAACTCGGCCTCTACAATCTTATTTATTGGGAGATGGTCTTGCATTAAACGCCACAACGCCCTTTTCCTTTTTTCACTGCATAAATCAAAGTATTACATAGGGTCTCTGACGTCACTAAGATACCTTGGTCCATCATGGCGGAAAATCGTCTTGGAAATTCCTTCATCTGCTTCTAGAGACATGGGATATTGTCGTGCTCAAGGTCAAATTGCTCCTGGTTTTAATTTAATCTTCACTTCCCCAACTCCTTTCAATAAGCCTACGTCATAGGGTCCTGTAGTCCACAATGAGATTGGCACTTTCGCCATATTTCATCAAAATATTCAGGACGCTTCTTTACTAGCATGATTATCTGCGGGACCTCACTCTTAATTGCTTTGACCCAATAAGTAATGCACATTTCAAATATCACGAAATCGTCAGATTTATCATCTTCAAACAAATCTTCATCAGTGACGTCAGTCACTCTGTGGCCTTCCTCAATGGCAATTACTGTGCACCATTGTCTACCTTTGTCATCAGTTGCATCAAGCAAAGCCATATTACCTCAGACTTTAGCTGCTTCTCAGGCTAAGGGGAAAATGTGCTCTTCTTCTTTATCCATGGGTATCTGTGGTCTAAATAGAAACTCATCTGGTATTCTCATGGTTTTGCCTACAAGACCTGGCAGCCATGTTAACAGAATGCGTACCCCATAATGGAACACTTCGGGTTCCAATGGTATTGCTCTAGGCGCTATTTGTTCTGCGTAGGCCCTAACCATTTCGCACACGTTTAAATAATGCATTCCCAGTATTGAGCATATTATGCCATCATCTGTAAATGAAATGGTCATATTCATTTTTGTCATTAAATCTTGTTCTAATATGTTGACAAGCGTTTCCCTTGCATAAAGCAGCGGCACCTTCATATTACACTCTCCTATAGAGACTGGTAATTCTTCTGTAAAAGGAACACAATTCGTTGCTCCTGTAAAGCCCTGAGTATTCACTGCATCGCTAGACATGAATAATTTGCCCTCATGTATACACAAGCGTATTGCACCCGTGTCCACTAGGAAGGATTAAGCTTTGCTGCCTATAATGACGTCTATCCTGGGGTCCTCAGGAGGATTTGGTGTAATAGGAACACATCAGGTCCCCCAGTGAGCTGTCCTATCCTACAGCCTTACTCCATCACTCGTGAATGGATTTCCTCCGTCAACAGTGACACCTCCTATTCTACGCATCATAGGCTGCTCTGTGTTTGTGTTTTGCTGAAGTTGCATAGGAGATTGCTGCGATTGTCTTTGTGGTTGATTACCTGTTACTTGCTGTGGTTGCAAGCCTTGCTGCACTCTTGGCGTTTGCTGCTGCACTGTTTGTTCTTGCACAACTCGATTTCCGCTCTGCTGCGAGTATGCAGGCGGATTTGGCATTCCCTGTCTTGTAAATTGAGCATTCTGTACCATCCCTTGGCTCCTACACATATGAGCTATGTGCCCTGCTGTTCCACACATCCAACACACAAGTGGTTGTCTTCCCATCTGCCCATTTTGCATTTTTGGTTACCATTTTGAAAGCTCTGAAACCCTTGTTGGTTGTTCTGAAAACGTCCTTGATTATTCTGCCAATATCCTTGCCAATCTCTCCCTTGATATCCACTTCCTCTTGGAGCATACCCATTATTTGTCTGATCAAACTGTCTTTGTTTATTTAATTGTGGCATGGGTACTGCTTGCTGTGGGTTTGATCCGCCCACGTTAGTTAACATTGCCCCTTCAATAGCATATTTGGATACATTTTTCTGCACTAACTTTGCTTCTTCACCTTTGCGTGCAACGTCTTTTTTGCGATTCTTATCCTGTAGGAGTCTGCAATAATACGCGATGGTCAACTGAATTTCCAACCATGGTTTTGCATGGTTTTGCATGGTTTTTCTTTTATCCCCACCATTCTTGAGCTGTTTTTGCACATGCCTCCCGTGTTTCAAGCACCCATGCGTCTTGAAAACCTTGAATATAAAGCAACGCATCCTCTCCTTTTTTCATCTTTCTTGTCATTATAGCTCCCATAACTGACGTGTCCGGATATGGCACTCGAAGCGCTTTCCAAATCACTGCTCTACAGTTATTAAATGGTGCTCCATCATGCGCTGTGCTGACTGTAGTCACACCATGGTAACCTGCTCGCGTCCATACGTCATCAGCTCTTTCACCAAGTATGGCAATTAGAAGACCTTTAATATCTCATATAGATAATTTAGTCCCTCCTGTCTTTCTAACTCATGTATCCATTTTCCAGTGCCGGAAGTTAAATAAGGGACTTTACATTTTAAGTTTTCCCTGCCCATTCGGGGCCATGGTATATACTATGGCCTGGCTCCTCCTTTTTCTAACAAGGGGAACTGCGATGCTCCAGACTCATTTTCATCTCTCATCATTTGTCTATCCACTGCTGGAGTAAAATTCCCACATCGCCATCTACCTGGCAATGCCCTTAGCCTGCTTACATAGGGTGTGGACTCCCCCCTCTGACCCTGGGGTTGCCCCTTATGTCGGTCTGACTGTGTCAGTGGCTCTGATGCCTTGGACATAGGAGGTACTTTGAAATCCGACCATCTTACTTCTTTATCCTAAGGAGCATGTTCTTCTAGCTCACTTATAAAACTCCTAACTTCCCTCACGTAGGTTTCCCTTTCTTCGTCTGATACTTCTGGTGCCCAACTCGTGCAACTTCTCTCATCCTCATCTCTATTTATTGTTAACCTGTCTAAAGACAGCTCCTTTTGTCTCATACTACAGGAGGCTTTCATTCCCACTGCTTTCTTTGCAGTCTTCTTCCATTGTGCGATTATGGTCCTGATCACACAAAATCCAAGCATGATCATCACCAAAAGGGCGCCAAGAAACTTGACTACGTCAGCCATCCATTGTGGAACCCATGAGAAAATGGATACAAATCAGCTATCATCAGCAATGTTTTCCACTTCAATCATCTGGGTGTGTAGGTTTGTCAGCATCGATATGGCCTCTGTCAAGGTGCCATTCTCGTTGTCATGAGAAGGTATAAATGTGCCACATGATTCTCCGATTCTGGCACAAATACCTCCATCCATAGCTGTAATCATGTCAAGGATATATATATTCTGGAGAGGCATCAGTCGTATGGATCTCAGGTCTTCCTTGATTGTCTTGAATCCCTTTATGGTAGTGTTGATCGTCTGCAGGAGCTCCCATCTGGTTATCTGTAACCACTTAGTATTTGCTTCAACCTGGACACTCACATGAATATCAATGAAAACACTGAGGATGTCTGACTAAACAGTCTATACTCATATAAAATGTCATCAAAGGCTTCCATTGACTTAGCTGAGAAATAGTTCTCTCTCCTCATTCGATTCAGAAGTTCAGCAGATCTCCTCTTTCTTAAGTGTGCATCGACTTTCGGGAATTGACCAATGTTCAGGTCACTTTTTGGAATCACTAATGCTGGAACATGAACATTCACTATAGGACACAGTCCGACCCAGTCCTGGGGCAGTTTCATATAGGCCCTGGATCCACACGCCCAGTAAAGATCCATTATTACTGCTGTTCCAACACTCATTTCTTGTGCATCAAAGATTTGTCCACAGTTCTGGTTCTCTCCAATCTTCCTTGTGCCATTATTTCTGAAGCACAATGTTGCTCTCACCATGGGCACTATTTGCAAAGCCCCTCCTCCATCTTTAACCCATGTCAATAGTTTTGCAAGCTTTGACCATATACTTTTACATAGTCTTTCCACATCTCAACAGTTGACTGGTTGTTTCCCAATACTACCCAGGCTCTGCATATCACCACACCTTCTTCCCAGCCATCAGGAGATAGTACTGAACCCCAAATCTGCATTAGGCCTCATTCCTTCCATCTTTGGATTTCTTCTTTAGTTTCTCCTGGGCTCTGCAGTTTCTTGTTTACTTCCCATCTAATTCTAGTTCCTTTAATTTCAGACTTCTCGTATCTGATCACGTGATTCTTAGTATAGTCTTTTAGCCTTGTCTTTGTATCTTTGACATAATCATCTTCTTATAGATCTGTCCATTCAGTTGCCCATTTTAGTTATGCTGTTCGACCCATAAACTCACCTCTTGTCCAAAAGAATGCTATGTGTGATAGGCAGTGTGCTGTTCAGACATCTATTTCAATGGCTATAAAAACCTTAGATTTTCCCATACTATAAGGCAGGAGTGCACACACATAGCAGTCCTCCTGAGATGTTCGTTGCCCACCTCTTTCATGTGCTGATACCAGACATTATTTCCTAGGTGTGCTGTACTGTCAAGTTAATTTTCTAACCCATAACTATCCGCTACTGCATGTCTCTGAAGTCTCTTTCTTCCCACACAAGCCCCAATAATCATGTTATGAAGTATTTCAGCACAACACTTCCTTATTTGAGGAACTAAAGGGGTCTAAATCAGTAAACTTGGTGTTGTTACATGTATAACTGGTGTGGGGGAGTTTCAAAAGACTTTCTATGTCTTTCTCTTATAATCTCTATCTGGTGCTCAAGAATAATATCACAAATGTCCTTTCTCAAATACGGGTACTCAGTAACATTTGCCACAAGATCACGTGCTTTCTCCTGCACCACTGGAGTAGAAGCAATTTTATACGGTCTCGGTTACTTTGCAATCTGAACCTATCTTTAAACTGCAGCCGTGGGGAAGATCAAAGGAACCTGCCCCTTTTTTAAATTCATAGTGTATGCAGCATGAATTACCAAAATCAGAATGACGGCAAAAAACATCAGACAGGCATATATAATGAGCCACTAGAAGATGGTCCACCAACGTGATGGTTCTGCACATCGTCGTCGTTCACCCTGTGGAATAGCTAAGTAACCTATGGACCACATGATTTGCCTGTACTTAACTTTAAGGAAAGAAAAAATTCATTATTCAGGCAATATCATATATCCTTCCAGTAGCTGCAGGGTCTATTTCACAAACTCCACATGCAACAGGCTGATTTCTGGACAGTCAATAGGATTCTGGAACAAGACAAATTAATTGTTCTTTTGCCAAATGAGGTAGGGATGTGCTTCGAGTAGATAGTAAAAAGTTAATGCCAAATGTTTGTGGACATCTTCATACCATATCCCAGTCATCTTGCTTAGGGTGAAACATCATACATTTGGCGGATCTGTTCCATGATGTCACGCATCAGTTGATTAAGAGCAGACTGATTCCTCGGATCTCTCAAAAATGTTCGTACATCTGTTTGTCAGCCGACAAGATGTGGACTTTCTTCAATCAAAATGCAGAAAACCATGCCGCACAATTTATGAGCATCATCATTAGATAGAATCATTTGTTTTCTTTCTAGAATTTGTTAGGTAATGAGTGTGCCTGTTTGCAAAGTTCTTGTATCAGCCAGTTTATTGCAGGTTGATATCTGGGATCTATCAGAAATACACAAGTGCTTGTGTGTCGTCCAACAAGATGAGGATGCTTACGAACCAAAAGATAAAGGATCAATCTAAGCCGTTCATGAACATTTTTATCAAGCAGAACCATCTGTATGTTCAAAGTAGCGCTCAGGTAATTGTCTGATTTGATCTAGGATTGCTGCCAATAGTCATCTGATTGGTGGCCTGTTTTTAGGATCTTGAAGAAAAGTGCAAATGTCCACACGACAACCAACAAGGGCAGGGTAAGCTCGAAGTATGAAAATACAAACAGCAAGAAGTAGTCTATGTAGATCTACGTCTGTAAGTACCATATAATCCTCCAAAAAGGAATTATGTTTGAAATGAATCGAGAAACTGCTTGCTTTTCCAGTTGTCAAACTCAAAATCCAAATATGGCATTTCTGTGCCCTTTGCTTTTCAGTTCAAAGTTAAATGTCAAGATTCTCTGTGGCTCAAGAACAATGATTTTTCCACTCTCTGCTGTAATGAATGCAAAGAATGCTCCAGGAGAGCCAAAGTCCAAAGTACTCTTTGTCTATCCTTAGATAGTCTCTGCATACTTAGTCCTCATCACTGATCTCGTCTGCACATTCTGAACTACTTCTCCTTGACTTGCTTCCGAATGGGGTAGGGGTGCGGGAGGCTCTCCAGTGAATATTTTCATGCCACCTTGATGAATTCACGCTCTTCTTCCTGCCACCTTTACAGCTGAGGGCGTTGTGTTTTCCACAATATGAGGGCCTCCAATTCTTGGATTGTGCCACTTTCTAGAGAAATTTTGTACTAAAATCTGGTCTCCTGGAAAAACTTTTAGCAAAGAAAGTTGTTGCCCTTGGGTTGTTGAATGGTCTTCATCTGTCTTCTGAGCCCTACACCCCGTCCGCTTGACTTGGTCTGAAATGAAAGAAATACTTGCGGTCATACATGTCAAATAATCATGCAGATCTTTTCCTATTAATCCTGCAGTTGTCTGGGCATCCTAGCCCTCGATGGAGGGGTTAGAGGCGTTCTCATTCACCTCCCAGTGACTAGCTTCTGTGGTGTGAGGTGATGGTTTGAGCCAGGGTGGTTCCTCAATGCATATAATGCAAGAGGCAGGCAATGTAGCCATCCTTTTTTCAGGGCCCATTTCAGCTTAGTGATTCTTTCTTTAAGCAGACCATTGAGTCTCTCGCATATACCATTCCGTTGCGGATGATAAGCCGAAGAAAACGTATGCTTTATGCCAAGCAGCAAACTAATTTGCTTGAAAATCTCATTTACAAAATGGGGGCCATTATCTGACCTCAGCACCTCATATACTCCCCATCTAGGAAATACTTCTTGGACTAAAAACTTTACAGCGCAAGTGGCATCAGGATGTGCATGGACCAGCTTCAATCCATATCGAGAACGGGCACACTAGCACTAGCTGAAATGGACCGTTAGGTCAAGGGATAACTCCTCTGACTGTTCGCAATGTGCTCAGCAGTAAACTCTTGACATACAATGCAGTTTATTATATAAAATGCAACGTCCTCCAACAGGTTTGGTACAAACCAGTCCTCAGAAATAGTTGCTGCAAGGCTTTCTCTAGTGACATGCACAGGGTAGTGTAGCTGTTTCAGCGCCACCCTTAATAAGGCTACAGGCATTACTGGTTTACCAGTGCTGTTCTGTCACCATGTTGCTTGGGTGGGGGATACAGAACATCCCCTCCGTATCCATAAATCTTTTTATTCCTGAGATACATTACTTTGAATTTCCATAAGCTGTGTTTTAGACAAATTATTAAACCTCTCTTTTACAATCATCATCACCACAATCTTTCTTTCACGTCAGTCACATCGAAGGTCATATCGTCTAGTGAATATGCAACTTTTTTCTTCTCTTCGTCTGTGGCTTGATTTCCATGCAAGATAAAATTTGTTCTCTTAGTATGTGCTGGGCACTTGACTATCTCGATGGCTACTGGCAGTTGTAGTGCCATAATGAGCCTATCCAATAGAGCATTGTGTTGCACCGGAGTGCCGTCCGCTCAGATGTAGCCCCTCCTTTTCCAGATATGCGTGTTTTTCAAGCATGACAATAAGCACCACCAATTCTGCAGCCTGTGCTGAGAAGTGAGATTCTAGTCTTGCTTTTGTCATAACTTTAAACTCCCCATTAGCCTCATGCTTCACTACGGCAGCACCTGTATATCTTTACCCATCAGTTTGATTGATTCTCGAGGAACCGTCAATAAAAACAATTTCTCCTGTAGCAAGAGCATTTTCTTTAACTCTCAGGATATCATCATAGAATTCTTCATAATTCAAACAATCATGCATTTGTTCGCCCTCCTATAACAGTTCAGCAATAAACATAGCAGGGTTCACTGTTTTACATCTGACTATTTTAATCGTTGGATTCGATATCACTACTTCATACGCAGAAGGTCTCTGGGATGTCAACAAACCTTTAGGTTTCTCCAAGACAGCAAACATGGCCTGCTCAACAAAAAATGTCATTGCGCATCCCATCACTATGCTAGCAGCTTTTTCAATAGCATACGTGGCGGCCACCAGCGAATGTTCGCAGGGAAGTGACCTTTCATTACTGGGTCCAAAATCCCACTATAGTATGGCAAAGGTTTGTACCTTAAATTGGTTCTCTGTGTAAGTCAATCACCGTGAAATACTGTGCCTCAACCGGGATATTACATAAAATTGTCGCTGGATTAGGAACTAGTGGGAACTTGGCCTCTAAAATCTGGTTAATCGGGCTCATATCCTGGATTAAACGCCACAGCGCCCCCTTACTTTTTTAATGGGGTACACTGCAGTATTCCATGGTGACTCTGACATCACTAAAGTGCCCTGGTCCATCATAGCTGTTATGGCTTATAAATCCCCTCATCTGCTTCCTGGGACATGGGTTACTGTCTCACTCGTAGCAGAATTGCTCCGTCATAAGGACCTGCTGTGCATAAGGAAGTCAGTACCTTTGCCATGTCCTCATCAAAATATGCAGGACGTTGTCGTATGATCACCATTCACTGTGTGATCTCCCTCCTTTCTGTTCTGATCCAATATGTGATGCCGATTTCAAATACCACCTCGTCATCAGACAGATCATCCCTAAACATATGCTCATCAGTGATGTCAGTTAAACTGCATCCTTCCTCAATGGCAATCACTGTTCTCCATGCCATGCCTCTGTCATCAAATCTTTCAAGCAGGGCCAACTCTCCTCGCACTATGGCTGCCTGTAATTCTAAGGGAAATATCTGCCCTGCTTCTTCATCCATAGGTATATGTGACCTGAACAAAAACTAATTAGGTATTCTCATTACCTTGCCCACTAGTCCAGGTATCCAGGTCTACAAGATTTGCCTTCCATAATAAAACACTTAGGGCTCTAGTGGTTTAGCACGTATAGCTATCTGTCCTGTAAATGCCATAATAAGTTCACTCACATTTAAATAGTGTATTCCTGGTGTCAGACATACTGTGCCTTCATCAGTGAAAGAAATTCCCATGTTTAACTTTGTCATTAAATCACAACCCATTATATTGACTGGTGTCTGTTTCGAATATAATAATGGAACAGACATATCACATTCTCCGATTGAAACCAGCAATTATTCAGTAAAAGGAACCCTACTTGTAGCTCCTGTGAAACCTTGAGCATTCATGGCATTTCCTGACATTAAACGTTTTCCCTCTCGTATACACGAGCGAGTTGCTCCAGAGTCTACTAAAAACGAAAAAGATTTGCCTCCTATTGTGACGTCAACCATAGGTTCCTTATTAGGATCAGGCATCACAGATAGTAATGAACACATCAGGTCCCCCAGTTAGCTGTCCTATTGTGAATACATGCTTATCCTTGTACCCGTAAAAGGATTTCCACGCTCAGCGGTAACACCTCCTACTCATTCCGTACATATCCTTGGTTCCCACATGTTCGTGATATATGACCATGCTATATGCCCTATATGCCCTACCATCCCACACGTCCAGCATACAGGAGTAATTTATCTAACCTGCCAATCTTGCATGCTTTGGTTATTATTTTGATTATTCTGAAAACTTCCTTCATTATTTTGAAAGCCAACTCTCCCACGGAAGCCTCCTCTGCCACTATGCATAAATCCACTCCCTCCTTGCTCTGGCTGTCATCGGTTATTCACCTGCGACATACCTAATGTTTGCTGTGATCCTAGCCCTTCTCCACTAGTCAACATCACCCCTTCAACAGCATATTTGGACAACTTATTCTGCACTAGGTTGGCTTCCTCAACCTTCCTAGTATCCTCTATCTTTTTATTCTTCTCCTGCAATAGTCAGCAATGGTGCGCAATTGTCAACTGTATTTCTGGCCATGGTTTTGCTTCTATACATACCAGCTTCTTAAGCTGTCTCTGCACCTGTTCCAGTAATCCCTGACATAGGATATGATAGAATACCGGTATAGATTTTCCCCAAGGTTCCTGCATCTCCAAAACCCGCCCCTTCTGAAAACTCTGAATGTAAGCAAGCGGATCTTCCCCTTCCTTCATCTTTCGTGCCATTATAGCTCCCATATCTGACGTATCTGAATATAGTACTCTAAGCGCTTTCCAGACTGCTGCTCTACAATGATTAAATGGCGCGCCATCATGCGCTGTGTTCTGTGTAGTGACTCCTGCGTATCATGCTCGCGACCAAATGTCATCAACTCTTTATTTATTTATTCATTTTGATTTATTTTAACACTTACATAGCGCACCAGGCCCAGAGGCATCAATGCGCTTGTACTTAGGAACATGGTTACAGAAAGTGCTTATGAACAAAGGTTACAAGTGTAGTTACAATGGTTACAGTGAGCAGTGCTACAAAACTGCATTTCAGGTAGGTAAGCTGGCAGAGACAACTCATGTTACAGGGGCTGCAACAAGCACACAGGCAAAGGACAAATCAGGTAAGTTACAGTAATAATCGGGCAAGTGGGAAGCGCAGGGCTACCGGTCGGATCATAAGGATGCATTACAGGTAGGCAAGCTGGCAGAGGCGCACCTCATGTTGCAGGGGCTGCAGCAAGTGCACAGGCAATGGGGCAAATCAGGTAAGTTACAGTAATAATCAGGAAAGTGGGCAGCGCAGGCTACATGGTCAGATCATAAGGATGCATTACTGGTAGTCAAGCTGGCAGAGACACACCTCGTGTTACAGGGGCTGCAGCAAGTACACAGGCAATGGAACAAATCAGGTAAGTTACAGTAATAATCACGCGAGTAGGCAGCACGGGGCTACCTGGTCGAATCATATGGATGCATTACAGGTAGGCAAGCTGGCAGAGACGCACCTCATGTTACAGGGCTAGCAGCAAGCACATAGGTAGGCAAAGGGACAAATCAGATATGTTACAGTAATAATCAGGCAAGTGGGCAGTTCAGGGCTACCTGGTCGGACCATATGGATGCATTACAGGTAGGCAAGCTGGCAGAGGCGCACCTCATGTTAAATGGGTTGCAGCAAGCACACGGGCAAAGGGACAAATCAGGTAAGTTACAGTAATAATCAGGCAAGTGGGTAGCGCAGGGTTACCTGGTCAGAACATGTGGAAGCATTACACATGCAGAAGCTGGCAGAGACCCACATCATGTTATGGGGGCTGCAGTAAGCACACAGACAATGGGTTACATCAGGTAAATTACCGAAAGAATCAGGCAAATGGGATGCATGGCAAGATGAGTACAATTATACATGCAGGGACAGTTACTCCTCACATTGTGGGGAGCCACCCACTAGCATATAAAGGTGATGATCAGTACAGCTAGATGTATTTACAAAAGTGCGAAGTACGTATGGAGGTAACATGCTGAATGGAGAGCCTACCTACAAGGTGCAGCAGGTTACTTCTAATTAACGTTGAGATTAAGCATGATGAAATCCGTGAGGTCGCACAATCTAGGAAAGCTGTACTTCAGAATAAGGGCTGCTTCAGAGGTGCAGGATAACGGGACCGGGACAAATGCATGATAACTAGCGCATAAAGGGTACATACAGCTGAATTCAGAGGATATATAGGCACAGGTACGCAGTATGAAAATAAATATGAGTGATGAGGATGCACAGCGGGATACAGTTCAACGCATTGCCAGCAATATGAAGCAGGTTAAGTCAGGTGAAGTAGCTGGTCATGTGTGAGACGATGATGAGTAGTAAGGTAATGCAGGTGTCAATACATGTAGTACCACCCAAATACAAAGGTCCACAACTTCTCCATGGTCTAATAGTTAGCCGCAGGAGTAGTAAGGTGGCATAGTAGTAGGTGCAGCGAAGTGAACAGTAACAAATGGATGAAAACAGATCAGAGTTTCCGGGGGGAGCTATCCGAGCGGCCTGGTTTCAATCAGGTTTGATCAATGATATGAGCTGGCGCTGATGAGAGAGGAGGCAAATGGTAGCACCAGGGGCCCCTCATGGGTAACATTGTGGGGTAAGAGCATCACAATAGATGGGAATTTGGAAGGAAGGAACGCTTGTTGGTGCTCTTACCTTAGAATGCAGTATGGTGGTAGGTGAACATCGGTAACATGCTATGCAGCAAGTCTGGCCGCAGGTGCGTAGGGAAGGCATTGCGTATGCAGGATGACCCCTCCAGACCCCATACAGGCCAAGATAGGAACAGCAGAGAGCCTTTGTGCCGAGGCTTCGTGCAAGGCCAGCTCTGTCTTCTGGCTCCGGGGCATGGAAGTCCTTTCACAATGCGGCGGGCAAATCGGCTGGCTTGGTGATGTTAGGTGGCTGCAGGGCTGTAAGGCCCAGGTCGATTGAGATGTTTTCGGGTCAGCCATCATGGAATTTTCATCGTAGTTAGCTGATGAATGCAAGAATGTTGGAGATGCTGCAGGAGGCTCAATGTTACTCACTCCAGTGCAGCAATCTTTGTAATGGGCCAAGACAGGACTTTCTCCAAGAATAGCTGCTAGAAGACACTTAACATCCCCTACAGCCAGCGTATTCCCTCCCATCATTTTCTCTAATTCATAGATCCATTTTCCAGCACCCGATGTTAAACTAGGTAGCTTACATCTCTTGTCCTTATCCATCTGAGGCCATGGAATGTATTGCGGTCTGGCCCCTCCCCTTTCTAATAAGGGGAATTGTGGGATCCCAACATCGCAATCAGCTCCCATTGTTTGCCTATTTATAGTAGGGACAAAGGTTCCTGATTGTTTTCTCCCCAGTAATGACCTTAGTCTGTTTACATATGGTGGCGATGCACCTCGCACACTCTGGGATCACTCTTTGAGTCAACCCACTTAAGCCATTGCATCTGGCGTCTTTGGTTTGGGTAGGTCCAGGTCTGACCATCTAACCTCCTTGTGTGTTATAAACATTCCCCAAACCCACGTGCACAGACTCCTTCTTTCCCACCAAAGGGATCCCTTTCTTCATCTGACATTTTATGCGCCAACGTGCGTGACTGTCTTCCTTTTTGTCCCTATTTAAGTTTAACCTGTCCAAAGACAGAGCTCAATGTTCAGAGCCAAACGTACTCCCCTCCTTTTCTCGTAATTGGGAAATCTCAAATTGATAATTTTTCCCCTTGCTTTTCAATTCACCTTTCATTTTAATTTCATGATATGCCTTTGTGATTCTATCCCCAATACTTTCTACTTCAAACCCCTCTTCTAGATTAAACCTACAGGGCCCTGGCATTGGTTCACCTAATGGGAAGAACTCTTTTATATCTTCCCATGCCACTACTGGATTCGAATTTCTCAACTCCTTTTCAATGCGATCAGTATTGCGGGCTCTCTGCCTCCTTTTCCCATTCTATTTCCTCATCACATGTCGTTTCATTTCTGGCTTCATCTCCGGTTCTTTCTTCCTCCTGTCTCTTCATTTTTCTTCTCTAGTTTGCCCTTTGTATTTCATCATTCTTTCACCTCTGCATTCTTTTTTCTTGAAGCTTCTCTTCCTCCCTCTTTTTATTTACCCTGTCTCGCTCTTCGAGTGCTCGCTGCTTGTAATCATAGCTTCTTTGTTCCTCTGCTCTTTCTTCCTTTCACAGCCTTTCTTCTTGATACAGCTGTTCTCCTCTTTCTCTATCTTCTCATTTAAGCTCGTCCCCTTTTAATCGCTTCCCTCGTACCCTGCCTTTTTTATCCTGTTCGTCCTGATCTTCCTTTTGTCATACCTCCCCAATGCTTGCTCCATTGAGTTTGAGCAAAATATGACCTCCCGTCCACTCATTTTGTAAGAGCGCTATTTCGTCAGTTTTGTCTTTGTCTCCTTTCCATCTATTAATTTCTCTTTCTATATCCAGGGTCATTCCAGATCGTTCACCTCTCTCTTTGTCCCGAAGGACTGCAGAGACGACATATTTTTCAGGAACTTTCTCCAAACCTTCATCACTCCTATAAGCAGGTGGTCCATAACTTGGGTTGCTATATCCTGCCGCTGTCTGACACTTTTTGAGTCGATACACTCCTTCATTGATAGCACTATCGCCTTGTCGTTTAGGTGCGGCGGGGGAGCAGAAGGCTCCTCACCCACTTCTTTGCACTGGTTAAGCATCCAGTCTTCAGGAGGCGGGTCTTCCTGTTCCTCCTGGTGTATCTTCCAAAGCTCTAAACTCGCTAACCTTTGTTCTAGCTTTTTTCCCCGAATCTGTTGAATAACCACGTGGTCATGTGCTGTAACACCACTTTTGACAGTGATCCCCCTTGTGGCCACGGCATGAACACCTTATTAGCCATCCCTTTAACCAATTCGGCACTGTACTGTTTAAGTTTAGGTGCATGTTTCGGCAGCTGCTTACACATATGCATGAGCGGAGTAATGTCCTCTATAGTAACAATAGTAACAGGACTTGCTTGTTTGTCAATATTCACTACACTTTTTAACAAACAATGCTTTCCACAAACAATTTAGTTCAACATGAGCATGTACCACTCGTCGCAACTCAAAACATCTATATTCCGTCCAACTTCACTTGTCTTTTTTAATCAACAATTTTCAACATAAAACATACAATTCTCTTCTTCCTTCTTTAAACTCAATTCTCTTGTCGCTTTTCCAATGCTTTACTTTAACTTGGACTCACATACATATAACATATACAGAACATAAAACACATACATTGGCCGGCCCACATACACTTCCTAGCCGACGCTGCTTGCAACCCTTACTGCCCCCTCATGTTACTCCTGATAGGGAGTGTAAAATATCTTCTTTAGAGCAGGCCTCTCTGTTGTTTCCTATAGATCTCTTCAATGAGATTTTAAGATATTTTCTTCTGACACTCCTGAGCGCAGGTGTTCTGGGCTATCCTATGGAACGCTCATCGTCGATACAACTCTTTTTCAATACATCTAATTTCTTATTTACATGCCCAACCAACCCTCTGTTATTCTTTTCCCACTTTTAGTTTCCCCATGCATGCAGTTTGCCACATTCCCTCAATCTACTCATCATTTGTTTTTTGACTTCCGTACCTCAGGATCGTCGCCTCCTTAACAGGCCAATTCAGCCTTCCGTCTGATCAGCTTCCCGTAGATGCCAGTAGGGGTTTCTGTGACAACACGAGGATCCCGTCCTACCTTGCTTGCAAGACTTGATCTTTAAAACCATCCACTATCTACAGGGAGCTTTATGTTCTTTCAGCTAAATGGCAGAGGATGCTCGATATTGCTGGGGCCCAAAAGCGTACTTAATCGATGGGTCTTTAACCATCACCTCTCCTACCAAGTGAACTCTTACTCCTAAGGAAAAGGTAGTCATACTCAGAGGTGAATGAGGATGTGAGAATTACGCAAACACCAATAATCAGAATGACTCAAGGAGTTGGCAAAATAATTTATGTTTTAATATCAATTATCTAAAACAGGTAGTACAACGGGCATCGTCTTATGCCGCAAAGCATAATCTATCAGAGTACTTTTTGAAAAACAGCACTTTTATAACAGAAACATCACTTCTGACGTAGAAAACTACTAAAACATATGACCACCCGTGATTGGCTCTCTGTGAAAGTCTAAATATATATTCTATATAGCCAAAGGTTATGATTGGGTATCTAAGTCAGGTGGGCACCTAAGACCATCTCCTAATAACTTCTCATGACTATCGTTACTAAATACATGGCGATTAATTGGTTACTTAAACTATAGGGTTCCTCATTATATGATCCTCTGTGATTGGTTTGGCACTCTTGTACCTTCTAGAATGTTCCACATGCTAGAAGCATGCAGGCTACCATCCCAGGTGCATGAAAGCTTGGCATGATCATGCCTCCCCTTCACTTTTCTCCTATCTATCAAAACTTCTACGATGTGTCAGACAATTAGCTTTTGAACTTGGCCTTGGAGCTGTGGACTCCTATCTGGAAACTGAAGGGAGTACCATTTCTCTGTACCTCCTAGTTTCAGCAGAGTCTGACCCAGGCTATTTCAATCTCACTCATGTGACTAGGAGACCACTCTTTGTGAGTTTTTGCAGTATTAAACTCTATTTAATGGTGAACTTTAGAATCCTTTAGTGTCTTTTCATATTAATTCAAACAGAAGCATGTTCTCTTCTCGTGGTAGACAGGCATCCATTCTATTGTGGCTTTATCTTCTTGAATCTAGGCCAACCCAATCTTCAGAAGCCCGTCTTTCCATTAGTAATTTCCAGCTTTGCCATGCATTCTAAAAACCTTTCCTCGCTTGGTAAAGTTCACGAGCCTGCTAAAGTGCGTTTACAGGATCATCCAGGTTCATCTGTTCCTATGTATATACATTGGTGCATCGCTGCAATCTATTCACTACGTAGCAAGCCTTTATGAATACTTTTCCCTACTTACATTTCCAGGATCTCTACACGTGTAAACTGACTTCTGTATTCTTCAATGTTTCTGTAGCATGAGCAGCTGCATCTCGAGCCCTATTCTCCATTTGTCCTCAGGACATGTCAGCTCCTTATTTCTTATGAGGTCATCAAGGTTTATTTTGGCTTAGATACACATTTCTTCTGGCACGTCATCCAAAAGAATATTATGTCTGTGGGTTTTTAGGTATGGTTTCCTCAATGGATATCTTGCCTCAAATGTCTTCTGTAATATTGGCACTCTTACTGGGACTGCACATGTCGTCATCTCTGGCTCCCAGCATATAGGCAGAATGGGGGCAGAGCTTAGGGTGAGGATGTCTGATTAAACCTCTTCACTGGGTCTCTTTGAGACTGTGCTGACACCTGGGACCTGTGGGATGCTGCACTAGCCCCTGTCCTCACTGACACTCTCGAGCGTTGAGAAACTACACTTGCCTCCCGGGGGGATGATTGGTGAGTAACACTGTTTGTGCGGTCGTCTTTGTCATTTCGCCCCTCCTCACGGTCTTGTCAGTTCGGGTACACAGGGCCTAGCCCATCCCCTGGGATGTTCTCTCCAACCACCCTCGCTTCTACCAAAGCTTGGAGGCTGGTCAGCAACTCAGGTTTATTAACCTTAGTGCTGTGGGGAAGTCCCCTCTCTTGGCATAAGATACACAGGACATCCTTGGTCATGTCTTTTATAGTCTCGATGTCAAGCTCCATGACAATTACAATTACCTAGCAGTGACTAAAGGTTGCCTGCAACATACTTTTATCATTGGGTGACTAAGCTGTGCTCAAGGCTCCAACTGATCCAACCACTTGCCATCAATGTGACAAATCAACTTCCGAGGCACCAGTGGTCCAGGGATGAATATCGGTTTCTAAACCATCAGTCAGCCCCGACCTCTAGTACACCAGAAGTGATCCGAACAGAAGTCAATTATAAACCTCCTTGTCCAATTTTGGTAACATGGATGGAACGGCAGGCTTATCTCCGCAAGGTCGTGGATCTTTGATTAGTTGCAACACAGAGATAAAAGGGACTGTCCAGTCAAGGTTGTATAAAAAATCAACTTTATCATTACTACAACAGATAGTTCTAGCACGCTACGATTACAACACACACTTTAAAGAAACACAGAACACAGTCAGTTTCACAAAGGAAAGGGATGCACTCTAGATATTGACAGGAGGGTAGTTGGTAAAGTAATCATTCTTATAGGTCAAGGTTATTTGGTTCCAGCACCAAAGGGGCAAAGGTTCATAACTATCTCTAGGGGCCTTCAGAGAAGGACCAGGGGACAGAACCACAATGTACATGGTGCTGAAACAGAGTTTCAGCCATTTAAACAGAGTTAGTAACGGGAGACAGCTGCGGGTACCAGGCGGCAGGCAGTTTGGCAAGCGAGGCTGGACGGACGTCTGCAGGCTGTCCGGAGTGGCGGCTCATGGCCAAGAATCCTTGTTTCTGTGCTTGTTGGCAGATCTGGAATGCAGGTCGAGGCGTCTCGGATGGCTCTAGTCACTGCAGCATTACAACAGTCAGCGGTGCAGCCGGGTGCATGTTCGAGGGTTCGATTGTTATGAAGTTGTCCTTAAAAAGATGGACGCTGGATGATGCTTGTGTGGCACTCCTCCTAGCTTCTTCGCAGGGCTTGTGTTCTTTCAAGGCGGGCAGCCCTAAGCTTAGGAGGGTGTTAGCAGGCAACAGCCTTGTCCTTTGTCCAGAGACTCTCCGGCACTCCCCTCCTAGGAAGCTTGCTGTCTGAACCTAGCATGGCTCACTGTGTGCTGGCTGGGTACCGTTTCTTGACCTGCTGGACGGGTCCTCTGAGTCTGATATCTCCCTCTGTTCCCTGGGAGATGTTTAGGGGAGGGGTCTTGCTTCCCTTTTGGAACTCCTGGCCGTCCTTCACTAGCAGAAGATGTAAGGTAGATTATACCTTAATCTTGGGTCCAAATCAGCCATTCTTATTACTCCTTGCAAAGTCTTTAGCTGATATGCTAAGTGAGTGGTTCAGCCCTCCTTAAAAGCCAAATGGGCCCTGGCCATTGGTGTAGGCTAAGCATGCCTTAATGTGCCAATCCTGGGTCGCCACCAACAATCTTCTGTTATACATGAGGTCAGGACCAGAGTGCTCTGCAACAGGACAGACAAGGGGGTGATAACATATACCTAAGTCCCACCCATCTTCCTGTATGTTGTAGATCAATGTGTCTCCCTGGTTAGCTGAGCCCTCTGTGACTCTTGATTAAAGCGCAGGTTTTCCCTTGAAGTTTGTTCTTTGACCAGACTTGATTTCTTGCCCAAACCACATACTGCTCCCCTCTGAAAGGGGTCAGCAACGCAGGGGTTTGTCTACGGTAAGTAGTGGATCCAGAGATGCATTTCACTGCCTTTCATACAGAGGGGAGGGAACTAGGAACAAGATGACACATTCCACAACAAAGGGGTGTTAGTCCCGCCTTCCTGTTGTCTCTCCGGCAACCAAGCCCACTCAGCAGGCTTGCCTCAATTATCTCTCATTAGTATGCACTGCCACCAGCTGGAGAACAAAGGAACGCAGATCCATGGAGCCTTTGATATTTTAATTTGGCTGCTCATGGCTGGTGGAAGGTGTGCCTTCCCCCTTCTTGGAATGCTTTGATGTACCCAGGGCTGCCACATTCCATGTGAATATGACAGGGGAAGACAGTGCCTGTAGGCTGTGTCTTCCCAGATTACAGGTGACTATGTGTTTGGTGTGGGAAGCAGATGTAATGAGTGCGGAATGGCCACACTCATTTCTCGGAGGTTGGCCTCCCATCATTCATTTTCATTTTTCATAAAATCAAAAAAACCGAAGCAAGCGCACTCACCCTGTGCGGATGGTTGAATTCCTCTGTGTCCACATAATGGCAGTGGGGCAATGGTGAGGTGAAATCCTAAGGCACCCGCCATGGAAGGGTTAATAGCAGTGGAAAGCATGCTGCACCTGATCCCAAATCACATTGAGGGAAGACAGCAGTGGATGCAGTGAACAGTCGAGTGAAATTGCTCCGGGGGAAAATCAACATAGTGGCCCCCAGAAGCAGAATTGCAGTCGGGCAAAATTACTGTGGTACAACTACGAGCAGATTTCTAGTGAAGAAAAATTACCGTGTGGCACACAGAAGTAGAATTACACTGAGACACATGGGAGCAAGATGAGTCCGACACCGAGGAGCAGAATTGGCCCTCGCCAATTCGGTACCAGCCTGACAAAGCCTTTGCCAGGCCGGTTATGTATGCGTCCTGGCCACTATGGAAAAGGAAAAGGAACTACGTGTCCCTTCTCCCTCTTCCAAGGCAAAAAAATGTAAATGGCCACCATGGAAAGATGACAGCCATCTTTTTTGTTTACTTTTTGATTCTTTTTTCAATGGCCGCCATGGAAAGGGAAAAGGAACTACGAGAAGTCCCTTCTCCCCGGTCATTTATTTTTCTCAAGCTGAGTAACGGTTTCAATGCCATTTCTCAACTCGAGAAAAAATGCTATTAGTACTCCTGTATGACGTGCACCCCACCCTCCTCCGAGGGTTCTATTGTTTAAGTAGAAAGTATAATGGTTCGACAGAAACTCAGGGGTGCAAGCTAATAAGAAGATACATCATGCAAGGCATCACATGGCACAGCAAGGCATTTAAAGTCATAGCAAGGAATTCAAAGGTCTAACAATTTAGTCTTTCAACTGGAGTCTGAAGATAGCTCCTATTTCATTTTCTCCATTTGCCACTGTCAATCCCTATTTCATTGTTTCTCTTTCTCTCTTTCTCTCTCTCTCTCTCTCTCTCACTCAATATCTCTCTGTCTCTCGCCCTCTCCCTGCACTCTGTCCCTCTCTCGGACTTGCACTCAAATAGATACATTGTACACCATTTGCAACAATGATCAGGGACTTGGCAGATCACAGTTCTTAAGCTTATGGGAGCCATGAGCATTAGGTTTGGAGAAAGAGTTGCCCGGGATATGGAAACCTGGAACTCTCATTTCACCTTACTTTTTATGTTGGTTGACAGGCTGAGAGCTGCTTCAAATTTCACTCTACCTTGCTCATAAGCTATGTTCCGTGAATCGTGCTGGAACTTTTGCCCGTTGGGTTATGAATGACTTTTGGCAAGCCTGCGTTAGGCCATCGGGAGAGGAGCCAGAATCCCTGATTGTATCTCCTAGAAGTGTGTACCAGTGTCGCCAACAGGCCTTAAACCCCCCCCTCACAGGTCCCAATCACAGGCCGTAAGGTAATATTTTTTTGTTTCTGGTCGGTGTGGTGGGAGCTAGGATACTGTTGTTCATGGGTGTGGTGGCTTCTAGAGTGAAGGATACCATGTGGTGATCCGACCATGGCTGAGGCATTATAGAGGTGATAGTGGTTGGGCAGTTGTGTTCGGCGAGCCAATCGAGGGTCCTTCCTTTGATATGTGTAGGATCTGTAATCTTTTGGGTAAATCCTAGTTCCTCAAGAGTGCTGTTAATTTGTAGGGCATTGGGGTCACGTGACTCATTGAATCCAAGGTTGAAGTCACCTAGGATGAGACATTGAGTAGAGTTTTTTAAGTTGTCAGATAATAGGTTCGTGAGGTCTTCCTCAAAGGAGCTTACGGGGCCTGGCGGTCGGTATATCAGGTGGATGGTGATAGTTTGATTGTTGGCAATGGTAAGTTTAGCTGTGAGGGATTCAAAGGAGTTGGTATTATGGGGTGAGGAAAGTCTTAGGGCTAGGTGATTTTTGACAATTATGGCTAGGCCGCCACCTCTAGACGTGGTGCGATCCATGCGTATAAGAGGGTAGTTATCTGGGATGGCTAGCATGATGGCTGGTCCTGCTGCGGGATGAAGCCAAGATTCTGTGATGGCCAGGAGATCTAAGTTTTCATTTTGAATTATGTCCGCTATTTCAGTGGCATGGGCTACCATAGAACGGGCGTTTATTAGGGTGCCTTTATTCCAGGTAGGGTAGTTGGGGCAGAGGGCGGCTGGATTTTGTGTTGGCGTATTGGGGGGGAGGTGGATTCTCTAAAGATTCGACTGTTGAGTTGTAGTCGGTGTTGGCCCATGGTATCTGAGTGTGGTGGAGTGTTGGTGGTATACAAGGTGTGCCTATTATGATTGGAAGCGGGTTGGGCGGTAGATAGAGGGTCATACATTCTTGGGAGTCTAGTGCAGAGTCTTAGGTTTCGCTGTTGGAGGCTGCAAGGTTTAGTGGTCATGTTGGCTTGCTCCAGGGGTACACTTCCGTGAGGTAGCTGGTTCTGTGGCTGGGATACGTTCATGTTGTGAAGGGGAGTCAAATAGAGGATGGTTCTGAGTAGAACTGTGTAGAATAGTGGTAGGTACATGGTAAGTTTGTGTAGGTGGTTGGAATGCTAGCAACCTAAATGCCACTTTGATAGTACAGGTGAAGATAGGTGAGTACTGTCTGATGGCTGTTAGGCATGTATAGGCAACCTAAATGCAGGTTTGCTAAGATAGGCAAGAGTAGGTAAGCATTGGCTGGTAACTGGTGGGCATGTATAGGCAACCTAAGTGCGAATTTGCTAAGACAGGCAAGAATAGGTGGGCTAGAGGCTAGTGGACAGATACGGCAACCTAAATGCGAATTTACTGGAATAGGCAAAAATACAGGCAACCTAAATGCGAAGTTACTGGAATAGGCAAAAATACAGGCAACCTAAATGCGAGTTTGCTGGAATAGGCAAAAATTCAGGCAAACTAAATGTGAAGTTACTGGGATAGGCAAAAGTACAGGCAACCTAAATGCGAATTTACTGGAATAGGCAAAAATACAGGCAACCTAAATGCGAAGTTACTGGAATAGGCAAAAATACAGGCAACCTAAATGCGAGTTTGCTGGAATAGGCAAAAATACAGGCAACCTAAATGCGAAGTTACTGGAATAGGCAAAAATACAGGCAACCTAAATGCGAAGTTATTGGAATAGGCAGAAATACAGGCAACCTAAATGCGAAGTTATTGGAATAGGCATAAATACAGGCAATGCGAAGTTATTGGAATAGGCAAAAATACAGGAAACCTAAATGCAAGTTTACTGAGACAGGTAGGGATAGGTGGGCTGGTAGCTAGTGGGCAAATACAAGCAACCTGAATACAGAATCTCAGAACAGGCAGGAGTAGCTGAGCATTGGCTGGTAGCTAATGGGCATTTGTAGTCAGCTTAAAAGCAGGCGGGTATAGCTAGACATTGGAGGATAACTGTTATACATGTGCAGGCACCCTACGTGTAAGTTCGCTAAGGCAGGAAAAAGACAGCAGTGGGGATACACATGTTAGCAGGGGGCTACTTGGCTGTCTATGTGTACCAATAGATAGGTACATGTGATCAATTCAGTACATTTTGATCCTCCCTTGTATGGGAGAAGAGTGGTTAAAAACATCAGGATTCGACTGAACAAACGCACGGACACAGAGTATAAATGGCAAGTGTTGCACCAAATAAGACATCAGGCTGCATAAAAAGCCTATTCCAACATGGTGGGGTCAAGATACCTGACAAAATGGCCCCTGCGCGATGAGAAGCGAAGGGATTTTGACAACTCGCAAAACATGACGTCTCTGAGATAAACAAGCCAACCCTGTCTGCCAAGTTATCAAGACCTCTGAAAGGCTGCCAGCGGCCGACCAATCGGCTTTCGCTTTCAGGACATTCCCTCGAACTCCTCGCGAGAACCCGGGGAGGGGCGCATGGAAGCACTCTCCCATCTTCAAAATATCCCGGGAGCCAAAGAAAGCAAAGCTGTGGTTGCTGGGCTTGCAGGACCCGGCAGATTCAGACTCAGCTGCGGACCTCTGGTCTGATACAGGAGTACAAAAAATCACAATTCTGCATCTGGGACAGTTTATTCAATTTTTTCCACGTTTTTTCATTTTTTTTTAGATTTTAACTGCAACTTCTCAAACTACTGCCATTTATGGAAGCACACTGGGGTGCCTTGGTCTGTCACACCCGGGGGCTTGTTCTGGAATCATGGCCTTGGGGCGCTAACATGTCATGTGCGCTGCACTTTGCAAGAGGAAAGGTGTGTGCTATGGTGTAGCCAGAGGAAACGTGTGCATCCGGCCCTTGCCGCCTCCACCCGCCTGCTTTATACGCCAAGTCGCCAACACGCATGAGTACAACACGTTCACAAACCACACCTATATTGCACAGGTCATTCAAGGTGCAGCTCACCACATGTATTGGACTACAACTCCCATGGTCCCGCACCGTTGACAACGCTGCCTTGGGCTCCTGGGAGTTGTACTTCTAATCGACTGGAGAGGCATAGGAGATATGTACGATTCTATTAATGGCAATCAGTCACATTTTGGGGGGAGTGTTTCATCACAGAATGTGGGCATCAACACGTGAGCATGACCTTTTGATATTTGGAGACTTTTTAGGGGTAAAAGCTTGTTGGGATTTCTCCCAACTGCGTCGGGATTCGAACGTCTGTTGGGCTGTGTTGTCTTCAACGCAGGTTCAAATCCCGATCCCTCTCTTAGAAACCACTCGCTAGTATTAAGCTCGTTATAAATGAACAATAATATTAAGCTCGTTATACGGGAACAATAAAATTAAATAAATAAATCCCTAAATTAGGTGCAGGGCTTTATGGAGACCCAACTCAAGTGACAATTTGGTGATGCCCCCATTGTTTATAACCGGCCCTTTTTGATTTTTTTAGGGCCCACAACTGGTGGCTTGCTAGATAGCCGCCTAGCAGGGGCGGATTTAGCGGTCGCTAGGCAGACAAACGGCGACCGGGCCCCTCCCCCCATTCCCTTCCTTCCCATTTGTTTTCACAGTCAGGCAGAGGCAGCAGCGCTCATGGGGCCCCGCGTGTTCTGTGTGAACACTGACTGAGCAATGAATCCATTCAAGTGGAGGGGCTGCCAAGTTCACTATGCATAGAAGTGCCCTAACTGCTCTTAATGAATGCGTGGGGGGGGGGGGCTTTTGTCTCAAGTGATGCCAAAGAAATGCATAACTAACAGGTTTGCGATGTGCCCTCTTGTGAATAGGCAGTTGGTGGTCTCCCACCATTTACAAGGGCCCATTATCTCCACCTGAGCAGCAGTTGCCTCCCCATAGCCAGGCCTTTCCCCCTGGTGAGAATTTCTACTCTGGGTGTCAATGGGTGGCGGGGCAAATACACAACCCTTCCATGCCCAGAAGGAACTTTAAACAAAAGGCATCACGTAAGATGATGGCCATTTGCTGTTTTTCCATTTCACCTCCCAGTTTATTCCAAGTAGACCAAACACATCATGGGCTAGACGTGAATAAATTAACACATTCCCGCAATAAAGCCAACATTATAAAAAATTGCTTTTGTTCCTAAAGTTTGCCATTCCGCACTCGTGATCACAATTAACTTCGCCCACCCTAACATCTGCCTCTATGACCAACCCATCTTGGGCCCTTTATCACGTGCTGCCCACGGGGCCCTTTGCCTTAAATCTGCCACTGCCGCCTAGAATTGCTTTACGGCAGTGCTGGCCCAGGGCAGCTCACTGTGCCTTGCTTTCTCCGTGAAAAGTTCGTTTTGCACAAGCGGCGGCAGTCCCTTACACAGAACTATTGTTAATGATTAAACCCATGGCTACACCAAATGGTCAGTTTATGAGAGAGCATTACCAAACATTGCACAGGTGCAACCAGCGTTTGCAGAAACACAAATGGCACTGTAACCAATCTGCGATTGCTTTCTACCGACCCTGTTCTTTTTTAAGCTTAGACTAACTGGGGCCAATATGCAAAACTTTTGAGAAGGGGTAGGAGCCGAATGTGACATGTGGCACATGCCACACCGTGCCACAGCATGCCACCAATCTCTGGACTGGCTGATGGAAAATGTGCAGTTTTAAGGAGTTCAAACATATTGTACAAGTGAAAAATACCCGTTCAATCATTGTGGGATTGTTTTATATTGAAACACTTTCAGCAAATGCATAGTTTAAGTACTTATCATGCCACAGCATGTCACCAATCTCGGTACTAGCTGATGTCAAATTTGCTGTTTAAATGACTTTTAAGACATTAAACAAGTGAGTAAAAAGCCTCACAATCATTTTGTGATGTTAATACATCCAAAAAAAAAAAGTGGATTCTGACAGCTGCCTAGAACTTTCAACCTCATGTACTGTAGTCTGTAATTCTACAGTCGCACCAATGCTTTATATTGGAAATCTCTGGTGATAGTTCGTATGACCTGGTGATAGTTCTTATGACCTATTCAAACAGCAGGGCCCGACAGTCCCTTTTCAGTGTCAATTCTAACGTGGCATGCCACCAAGATATGTCTTATATCTCCTTCAAATCAGTGTTTTCATTGCTTCAAAATGACTTCAGGCATCTCACCTCTTAGTCTCTTGTCTTATGTTTCATACCTTTCAGCAATTGAATGTTTGAAAGCACTTGGAACTCCAGCATGCCACAGCATGTCACCCCTCTCGGGACTAGCTGATGTCAAATGTACTATTTAAATGACTTTATAGACATTAAACAAGTGAGTAAAAAGCCTCACAATCATTTGGAGATGTTATAAATGAAATTTAAAAAAAAACATTGAATTTTGACAGCTTCCTAGAGCTTTCTACCTCGTGCAATGTAGTCAGAAGCTCTACCATTGCACCAATCCTTTAGATGGAATGTTTCTGGTGCTAGTTCTTATGACCCATTTAAACACCAGGGCCTGAAATTTCCTTTTCAGTGTCAATTTTAACGTGGGATGCCACCCAAATATTTCTTTATATCTGCTTCAAATCAGTTTTTTCATTGCTTCAAAATTACTTCAGGCATCTCACCTCTTAGCCTCTTGTGTTATATTTCATAACTTTCAGCCACTTGGAACTCCAGCATGCCACAGCATGTCCTCAATCTCTGGACTCGCTGATGTAAAATGTACTGTTTAAATGACTTCAAAGACATTAAACAAGTGAAGAAAGTCCACTCTGGAGGTGGACTCATTCATGGTGAAGCACACCAAGGACCTGAAGAGGGCATTGATCGTTCATGGATAGCATGCCAGGACACGCTCCCCGATTCCATAGGTCCATTGGCCAAGATCATTAAAATGGTGGAAGAGACCAAAGAGGCCCTGCCTATGGATGTGCATATTTTGGCTAATTGCGCACAAAGAGCAGTTGGTTTAATAAGTAATACCAACTGTACAATAGCAGCGGAGTGCAGACGATCGATTGTAGTAAAGATCGACCTGAAACTCAGGGAGTTGGCATCCTCTGAGGCCAGTGCAGCAGCTAAAGGGCTTTTGTTTAGAGAAGCATTTGTCAAAGACATGTCCAGATTTGTTAACACCTTTGCTGCTCTGGACAAAGGTCAGACATTGTTAAAAAAGAGTGTTTGTGCCCTGTGTATCTGCCAGGGCGGCAGAAGCAGAGGCGTCTCTGCCAGCCACTGAGGAGGCCAGAGGCCCTATAGAGGAAACAACTGGTGACAGCAGGAAGACAAAATGCTGAATCCTTCCTTCCCCTCCCGTGGAAGAGGCAGGGGTCGGGGTTGGCACTGCAGCTGCATGTGAGAGTACAGTTGTATGCACACAGCGCAGCAGCAAGCAATGATATGATATGATGTGGCATTTGTAACGCGCCTATACACAAGTGTTTCAAGGCGCAATTCCCGCGATAGTTGGTAGGCTAGCGATGCACCTAAGCGCTTGGGAGGAGCATACCGTGGACTCTTGGGTCGCAGAGACTGTGCAGGGGTGTTGTTTGTAATTTTTAAAGAGCACAAACTAAACTGCAGCAACCTTTCGCAATTTCAGAGTGTTAGGCAGAATCACATGCAGTACCCTTTGGGAACACTACATGCAATTAAGACTACAAGTGTCAGTACCATTTCACCTTTGGTACAAGCCTGTACTACACAGTTATGTGGTAGCATTGGCTGAGCAGCCAGACTTATCTCAAGAGTTGAAGTGAGCAGTAGAACAAGTTACTCAAAGGGACCAACAAATACAGTGGTTCAACTCAAGGTTTCTTGGTAAAAGAATACACATTTATTTACACAGTCAATTAGAAAATATTACACTAGCAAAAGCACCTTAAGATCATACAATAATACACCACAATACACAACCAATAAGTTACTGAACAAGTTCAGCTCCCCTGAAGTGGGAGCAAAATGGCACTTCAGTTACTTTAAAAAGGGGTAAAACGACAAGGTTATAAGAAATGCAGCCCAAATACATTCATAGGTAGGGCAAAGGGTTTCAGTTAACTACAACCAGCAATTAAATTCGATAGGCCTGGGTCAAAGTCAATGGTTCAGAGTCTTTGTATAGGATAGCACAGTTCTGGTAGATAACAGTTAAGTCTTTGCCACGGTTTTTAGAAGAATTCGGCCAGGTGAAAAGTTAGACAAATTTTTAGGGAAGGACCAGCCTTCAAAGAGGGGAAAGTTTCACAAACTTTCTCTGTGGTCGAAAAGATTTCCGGACCGGGTTTGCACAGTACCTTTAAAGTGAAGAAGAGCTGTAGCTGAGGCAGTTGTTCCTGGCAGTTCGAGCAGACCTCGCTGTTCCTGTGCTTCAGTCGTGGGGACAAGAAGGAGGACGTCGGGAGGTTCCTGCACTGCCCAGGGACGAGGCCACAAGCTTGGCTAAATGTCGTTTTAAGGTATGAGTGCCTTAAAAAACACAAACTGGTATCCTTCCCACTGGCTATCCGGTTTTCCACAGCACTCTGTAGAAAATTCGACCAGGAGGGGACAGTTTCCAGGCGGCTTGTGAGTTGGTTGGTTCCACCAAATTCAAGGGAAGAAGTTAACCTTGAAGGGCTTCTCTGTCGATGGAGTTTCAGGCAATTCGGACCTGCAGCAGGGCTTCACCGGTCGTCCAGGAGTTGCAGCAGTCCTCTTCCTTCAGCTCGTCTTCGGTTCTTTCGTTCCAGTGGTCGACTCTGCTTTCCAAGTCCCAGAGACCTGCTTTTAAATAGTTTTCCCCCATTCATTCCAGCCTGGCTGTTACTCACACAGCAGGGTGGCTGTCGTTGCCGGACAGCCAGTCAGCCAATCACGCCAGAGTGCATTCAGGTCTCCTAGGAGACTAAGCACAGGGAGTTTCGGGCACCTCCCTCACATCCTGTCCACCCCAGACACTGAGGCGCCAGAGGAGGGCTTCAGCACTGAAACCCGCCAAAGGACAATGAACAAAGGGACCAAACCTGGTTAAACACAAGAAAGACCTTTCCTAAAAGAAACGGCGAAAAAAGTCGACCGGATTCTGTTTTTACAGATACGTCTTGGGCGCCATCTTGAAAAACATGGCTGACCCGTTTTTTTGCTACCATTGTTCGCGGTCTGGTAAAATCATGGTAGTTTGATCTAAACCACTACCACCAGCCATGGTAGGAAAGGGTAACATGTCAATGTTACATGAGTGTTTTGACTCAGGGGATGCTAGGAACCCCTCCAGTACTCTATAGGAAGATAGTGCGTGCTGGGTCAGTAAATATAAAGAGACTAGTAAAGTCAATTTAACTTTACATGCTCTGGAGACAATAGTCAGTCCCAGAGAAAGTGTTTAAACCTTGGGGAGTCTGAAAGACACCCCTTTGCCACTACACTGAAGGTGTTGTGTGACACAAAGAAAAAGATGATGCCTATGGAGTTGTTTTAAAACACCATAACCAAAGAACACAAAAGTAAAACACACATCAAAATACATGGAAGAGTGGCAAAAAAAGGCTCACACTCTTCCCAGGTAGAAAAATCAAATCCTAGAAATCCAGCAAAGTTGCTGGAGGTCTCAAAAGGTAAGGGAAATTAGCACATTTTGAGAATTCTCCCTAAACACAGAGGAGGAACAAAGCCTCATGGACAAGGAAGTAGGAGAGTTTCTAAAGAAAATGGCGATAAGGCCAGCGCAGCAGGTGGCGCAACGCTTCCTAAGCAATGTCTTACTGGTGAAACAGAAGCAAAAGGTCAGGCCGGTGATAATCTCAGACAATTTAACGCCTTTCTCGAGTACCGACACTGCAAGATGGAGGAAATCCATCTCTTCAGGGACATTTTGCAGAAAGGGCACTGGCTAACCTGCATAGATTTGAGGGATGCCTATCTAGCAGTACCGATTCCTGAGATGCACCAGCAATTTTTAGAATTCCTCTGGTGATGGCAAAGGTGAGAGTTTATGTGTCTCCCTTTTCGGACTAACTTCAGCACATTGGTGCTTCACAAAGCTACTCAGGAGTCAGACTGATTTTATACATCGAGGATATTTGTCTCATGGCGCAGGATCCGATGTGGCTACCAGAGCAAATGGTCCCAATGACGAGTCTCCTAGAGAAACTGGGGTTTCTCATCAATTGGGAGAAATCCGAGACCAGGCCACAGCAGAGAATGGAGTTCCTGCGGTTTATCACAGACTCAAAGTTGGGGCACTGTCTCTGTCCCTGTAGAAAATGATCGACCCTTTGAAACATCACAGTATTGACTTTCCATTAAAGACTAAACTTTACTTGACAGTCTTATGTTTGCTCAATCACTTCTTCTGTTTAAAAGTTCTTTTAACTAACTGATCAATTTCCCATCAATCATATGTCATAACAAGTTGCATTTGTCAGTAATTTTACAGTCACTTATGTAAGAAGGAATCTGCTGAACCTCCAAGGGAACCTGACAGCAGGTGCGGACACTAAACAGGCAGACAACACACGGCGGATCCCTGCTGGAGTTGGAGGCGGTTCATTACAGGTTTTGTTCTTCGCTATACCCTGTTCGAGATGGAGTCATTCATTAGGAAGCTACAGCGAGACAGTGAAAGAAAGAGGAATTGGGGATGAGGAATTGTGAGTTGATAGGACCATAACGCTGTGATTCATGGACTAGGACAAGTGTCATGCCTGAGGGCAATAGAGTTTCAAACTGCAAAGACTACATTGACACAGAAAATGTTTTTTTCTTTGATTTTTGTTTAATGTTTTTTTTCTTTTTAAGGTTGCTGCTTGAGTTTTAATAAAGAAGAGTATGCATAATACGAGCCTCTGTGTCTTTAATCATGACTTTCCTGAAAGAAAGTATTGACAATCTGGACTCTACCACAGTACCAACTGCCCCAATGGAGTTTACCATCAGACAGCATTTCTGGATAGTCCCTTTTTTCTGGCAATGTATTCCATATCGTGTCATGGAGTGCCCTCTAGATTATTATAATTTTTTTTTATTTGTATTGGATAATAAAATCATCCTTTCAAATTTTTACATCATCATAATTTCATTACTATACACATTTATGACATCAGACAAGTCATAATTCATACTATTCAAAACATAATTCATACTATTCATAATTCATACAAGTATAAGTCATAATTCATAATTCATGCAAGGAAAACACCAAATAAAATTTCAACAGCACAAAGCAATCACCCTCTAAAATCAAGGATCAATCAAAATGATATTATATATCCGGAAAAATGGTCAATAAAAAATGAACGATTGCTGTACGAACCATTAGCTTTCCATTATTAAATTAAAGGTGCCACGCTGCCTCTGGTTCCATGTTACTACATTAACTTACAAATTATTTACTGAAGTGTCTACTCCTCAGCTCTAGGTTAGGGCACTTAGTTAAAAAATGTTCTAAATTTTCCTTGCTGAATTTGTTACTACAGAAGCAACAATATTCCAAATCTCTGGAAATCATCCTCCTTCTCACCAGGATTTCACGTGTTGGCCACAGATTCAGCGTGAACCTTTTGTATAGGTTACGCATTTGAGGGTTAGGGAATTTGGAGAGATAGTCTGCCATACTTCGAAAATGCTTATGTACAAATGGTGTCAGAATCCAGTTGCCCACGTCGTGTAGCCGAAGAGTTCTTCCTCCCGATGGAACCCTCTGGCCCCAGGAATGGACAGCCAGAGCGATCAATCAGAGGAAAGAACGGATACCTGATGAGACCCAGATGACGCAGGAGTGGTAATGTAGATGACGCAAAGTTGTAATGCAGAAGTCAAGGTGGTACGAGTAGCCGAGGACAGGCGTTGGATCTGTAAGTGAGGAGTTAACACAATACAGATAATATAACAACCGCCCTTTTGACCAAACCCGAAACAACAGAAAGAATGCAATACGTTGATCCCAATTCTGATAACAACCCCTAGGCTTACCGTACTCCGGGGAGACCCAGATGGAACCAGGAAGGGTAGAACTCCGAAGTCCACAATGCAGAATACCAGCAAAGCTCATCCACCTATCCCGCCGGCACGAGGACGCCTAACACACACTCGTTAGTGTGCGTCACAAGGAAACCCCAGGTTGGAAGTTCATAAGGCCCAAGTTCCACAATCCAAAAGTTCAAGAGTTCCAAGGTCAACAATCCAAAGTTCAAGAAAAAGTTCCAAAGTTCCACAAAATACCCAGATGCAGTCCAAATGATTGATGATCCAGAAGACAACCGAAGAGCAACCAAACCAATGGGCGAAATCTAGGAAATCCGTGAGCGGTCCGAGGTCGTAGAATGATGCGGGCAGCAAACAAAAACAAGGCAGTCCAAAATCCAAAGCCAGGTAAACGGTCCGGGTCGAGGCAACGAGGTAATCAGAAAAGCAGGAGGGAAGGGGAAGGGAAGGGACAGAACCGGGATGAAGGAGAACTGGATACAAGGTACAAGATACGAGGCGCCACCAATTCGCAATCAGAAGCACCGATCTGGAGTGTAGGCGGAGAATATAAAGGTGAGGTCACATGACCGTGTTCCGCGGCTTCCAGCGTCGACCGTGGGAAACGCTGAGAGGACGCCAGCGTCGCCATGCCAACTTCCAAGCCCCTGGTTGTAGTGTTCTTAAAGGGCTATGCAACCGTTTCTTGACACTGCTTACACGCCGGTACATGACAGTTTCCTCCCTCAAAGGGGGTGTCACCCCCCGAGCAGACCAGAAACGAGACAAAAGGGCCGGAGCATGGATGTTTCCCACAGGTTCCCACGTACGGTCTTCGGGACCATAGCCCTTCCAATCGACCAAATAGAGACGTCTGCCCCTACGGACTTTGGTATCCAAGATCGCACCCACCTCATATTCATCAAAACCACGCACCCTAATCGGTGGTGGATGAGCAGGAAGTCTGGTAGATGGGTGGCATGGTTTCACTAGAGAGACATGGAATACCGGGTGTACCTTCCATTTTGCAGGAAGAGCCAATCGGAGGGCCGCAGGGTTAATAACCTGCAGAATGCTGTAGGGACCCACGAACCGAGGCAACAGGGATCTTCGACCAGGCAGGCGTAGATTTTTTGTGGACAGCCAAACCTTCATCCCCGGTCGGTAGTTGGGAGCCGGTGAGCGATGTGCATCTGCCGATGACTTAGTACGTGACTGGGCCTGTAATAGTTGACTCTTAACTATAGCGTGGGTATCTGATAGGTCCCTAAGACAACCAGAGGCCGCCGGATTTTGTAATGGCCAATCAGCAATACTGGGCAAAGAACGGGGGTGCTGGCCATATAGTGCAAAGAACGGAGATACACCTGTCGCCGTATGCATAGAGTTATTGTAGGCGAACTCGGCCAGAGGTAGGACAGAAACCCACGTATCTTGGCGTTGGTGGGTAAGACATCGTAGATACTGTTCCATGGTGGCGTTAAGCCTCTCTGTTTGCCCATCAGTTTGTGGATGGTATGCACTAGAGTACCTGCCGTCTATACCCAACGTTGAAGTCACGGCTCTCCAAAAACGAGAAGTGAACTGTGGTCCCCGGTCAGTAACAAGAATGGAAGGCAGACCGAATCTTCGGTAGACGTTCTTCAAGAACAGTTCAGCCAAAACCGGAGCAGAAGGGATCCCCTGGCATGGTACAAATAAGGCTGATTTAGTGAAATAGTCCACGACCACCCATATAGTGTCGTAACCGTCGACTACCGGAAGCTCTACTACGAAATCCATGGAGACCATAACCCAAGGCTTGTCTGGAATAGGCATGGGTTGAAGCAGGCCCACCGGTTTGCCCGGTTGATGTTTGCACTGTGCACAAATGGCACAAGAAACGATGTATTCCCTAACATCGTGTGACATGGAGGGCCACCAACACCACCTTCTCAAAAGGTCAATAGTTTTCCCAGTACCTGGATGTGCCGCTACCGCTGAATCGTGACACCATTGTATGGCGGTGTGTCTTGTGTCGGAGTCAGGCACATATATTTTACCCTTCATATAAGGCAATGAATTGATGACCTCCAACCCCAGGCTAGCAATCTCGGAGGGAGTAGATCTTACCCATTCTTGTATCCTTGTTTTCAGAGAGGGGCGCAAGGTACACCCACACACCACTTGATTGGGTAATAGAAGAGCTCCTTTAAGCTCGGATGGTTCAGGGACTCCATGGATGCGGGAAAGAGCATCAGCCTTCGAATTCAGAGAACCAGGGCGATAGGTAATGGTGAAGTTGAACATGGCGAAAAATTCATGCCACCTGGCATGACGTGCCGTGGTACACTTCACTGATTGCAATGCCAAGAGATTCCGATGATCCGTAAACACTTGAACTGGTTCGGAAGACCCCAAAAGATGATGTCTCCATACCATAAAGGCGTCTCTTACAGCCAACAATTCCCGTTCTGTGATCGTATAATTCCTCTCGTAAGAGGTGAGTTTTCTGGAGTGATACGCAACAGGATGTAAACCAGCGGACTCGGGGCAAAGTTGGGACAGGATAGCTCCCAGTGCAACATCTGAAGCATCTGTTTCTACAATGAAAGGCAAAGATGGATCCGGATGTTGAAGGACGGGAGCCGTAGTAAAAGCAGATTTTAAGGTCTCAAAAGCTTGTTGAGCTTCCTCGTTCCATTCAAACAAACTTTTAGTACTGGTCAATTTAGTAAGTGGAGAGGCAATGGCAGAAAAGTCTTGGATAAACCGCCGATAGAAATTTGCAAAACCTAGGAAGGATTGCAGAGCCTTCAAGGTATCAGGACGAGGCCACTCCAGTATCGCGGTGATCTTAGACTGGCTCATTTGCACACCCCGGCTAGTGATATCATAGCCTAGGAACTCTACCTCGGTTTCATGAAACCTGCACTTGTCCAACTTAGCATACAAGTGGTACTCTCTTAGACGTTGCAAAACGTTGGAGACATGGATGACGTGAGTGTCCACCGAAGGAGAGTAGACCAAGATGTCATCTAAGTAAACGACTACGTACTGGTCTAGCATGTCATGAAATACGTCGTTGATGAAGTATTGGAAGGTCGCCGGAGCGTTACATAGGCCAAAGGGCATAACGCAGTATTCGAAGAGGCCATATTTGGTTTTGAAGGCCGTCTTCCACTCGTCGCCTTCGCGAATCCGGACGAGATTGTAGGCTCCCCTCAAATCCAATTTAGTGAACACCTTAGCTGCACCCAATTGGTCCAATAAGACTGAAATCAGAGGAATGGGATACTGATTTCTGATCGTGACGGCATTTAAAGCACGGTAATCGATGCAAGGACGCAGGTCCCCTTCCTTCTTAGGGACAAAGAACATGGGTGAGGCAGCAGGTGAGCGGGAAGGACGAATAAAGCCAGTACTCAAGGATTTGTCTATATATTCCTTCAAAATCACGTCCTCTTTAGGGGTCAGGGAATATATGCGCCCAGACGGAATCTTAGCTCCAGGAATCAGCTCGATAGGGCAGTCATAGGGCCTGTGGGGTGGAAGTATCTCTGCCCCACGTGCGTCGAATACATCCTGATATTTCCTGTACACCATAGGAAGGACAGTGTTAAGTACTGCCCCCACAGTACGGGTAGTTTCGGCAAGAGCATGACTTGGATTGGTGATCTCCGAACTGATAGTGAGGCACCTTCTTTCACAGTAATCCGACAGAAAACATACCTCCCCAGAATGCCAATCCACAGAAGGATTATGCAATCTTAACCAAGGTAAGCCAAGAATGAATTTAAACTGTGGTGCCGCAATGAGATCAAAGTAGATGCTCTCTTGATGACCGCAGTCAGTGATCATGGTGAGGTCAGTAGTTCGCTTCGTCACTAACCCAGAGACCAAGGAAGAGCCATCTACTGAATTTACCATTTCAGGACATGATTTAGGCATAACTGGCAGACCCAACTCCTGAGCATAAGTGGCATCCACGTAATTCCCTGTGGCGCCTGAGTCCAGGACCATCATCACGGCCCATTTCTCAGAACCAGGAAACGACAGGGAAACAGATAGACAATAAGGACTGTATATTGTAGGGTCTATCGAAGAAACACCCGGCATCTGGACCCCTTCAGTCACCGGGTTTTGGCGTTTCCCTGTTTCTTAGCGGGTTTTTTGGTACATTCTCGGAGCAAGTGGTCTGAACCTCCGCAATAGAAACATAATCCATTCTTTCTTCGGTGTTCCCTAACTTCAGCCGAGAGAGGAGTTCTAAGTGCCCCAATCTGCATGGGTTCCGTGGATCCAGCGGCAGGTAAAGGAACGGAGATAGCAACAGGAGGAACCGTTCTCTTTTCACCCCTCCGTGCTGCTTGTCGGGAATCGATCTGGAGAACCAAATCCAACAGTTCCGAAAAAGCAGTAGGTATCACCGGAACGGTAGCCAGTGTGTCTTTTAGGGAGTCGGATAGCCCTTTATAGAAGGGAGAGGCCTTCTTCTCTTCGGGCCAATTTGTTTCCGCCACCAGCTGATTGAACTTGGCTAGATAGGACAGGAGAGGTGTACTGCCTTGTTGGAGACCAAGTAGTTCTAAATCCATAGCTTGTGTGGCATAACGTGTGTCGAACACACGACTCATAGCCTCAATTAGGGCGTCACAATTGTAAAGAAGATGACTGCCCTCTTCCAACAACGGATTAGCCCAGGCCGCCGCGGTACCCCCTAAATGAGATAACAGAAACGCTGCCTTAGTAGTGGAATCTGGAAAAGAGGCAGGACGACACAGAAAGTGTAGTCTACATTGGTTCAAAAAGGTCCTAAATGTCTTGGGGTCTCCACTGAAGCGTTCCGGTGGAGCCAAAGGGAATTGGGTAGTCATATAAACTGGTCCAGCACCCTGTTGGGATGGACCAGCACCTGCCCCAGAGACACTGGCCAAAGGTGGGGCAGCTGCCCCAAGGGGTTGGAACCCTGCTTGCAACTCATCAATGCGTCGCTGCGTGGCTGAATGAGCCGCAGTCATATCATTACGTAATTCGGCCACCAATTGTAAAATAGTGGACAGCGTCTCATTGGTATCCATATTGAATGGCTTCTGATTATGTCAGAATCCAGTTGCCCACGTCGTGTAGCCGAAGAGTTCTTCCTCCCGATGGAACCCTCTGGCCCCAGGAATGGACAGCCAGAGCGATCAATCAGAGGAAAGAACGGATACCTGATGAGACCCAGATGACGCAGGAGTGGTAATGTAGATGACGCAAAGTTGTAATGCAGAAGTCAAGGTGGTACGAGTAGCCGAGGACAGGCGTTGGATCTGTAAGTGAGGAGTTAACACAATACAGATAATATAACAACCGCCCTTTTGACCAAACCCGAAACAACAGAAAGAATGCAATACGTTGATCCCAATTCTGATAACAACCCCTAGGCTTACCGTACTCCGGGGAGACCCAGATGGAACCAGGAAGGGTAGAACTCCGAAGTCCACAATGCAGAATACCAGCAAAGCTCATCCACCTATCCCGCCGGCACGAGGACGCCTAACACACACTCGTTAGTGTGCGTCACAAGGAAACCCCAGGTTGGAAGTTCATAAGGCCCAAGTTCCACAATCCAAAAGTTCAAGAGTTCCAAGGTCAACAATCCAAAGTTCAAGAAAAAGTTCCAAAGTTCCACAAAATACCCAGATGCAGTCCAAATGATTGATGATCCAGAAGACAACCGAAGAGCAACCAAACCAATGGGCGAAATCTAGGAAATCCGTGAGCGGTCCGAGGTCGTAGAATGATGCGGGCAGCAAACAAAAACAAGGCAGTCCAAAATCCAAAGCCAGGTAAACGGTCCGGGTCGAGGCAACGAGGTAATCAGAAAAGCAGGAGGGAAGGGGAAGGGAAGGGACAGAACCGGGATGAAGGAGAACTGGATACAAGGTACAAGATACGAGGCGCCACCAATTCGCAATCAGAAGCACCGATCTGGAGTGTAGGCGGAGAATATAAAGGTGAGGTCACATGACCGTGTTCCGCGGCTTCCAGCGTCGACCGTGGGAAACGCTGAGAGGACGCCAGCGTCGCCATGCCAACTTCCAAGCCCCTGGTTGTAGTGTTCTTAAAGGGCTATGCAACCGTTTCTTGACACTGCTTACACGCCGGTACATGACAAATGGATTGGACTTAAAGTCAATATATCGAAAACATAAATTCCGATTTACAATCCAATCATTTTGATATATTTTGGCTTTTGCTCGATCAGGATTCTCAAGCAATAAATCCAATGTTATTGATGCATCGGCCAACGCGTGCAATACATATTCACACCATTCTTTGGTAAAAACCTGATCACGAGCAAGTAGATGTTTTGCCATAATTCCCAAAAGATTCGAGGTTTTTAGACCTAAAATGCTTTTTCTCAGTGTGGCAGCCATTTTCCACTTCACTTGTACTTCGAGGGATAATAAGCCCAATTCATGCCTAATCAATGGCAGCAGGACGGATTTTGGTAACATCAGTAGCTCTTTCCAAAACCGGGATTCACATTTTTGCCAGCTTATGCTTGCCACAATTAGACACTCAGTTCCATATATCGTAGGGATGATCTTTTGTTGGTAAAAAGTCATTATATGACTGATAGTAAATTTCCCAAATTTCCCTTTTAATATTTTCGCTTGTTGTATTAGCGTCTGAAGTTTATTATATCTCTCAAGTTCATTAATTTTATTTGACACTGGGACTGCAAAAATTAGACCCAAGTATCGATACTGCTCTACCTTAGAAAGACTTCTGTTTTGTAGCTGCCACTTGTAATTTTTGACTTTAGTCTTAGGATGTGGACGACAAACCATAACCTGTGTTTTAGGCAAATTAATGATTAGATTGTTTTTCATCACAAAGTCATTCAACTTATCAAGCAACCGCTGTAACCCTGCTGGAGTTTGGGATAAGAGAATAAGATCATCCGCATACAATAAGGGCGAGATTTTTTCTGTCCCTAATTTTGGTGGGTCACATTTCAGAGATCTTATCTCCGTGCCTAATTCTAACAAGAAAAAGTTAAAGACTGATGAGGCCAATATACAACCTTGTTTTACCCCTCGGAATGTATTCAATTTGTCAGACAGTTTTCCATCCAAGGTTAATCTTACTTGTACTGTGGTGTTATTGTGAAAGCACATAATCAGCAACCGTAAAGACTGAGGGCAATTGTGTTGTACTAGTTGTTGATACAAGATGTTCCTATCTATCGAATCAAAAGCAGATTGAAAGTCTATGTACGCTATATACAGCACTTGGTTCTTTTTAGCATATTTATTTTATAGCATGTTTAGTGCCATAAGATTTGGGATTGTACCCAACCCAGCTACAAAGCCCGTTTGAAAGGGGTCATGTAGCTCATTCTTCAATGTCCATTCTCTGAAGTCTCTCAACACCAATCTAGTAAAAATCTTGCCAGGCGCATCAAGTAACGCAATGGGTCTATAACTTGACGGGCTCGAGCGGTCACCTTTTTTATATATAGGGACCAACAAAGTATGCGTCCAGGAGGCAGGCAAGGATTGATTCATATTGATTAACCTGAATATTTCAAAGAGTATCCTGGCCCATAGCTCAGGATGCTTTTTGAAGGTCCTATTTGATAACCCATCAGATCCACAGGCACCTGAGTTACTGATTTTATTTATGAAGAATTTAATATCTTCCAGATCATACTTTTGGAAAAAAGGACCCAGATTCTGCGGAATAGTCACTATCGAGTTGGAAGGGGCTGCATAATACTCCAATATATGGGCACACCACACCTGCTCGGTAACATTATTTGCTTGCATGATGTTTTGTGAGTAATGTGTTGACTTACTCAATAAGGCCCAGATTTGTGCTAGGTTTTTCGACTGTATTTTCGCCAGCATATTTTCACCATCCTGCTGCAGTCTAAGTCCTCTAGTAGCTCTGAGCCAATTTGTATATGTTGTTTTAATATGGGCCAACGCAAGTCCTCTTTCCTTCAAGGTCAAACAATTAACTGTCCTTATTTGACGCCGATACTCAGCCTTCCTTGCTCTGGTGGCAGCATCATACACATGTATCTGGGGATGATCTAGGTGATCCCTACACCCTCCTTTGCCTCTTCCTTTGGCTTGAAGGTATTGTAACATGTCAGCATAACGCGGCTGCAAATTATTCCCCCCTGTACACCTTTGACTTTCAAGTTGATCTTTGAGCCATTTTAACGATCTTTCCGACCATCATAGCCTATTACCATTATTATTTACAACAAGATTTACTCTCATTAGATTTTTTTTGTCCGTTTGTTGGTTCGCCACTGACTGTCCATTGCATCACATGTTGGTTGTGATCACTCTGTGTATTTTCCACAATGCAAAACTTATTGATCCCCTCAAACATATTCATATTCACATAAATAAAGTCAATTATGGAAATACTACCACCACGATGCCAAGTTGGATGAGGGGGAATATCGGAAGGAAAAGCACCATTCAACCGTATCAAATTATTTGATGAGACAATTCAGCCCATTTATTCAGTCTTGGATTATACTTTAAGGGCTGGTCATTGGTGCAATCCAAATTAATAATTCGTGAAATTGATGAGTCCATTGCAATAAGACTACATAGGTCTCCAAATGATTTGATAAAGGACCCGTCCGACATTCCCACTGGATTCCAGGAGACATTTATCAGCCCATACGATTCATTGTTGACTTTTACTTTAACCAGTTGGAGAAATTCATTTGGCGTTTCCCATGCCTACGCGCAGATCCCCCGTTTAGATTTAATGGCTATGAGTAGGCCAGACGTCGGTCTTCCGTGCAAAGCCTGTGATGCAGGATTTTAAATAAGATCAAAGCCATCCCACAGAGGTACCAACATTAGCCATGTTTCCTGTAACATAATTATGTCGAATTGCACTAGATCATTGTTGTCATTATTTAACAGATAGACAAAGCCCCTTGTATTACAACTATTTAATGCCAGATTTTTATTTGCGGCTGATCGTACTAGTTAGGCTCGATCTTTTCTTTGATTACAATTACAATTACACACTTCACCCTGTTTAGTATTTTTTTTCCGTGAGGCAAGGTTAGAACCATTGAGATTGTAATTCAGCAGTACCTCATTTTTGATTTCAACATTTGCAGTTGTTTCAGTGAATACTGTAAATCCCAACAATGTCAAATCAGTTTTAGCAAGCCAGATTGTATTTTGCACCAACCTCGAATTCATCCATATTCTTACACATTGGCGATTCCCTTTGTCTGGGAATTCCTCAGCTCCAAGTCTGTGGAACAAATGTCCTCAAGACTTGGCATATCCGAGAATATGGCTAAAATAGCTCTTCTATTTAGTTCATATTGCACTGCCGGAGAGGCGTTACAAGACAGTCTCAATGAATAATTTGCCAGCGATTTTCTCTTAATGGTCGCGGGTTTAGTCGCCGACCCAACTTCTGTAACCGCTGCCATTGAGGGCATGGAACTTCTTTGTCTGCACCGGTACTCAAAGCATTTTGTATAATGTTTAAAAATTCTGGCGTAATCTGTGAGATCAAGGAATTCTGAGGTATTACAGGACTTATGTACTCTTTGGCCTTTTGGCAGATTTCTGGATTTACCATATGGTTCTCTCCCAGTCCCAAAGGCAAATTATTTAACTCTATTGTTGTAGGTATGTTTATGGGTGGGACAAAATTTGTTTCCACCCTTTGTTCTTTAAAACTAACACTTTTAATCTTTTTAAATGAGGGCATTGGCTCCGGCTTATCCATGTTAACCACCAAATTGCTACTCATGTAGGCATCTAGCGCCTTTCTTATCTCCTGGCGATGGAAATCTCTTATATTGAGGCCCGGCACAGTGGTCCTCACTTCCCCAGAATTAGAGGATTTCTCAACTGCAGCTTTATCCCTCTTGGACCCAGTCCGGAGATTCTGATCTGTTACCTCATCAACCAGAGCAACAAGGGGGGCATGTGCTAGTACTGGTTGCAATTAACCACTTTCCGTTCGATCAACCTTTGAGTAAGTACGCATGTGATATTTTTTTGCAATAGCTTGAGCAGTTGTGATTGTATTGTTAGTTGGAATGCTTAACTTTTTGATAAATGTTCGTATTTTAGCCCCCTTCTTATTTGTTGGCATTGGTTGATTTTTTCGTAGCTTTTTACTCATATGGTTACTCTGCTTTGTACCACTTTTTGCCTGTTTGGTAAAGACTGTATAGGCAACTTTGTCTTCCTTCATCACAGTGTCACTAGCGAATCGCCTCCCTACAACTTCATTCTCTGTACACTTACCCTCCTGCGTAGCTATTTTGTCAGGCACATTACATTCCAACAAGTCACCTATAATACAATCCATTTGTGGGATAAGTTTGTACCCCGCTCCAACACCCATGTTCCCTGCTATTGAACATGTAGTTAGATCAGGGCACGTTATACTTGGATTATCAAATTTCAATTTCAATTTGTGCATAGCTTTCTTTTGCCATAAAAGCAAATGCTCAATTTGAAGGGCTTGCTTACGGACCTGTTCAGCCAAGGTATCATATAATTTAAACAGCACAGCCAATGCAAATTGAGTAGCTTTTAGCGCAATTTCCATGAGTACAACACTATTTGGGACCTGGTTGCCTATTTCTATTTTCTGCAATGGTTCCACATCATTGGGTACTGTTGGTTCCTGCCCTACCTCCCCACAGCTTGGTGCCTCCTCATCTACACACACATATGGAGTAACACATTTCCTCGGAGTTGGAGCACAATATGACACATTTACACTCGAATACCCAGAACCAATAGTAGAAAACATATCAGGTGTTTTCGATAAACTATCTGTGAGCAATTGTGCAGAAAACCCAGAATTAAGCAAGTTCAAATCTATTATGGCATCATCTTTTTCACCACCATCCACTACCACTTTAGAGGCATTATCAACGGCTGTACATTGCACCGAATTTAGCAAACTAGTGTCCGTTATTGAAATATTCAGATTTGCTATTATGGTCCTCGGGACTGTGCCCAACGTGATGTTTTTTTTACTTACATTTGTTTCCTGCTGTTGGGGTTTACCATGATTACCATTTCTCCTAGACAAGGCATCAATCACATTTACATTGGAGTCATTAATAGTAATTGGCGAGTACCTACACCCGCCCCCCCGGACAAGGGCGGTTGGATCCTTGGCGGTAATGGATCTTTGCAGAATTTTCTAATATCCGTCCCATGACTTAAGACGGTTTTCACCTTATTTGCCTTTCGCAAAACCTTTGGCGTGGATGTATTACTTAAATGACAGTTTATGACATTATTACTCGTCCGACTCGCCACACACGGTGCGCTAAGCGGACATATGCCCTTTGGCATGCCTGCCTTCAAAGACATGACCATGAAACCACATGCACCCTCACCCGCGCAAGTCAAGAAAAATTAAAGGATGGACGAAATACACCTCTCCCACCTCTCCGCTCCACTCTGCTCTGAGGCAAAGAGGGAACGATGGGCCTGACGGAACTTGCTCGGAGCGTTCCAATCTATTACAGAGATCCCAAATCAATAATCACATAGGCTTGGGGATAGGCACCTCGCACCGAGAACCGCAAACAGCCAACAGTACTTAGCTTGTACTTTGCGGTGCGCGGCGCGGGTTCGCCAAGGTGCCTGTATTTATTGGAGTAGGCGGATCGTTGCACAAAACCAAGGGCGGGGCCAACCTCCCAAACACACAACCTAGGAAATAAATAAATAAATAAAGGGTTTTAGATATATGACTTCAAAAAAATAAGAAAATTAATTCTCAGTTTTAACCCATCCCAAGGCTATACAGATTTCAATGGGCTCCAAGTATGGATATGATTGCGGGCACACAGTTTTCAAATGGGCTCCTACTATAAATGGCAATGCGGCCACACAGTTTTCAATGGACTCCACTATGAGCCCTACGTGCAAGTACAAAAGTCACCTCCTACTTCCTGAATGGAGGGTCAAGCACTTCGCGTGTCTCCAGCAAAGATGTCCTCCAGGGCTGAAATAAACAGCACGCCACGAGTGCCGATCCGGATTCAATACATCTGAAATGCGTAGGCAATCAGAAACGTTAGTCCGGGATAGTGTCACGAACAGCCAACAGTACTTAGCTTGTACTTTGTGGTCCCTGTCAACAGAGCTGCCAAGTGTCCCTAAAATCGTGGGAGTCTCTAGCAAAAGGAGGAGGACACCTGCACTCTCGTATTTGAGCAGGATTTTCTTTCTACATCTGCAAAGATCTTCAGCTGTGCCTCAGACAGTCCCTTTGTTTGTGGAAACACTGGGTTGAAGTAAGTAACACACTGCTGAACACAGCACTCAACAGCACATGCTGGTCTGACTGTGGCTAAGCTGTGTCCTGTACCCCTCGACTGCTGAATTTCCAGCCGATCTCAGTGGCAACTTTGGATAAAGAGGGGTACATGGTATAGATAAAATGATCATGTGTGTAATTTCAGCACAGGTGGTGTGCGAGAGGCAACACAGCCCATGTGATGGTCTGACATGCATATTCTGGCACACAAACATGACTGTAGTGTCTGACAGGACATATTCTTGCTTTTCTTCTAAATATGATTAGAAACCACATCCTGCAGTCTCATATGAAGCACAGTTTAGGGTTTCTAAGCCAGTACTTTCGTTTTTTAATGTTACATAAGGAAAGGAGAGGACCGTGCAATTCTCTTATTGATTTCATGTGCAAGTTCATCACTACCAGGTCAGTGCTGCGGGCACTGGTCAATGTCAAGGGATAGGCTTCACGGAGGGACTACTTCACCTTAATTTCTACTTTCCTTAAGCCTCAGCCTGAGGAAAATCCAGACACTTCCCAACAGTCTGGTCCCTCTGAATGTCGCTGTGGCTCATATGTCTCACACTCTACACAACCTCTATTGTCCTTCAAAGGCATGCATGAAATAGACAACTGCCCTCAGGGCCACAGCTTTATGGAAGAAATGGCAGCAATTATATGGCTTTTCCCCTAGTCCATGTTGGCAAGAGAGTAACAATATTCTTATACTGCAGGCCCATGTGAAATATAGCTTTCTCTTAAAATCTATGTATCATATGTTTGTCCTTCTGTAGGCTGTTGATTTCTTGGAGTCATAGATGTGTGTGATGTGTTGCATTTTGATAAGTTGTTCATTTTGTGAGGCCCATTGCTTCCAAGTCACATTTTACATGTTACTGTGTGGGTTCTCAGCAGTGGGACAAAGAATAGAAGAAAAGCATGACAGGGTTTAGTTAAAAACAATATTTCCAGAGACACATGGGCTAGATGGAGCCTGGGGTCCCCTGGTATATTAAACAGGCCAGGCATTTCAGGAGCCACATAAGGAAAGAAGGAAGGCCCTTTACCCTGGAATAGGGGGTGCATAGAGTGGGGGCTCCCAAAGCATTGATACGAACAGAAATGCGACATTCACAAATAGAGTGTGAGGTGTTCCTTGGTCTGTTGTGGTGTCGTCATGTCCACCTTTACATTTTTCATGATCCTAACATGATCGTGATGGACCCAAAACCCCTGCTGCCAATTTTCCAAGGGTCATTTCTTCGCACACCACTCCCATTAGAGCACTTGATTGCTACTGTCGGATTACATGATCACTGTCCATTTCGATGCAGTGGCTGGCAACCCCATGGACTACCTGCTGGGTTATCCATGTCTTCGGGCGTCGACATCAGAGGCAGTGGAAGTTGAGGCAAAAGCTCTGGTTAGCATGGTCAGATCGATGACTCCTCTAAAATATTTATCACTTTGATTGTTCTGCTGCTTTTTAAATTCGTTTTCAGGTGTGTGCCCATCTTGATTGTCCTGCTCCTGTTTACATTTGTGTTTAGCTGTGTGCATAACCTGCTTTTCATGAGAATGTGTTAACAAATCCACCCCTCTGTACTCTGTCTAGTCTGCTACCGGTTCCCTCACCCTTCCTCAGTCCCATTGTCCCTCTGTGCTGTTATTCCCCTCAGCCATACACCCACTACGTCCCCTTCCTCTGCGTGTTCAATGTTTTTCTGTGCATATTACCTCCCCCAGCTCCCATTGTTTTCTCCCAGTCTTGTTCCCTGTCTCCCCCTCTTTACCTTCGACTCTCGCTGCAGCTCTGTGGCCTCAGCCTGGTTAAGTGTACCTCACTCTCTGCAGTTTGCTACGGCGCTATCTATCCCTCCTATCTTCTCAAACTGCTTCTCTATCTCTTATCCTTCACCCATTACTAAGTCTGTCAGGAAGAACCTCAAGAAGGACATACTGAGCTCTAACCCAGGCCTTCCGATTGCAGGCACCTACATCATTGCCTCTGCCAGAGAGACTCTCACAGACATACTCTGTCGCTCCCTCACCCGTCCTATGGACTCTCCATATGATTGCTCTTCTCTCTCCTTTCTCTTCTTTGCCCATCAATGGTGGCACCCGCTGCAAGGTCATTCTTGCCCTCTCCACCTCCAGGGTCATCATCATGTCTACTGCAATGGTACCATCATGGTCTAGGGTCCTCAAACCAACCTTCTACTCTTTCATAGGCTCCACCCCCGCCTTATCAACCTCCCTCCACCTTTTGCACCAGCTCCTTTAGCTGCCCTGGCTCCCATGCCAGCTGTGCCCACCTTGGCTCCCTTGCCACCTCCTAACCACCCTTCTACCCTCGCCATGGCTTTCTTGCCACCACCCCACACATTGACAATCCCATCTGCCATCTCCCCTTGGGTGAACCAGTCACCCACTAACACTGTATCTGGGGCTCCCTTGCCCCCTGTGGTGCCTCCCGCACCGGCTCCCTCCTCACGCATTATGGTCCCGTCTCCCTTACCGGCCTTGGCTCCTCTGCCCCCTTCTACCCCTGTCCCTCAGGTACTATCGTTACTTAGGGGGGCCCACTGTCCCCTGCTCCCCCCATAAGTCTTTCACTGATTGCAAGCTGCTCCACATTGCCATGGTAAGCACTCGCTCAGCTGTCAAACACTCCTCTGACATCTGCGACCTCATTGAACTCCTGGATTGTGATGTTCTTGCCATCACTGAAACCTGGTTCAAGGATTGCTCTGTCACAAGCTTTGACACACTTCTCCCAGAAGGCTACACAATACTCTCTCTTCCTAGACCAAACAGACCAGGTGGGGGAGTAGCATTGATCTTCCCTGAGTGTATCCCTGTGTCTGTTATTCCCACTCAGGCCTACTCATCCTTTGAGTGCCTGATCTACAGGCTGTCCCTCTCTCCAAGCTCTTCACTGCTGCTGTCCACCTTCTATCAGCCACCTGGTCAGCCCTCCCTCTTCCTTTTGTAATGGGCTGATCTGGCCTCCTCTCTCCTTTCCTCCTCTTCTCATCTCCTCCTACTGGGTGATCCCAACATCCATCTTGACTCACCTGATTCCTTAAGACCTTTATGCAACCTTTGCGACTCTCCCTTTCTTTCCATCTTACCGTCTGGCCCAACGCACAGTGCTGGCCACACCCTGGATGCTCTCTTCTCAACTGACATTCTGCTATCTATCCCTCTCACTACTTCTCTCTCCTGGACTGATCATTTTCTCATCTCTTCTCACTTGAAGCTCTCTTCTCCCATTGCATAGGTAAGCCCGGCACTGCCTGCCGTCTACAAGGTCATCTGACCCATGAAAAGAGTCTCAGTAGCTGCCTTTGCCTCCACCTATTATACTCCTTCCATTCCTGCGACTGACTCCCACCCTGCCACAGCCCTCTCAAACTTTAACCTCTCTTTTTCCAATACTCTTTATATTCTTGCCTCTGTCATGAGGGTACGATTGAAGCCTACCAAAAAGTGCAACTCTTGGTATGACTCCAAATCAGCTTCTGTTAAACACAAGTGCAGGGCAGCCAAATAGAAATGGGATTCCTCTGGCGCACCTTCTGACAAACTGGCCTGCCGCCTCCTCCAAAGGCAGTATAGACTCTGCATCTGCTCCCAGAAAAGAGTCTTTATACAAGCCCGCATCTCTGCGATATCCAATAACATGGACACACTTTTCAAAGTCTGCAAGGAATTAGCCAACCCTACCGCAGCCTCTTCCACCACCTCGCACCATCCACCACACATGACACAAAGTCAGGCACGCACGCAGTGTCAATGAAAGGGAAGGGGCGCCTGAAAGCAGACATGGATGTGTGTCAAAGGGTAAAATAACACATATACTGCATAGCACCTGCATCACACACAAGCATGTGACTGGCATAGTCCTTCCACAAACATGACTGATGTCAATACACAGATGGCACGTAGTATAGCCATGCCAGAATTGTCAACTAGCCTCAGATGGAAGTTGACTACTCCTGACCATGAGCCATGTACAATGCATGTCACATGACATTTCATGGAATTCACTATTAGAAAACACACGAGTCACAGGGTGCAACAGTGCTAGGCTGTTGTAATACAGTGAGGGCAGGCATACGGATTCAATAATGCTAGGTCACATTGACATCACGCAAGTGAATAGGCATATTGAAGGGGACAACAGGGTTTAGAAGTGTGTGGGTGCAGTGCAGTACATGGGTACGGCCTCAACTATGAATAAAAACACAGATCCGGTAATGCAATGTTTTGGCCTGATGGCAGTGTAAGGGTAAGTGCTGTCATCATGTGTAAAGTGTTGGTAGTGGGTTGTAGGGATACAGTAAACCCCACCCCCAAGGGTGGGGGTGGCTGGGAGGCAGTGCATGGGTTAAAATGGTTGCTCAGAGTACCGTGTCGTAGCAGACAGTGTGGGCAGGTGGCAAGTGCATTCTCTCAGTCATCTGGGACTACAACAGGGGAGAGGAGGACAGAAAGCACAACACATGAGGAAGCATCAGAAGTGCCTGCAGACCCGGAGAACTACACCTCCAGTTACATAGAGGCAGGGAGGCTGTACCAGAGGGAGGCCCCAGCTCAACACAGATGTGAACCACAAACTAATTTCCATGAGGAGCAACTGACCCTGAGGGAGTAAGAAAGGGATGATCAAAGACCATGAGAATGAAGTAAATACTGGAGGTGGAGTTGAAGGAATTGCTGGCCCAGGACCCATAGGGACTTGCTAAGAATGTACAGGGTTCAGGAATGAACACTCATAGCCACTGTGAGCCTATGCCATCATCACAGTCCTAGGGAGATACCTTGCACCAAGCCTAAAGGACTTTTCTCACAGTCCAGGACTGGCAGAGTTGCAGAGGGAAGAGTGTAGAATCACAGATATCCTGGTAAAGCCCGTTGCAGTAGTCCACCATAGGAATAACCAGTCTTCTGGAGACAGTGACCTGCTGGGGGATGGAGAGGAATGGAAGAATGCCTCTGAGGAGGAACAGCTGGCAGGTTGACCTCACAGAGACGTAAGTCATGTGACGATAGAAGGCGACTGTTGAGTGGAAGATCATCACAGGCTATCCGCGACCACAGGTTGGAGCAAGAATAGGGCCAAGAGAGGCTGGACAGAGAGTGTCATGGAAGGAGGGAGCAGGTGTGGTGATGAGGATTGCCTCTGTGTGCAGCATATGGTTCGTATGCAGTCTGCATGATAACAAGCACGTATCAGTCCAACATCACATGGGTCACACATGGCAGTCATTACAATGTAGCCTGAACTGGCAGACAATCATAACACATCACCCAAGCAACATACACATGGCCTGTACACACACGCATCACCACTCACCGGACATTCCCTCATACATTGGCAGGTCTCCCACGCCTTGGATCTGCTCCACTGCAATGAAATCACTAGTGATCTCCTCATGTCCAGTGAGTTCATCGTCCTCTGGTGGTGACCCACTGTCAGTCACCAGAGTAGAGGCAAACTTTGAAGCCAGCTTGTCTTTTGCACGGTGTTGGAAGTCATTCCAACGCTTCACAACATCACCAGCTGTGCGCCTCTCATAGCCCAAGACGCTAATACGGTCAGCGAGGCACTGCCAGGGGTCATACGCTGAGCAGGTGTATGTGTGCTCCCTGCCTGCACCAGCATGTCACGGCCATGTTCCAACATATAGTCCATGAGTATCTTCAGTTCCTCATCACAGAAACTCCTCATTCACGATGTGTGGGACTCCTGTGCCGTGTCTGGGGTCTTAGCCTGTACTGCTGGAGCATGCTTCTGCTTCTTGTGAGGTGGTGCAGACCCTGAGTGGCGTGTACTGCTCTGGTCAGTAGGGGCTGGAGTACAGGTGGACTGGTTTATGGAATCAGCCACCAATGTAACTACAGAAGGTCAGCTTGGAGGTATCAGTAGCTGAGTGCTGTTGCCAGGACTGTGCGCCACACGTGCTTGGCCTTAGTGACAAGGGACTTGGCCCCTGAGTCACACTGGGTCAGGACCAATCCATTCCTGGCTGGGTGACCCTGAGACAGGGTGCCGGTTGCTACAGCTGCCCTTGCAGCTTCCAGACCCTGGCCGGTGTGAACAGCAGATGACACTGCTGCTCCAGATCCCCGGGTGCCGGTGCCTGGAACTTGCACCGCACGTGTCTTGGCCTTCGGGACATGGAAATCGGCCATTGAGTCACCCTGTCCCTGTGCCGGGACCACTACCGTCCGGGCTGGCTGACCCTGGGTAGTGATAGCCGCAGCTGCCCCTGCAGCTTCCACACTCTGGACAGCAGATGGCACTGCTTGTCCGGGACCACGGGTGCTGGGTATGTCAGCAGCTGCTGCATCTCCCTGGCCCGGTTTAGGGGTGGGGCATAGTTCTCCCTGCATGGTCCTGCACACGTTGCCCACGTGGACCACCTTGGCCACCTTGGCCACCCTGGCCACATCGCCCACCTTGGCCAGCTTGGCCACCCTGGCCACGTCACCCACCTTGGCCACCTCTGGCAAGTCGCCCACCTTTGCCTCCCTTCCCACTTGTTGCCCTCCCAGTCATGGCACTGATGGACTAGCGCAATGGGAGGTGCAGCCAACAAATGTCCTAGGAAATTGGAGTAAGGGGCCAGGGTACGTGATGGAAAATGTACCACTGTGCTCCAGAAAAGCTCTATGTGACCCCTGGTGAAAAAATAACAGGTCGCGCAATGCTCCGGCACCCGAAAAACAAAGATTAACGTGTACGTGACCCCTCGGTAGCCCACCTTGAGTAAAAAACAGCCTGCAGTACACTGTGTCACCCAGCAACACAAAAAACGTGTACGCGAGGAACACATAGGATACTATGACCTCGAAAATGGTGTACGCGTCACACAGGGGCAACCACAGTGGGAAAAATGTGTGCACGACTCACTGTCTGTCTCGTAGAATGAAAAAAATCACACGTGTGTCTGCGCGTAGGCAACTCCTGCGCCAAAACAAGAAGTATGCACTGCCACAGTAGTGAACTATTTGCGTGTGAACCCACAAAAATATGAAGTTCACGCATCCGTCCCCACGAAAAGCATGTACAGTGCACTGTTGTCCTACCCAGACCTTTAACCCGATACTGAATGACAACGCTCACCGTCCAGCGCATGTCACGTAACTTACGCGCTTAGGGCCTTTCCTCTGATTACAAACTAACGTGCTGTTTACGCATGTGCGGAGTCACTCTGTTTCCGGCTGGCCACGCAAAAGAATATGGAAAACCCACGCTCCTGCCTACAAGGCCATTTACCTGCCTCCAACTGCCCAAGCTGCCTCCTACGAGCCATCTGCTGATGCCAGCCCACTCTGTGTGCCTGCTGCCCACATGCCCTGCATTTTGGTGCCTGCTCATCAGCCATTGCCAGTGATCCTGTCATTGTGACCACCTCTGCTGATCCTGAAGACTCCTGACTGCCATTCCACCGATCCAAAGCCCAGCCCCAGGACCACCTTGCCCACCCACACCTGCCTCAGGGGTTGCCATGTCTGACACCACACCATCTGAGGCAAGTGGCAACCCCCTGGCCGAGAGGCAGAGGGCTGTCAGCTTCTCACCCAGGGAAGTTGGTATGCTGGTAGAGCCAGTCCTGGGGCATCATGATGCCCTCTTCCACGGCCCATCGCAAGTTGGCAATGAAGGACGGAAGAAGATCTAGGGGGACATAGTGGGTGCCATCAATGTAGAGCGGCTGGCACCCCGCGACTACCATCATGTCCACAAGTGCTGGGAAGACTTCAAGTCAAGGACCCACAACAAGGCCCGGTGCCTCATTAAGGCTGGTGATGATCGAGTGAGGTGCCGGGGCCGGTTGACCACCGACGAGATGTGGGTCCTGGAGCCTACCCAGTACTGTACCCCCAGGTCTTGGAGTTGGTGCTCCTTCTGGAGTCGAATGGTTCATGTATTCTTGTCCACCATTGAGCATGTGCATGTTGACATGTGGCTGGAGTGTGCACCTTGGCCTTATGTCTGGCATGCCTCCCGTACAGATGTCTGTGTGCATGTCCCTGACAGTGCTGCATGAGAGTCCATTCAAGCGTGTCCCACATCAATGGTGTCTGTGTTGCGCACCGGCATGTAATGATGCGCACATGTTTGCATACCTGTGTCTGGTCTGGGGCATGTGAGAGGTGTGACGCATAGGTGCTTATGTCATTATGTCATCATCATGGACATGCATGGTGTACATGTGCGTGTGTCTGAGTAGTGAGTGTGTAACTGCCCAACACTCCGCACGTATGTTACTTGAGTTCTTGATTTTTGATTGCCTCACGCTGCCAATTTGCCCTTGAGTGCACTGTGACGTGATAGCTCCATGGCCTGCCTCATGACTGTCAGGTGATGTGTGTGAATGAGATGTGTATGTCACATGATGTGTGTGAGCTGAATACAGAATTATGATCTTGTGTCAGTGCCTTGTCCATGGATGTGAATGTCTGTTGTGAATGATAGACATGTTTGTGAATGTGTGTGAATGGCACTTCCCTGTGTGTAGTGGAGGGTGATGATGGTTGTGACCTTTGACAGTACCACTGATGTACATTTGCATTGTGACAAACACACATACACACATATGTTCAGTAGCCTGATGTTTGTGTTCTATGTTTCCCTATCCACAGTGACGATGGAAGAAGAGGGCGGAGAAGGCGCTGTGGAGCACCGCAGCAGGGATGCCTCCACCAGGCACAGACGCAGGGCCCAGTCCTCCACCCAGGTACCGTCATCTTCCGGGATCGAGGAGACTGGTGCCGCGTCCATGACAATGGCCTCAGCTGCTGAGGGGAGGCCCAAGAGGGTGAAGTTGGTCGTGGGCACCTCAACAGTGGGAGGGACAGATGAGCCCACAAAGGGGCAATCCTATGCAGAAGACAGTGGGGAGTCGTCCAGGATGGTGGTGGTGGAGGAGGAGGAGGAGGCCATATCAGCCCAGCACATGGGGCCCAGCAGGGGTGATGAGGTAGGTGTGAGTGGTGCAGTCTAGGATCAGGGGCCGGAGGCAGTGCAGGTCACCGTGGAGGGGCATGTGACTGATCTTGTCCCTGGAACTGCGACTGCCCCAGTATGCACCTGCGGGCATGCCTCAGGCCGGACCCCTCCGCAGGTGGCGGATGTATGCACGCAAACAGATCCTCCACTACCGGTGGATGAATCAATTTGTCACAGGGTGGAACCGTTGCTAGCCGTTGCTAGCCGGTATTGCGAGGCATACAGGCACCATTTGATGAGGTCTATCGCCTCATTAACTGGCTAGCTCAGTTCCTGGTCACAAATCTGGTACATGTGCTGGCCACTGCTGCAAACCCCTCTTCCTTTTCCTCCTCTGTGCGCCAGTCCTCCTCCCTGCCGTCTTCCGGCCCGGATACCACCAGGGCCCCCTATGTACCTGTCCCAACCCCGGCGGCCAGTCTGGTGGAGATCACATCCCTGCCAAAGTCGGGAGTCGAAGGAGGATCAGCAGAGGTTGTCACTGCAGCGACAGGAGCTATGGCAAGGGAGGAAGTGCGGGCACCAAGAAGGAGGGCACGTGCATGACAGCCCCGGGTTGTATCATCATCCCGGAGGCTGTCCTTGTGGCGCAGGCACCAGGCATTTTGGCAGCAGCAGGCTCAGGAAAGGAGGCAACAGGACTCGGGGCGTTCATCATCAGAGGGGCAGGTATCGGCCATTGGGCAGGAGACAAACGTGGACCTTACAACAAGGATGTCTTCCGTGTTGGAGCATTTTGGACTGCCAAAACGGGTAAGAGCGGCAGCGGGCACAGGAGAAGCAACTCACCATGGCCAGGGCGGAGAATTCACTGCGTCGGGCAGAGAGGCGGGTGGAGGTCCTCAAGGAGTCGCAGGGAGTTTGAGAGGAGCATGAAGGAGTCCCTGCAATCCCTCGAGGGCGAAGCCGAGGCCCGCCTACTGGAAGTGGACGCAGTGTTCGATGACACCCTGGCGGAGACTATGAGAGAGCATGGTGAGGAGATGGAAGCCTGCTGCCTTTGTATATAGTTCTTTAGGAGTAGGTTTCATTTGTTTTTTTCTTTTTATTTGGAGTTCCTGGACTTTGCTCCGCATCTTGTATATAGTTATTTTTGTATTGTATTTTTAGGATTTTTCTACATGTTTTGGGACCATGGACCCTGGATCTTTGTAAATATTTGGATTTTAATTTGGAATGGTTTTCACATGATATGTGATTTCATTTGCACATACATTAATGGACAAGGACCACATTTTTGACTCTTTCATTTTTTACATCACATTGATTTTGGTTTTCACTTTATTTTGATTTTTCATTTGGTTCATGCATGTTGAATTTGTTGTTTTTACTGTGGGTGACTTAGATACATGTTTTTTAATATAATTTTTTGACATTGAAATCGAAGTGGTATCTGGTCTCAACGGTTTAGTGCATGTTTCACTCCTCCTTGACGCATTTGCGTGACCCTGCTGTTCACCAATGTTGTTCATGTGTGTGCACATGCATGCATGTGTGATGTTAAGATTCACATAACATAGGGAGCATGACTAATGGATGGGTGTTGAGGTGCACCAGGGGGATGCAGCGTGTGGTGGCATTTTAGTTGGCATGTGCTGCGTGGTTGTATGTTGGCCCAATGCGTTTTGGGGTGGGGGGCGGGGACATGTGGTAGGGCCTACCTGCAGGTTGCCGTCACTGGTGGGGGTTGGGGACATGAGGCGGGGCCTGCCTGCAGGTTGCCGTCACTGGTGGGGGGTGGGGACATGAGGCGGGGCCTGCCTGCAGGTTGCTGTCACTGGTGGGGACATGTGGCGGGGCCTGCCTGCACGTTGCCGTCTCTGTTGGGGGTGGGGACATGAGGCGGGGCCTGCCTGCAGGTTGCCGTTCCTGGTGGGGGGTAGGGACATGAGGCGGGCCTGCCTGCAGGTTGCCATCACAGGTGGGGGCATGAGGCGGGGCCTGCCTGCAGGGTATGGTCACGGGTGAAGGGGTGCCTGTGTGGTGTGGGCTGCCTGCGGGGTATGTTCATGGGTGATGGTGCTGTCCCATGTGGTGTGGGCTACCTGCGGAGTATGTTCACTAGTGATGGTGTGGGTCCCATGTAGTGTGGACTGCCTGCGGGGTATGGTCATGGGTGATGGTGGGGGTCCCATGTGGTGTGGGCTGTCTGCAGGGTGTGGTGATGGGGGAGCCATGTGGTGTGGGCTGCGTGCAGGGTATGTTCACGGGTTATGGTGGGGGTCCCATATGGTGTGGGCTGCCTGCGGGGTATGTTCACAGGTCCTGGTGGGGGTCCCATGTGGTGTGGGCTGCCTGCGGGGTATGGTCGTAGGTGATGGTGGGGGTTCCATGTGGTGTGGGCTGCCTGCAGGGTGTGGTCACAGGTGATGGGTTGGCATTGTGGTGTGGGCTGTCTGCAGGGTATGTTCACGGGTGATGGTGGAGATCCCATTTGGTGTAGGCTGCCTGCGGGGTGTGGTCACGGGGGATGGGGGGCCATGTGGTATGGACTGCCTGCGGGGTATGGTCCACTGCTGGGGTCTGGCTGTCCCGTGAGGAGGCGTCTGCTTCCAGGGGAGTTGTGCATGTATCACAGGGTACACGCAGGCCTTTCCACGTGATTTGGCTGGTGCGAGCGGGGTACGCAATTTCGCTGGGGCGCCGACGGGGTACACGCGGGCCTTCCCACGTGATTTAGCGAGTGGGGTACATGATTTTGCTGGGGTGTGGATGGGGTACGTGCGGGCCTTCCCACGCGATTTGGCTGGTGCGAGCGGGTTACGCTCTGATTTTTCATGCAATTACAATGGGGGGGATGTGTGCTGGGTCACATATGGTGCGGGGCGTTGCGCCGTATTGGGCGTTTCACTATCTTTTGCCTGCGCATGGGGGTGTGTTGGGGGCGTTGCTGGCGCTACTTGATGTTCATTGCGCCACGGTTACTGATGCCTCAGAAAATCCATGAATATGCGTGCCGTGCAATTGCTGGTTTGTGCCACAGCTGGTGCACGCATGGCACATGCTCCTTCTCGGCGTGCATCACTTGTGCTGCTTCTGCGCTGGATTCTATGAATTGGGCCCTAAATCTGAAGATTTAGCAACATTTGTAAATTATGTTTTCATGATCGTGTATATACTCTGATATATAGTTATACATATTATCAGTAGGATATGGTTGTACTGTATTTATCACAGTTACACAATACATGATTGACATTTAAAGCATTACACAGTAACAGGTTTTGGATTGAACTGTTTTTTACATTTAGTATTATGCAAGAAAAGCACAAGATGCAAAAACTTTCAGTAAATTGTTTCTATCCTACAAACTTTCAGAATTGTACATGCAGTTTGTTTTAAGATGTAACTTAAAATAAGAAAATGAGCAGCTTTGAACCATGTAAGAGTTCACATTAGAGATAGATTTCGAGCCTTCAATATCATGAGACATAATGGTGCAGTGGTTAATGGAGCTGTGCACATAACAGGAGGTCATGTGTTCGAATCTGTCGTATTCTTTTAATTTTTTTTTTTTAAAAGGGAATAAAATTGGCGTTTCGTATTTTTTTTTTAAAAAAGGAGGATTTTAATTTGAAAAACGAAGAGACAGACTTACCGTGACACGTGAAACCTTTTTTTGGGGCATGTCATGTGACACCTGCTAGTGGCACGTGTCACTTGTAGTGGTGACATGCAGTGGCACGTGTCACTGGCATGTGACACATGCCATGTTCGGCTCCAACCCCTACTGAAACTTTTTTCACTTGCATAAAAAAAAAGCTGTCAAAGGGTCTGTGAAAAGTTGCTGCATCATCACAGACACACACATTCAGGGCCCAGTATAGTCTGCTGTGTGTAAATGCACAAACCAGAGGGTAGAACAGGCGCTTCTACGCTTTTCAAACGCGCATCCCCATTCACTAACAGGGGCCAGGTTATAGCATCTCTGCACTACTGCGAGTGCAAAGTTACACCGTACTAGCACTAGGGCAAAGTTTGCACTACTGCCAAACCCAATGGGACAAATTAGAAAACTATTGCAGTGTGACAAGCTCAGTTTGGCATGCTATAAGCACCAGGGCAAACGTTGCCCTTGTGCAAAAAAAAGACACATTTTTAATGAATTTTTGAAGTGCCACCTATACCCCAAAACAATTGCATTAGAGTATGATATGATATGATATTTTATTTCTATCGCACTCAGACACAAGTGTTTCAGAGCGCGACAAGGCAAGGGAGGGGAATAGGGGAGAATACCTCAATGATCTTACTAGGCCCAGTGACAATGAGAACGCGCAAGTGCATGGGAAAGGGGAGAAAGTGCAAGGAAGGGGGAGAGAGGAGAGGGCGGAGAACAGATAAATAATAATAAATACAAATAAATAGATAATAGAGGCAATAAACAGTGGTAGTGCAGCCAGCAAGTGACAAGTGCAGTGTTTACGGCAGCAGACTGGGTAAGTCTGAATAAGTGCAGAAAAGGAATAAAATGGGGGGGGGGGGTTCTGTATGGGTACAGACAGAGCCCCATTTCAAGGAGCGGCCAGGAGGCAGTGCAGGAGGGTGGCAGGGTGAACAGGTACCTGGGCCCAGGGGACAGAGGGTGGCCAGGTGCACGGTGCCAAGAGAGAGCAGATCAGCAGGGGAGAGGGGGAGGGAAGGCAGAAGAAAAGAGGAAGGTCTTGAGGTGCTTCCGGAACTGGAGATGATTCTCCTCATGTCTTAGAGTGGCAGGGAGGCTATTCCAGAGGGAGGGCCAGATCTGTACAGCTAGGTAGAAGTAGAATATGAGGAGGGACTCAAATCCTGTAGGTATTTTTGGGTTATTTACCCATCCATTGACTGCCCATAGCCATGCTAACACTAGAGCCATTCCCACCTACTTCCTGCCCCTCCCCGCCTAAAACACCTCATCCTAGGATCTCTGTGAGCTGGCTCCATCAAGCCTTTCTATCAAACGTTGTGCTCAAAGTTCCTGTCAATGTTTTTTCAAAGTAGTCTTTTGAGAGTTAATGCCTTAATTGGAGCTGTAAGTGCACTATTGGTGTAATAAAAATATATTGCATTCACTATGCATACGCTTGATCGAAGTCCTGTTAAAAACAACTATTGGCAAAGCCAACAGTTTGGGCTTGTGTATAAGTAGTAGGCATTTATCTAGCCACAGCTATTATATGCCAAATTACTCAAACCTGCTACCGTTGATGGACAGTTCATACCACTACGACAGTACCTGGCAAGTGTCTTTCTCATGCCATCCAAAAGCCCAAACTGTTGGCATTGCCATTGTTTATCTTTTTGTGTAATCTGTTCACTGGGAGGGTGATATATTTACAAGGTTTTGTTTCTAGTGTATTAGTGGTCTTTATTTACCTATCCGGTATTTTGGCAAGGAACCTTTATTTCTTTTCCAGGTGAGGACTGCTTGTAGCTGTCCATTTAGTAAAGTCTATAGGGAAGGGCTGATGGCTGGTTTCTACACCATTTTGCAGTCAGGGATTTTGTACAGCAATCATTTCACTTCTAGTCACCACTAATAGTCTGGGACACCCAGAACAAGAGCACTGGCAATATAGGGGTGTGCATTCTGCCAGGCTTATTGAAGGTTTTGAGCCTAAATGAGAGGCGATGTAGGTATGTTAAAAGACAGAGCGTGACATCAAGGGCCCACCCAAACTGCTTCAACCAAATTTAATATAACAGGCTCAGCTGGAGGCACATTCAAAGCAGTCGTGTCCAACCGTTGGCACTACAAATATTTTGGTCTACAACTTCCATCAACCTTAGTTGCATAGCCAATGGTGAGGGATCATGGCAGTCGCACTCGAAACCATCTTGTGAGTTGCAAGTTTTTATTTTAAAAACTCATTTTAAGCTTTGTCATCATTAGGTGCAAGAGTTCCAGGCAACAGCATGGACAACGCCCTCTCTGGTAGAAGGAGGCTCCTATTGGGAGGGCGCTTTGGGAAATCTCTCAAGTCTCCCAGTTCCATGTGCCCTAAAGGCACCCGATCCTTTTTTCCCTTGAAATTTTAGGATTTGGTGATTTGTCTTTTCCATTTTAAATATTGGACTACAAATCCCAGAATTCCAAGGGAAAACCTGGGCTGGATGCCTTTCTCATGGATTGAACTGGGAAACATAAGAGCTCATCCTTCGTTAAAATCTGCGACATTATTTTAAGTCATTGTGAATGGCTGGGGAATAGAACTGTGAAACTACCTCTTTTGGTGTAATCTATTCATTCAACATAAATGTAAATCCTGGGCTAAACCAATTATAAAAGTCCGATTTAAAGGGCAACCCTCTGTTTAAGCTTTGAAGCACCTTTTTGTAGACATATTGGTCCTCATTAAGAGTTTGGGGGTAGCCATGCCCTTAATAAGGGCATGGCTACCCCCAAACTCGGGTCCGGGTCCGAGTCCGGGTCCTGCGAAAGTGGACTTACCGGGCCATTCTGACTTTGGAGGGCCCAGTAATTCCCTTTCACGGGACCCGGAGCCGGTACGTCCCCATTCCCATTTAAGCCCCCATAGGGCTCAATGGGAATGGGGAGGATGGTAGCAGCAGTACCGTTCATAATGGTACCGTTGCTACCATCCTGGTCTGCTCGCCGGTGCCGCTCGGCACGCCTGGTCTGACCAGGCGTCCAGAGCGGCACCCGCAAGCAAACTTGTAATGTTGCGGCATGGCAACAAAGGTGCCGGTAGCACTACCGGCGCCGTTGTTGCCTTACCGCAAAAGTCGTAATGAGGCCCATTGTTATTTCAGGGACTGCTGTGGTAACACGCCTTGCAGTGTATTCAGAGGACCTGTAAGGGCCTACCCTTCTAGCAGCCGAAAGGTTTGGTGGGCTGCGCCATTTGTAATATCAGATGCCATGCAATGCATCCTTTGTCCCGTTAGGAGACCCTAGTCTCGGCGAGTGATACCTGGCCCTTGGGAGACTAGCGGCTCCTCTCTCCTCTCTTCTGGGCGTGGCTCCAGATGCTAACTGTGCTGCCGATGCACGAGGTTTGAGCCAAGCCGACCACATGGTGATGTATGATGACGTGCGGGCGGTGACTAGCAGCTTCTTTACCTTATGATAGGCTTTAAGGTTATTGCATTGGGTGTGAAGTGGTTGGGATGCGCGCCTTTATAATTATACTTTATACAGTGCTTAATACCAAAGAAGATTCTAAGCGCTACCCGGGATTCGAACCTGTGTTGCTGTGTGTAATCTTGTTTCTAAAAACGAACGCGTTACAACTGGGAACAGCAGTGGGAGTTAGTTCCAAACCTCACGCTGCCAGGGCTTTTTTTGAACGGCCCTTTTCTAAAAATGTATTTTATTTGATCACTTATGCCGACCCTCTAACTAAAGCAAAGTAGCCTACACCTAGCCAGCCTAAACCATCCATCCCATCCAACCTCAAGCAGAAAAAACAAACAAAACAGCAGCCTCCCAACAGAAGTCAGGTAGCGCCTATACTCAAATGCGCATTACTTAACACTCGATCGCTCACTGCCCATGCCTTAGAAATCAATGAGCTCATCTCCAGTCTCGACTTAGACCTGCTAGCCATCACAGAGACTTGGCTACATGAAGCTTCAGGCCTCACCATTACTTTAGCTGTGCCAGTAGGCTACTCCATCGTTAGGCAAGACAGACCTACAAAATCAGGGGGGGGGGGTTGCCCTAATCTACAAAGACATCCATCATATCAGACACACACCCCGCACATGGGAAGGGAATGCAGACATACTATCGGCCAAACTACCCCTCTCTCACAACAACACCATTAACATTCATGTCATCTACCGTCCCCCAGGACTCCCAGACGATTTTCAAGGTCAAATCACGCACATTCTCAGCGAAAACTTAAAAGAATCCACCAAAACCTTACTCCTAGGTGATCTTAATCTAGGCTACAACGATCCCAAGGACAAAACAGCAACCTCCTTCCTCAAGGACCTCTCCAACCTAGACTTCACACAAAAAATCGTGTCACCCACCCACACCAAAGGTAGAACTCTTGATTGGCTGGCCGACCATAACTGCAGCTCCTCTATCACATCCAATACATTCCTCCCTTGGACAGATCACAGCTGCATACAATTCTCTATCCCCACGATACCTACCAAAAAAACACCAGTACATAAATCCGCCACCTTAGCCAGAAGCTCCAAAAAATTAACTGCAGATAATTTACGCCCCCTTCTCAACACCCCATGCCTCGCCCCACCTTTCCCACAAGATCCTAACATCCTAGCAGACATACTCAAGGATACGCTCACCAATGCTATAAATTCCATTGCTCCTCTAGAAGAGAAAAAAGAAAAAAAGTCTTTCCATTCAAACGCATGGTTCACAGAGGACCTCCAAGCTCTGCGTAACAAAAAGCGCCAAGCACTTAAAAATTGGCCAGCCAACCCATGCGACATCACCAAAGACTTATTCAAAGACACCGCAAAAAAATACAAAACCGCCATCTTCAATGCCAAATCTGAATCATACAACCGTCGAATATCAGACTCGAAGTGCCACTCAAGAGAACTCTTCTCTATCTATCTTTAAAGAGCTCACAGTGCCTCCCACTTCCACTGACGAGATCATTAAGGATGAAGGCTGGTGCAACAGTATCCAAGCCGCCATGCTCAACAAAATAGACCTCCTACAAAACAAAATCCGTGAGCACTACAATACCCTGCCGAAACAGAGTCGGCACTCAGATTCTCAATCGTCTAGCAAAACCATTAACATCCCCAAATTTGCCTTTAACGAAGTTTCAGAACTAGAAGTCCTGGACATTCTGAAACATTTGAAACCATCGACTTGCAAAGCCGATACATGCCCTCCAAAGTTAATCAAGGACTGCTCTGAACCACTTGCCCCAATCATTACCGCATTCATTAATGCCTCATTCAAGATCTGCTCTGTCCCAGACAGTCTCAAAGAAGCTTGGGGGCGCCCACTTCTAAAAAAGCCCACTCTCGACCCCACGGTGCCTAACAGCTACAGACCTATAACAACAGTCCCCTTCCTTCTCAAGATTCTAGATAAAGTGGCACACAGCCAAATCCAACTATACCTTGAAACTAACTCCATCCTAGGTACCAGACAGTCAGGCTTCCGCAAAGGTCATGGAACAGAGACTGCTCTGCTGGACCTTAAAAACCAAATAACCAAGATATTGGACACAGGTAAACCCGCCCTTTTACTTCTCCTCGACCTCTCAGCGGCATTCGACCTAGTGGACCACATGACCCTCACCTCACACCTCTCCCACTCTGCACACTTCTCTGACCAAGCCACCTCCTGGATAACATCATTTCTTGAAGGGAGGGCCATGAAAGTCTTTTCTAACACTTCTAACACAACACCATCCATAATACACTGCGGTGTCCCTCAAGGCTCTTGTACAGCACCTACGCTATACAACTTATTCACTAAGCCCCTTTTCGAGAAACTTGATGCACTTGGGATTGCCTACACCAACTACGCAGACGACACCCAAGTGCTCCTCCCACTAACAGGCTCATACCACAAAGACGCTCTGGCTCTAAAACACATATACGCCACCATTCAAGCTTGGATGGCCACCAACGGCCTATGTCTTAACGGGGATAAGACTGAAATCCTTATCCTCGGCCAAAAATCCACACTGGCCAGGCTAGATAGTTGCTATGCAAATTTCAACATCGACAACTGCACTATCCCAGTCCTATCTTCTGTGAAAACGCTAGGGGTCTACATTGATGCAACCTTGTCTATGGACAAACAAGTTAGTGCCATTGTCTCTGCATCTGCACTAAGCACTAAATTCATCAACACCATCAAACCATTCCTCTCCAAAGAAAACTGCCTATCAAGAGCTACCATAGGCGCTAAACTTGACTATTGCAATGCACTCCTAGCCGGCACCTCTGAAAAAAACCTAAACAAACTTCAGGTCACTCAAAATAACGCTCTAAGAGCAGCCTTAAACATCTCCAAAAGGGCCACATCTCACTGGCAAGACAATCAGTTCACTGGCTCCCTGTCAAAGAACGCATCACCTTCAAGGTACTGACTACTACCCACAAATGTATCCACCACACTGCACCTTCATATCTCTCAGACACTATTCTCAGACCGACCTCATCCAGACCTACCAGACTGTGCTACACTAACCAACTCACTGTACCACGCATCAATAAGACTACAGCAGGAGGGCGGGGTTTCCCTTACATAGCACCAAAACTCTGGAACAATCTCCCCCACGCTCTAAGAGCAGATGGCTCCCTCAAAGCATTTAGAAAAAAACTCAAAACCTCTCTCTTTAACTAAATTTCCTCTACCTACAGCCAATCAGGCACACATTGCTAAATATTGTTACTGTCTAAACCTGTATGATTGTATGCCTCTATGCTGTAACTAAGTCGCGCTATTCCTGTTACCAGCGCTATCTCTGTAACCAGCGCCACGATGCCTCAGGGCTGATTCTGTGCGCTTAACAAATACGAATAAATAAATAAATAAATAGCATAAAAAACACATATCCAATATGGGGTTGCACTTGTGCTTGCTTCGGGCAGCAATTAGCCTCATGGCTTGGTAGCTGAGTAGTTATATGGACTCACTTTGGAGATGGAAATCTTATTTTTTTTATAGATAAAATTGTCCAGGGACTTCTCCCCTTGACAACCAGTGCTGTTTTGTTTCTGCAAACAAAATACTAATAATTAACTGAAATGAAACCCAGGGCTGAGCCAATCCCAGGACCACCAACAGTAGTATGTAATGGCTACTATTTTCTATTTTGTTTTTAATGTATTTTTATTCCAAACCATTGTCAATTGCGTACAATGTTACAGTTCAACAGCACTGTCAGAAACTCAGGAAAACCCAGAAAAAACCTTAACCCCCGCCCCATACAACGTTTCACCCCTTCTCTGTAATACCAACACCTCCACATCCCTCCTCCCTCGCCCCATCCAATGCCATCTTGTTCTTACTCACTAATGTTCCGCCTTTCATGGTAGCTGTGCGCCTCTTTCTCCTTCTAGAGATTCTACCCCGGCTGTGGGTTCACTTACGCAGCACTCCCATCTAGGGCCTGAGTCACAGAGCCATTTTACACGGCGCAATCCCATTGCAAATTAAACGCTCCACGAATCAGGCCCCTAGTTTCTCTGTCCTCTTCCTCGAGGTGGTAAGTCATCGGGGTAAGTTTGACAGCTACTAAGAAGTGGACCCCCATTCCACCTCTAGGGCGTTCACTTCCTCACCCCTATCCTTTTCTCAGCCGCCATCCACCTTACTAAGTCTTGCGGCCCTTGGCTTAGCAAGGGACCTTTTGGGGCCCTCCAGGAGATGGCCATACGGCACCCCGCCAGCAACAGCAGAAAGGCCGCTATGTTCTTCATGCGCCCGCTTTTTTTTACACAGGCAGGATTCCTAGCAAAAAGATCTTAGGGGTACAATCACATTGTTTTCCAACGAGGTTGTTTACTTTAAAAAGAACACTGTGCCAAAAATCTCCTATTATCGGGCATTCCCAGACCATGTGCCAGAACCTTGCTGAACCCCTTCGGCATCTGTGTATGGTCTCCAGATTTATCATATGTAGTTTCTAGGGGGCCATGTAAGCTTGGTGAAGGATATTAAATTTAATTACTTAAATCGGGCGTTTCATGACACTTGGCTAATCCTCAAACTCATTGCTGACCATGATTTTCAATCAGTCGTCTCTGCCATGACTTTCTCCCACTTCTCTTTCCCCCTGCACTGGGGGTAGGGTGTTACTGTCCTGTAGTGCCGTCGTGATATCGCATGCCTTTCAGGACCGATCCTTAGTATAGTGTGACGAATCGGTGTGGTTGAGAGGTCCTCTGGTATAGAATTCCATGTGGTCACTAAAGTCTTGGTCAATCGAACGAAATTCATGACCTGCCCTTCGGACATCTGGAGCTTCTGAGCCCACTCCATAAAGGGTAGTAAACTTCCACCTTCAAATAGGTCCCCTATCATCCGACACCCTGTCTTAGCACATCTGGCGTCCCCAATTTCCTTTATTATTTCCGCTATCTTGCCATCCGCTCTCAGAGGTATGTCTGGGCTGTAGGCTTCGCCTATTTCTAATTTAACGCTTGTTCTTTTCAACACCTGTTGAATCACCCGTGTTATGCAGGATTCCTTGAACCTACCCACTTCCCTCCACAGCATTTCTATCCCCTTATAGGGCCTTTGTGGTTTCCCCATAAGGAGTCTATCCGTCCCGGCATCCCTAATGTCCCACCTCGCTGCATGTTGCAGATGGGCTGCTAAAAAATAGTGCTCGAAATATGGGATTGCGAGTCCGCCTTCCCAGTGCTTCCTTCGCAGCATTTTGAGTGCTACCCTGTGTCCCCGCCTGGCCCACAGAAACTCTAATATCTTACTATCAACTGCTTTAAAGAAAGGAGGCCTAATTATATATGGGATATTGGCAAACTGATTCATCAATCTGGGAAGGACGACCATTTTACAGATCGATATCCTGACCATGAGGGATAGGGGTCGCTTATTCCAGAACTCTATTCTGTTCCCCAAACCAGTCATTGCCCTGCTTACATAATATTGGAACGTTTCTGCCACTGAGTGATGGATCTGTATGCCTAACTACTTAAAGGAGTCTGTTTCCCACCCTATTCCTACCTCTGGTAGGTCTTGGACTGATTTCCCTTTGAGAGTTCCTAATGGAAAGACCACTGATTTTCCAATGTTGTCCTGGAATCCGGACAGTTTCCTGAGATTTTCCAACATTTCAAGCATATATGGAATATGCAGCCCTGAATTCTGTACGTATAAAGGAGCATTGTCCGCGTACAGAGTGATTACGTGTGGTTGGCCATCCAGTGATACCTGAACATCTTTAAATTGCTCCCTGAAAATATTTCCCAATGGGTCCATTGCCAAAGCGTATAAAATGGGAGACAGGGGGCAACCCTGCCGCGTGCCTCTCTCTAGCTGCCATCTGAGGGAAACCTCTCCACCCATGTTCTCCCTCGCTAGTGGATCCGTGTATAGTAGTCAGATACATTTCATTCCATTCAGACCCCGCCCATATTGTGTTAGTATCTGGAAGAGCCAATCCCATTCTACTGAGTCAAATGCTTTGACCACGTCTAGAGAATTTCTCTTCTGCATCCCCCACCCTCTCTATGATGTGTTGGAGTCAACGTAGGTTCACGGTCATATTCATCCCCCATTCAAAACCACATTGGTCTTGATGAGCCAAATGCAAAGTCTCCTTCCCTAACCGATTGGCTAAGGCTTTGCCCAGGATTTTCATATCTAAATTCAACAATGAGATTGGACGATACGACTCGCAGCGTTGAGCATATGCAATGACTACTATTGACCATTTAGTCTGTTCTCAACTCTCTCCTAACACCCCCCCCATCACCATGTGGTGAGTGATGGGTCAGTGGGCCTCATTACGAGGTGGGTGGTAAGGGTTAAGGGGCACCGGTAAGGAGACCGGTGCCGGTAAACCCTTATCGCCCTATTCCGAGGTCCCTTAGCGGGAGCCACTAGGGGACCAGGGAGCTAATAACGGGCCCGCTATTAGCGGGGTCCGTTATTAGCTCCATCCCCATTGAGCCCTATGGGGGCTCGAATGGGAATGGGGAATGGTTCTCGGAATGGGGATTTACCGGGTCCTCCAAGGTTGGAATGACCTGGTAAGTCCCTATTTCGAGAACCCGGACCCGGAATGCGGTAAGGGGGTAGCCATGGTGCTAAAAGCACCATGGCTACCTCCTACCTCGTAATGAGGCCCAGTGTGTCTTATCCCAGATTGAGACGTCTTTCTCACCTTCAACTGTATCATGAAACAGAGTCGTGCTTGCCGGCTAATATAGAGTCATGGATTTCACCTCCCGCATGGTTCCTGAGCTCTGGTGCTCTCTGCGCTTTTGCCTCTTGTGAAGGTGTGGATTTGCACTTTCTCGGTGGGAGATTTCTGTCTGCTCGGTATGCATGGCGAGTTTGAGCCCAATGGTCACAGTACAGGGTCTAGCGCATTGCAAAGTTTGCAGTCAAATAAAAACTAGCCCCGCGGCGAGTCTAGAATGATCAACAGTCATCAGTTTGTCAGCATAGGCATATACCGCCAGTTTGATGGCAAAATAGCTAAAATATTTGTTGGGACCAATAGGCGCACAAGGATAATACCTATTGGTCACAGAAAAGGGTTTAGCGTATGATAACCACAACCACCTTACACTAGTGGTATTGCACTAAAGGGAAGGGCAGGTGCACATTCAAAGTGAGGGCCTTGTTGGGTCCCAGGATCACTAATATCACTCGGGTAAATACCGTGCAGTCCGTGCTCCATGCTCAGGTGCAGGCTGGAGTCATGGAAGAGTGATGTGCTGTTATGTTATGTTATTTTGCATTTATATAGCGCCTTACATACCATTGGTATGGTCTGAAGGCGCTGGTAGGTTGAACGCCCTTGGGAACCGAAGTTCGGGTCAGTAGAGAGAGTTGAGAGAGTCCAAAGGTGTGTGTGCGCACCAGGTATGTGTGCAGCTGGTGCGGAATTCGTGTAGTAGCTGCTTCATAGCAGTAGGTGTGGTGGTTGAGAGATCAGGAGTATGTGTTCGCTCTGGCAGGATTTATCCAGACCGAGTGTGGCTGCGTTAGGCCTGAGGAGAAACGCCTGGCTGGGGGGTGTGTAACCAGCAGTGTTTACAAAGAGTGATGGGGAGTGAGCGGGAGATGTTGATATGAGAACAGTTATATCGAATGGTGTCCTAGTATCTCTGTGTTCTAGTTGAGTGGTGGTGTAAAAAAGAGAGTAAGCGTGGGGTGTGGTGTGATGGGATATATGCTCTTTCGAATGTTCCCAGTTTTCCAAGGCCTATTATGTACGTTACGCAATTCTATGCAATCAAGTCCGCTCAGTGCACTTTTATTCCTTTCAGGCATTTGAGATCACGCGTTTCACTCATCCACTCTGTACGCTCATCCGCTCTGTACGCTCATCCACTCCACACACTCATCTGCTCCACACACTCATCCACTCAACACACACATCCGCTCCACACACACATCCGCTCCACACACACATCTACTCTGTATGCTCATCCGCTCCACACACTCATCCGTTCCACACATTCATCCACTCCACACACACATCCGCTCCATACACCCATCCGCTTCACACACCCATCCGTTCCACACACCCATTCGCTCCACACACACATCCACTCCACACACTCAGCCGCTCCACACACTCAGCCGCTCCACGCATTCAGCCGGTCCACACACTCAGCCGGTCTGCACACTCATCCGGTCCACACACTCATCCGCTCCACACACATATCCGCTCCACACACACATCCGCTCCACACACTCAGCCGCTCCACACACTCAGCCGCTCAACACACTCAGCCACTGAACACACTCAGCCGCTCCACACATTCAGCACTCCACACACTCAGCCGTTCCACACATTCAGCCGGTCCGCACACTCATCCGGTCCGCAAACTCATCCGGTCCACACACCCATCCGGTCCACACACTCATCCGGTCTACACACTCAGCCGGTCTACACACTCATCCGTTCCACACACTCATCCGGTCTACACACTCAGCCGGTCTACACACTCAGCCGCTCCCCACACTCAGCCGCTCCCCACACGCAGCCGTTTCCCAATACTCAGCTGCTTCCCACACTCAGCTGCTCCCCACACTCAGCGTTTCCCAACACTTAGCCGCTTCCCACACACAGCTGCTCCCACACTCAGTCGCTCCCACACTCAGCTGCTCCATACACTCGTCCACTCTCCACACTCGTCCGCTCTCCACACTCAATCCGCTCTCCACACTCCCTCCGCTCTCCACACTCCATCCGCTCTCCACACTCATCCGCTCTCCACACTCATCGGCTTTACACATTCATCTGCTCTGCACACTCATCCACTCTTCACATCCATCCGCTCTACCTACTCATATGTTCTACACACTCATCCGCTCTACACGCTCATCCGGTCTATACATTCATTCGTTCTGTATAGTCATCAGTTCTACGCACGTTCATTGTCATTATCAATCATTATCTCCATTTCCGCAGTATAGATCTCCTTACATTCCCAATGATTTATTCATATTATCTACTTCATCGTTTTGATCTACTTTACTCGTTTAGTTCGGTTTGTCTTTCTAGTTTACATTCGAGTTTATTAGCTGTCAATTTCTCGCATCCGGTAGTTTGTTGGGTAGGTGTCATTGTGATGCTGTTAGTTTGGAAACCGGTAGGTTTTAGGGGAAGAGCCAGGTTTTCAGTAGTTTGCGGAAGGACGTTAGATCCTCAGTTAGGCGGATGTGGGGTGGGAGCGAGTTCCACAGGGTTGGGGCCAGGGCTGAGAATGATGATCCGCCTAACCTGACTGAGTTTGTCTTAGGAATTACAAGGAGGCCGGCTGTGCTCGATCTTAGGGTGCGAGTGGGATGATAAGGTTTTAGTTTGTCTTGAAGATATTGAGGTCCAGTTTTATGCAGTGCTCGATGGGAGAGGCATAAGGTTTTGAAAGCCACCCTATGGGCTACAGGAAGCCAGTGCAGTGTCTTAAGGGCTGGGGCGACGTGGTCTCTTGGACCGAGCGCAAGTAGCATTTTGGCCGCTGCGTTTTGTACCCTTTGGAGCTTATTCAGTTGGTAGGCGTGGATTCCAAGGTATAGGGGGTTTGCGTAGTCCAGTCTTGATATAACAATTGATTGGACTGTGGAGAGTCTGTTGGGAAATGAGAGATATGGAAAGATGCGCCTAAAGGTTTTAAGGTGGTAGTGGCCGGACTTTGAGACATTGTTGACTTGGTGCAAGAGTGTTAGGTCAGAGTCAAGGGTGCATCTAAGATTTTTCACTGAGTTGGAGGGGGTCGGTGAGTTGCCCATGGCGGGGGGCCAGGGTAGTGGGTGCAGAAGAAGTTTGGAGTTGCCGCAAACCATGATTTCCGTTTGGAGGGGTTTAACAAGAGGTGGCTTTGGGTCATCCAGAGTTCTATGTCAAGGAGGCAGGATGCCAGGTCCGGTCGGGAGTTGGGTTTCAAGTTCAGGAGTTTAAGAATTAGCTGAGTGTCGTCAGCATAGTTGTAACACAGGATGTTCTGTGAACTAATTATTGGTGGGAGGGTGATCAGGTAGAGATTGAACGGGAGGGCGAATAGGCATGCTCATTGTGGGTCTCCCGTGTCGACCGGTCGGGCTTGGGAGGTGTAGGTGGAGAGTATCGTTATTTGGTGCCTATCTTTGAGGAATGAAGCTATCCATTTAAGAGTGGTTCCACGAATTCCAATGGAGTGGAGGCGGTCTAGGAGGATTGAGTGATTGATTGTGTCAAAGGTGGCGGATGGGTCGAGAAGGATTAGTGCGGCCCATCCCGCGGAGTCTGCTGTCATCTTAAGGTCATCCCAGATTGAGGTTAGGGTGGTTTTGTTTCTGTGACAGGCTCTGAAACCTGATTGTGCGGGGTCTAGGAGGTTGTTGGCTTCGACAAAGGCATTTAGTTGGGAGTAGGCAGTTCGGTCAATGAGTTTGGCAAGGAACCTGGTGTTTGAGATGGGGCGGTAGCTTTTGGGCTCAAGAGGGTCAAGTGAAGGTTTATTAATTAGAGGTTTGACATGAACTCTTTTGAATGCGTCGGGAAAGATACCGGAGGAAAGGGAGGCATTTATGATGGATCTTGCGTGTTCTCCTGCACAGGTTGAAGCAAAAATGTCTTTCAGGGTTGTGGCTGGGCAAGGGTCTAGCGGAGAGCCGGATGGTTTGCAGGCAGATAGAAGTTTGAGAAATTGTTCTGGTGATATTGGACTAAAGGATTCAAACGTTGGTTGCGTAGTGGTTGCAGCTGGTCGGCAGGTCGAAATGGGGGGAGTATTGTCTGGTCGATGTAGGAGAGCTACTTTGGTGTCCAGGGTATTTGTTCTTTCGAGAGCTGTGGTGTAAAAGTGGGGGCAGAACGAGTCGCATAGTGATTTTGAGGGAGTTGGGACTTTCGTGGTAGAAGCGGGGTTGGTGAATTCAGAGATGATTTTGTGGAGTTCTTTGCTCAGATTTTTGCAATTTAGCATTCGGAGTTGTAGTGGGCTTTTTTGCTTTTCGGATTTCAGCCTTGTACTGATAAAGGTGTCGGGCCAAGGTGGCCCTGCTCTTCTGGGTTTTGTCTTTCTGCCATTTGCGTTCTAGGTATTTATATAGTTGTTTAGTAGTCTTCAACTCAGGAGTGAACCATTTGGGGAAGAGGCCACGCCGCTTTGAGGGTTTGCAAGGGGGTGTGAGTCATGAGTCAAAGGCGTCAGGGGTTAGTTGTTTACTGAGTTGGCAGGTTGGTGGTGGAGATTTGAGGAGCGCTTCGGCTAGGTCCGGGATGATAATTCGTTTTTTCCAGCATTTACGTAGATTTGGAGGTTCAGATTCAAGTAGGGGAAGGGGGATGGGTGAGCGAATGGTGAAGGAGAGAATGAAGTGATCGGACCAGATGATCGCGGTGGGGGGGTTTATATGAATCTGAGTGTTGGAGCTAAAGATGGCATCAAGAGTGTGTCCTTTATAGTGAGTTGGGCCAATTATGTGGGGTTGTAGGTTAATGGCGTCTAACCGTCAACCAGAGAATGTGTCACAGGTTTGGTGGGGATGTCGAGCCATATGTTGAAATCTCCGAGAAGGGTGAGGTTGGGATGGTTTAGTTGGAGGGTGGCAATAGAGTCGCAGAGGTTGTTTGCGAATTGTCTATCATAGCCAGGGGGCCTGTAGATTATTAGGAAGCTGTGTGAGAGCGACAGGGAGAGGGATAGTCTCACGAGGAGAGATTTGCAGGAAGGAATAGAAGGTTGGTTGTTGATGATTGAGGAGTGGAAGAGAGACTTGAAGAGGAATGCTACTCCCCCTCCTCTAGAGGGACGGTTCAGTGGGATGAGGGAGTAGTCTGGGGGGAAGGCTTCATTAGCGATTGGGGTGAAGTCGTCTGAGAACCAAGTTTCGGTGATGAAAACCATTTTGTCAGAGGCGAGGAGGTCAAAGATGCAGTGTCTATTTTTTGCTACAGATCTGGCATTAAATAGGATGCAGTTCACATCGGCAGGTGAGGTTGGTCTCGGAGCTGGAGCGGAAAGGGGTGGTGGCGGAGAGAGTGGAAGCTGGAGAGGGGGAGGGGTGGGGTGGTCGATGATCGATGGGAATAGTGGGCGAGCAGAAGTGTTGGCGGGTTTCGTGCGGGATTGGGTGGCTGCGTGTGTTAGGATGATCCGGTCTGGCTCTGGGCATTTGAAGGTGGGTTGTGGGCGGTTAGGAGTTTCAGTTGCAGTTGATGAGAAATCGAGGGAGAGGGGTTTCAGGGAGGGTGAAGCCATGGGAGAAGAAGGTGAGTGCGGGAATGAATTGGTGGGTCGAGACAGGGGAGGCGAAGAGAGCTGAGAGATTGTGGGGGACCAGGTACGTTTCCTCTTTAGTTTCTTTGTTGCGATTGGAGTGAGAGAGAGGGTAGGGGGGTCGGAGGGGGAGAAGGATGCAGCTTCAGTTCTTGCTAGGGCTAGGCGTGCAGTTTTTAGGGAGGGGAAAGGGTGGGTCGTGGGGGGCAGGTGGCTGGAGTTTGAGGACAAGGCGGCGGGTGGATGCATGCAGGGCGGGGGGTGCCAGGTATGATAGTGAGGGGAGCAGGCATGGCTAGCGATGGCTGGTCGGTGGTGGGGATCATGGGAGGAGTCTTCTTGGGGTGGTTGGCTCGCCATCGTGCCCCTCTGGCTTGGTGTTTGGAAAGATGAATGGGAGTGAGTGTGAGGGAGGAGGGAGGGGTGGTTTGGGAAGGGAGGATGGGAGGGAAGGCAGGTCGGGAAGTGGGGCAGTCCACGGCAGTCGTTTCCGACAGACTGTGGGTTTGTGGGTGCACTCATGCTTGGTAGAAGTTTTTAGTGGATTTAGGAGGGCTTTCTAATTGTGGATCTACTTCAAAGATCAATTTGCACAGAGATGATATTAGGCTATTGGGTATTATTAGGTACACTTCTAGGTTTAACTGTACTCAGAGGTATTAGGTCAATCTCTAGATTCAATTTTATATAGAGGGGATATTAGATTATTAGGTACGCTTCTTAACCTCAATGCTGTGGTGCACACTTCTAATTTGAACTAGACGTAGAGAGACTATTCTGGACACTAGTCAGTTCTAGTACACTTCTAAATGTAACTTTTCTCAGAGAGGCTATTGGGCACACTTCTAAATGAAACTTTTCTCAGAGAGGGTATTGGACGCATTTCTAAATGCAACTTTCTTCAGAGAGGCTATTGGGCACACTTCTAAATTGGACTTTCTCAGAGAGGCTATTGGGCACACTTCTAAATGCAACTTTTCTCACAGAGGCTATTGGGCGCACTTCTAAATGCAACTTTCTTCAGAGAGGCTATTGGGCACACTTCTAAATGCAACTTTCTCACAGAGGCTATTGGGCACACTTCTAAATGCAACTTTCTTCAGAGAGGCTATTGGGCACACTTCTAAATTGGACTTTCTCAGAGAGGCTATTGGGCACACTTCTAAATGCAACTTTTCTCAGAGAGGCTATTGGGTAACTTCTAAATGCAACTTTCTCACAGAGAGGCTATTGGGCACACTTCTAAATGCAACTTTTCTCAGAAAGAGGCTATTGGGCACACTTCTAAATGCAACTTTCGTCAGAGAGGCTGTTGGGCACACTTCTAAATTGGACTTTCTCAGAGAGGCTATTGGGCACACTTCTAAATGCAACTTTTGTCAGAGAGGCTATTGGGCACACTTCTAAATGCAACTTTCTTCAGAGAGGCTATTGGGCACACTTCTAAATTGGACTTTCTCAGAGAGGCTATTTGGCACACTTCTAAATGCAACTTTTGTCAGAGAGGCTATTTGGCACACTTCTAAATAACGTTCTTCAGAGAGGCTATTGGGCACACTTCTAAATGCAACTTTTCTCAGAGAGGCTATTGGGCACACTTCTAAATGCAACTTTTCTCAGAGAGGCTATTGGGCACACTTTAAATTGGACTTTCTCAGAGAGGCTATTGGGCACACTTCTAAATACAACATTTGTCAGAGAGGCTATTGGGCACACTTCTAAATTGGACTTTCTCAAGAGGCTATTGGGCACACTTCTAAATGCAACTTTTCTCAGAGAGGCTATTGGGCAACTTCTAAATGCAACTTTTCTCAGAGAGGGTATTGGGCACACTTCTAAATTGGACTTTCTCAGAGAGGCTGTTGGGCACACTTCTAAATGCAACTTTCTTCAGAGAGGCTATTGGGCACACTTCTAAATGCAACTTTCTTCAGAGAGGGTATTGGGCACACTTCTAAATTGGACTTTCTCAGAGAGGCTATTGGGCACACTTCTAAATGCAACTTTCTTCAGAGAGGCTATTGGGCACACTTCTAAATGCAACTTTCTTCAGAGAGGCTATTGGGCACACTTCTAAATGCAACTTTTCTCAGAGAGGCTATTGGGTAACTTCTAAATGCAACTTTCTCACAGAGAGGCTATTGGGCACACTTCTAAATGCAACTTTTCTCAGAGAGGCTATTGGGTAACTTCTAAATGCAACTTTCTTCAGAGAGGCTATTGGGCACACTTCTAAATGCAACTTTTCTCAGAGAGGCTATTGGGTAACTTCTAAATGCAACTTTCTCACAGAGAGGCTATTGGGCACACTTCTAAATGCAACTTTTCTCAGAGAGGCTATTGGGCACACTTCTAAATGCAACTTTTCTCATAGAGGGTATTGGACGCACTTCTAAATTCAACATTTCACAGCGGGGATATTGGGCACACTTCTAAATACAACTTTCCATGAGCGGCTATTGGGCACACTTCTAAATTCACAGAGAGGTTATTGGGCACACTTTTAAATGCAACTTTTCTTCAGAGAGGCTATTGGGCACACTTCTAAATGCAACTTTCTTCAGAGAGGCTATTGGGCACACTTCTAAATGCAACTTTCTTGAGGGAGGATATTGGGCACACTTCTAAATTGCACTTTCTCAGAGAGGCTATTGGGCACACTTCTTAATGCAACTTTCTCAGAGAGGATATTGGGCACACTTCTAAATTGCACTTTCTCAGAGAGGCTATTGGGCACACTTCCAAATGCAGCTTTTCTCAGAGAGGCTATTGGGCGCAACTTCTAAATGCAACTTTTCTCAGAGAGGCTATTGGGCACACTTCTAAATGCAATTTTCTTCACAGAGGCTATTGGGCACACTTCTAAATGCAACTTTCTTCAGAGAGGCTATTGGGCACACTTCTAAATGCAACTTTCTTCAGAGAGGGTGTGGAAACAGAGAAATTGATATGAGGCCGGGAAGCCCAAAGGAAACACACCAACACAGGTTACAAAGAACATACAAAGTGCTTTATTCAAAAAGCTACAACAATTACCAAAAGTCAATTGACAAACGGATGGCTATTCAGCTCTCAGAATAACAGAACGAACTTTCAACGGTAGTTCGCTGCATTAGTGTGAGAGACCGTACATTGGGATACTCAGGTTTTTATACTTTTTATCCAGCTCTGGCCAACCCCCTCGCGGGTTAACCCTTCTTAGAACCAGGCCTAGAGTTCGTTGCCAGGTCGATCCCATAATGTATGCATTTTGATCAATTCCGCTGATACAGTTGTTCATTTACACATAGGTCAGGGATAGGACAAGGTCTCAGTTCGCGACCCCAACAAGTGGCCTGCAGGCATATTACTTATTCATGTGTGTAGAGGTCACAACGCCCAGAATCCCACTCGAAATATCATTCGGCCTCCATTTTGATGTTCAGGGTGACTTCCACACTACAAGAGAACCTAAAATGGTGGCTAAATCCAAGATGGCGATTCACACAGTACATTAAGGTCAAGACCTTGCCGCGGAATCTATTTACACAATGTTTTAGACAACTTGGCGTAGGCCAACACACATTCAAACAATGCGATAGGAGGTATAATATTATTTCGATTCCGACAGACCCTCCTTTTGGCCTATGCCAAGTGCTAAACATTATTCCTAATACTTTTGAAAATAACTCCATGTGTTATCATCCATAGATTCCGCATCATTGTCTGTTATGTCTATAGCCATAAGGTCGTTCATAAAAACCTCTTGTAACATGAATTCTTTAGATGCTGTATCTGGGGCATATATTTTATGCCCTATTGCACTCACTGCTTGGGCACAACATCCCCCTAACATTCCACATATACTTGGGAGGCATTGAAAACAGCAACAAAGAAATAGCAAGATCCCTAAAATAACCAAAATAACGGAAAGCACCTTCCAAACCCAAGATCGTAAGGAATCCCAGAACAAGTGCTAAGATTCCAGTCTCCTACAGGGATATGTACTTCAGAACTAAGAGTATGCAAGTTCTGTATTGCTTTAAAAATTGTTGGCGAGGAGTCTGGTACGAAAACACAGCAAGCGGACCCAACTAATTTGCATACTCCACCTCGTTCCGCCAAAATGACATCTAATGCCATCTGATTTTGACGTGCTACCAATCTTATTGCTTTTTGCTCTAAGGTCATATTGTAGAGTATGTCCGTGGTCCGGTTGATCGTTCTCTCCAGTACCCTTGCTAATCCCCTCATGTTCTCTGAGTTTGTTATTTGTCCCCAAAAGGGCACAACTGATTTCGCTATGTCTCCCAATACTTGCCCAGGGGTATCTCTGTTCTCGTCTCGCCGTGGGCGAGCCTTTGAAACCTCCAATGTACTAGCTACAAATACCCCAGGTAACAATATTCCTAAATAACAGGTTCCCTGCCAATCCTTAGGCAACCAGGGAAATGCTAAACTACCACAAACAAAATAAACAGGCCCCCCTACATACAGAGGCCTGTTTTCCCCAGTCAAATTTACAACGTTTTTACAAGCTTCAAAATCTCCCATTGGCCTAGTGCCATTTCTCTGTACACAGACGGGAACCGAGTCAGGACTGTGAGTTATAGAATAAGAAGGAGGTACAGCGTCCTTATTGCCTATCGGAGCCATTTTAAAGGAAATCAGAGTTTGAAAAGGAAGAGATAGTTTGTCAGACGGCCTAATAGAAGCGACGTTAGCTTTACTTCTATTTGCGAAAAGCGAGCATCCCAGGGGAGTCAATTCACGTTTCTCGAAATCATTCAGATTAGTTCCATCAAAGTTCCCTGAGATGCTATCATTCCATCGGCCAAAGAATAGTGCTCTAAGAGAGGCATAGCAAGCAGTCGTTAAAAGGTAGAGGATGTATATACCATCCCAGTCCCTTGTTCCCATGTTGCGGTAAATGAGTACAAATCCAACAATAACTCTTATTAAAAATGGCATGAGTAGCATTCATTACTATCATCAGAGTGTTATTATGATACTTTTGTCTATGTTGGGAGTCTCTAGGGGACAGAGTGTGAAGGTGTACAGAAGGAGTCAAAACAGTTGGTACAATCTCGGTCGGTAATAAAGGTTTCAGAGGATAGATTTCTTCAAAATACCAAAGTCCTACAGCAACAGTTGCAAAAATAACAATAATCATTACCAAAACACAACAGTACGTTTTCGGGGCCCAGGCACATTGTTCAATGTTCGATTTGGTCACCCCCTTATTTACAAGTCCAGTGCGGGGAGCAGCGGTGAAGGTGGCAGGCATCGTGGTTTCTCAATCGATGGCCCCAATGTTCGTTGCTGGCGACACTACGGTCGCGTGATTTCTTAGTCCTTCCCAACCCTAGCCAGCAGAATCCCTTTTTTTTGTTCAACAAAACTTTCTCATAACAAGACAATTTTCCAATCACTTCCTTTTTCCAGATGCACGAAACTCGTGCCGTAGTTCTATTTCCTTGGTCGAAGGTTGTACCTGATGGTACCCAAAATTGTCTGGTCCGGAAGCAAAGTATCGTCACTTCCTGAGGGAAGCGACGTGTCGGTGGCGACGGAAGTCGCAGAGCTCGAAACAGTGTTTTCCGGAAGTGATTTTTCAAGAGAGTGCGGAGACGAAATGGACTGTTCCCCAAGCTCCTTAGGCTCAGAGAACTTCTCCGACGCACTCACAGCGCTGTTTGCTACTACAAGATCAGAGACTGTAGCGTCAGCGAGGGGTTCAGCTTCTTCTGTAACGTGTGGCGTTGGGTGAGGAAGTTTCTTGACGTGCGTCGCGTGAATCCAGTTCTTCTTTCCAGCCACCCGCACTGCTGTCCTGGTGACCAACAACACCTGATGGGGTCACCGCCAGCGAGGCGGGAGACAGGAAGACCTCTCGTAGGCCTTCACTAGGACCCAACTTCCAGGCTGTATATCGTGTCCTGGGTCCGTGAACGGTACAGGTAAAGCTGAGTAAACCTGGTGATAAATGAAATACAGGTTTTTAGTTAACTGGTTACAGTGGTCTACAAGCAATACATTTTCCACCTCTCTCAGGGCTTTAGGTTTCGGGAGACCTCAAATGTTAGCAGGTCTCCCCATTACTACTTCAAATGGAGAAAGCCCAGTTCTAGTCTGAGGTGTGGTACGCATAGCTAATAACACAATAGGTAAGGCATCTGGCCATTTTAGTTTGGTATCAGCACATGTTTTTGCAAGTTTATTCTTCAAAATACCATTGTGTCTTTCCACCAACACAGCGCTTTGAGGATGTCTAGCTGAATGAAATCGTTTCTCAATACATAGGGCTGTGCATATTTGCAAAATTATTGCTGCGATAAAGTGAGGGCCATTATCCGACCAGATTATCCTCGGGAGCCCAAATCGAGGAAAGAATTCTTTTACCATAATCTTTGCAGTGGTCATGGCGGTAGCATCTTTGACGGGGAAAGCCTCGACCCATTTACTGAAGGCACAAATAATTACAAGAACATATTTTAGATTATTACATTGTTCCATCTCAATAAAATCAAAGTGGATAACCTCGAAGGGAACAGAAGGGGGCCCAAAGCTTCCCCTTGGAGTCACTGTCCCCTTACCCACATTGTGCTGTAGGCAGATCATACAGTTCTGGACGTGCCTCTTTGCAGTTTCCAGAATCTTGTCATTTACCCAAACCTGTTCTAACATTTTCGTGATCTGCTGGGCACACACATGCGTAGGACCGTGTGCCATCGTATCCATTGCCAATACATAAGAATCAGGAAACAACCATTTCCCTTCGGATGTATCCACCCAACACCCTTCGTCATCCAGTTTCCCCATTCCTTCAGCCCACTTTTTAGATTCTTCTATTATGGCATCAGTTTGAATATCTCGCACAGACCCAATACCTTCATCCATTATGCAAGCATCTCTCATTTCCCTCGAGGCATACATGTCCGTGCTAAGGTCTGTGGCCGTTTGTCTGGCTATCAAGTCCACAAAAGCGTTCCCCTTGCCCACATCATCTATGACCTTGCGATGTGCTGCACATTTCATGATCGCTAACTGTTTAGGGAGTGAGAGTGCCGAAAGTAATTGCACTATCAAGGGGCCATGCTGGATCTTGGTCCCATGTGAGTTCAGGAACCCTCTTTCCGACCAAAGCTTTCCAAAGTTGGAAGCCACCCCAAATGCGTACTGACTATCAGTATATATATTTACTTAACGCCCTTGGGAAAGTTCACAAGCTCCGGTCAACGCTATAATCTCTGCGGCCTGCGCAGAGTTATGCGAAATTCTCTTAGTTTCAACAACTTTGCTCAATGTAGTAACTGCATAAGCAGCTGTAGATGTACCATTCGAAAGTTTGAAGCAGGAGCCATCACAAAACAGCTCCCCTTCTGCATTGTCCAAAGGAGTATCTATAAGATCTATCCTGCCCTTCGTTTCTTGTTCAGTGGTATACAGGCAATCATGTAATTCTTCGTCACCGCAAACAGTGTTTTGCGGGAAAGGTAAGAGTTCAGCCGGATTAAGAACACAACACCTCTTAATTTGGATGTGAGGGGCAAACAGAATTAGTTCATACCTTGTGAACCGCGCAGAGGTGTGGTGTTGCGTTTGGGTTTTGTTCAATAGAATATCAACAGAGTGAGGTACCATCAAAATCAAATCATGGCCTAGGACCATTCCCTCACTCTGCTTTACAGACGCGGCAGCAGCAGCGACAGCGCGCAAACATCTTGCCAAAGCGCATGTGACAGGATCAAGGGCGGAGGAGTAGTAGCCGCACAGCCTATTCTTCCCTCCGTGTTCCTGTGTTAACACAGCCAAAGCACATCCATCACGTTCATGCACAAACAACACAAAGGCCTTGTCATAATTTGGAGTACCCAGAACCGGTGCCGAACATAGCGCGGTTTTGAGAAGCTCAAATGATCGTTGATGTTCCGATTCCCATGGCAGTGGCAGAGAAATGCCCCTCTTCGTCAGAGCCAACATCGGTTTTATCACTAGTGAGAAGTTCGGGATCCACAACCTACAGTAAGAAGCCATACCTATCAGGGCTCTACTTCCTTCTGTGTATTTGGAACAGACATGCCAGAAATGTGTTTTATTCTTTCAGGTGTCAATCTGCTCCCCTCCTTTGACAGGAGGTAGCCTAAATAGGCAACCTCCTGACAACAATATTGAAATTTTTTAAGTGAAGATTTGTGACCATTTTTAGCTAGATGAACGAGCAACAGTACAGTGCCTTCTTTACAGGCGCTCTCAGAGTCTGCGGCCAAAAGCAAATCGTCAACATATTGAAGCAGCGTACAAGTAGGTGGCAATTCAAGGGTGTCGAGCTGCTCTTTCAGAGCTCTACTATAAATACTGGGACTTTCAGTATACCTTTGAGGTGCCCTTGTAAATGTAAATGAGCGTCCCCCCAAGGGGAACGCAAACAGATATCTGCTTTCTTTATGTATAGGGATACTAAAGAAAGCGTTTTTTAAATCCACAACGCTGAAGTGCGTAGCTGTAGCAGGGATCATTGTCAATATCGTCGTCACATCAGGCACAATTGGGAATTGTGGGGCGACCACTTGGTTAATAGCACGAAGATCAATTATGAACCGGTATGGAATTGCATTGTCGCCTTTCTTATATACGGGCAAGATCAGACTGTTACACAAACTACCTGTAATCTCCTCGATCACCCCACGATGTACAAAATCGGAGACAATGCATTTCACCCCATGTTTCAAAACTATTTTAACGGGCTCAATCTGTAACACTCCGACATCATTGTCGTCCACCGCCCACAAACATTTCGGGACAATGCTGAACTCAGGAGGTAAAGGTTGAATCAAGAACTGAGAATTAGGAAGTTGCTGTGGTGAAACCGTTAGCCGTACTCCATCCGAAGAACAATGAATTACTGCGTTCAATTTCTTTAACAAATTCAACCCCAGCAAATTCTCTCCACAGTTCGAAGTGAGAAGAAAAGGACAATGGTCCGTGAAGGGACCCAAAGAAACGGATACCGGTGCAGAAACCGGACAGACAGTTGGTACACCAGAAAACCCTACGGAAACATTTGTTTGCCCTGACAGTGGGATGTTTGTAACGCGAGAATGATCAATGGAGCACTTCTGTGCTCCAGTGTCAATCAAAAACGGGTGTTTCCTATTCCCTACTAATAATTCAACGTAGGGGCCTTTCTGATTAACGGGAATAGGTGAAGGTTCCAAACCCTGCTTCGGGCAATCCTAATGAAATAGAGCCTCGTCAGAAGGAAGCTCTTCAGAAAGGTAGGCAGCAGAAGGGTGATCAAATATGTTCCTCGAGTCCATACTCGAGGTCTGATTTTCCCATGAAAAAGATTGCTGAGAATCTTGTAAAAGCTGACCTCTGTCAGGGCCCCCTGCTCCAGGGCGGCCCCTAGGTCGTCTACCCATACCCCCAAACACACTGTTTGACCTCTGGCGAAGGACAGGGCACTGTGCTCGCCAATGACCTTCCTGGCGGCAATAAGCACATTGATTAATATTCACTGGACTCAAAGGAGCATTTCCTTTTGGGACGTACTGACCTCTAGTCTGTGTCCTGCCTCCTCTGGGGTTTCTAACAATTTGCTGTAATAATACTTTGGTTTTCAAATCTCCCTTTCTCTTTCCAATTTTTTCCTTCTCATTATTAACACGGTTCTCATAATACTGAGCCATGTGCAAAACCTCAGATTGAGATTTTGCCTGCCAAGCGCTCTCAGAGGACATAATCTGTGACTGAATGTCAGGTAACAATCCACGTACAAATTTGTCCACAAACAACCTCTTCCCCGACTCTGTACCTAAATCCTGTCCACTGAAGTCAGAAAATACCTGCTCGAATCTATTAAAAAATTCGGTGGCGCCTTCAGATTTCCCTTGGACACAGGCCGTAAGCTTGTCCCAAATAATCCTTTTCTCTGGAATTATAGTTTTTAGTTTTGCAACAATTCTATCAGGCAAAGTAAGTATTACCTGTGGTGGTTTCTCACCAGCTGGCCTTTCTCCATCAATTCTAATCATATTAGCCCACGTATCTCCCAACCCCGGCACATCGTCTATTGTCCGAACCTGTTTCCATACATCTACGGGTAGGAGTATAGGGAATAACAAGTCAATGTCACTCAAGGTGAACACAGAGGACTGTAAAACGGACTCTATTTCTTTGTAAAACCCTGTCAGGTTTTTCCTGATATCGGGGACTGATTGTCTAATTGTGTTCACTTCCTGTCGTGAAAACGGGACGTGAACGAATTGCGATACATAGTGTGCAGGGATATCAACAGCGGGGGCACCAGTCCCAGGGTTGGCGGGGATCTCAACTTTTGGGACAAAGGTCGGAGGAACCTCTCTCATAGGCAACTGAGACATAGGTACCTCCGGCCGCTTACTAAGCAACAGGGCCAGGTCGAGCGCTAAGGCAGCTGTAGAAGTATCGGGCGAAAAAGCCCTTTTACAAATCCCCAATAATTCTATAGGGCAGATAACCCTTTTTCTTACACATTCTTCTTGCAGGTGCTGTACCATCACCTGAATTACCTTTCTTTGAATTTCTACTGTATACTGACTATGCGTGTAATATACTTAATCTGGCGGAATCGATGAATCCGAGATCCATCGAACCGCATCTTTGGTACAAATTCGTACTTCTTCAGGTGCCGATCTACGGCACGGAAGGAACCGTTTCTGTACATATATTCTATCATCTTCTTCGTCCTCATCTCGCGACTTTTCAAAGTCTTTCCTAAACTCAAACAATTTTTCAACATGTCCATATACTTTCTGCTCCGTGTCCCTCGAAAGTGCCAAAGTATTCAGATCTCTCACCCCTTGTGGAAGATCTGAATTTTGTAATCTACCCCACATCACACATAAATGAGTCCCCAGGCCTTCGATAAAAACATTTTTCTCGGGAAAAATATTCAAATTAGATAATTTGGAAAAAACATTAACTTGATCACCTTTCTCCATGCAATGCTTAGTCCATGCAAACAATTCCTGTTTCTTATCTGCAGAAACAGTACTACGAGTCACAATCTTTGATCCTGCACCTGGATCGACTTCAGTCAATACAGGGCCACTCGGGAGCGGATGTATAGGTAAATTTAATAAAGGTGTATCTTTCGGTGCGGAGGGAAGGGGCGGTGCGATAGGTGGAGGAACAACAACCAAAGGACTAGGAACAATAGGTTGTATAGGGGGAACAGGAATAACAACAGGAGCAACAGCAGGAATGGGCAGAGCACCCAAAATAGGAGCATACAGAGGTGGCGCTGAGGCATCAGGCCTGCGTTCATTTAATAACTTCTCGATAAATTCTTCAGAAACATGGAAATCTTTAGAGGGGTACATTTTCTGGATCCCGAGTGAAAAGGCTCTATCCATATCTTTAACTGATTCTGACCGCTTTTCTTTATCATATAATAATGCTTTTTCAGCATTTGTTTTATGACGACGTGCATGTTTATCCCTACTTTTAAGCTGCTGTAATGCTTCTTTCTTCCAATTTTCTAAGACATCAAAGGCTGCTGGTCTAGCCTTTTTCTTTAACAAGATTGATTCTAAGTATTCAATACGGGGGATCTCAACACTACTGTTGATTGGCCACTGAAATTCGGAGGCATGTCTGGTCTGTCTGTGCCAAATATCATTAAATACTATGCTTCCAATGCCATACTTACAGTACATAGTACATGCCGGCGACCCCTCCTGTGGTGCCGGGCGGCTAAATTCCAAAGATTGTCGATCGCTGCGGAACAGAGCCCTAAAGCAGCTAGACAATTTCCCAGGCATTTCACAAAAAATTGGTGTTACCTGGTCAATAATTGTGTCTGCAGATACAATACGCCAAATTCAAATTGTCAGGGTTAAATTAAGAGCCGGGTCACGACTGCACCTGACCAAACCTAAGGAGGACCGTACGGTTTACCAAAGAACTTACCTAACGAATTTTACCTTGTGTTTGGTGGTTTCGGCAAATCTGCCCGCCTCAAAATTGGACCCTCGTCAAGATGCCGTGTCAGACCACACGACTATCGTCCAAGGATCGGATTGTGCAGCGCTGCCGAGGTATCGCGTCTCGATCGGTCGGGCCCGCAGAATCACACCGTCCGATCCCGGTTCGATAGTCTGCGTCAACCTTCAATGATCCGGCATCAATCTTGAGGGTCCCTATTCGGGCGCCAACTGTGGAAACAGAGAAATTGATATGAGGCCGGGAAGCCCAAAGGAAACACACCAACACAGGTTACAAAGAACATACAAAGTGCTTCATTCAAAAAGCTACAACAATTACCAAAAGTCAACTGACAAACGGATAGCTATTCGGCTCTCAGAATAACAGAACAAACTTTCAACGGTAGTTCGCTGCATTAGTGTGAGAGACCGTACATTGGGATACTCAGGTTTTTATACTTTTTATCCAGCTCTGGCCAACCCCCTCGCGGGTTAACCATTCTTAGAACCAGGCCTAGAGTTCGTTGCCAGGTCGATCCCATAATGTATGCATTTTGATCAGTTCCGCTGATACAGTTGTTCATTTACACATAGGTCAGGGATAGGACAAGGTCTCAGTTCACGACCCCAAGTGGCCTGCAGGCATATTACTTATTTATGTGTGCGGAGGTCACAACAGCCAGAATCCCACTCGAAATGTTATTCGGCCTCCATTTTGATGTTCAGGGTGACTTCCACACTACAAGAGAACCTAAAATGGTGGCTAAATCCAAGATGGCGATTCACACAGTACATTAAGGTCAAGACCTTGCCGCGGAATCTATTTACACAATGTTTTAGACAACTTGGCGTAGGCCAACACACATTCAAACCATGCGATAGGAGGTATAATATTATTTTGATTCCGACAAGGGTATTGGGCACACTTCTAAATTGGACTTTCTCAGGGAGGCTATTGGGCACACTTCTAAATGCAACTTTCTTCAGAGAGGCTATTGGGCACACTTCTAAATGCAACTTTCTCACAGAGAGGCTATTGGGCACACTTCTAAATGCAACTTTCTTCAGAGAGGCTATTGGGCACACTTCTAAATGCAACTTTCTTCAGAGAGGCTATTGGGCACACTTCTAAATGCAACTTTTCTCAGAGAGGCTATTGGGCACACTTCTAAATGCAACTTTTCTCAGAGAGGCTATTGGGCACACTTCTAAATGCAACTCTTCTCAGAGAGGCTATTGGGCACACTTCTAAATGCAACTTTTCTCAGAGAGGCTATTGGGCACACTTCTAAATGCAACTCTTCTCAGAGAGGCTATTGGGCACACTTCGAAATGCAACTTTTCTCAGAGAGGCTATTGGGTAACTTCTAAATGCAACTTTCTCACAGAGAGGCTATTGGGTAACTTCTAAATGCAACTTTCTCACAGAGAGGCTAATGGGCACACTTCTAAATGCCACTTTCTCAGAGAGGCTATTGGTCACAACTACTAGATATACGCATGTACACATAGGCTATTGGGCACCTATTAATCATTCTTTGTGTGTACATTATGGTCCACATAGCGGTAAGGAGACTTTTTATTTTTCCATTTGTCAGTTCTTTGAAGACCTTTCTAATTACAGTACAGTATAAGTGTTCTACTGCACGCGCAACTGTGATGTTGCCCCCTATGTATCATATATATGCTTTTCCCTTGTGTGTATTTTATAGTCTAAGAAGGTTACAGGAAGCAAAGCATGACGTCTCCTGACTTTGGAAGAGCAGCGCCCGTGCCCCCGCTGCCCAAGTGATGTGCTTGCTCTGCAACCCTTGCCAGGCAGTCTTTACTGAGGGCAGAACGGTATGGTAGGTGTGTGCCGTATGGAGGTTTGGAGGGGGCAAGGTGCGTTCATTAAGATACGCGATGCCCCTGTTATGCAAATGCCCGGCACATGTTTTTTACTACAACACCCATCGGCCCTACTCAAGATTTCCAATGGGCAGGGTTGATGGGAGTTGTAGTCTGAAGCATCTTGAGAGCTGCGGGCCCTGCTGCCTCAAACACGTCTTGGTATGCGTACAGTAGGCCAGCACAGCAATGTGTGCACTTTGCCCCTGCTATTTAATAATGTTTGGTAATGTCAGCGGCTGTCTGCCTCCAAGCCACACTTACTTATGCAAGCAATGCCCCTATTCTGCGACCGCTTGCCAGCTACTATTTACTATTGCTCTCCTCAGCTGTACCCTGGATATTCAAGGGGGTGGGCTGATGGGAGTTGTAGTCTTAAACATCTTGAGAGCTGCAAGGCACAGGCCCTGCCTCCCCCCAACATTCCTTGTCATGTAATGTGCAGACGGTTCCCCTGATGTTCAATAATGTTTACTAATGTCACTTGACAGGACCTTACATCCCTTTCCTGCAGGCCTGCCCATCCCGTGGCGGCTGACCAAAACGCAAAAACAATGAACAGTTTGTGTTTTGTGTTCCTTATTGGCAGGTCAGGATTCAACGGGAATGGCCAGACAAATACATAAATAAAGGAGCGAGTCCTCGTTCATTGATGGGGTTTATTCAGGGGTGTACTGGCACGTTGGGGTGAGTCATTGCGTGTTGCCCCGAGTCGGGTGTGAGAGACACTTGCCTGACTAAAGGGGGGATGGGGAAGCGGGAAAGTGCGGATGCTAAACTGATCCATCAGTTCAACAGACCATCTGACATTATGACTTCTTCCTGTCCGTAATGTGCTGGGTGGCATCCCCTGTTAATCATGCATGGGCACAGGGCAGTATGGTGGTCCTTAGATGAAGAGGGTCCTGTGGCACATACCCTGCACTACACCTGCAGCCTCTCAGCATTATCCTGTACCACTCCTCACCCCATCACTTCCCCTTCCTGTCTTCACACTTCGTTATCTCGTCTTGCCCTCCTTCTCCCTTACCTCAATCACCCTACTGTTTATACTCACCCTCTGTAACATAGCATAACAGGTGTATTTGTAGAGCGCATGATCACCCCCAGATGGGCATCTTGGCGCTATTGCCAGATAACAGATGTTAATTGTTACCCAACGTAATGGTACCCATTTTATCAACCCCAGAAGGATGAAGGGCTGAGTGGACCTGCTGGGATTCGAACCTGTGACCATGAAGTCAAATACAGGGCCTTGTAGTGGATGCATTAGTCCACTGAGCTACAAACCCCAGTACCATCTCTGCCATTCTCTCACCCCCTAAAGATGCCATGTCCTTTCGATCTCTTCATCCTTCTTTTCTATCTCCCTGTACTGTAAACTCTCACAAAAGAACCCTGGCCAGCCTCTCCTCTCCAGCCTTATCTATTCTTTCAGCCCCCGCCCTCCAGAATCCCTCTCATTTTAGTAGCTTTTCCCACAATCGGACTCTGGAATGGCCAATCCGTTTACAACAAAATCGCCTTCAACAGTCCACACTTTGAATGCCACAGCTCGCCATTGTCAGTCATGGACATCACAGAGATGTGGACCACTGCCCTATGTACTTTGCCACCCATGCTTCCTTGCACACAGAGTCATGTCTTTCCTCTCACTCCAGCCACTCTCCCAAAAGAGGCAAAGGGCTTGGGATGATACCCAACAAGGGCTACTCTTCTAACCCCTTTCCTCCAACTGACTTTCTACCTCTCTAATTCTCTGCCATCCAACTCCTTCACCCTCTCTCCCCCCACCATCTTCTTGATGGCCCCATCGCCCTATCAAAGTGCTTCTTCTCTGACCTAGATCGCCTCCTAGACTCTAATCCCACGGAAGCCCCTACTGTACGCAAGGGTGAATTCAGCCTCTCTCACACCCGCCAGCTTGAACTCAACTCTCGAGTATCTGACCACTCACTTACCTCACTTTGCAAGCTACCCACCCACTCCCATGGTGACTCACTTAGCCTCGCCATCCTCTACACCTCACTCCCAATGCCTAACCTCCCTATTGACCACTACCTTTCTGCCCACTCTATCCTCCACTTTAGCATTGCTCTGCCCCTCCCCATTCCATGCCTCACCTCCCTTACCTCGATCGCAAATTTTAACCTGAATCAGTGCCCCCTTATCTTACCCAAAGTAAGGGGCCCACTGCTCCATCTTGCTCTTCCTCAAGCCTCCTCTTTCAAGTAGGCTGTCTCAGAATTTAACCTGATGCCCCGGTCCCCTTTTGACTACCACTATTCCTCTCACACCTTCACGCCTTGTATTCCTCACCGTCAGCCATGGATTACCCCTCAAAACAGAAATGCACCAACTCATTTGGACCTGGCCCAAGGACTGCTCACCTCTCTTCTCCTCACTTCTAACAATGCCCTTCACTCCTTCACAAATGCTTTTGACTTCGTACTACACTAACCTAATCTCGTTCTCGCCCTGTAAACTTTTCCCAGACTATAACCGTACTGACTCCTGCTAGCCCATTGATATCACCTACTACCTTATCTGTAAATAACATTGCTGACTACTTCTCCTAGAAAATCTAAAGAATATGGGACACTCTCACCACATACGCACCCCTACCTTCTCTGATGTCTTAGCCCCTGCCCCGTTCACATCTTCACTACCTCCTCTCTCTAGTACTTCCCCTGCCATTTCCTGTGAATTGACACCCCTTCTTAAGACCTCCAGCCAACCCTTTGCCATTGCCAACCTATCTGCCCCGCAGATGGTCAGAGAGTGTTCACCTCTTATTTGCTGTTGCTTCTCATCACCCCTTCAAACCTCTCTCCTTCACTGAGAGTCCTTCCAGCTGAATCCGAGTGATTTGCCTACAGCTGAAAGTACCGCGGGCAAATCATTTGCATGAGAATGGTGCGAACTACCAAAAATGTGAACCTTTCTTATGCGAACACACGTACATTCTCACACCCACTCACACTCCCAAAACACACCCATTACACCCCCCCACCAACACCCTCAGCACACCACCACCCACACCCCCAACATAAACAAACAACACTTACCTTCATCTTCACGCTGGTTCCTGCAGCGCCAGTTCCCTTTCACTTCTGTGATCGGGAACTGGCGCTGCAGGGTCCTTTTCTTTTTTTTTGTAACGGAAGGCTGTGGGGGACACCCCTGCAGCCCCGCTCACTATACCATAAAGTATAGTGAGCAGGGCGATGCGGGCGACACCCCCGCAGCCCCTGCTTTTTATTTTTTTTAACGGAAGGCTGTAGCGGTGTCCCCTGCAGCCCCCGCTCACTATACCATAAAGTATAGTGAGCGGGGAGATGCGGGGGACACCCCCGCAGTCCCGCTCACTATACCATAAAGTATAGTGAGCAGGGCGATGCGGGGGACACCCCCGCAGCCCCCACTTTTTTTTTTTTTAACGGAAGACTGTGGGGGTGTCCCCTGCAGCCCCCGCTCACTGTACCATAAAGTATAGTGAGCAGGGCGATGCGGGGGACACCCCCGCAGCCCCCGCTTTTTTTTTTTTTTAACGGAAGACTGTGGGGGTGTCCCCTGCAGCCCCCGCTCACTGTACCATAAAGTATAGTGAGCGGGGAGATGCGGGGGACACCCCCGCAGCCCCTGTTTTTTCTTTCAATGCTACCACCAAAGGTTTGAACTTTTGGTGTTCGAACCTTTGGTGGTAGCATTTTTAGAACATTTGGTTCATGCGAACCTTTAGATGCAGGAAAAACGTCCTAAACCTTCCAGCTTGCTTCAAGGTGGCACCTGTCCTACCAATCCTTAGCAAGCCCTCTTCTGACTCCAACAACTCTGCCAGCTATCAGCCCGTCTCTCGTGGGCCCTGCTGCTCTGAAATCCTTCAGCAATCTCTTCTTCAACCGTCCCTCCTCCTATCTAGCCTCTATCGACTTCTGTGACGGTCTCCAAATTGGATTGTTGAGCTGTTCTTATATCCAGACTACCCTCACTCACATCTCAAACGTTTGCCATCTGCTCATCACTCCAAATTCTCATTCCTAATCTACTTGGACTCTAAGCCTCATTCGACACATGATGGACCCTCTTCTCTTCTTAAGAGTCTTAATAACCTTGGAAGTCAAGATACTGCTCTTGTTTTAGTTGACTTTTACTGTGCTCATTTGTCCTTCTCCACCTAATGGAACACATTCACTAAGTTCCTCTCCCCTCCCCCTTGACATTACCAAAAGCTTCCTTGTGGGGCCTCCTACTATGCACTCTATGCGCCTCCACCCCTGGCAAGCTTATTGCCTCCTTTAGGTTCTTATATCAGCTCTTCATTGACAACAAACAAATCTACTACTACTTTCCTACTTTTACTCCTGAACTCTATGCCCTCATACCGCCTTGTCTCCCCATCCTTCACCAATAAATGGCCCTTCAATGTCTGATTGCCAGCTCCACCAAGACAGTTCTAGTCTACCTTCCTGCCTCTACTGCCCCATATCCTTCTCTCTCTCATCTCATTTTCAGCTAACCTCCACTCCTCCACAGCCATGGGGTCATTTCTGATGGCAACCTTAACCTTCATCACACTGACCACAACTGTGGCCAGGCTCAACCTTCTCAACATCAGGAAATTCCGGATCCTCTTCATTTGCAATTCCAACAAACTCTCGCGTTGACCTCAGTTCTCAGCCACCTTGACTACTTTATCAGCCTCCTTTTCTTGGCCTCCCCACTACCCATTATTGCTGCTTGATAAGGTACTTAACTTCGATGCTCTTATTGCTTGATAAAGTACTTAACTTCGATGCTCTTACTCTCTACCATCTTTGCAGATGTTCTCCCATCTCCAAACACTGTCTCCATGCTGGTGGCTATCCATGAAATACAGGTCTATCTTTAAATGTTTGCTGCTTGACTTGAAATCACTCTATGGGCTTACCCTCCCTACCTAGCTAACACTAGCTCATGCAACTCCCCTCCATGCACCCTCTGCTCTTTCTCATTCACTAATCATCTCACCCTACCAACCTGTACCTCCTCTCACTTCTGCTCATTCCCCCCCCACCCCCCTACACTGGAACTGTCGTCCACATCATCTAAAACACGCCCGGTATCCACTCCTTCAAATCCACACTAACACTCTACCACCTCAATCTTGAAGGAGCTCTACCCACTCACACATCACTTCCCCCTTTGACTAACATCTAGTTAACTCCAGGGCTGCACTGTAACCTGTTCATAGCCAGTCCGTTTGGAGATATATCTGTACTCTCTGTACTTCCACCGTTCAGGCAACATGTACTCGACCTCTTGAAGTCGATGTAACTGACGCACTGGTGCTCCTAAAAGAAGAGTGCCACAATAATCAAGTGTTGAATTGATCATTGTCCCCACAACCACAGCGTTATCCAGTTCAGAAATAAGTGGTAGAACATGTTTTAATAACCTGAGTTGATAATAAACAGATCTGACAACTTCAGTAACATGAGCACTGCAGCCAAAGATACCGGCTATATACAACCTAGATTTGTTACCTTACAGGAGAAGGAGGTTAGAACATCAAAAATGGCAAGACAAGTGATTGTGGCATGAAAGTCAATCAATGGGTTTTTTGGACCAAAAACAATAACCTTGGTTATTGAGAGATTAAGTTGGAGTTTGCTTTCAAGCATCCAACGTTGTATTGCATTGGCAGAGGCTAGAATTCAATTAATGTCTTCAGATGAGGATTTTAGTCTGACATACATTTGTGTATCATCCACATAGGAATGATAGTTCAAATCAAACCTAGCTAAAACATCCATTAATGGCCTAATGTAAATATTAAACAAAATCGGGGAAAGGGGCAACCCCTGAGGTACCCAGCAAATAACAGGAAGATTGTCAGAAAAAAAAGTTCCCAGTTTGACAGCTTGGGTTCGATTTAACAAAAAGGAAAAAACCACTTGAAAGCATCCTTTGAGACCCAGGCAACCTCGGTAAGTCTAGTCGCCCGAAATCGACCATATCAAATACCGCTGATAAGTCAAGCATGATTAACATGCTCATGTCTCCATCATCAGTGGCCCTAAGGATGTCATCCCAAACAGCCACTAAAGCTGTCTCCATTCCATATCCAGGTCTGCACCTGTATTGAAACATGTCAAGAATAGAATTCTCCTCCAGAAAGCTCTGGAGCTGTATAGTTATGACTTTCTCCAAAATCTTTGATGGCCAAGGCAGCCGGCAATGGGGTGATAATTTGAGAGGACTTGATAGACTGAAGAAAATGTCTTTAAAGGTGAGGTCCAATAAGATTACCCTGAGACAATGAGACATTCAGAAAATCTGTAAGAAAATCTTTAAGGTATGGGTGTAGGTATGTTGCCTTGAAGGATAAGCTAGTATAAGATCATTATCATAGTTTGTAGGTTTAGGTTTCTGGATCATAATTTCAATGTCATCTTTTTTTCACTGTGGTAAAGGTAAAGTTAGAGGTTGATGAAAAAGACATGGCTGAAAAGTCAACATTTTGGTTAGAAATTTGGGGAGTGGACATTTCAAGGCAAGAGAGGGAAAATACAATGGCATTCTTGTAGGCCATGAACAGTAAGGATGTGAAATTAACTATCGTATTCGGCCTGGCGACATTTCAGATAGTGAGAGTGGGAAGGAAATGGAAAAAGACAGGTGACTACTGTAGTATGCCTGACGACATTTCTGGTAGAGCCAGAGAAAACAAAAGGTGAGGGAGAGGGGTGCAGAAAGGGAGGGAAGGAACAAAGCAAGCGACTATCATACTAGGCCTGACGACATTTGAGATAGTGCTGGGGGAGACAAGTAGAGGGGCGGAGACAGACGAGGTTGCTATCATACTAGATCCAGGGACAATTCTGATAGAGTAAGTGCATAGAAGAAAGTAAGGGGAGGAGGGGAGGAGATAGGAAAAGGGAGAAAGGGAGAGGAGGAGAGAACAGAGAGTAAGCAGTCAAAAAGAGCCGAGAAACAAGAGAGGAGAGCGAATACAATTGCAGAAGCGATTAATAACACATAATGTTGCAAGCCTGGATACAAGACGATGATGGGAACAACATGATTCAGGGCCAGCATGAGAAAGGGGGACGCACCATGAATCAATGAAGTCCATAAAAGTCAAATCCAGCATTGGCCACAAGACAGTGATGGTGAAACCAGAATGCATCAGGACAGACTCTTGCAGAAGTAGGCTGGAGGGGTTGAGGGGGTGCAGGGTAGAAGTTAGCCTTATTGTAAAAAGAAGTTTAAATCATTTCAGATGGTGGTGTCCTAAGTGAAACACATTCAGGGGACGTTAAATTCTTTATTGTGGCAAATATTTTGTAGAATTAATTTGTATTTGGAAGAATTGAGATTTTGCCAGTAATATTCCTTTTTTCATAAATGGCCAATGCTAGTTTAGCAGTTTTGCGATCAGTAACATCCCTGGTTTTAAGCCATATCTTCTCTTTCTTGCAATAGTTTTGTTTCAAGTTTCTTTAGTCCTGTGCAGAGTCCAGTCTGCCCCAGTCCCAGCTTTGTGTTCAGAGAGAGAGGAGCTGCAGCAACGTTGTCCTGCCTTTGGAACGCTGTGCCTTTAATTTGTAACTCCACCTACTTAAACTGACTCTGGGTGGGGAGCGCCATGCTGAGTCCTGTGCATAGTCAAGTCTGACCAGTTCCTGCTTTGTGTTCGGTGAGAGAGGAGCTGCAGCAACGTTGTCTTGCCTTTGGAACGCTGTGCCTTTAATTTGGAACTCCACCTACTTAAACTGACTCCAGGCACAGAGCGCCGCGCGTTGTCCTGTGCAGAGTCCAGTCTGCCCCAGTCTCTGCTTTGTGTTCAGTGAGAGAGGAGCTGCAGCAACGTTGTCCTGCCTTTGGAATACTGTGCCTTTAATTTGAACTCCACCTACTTAAACTGACTCCAGGCGCAGATCAACCTTGCCACCCAGAACATAGACAGGTTTTGAGCCCTTCTCCTTCACCCACACAATGGTGTTGTGCCGGATTCTGGTGCACTCCATATTGTAGGCAGGTTGGTCTGGCCCCTAACTTTCTTCCTCTCCATGGTGTTGTCCATTGGGAACAGCTCCCACAAGAAGATGTCCAACAATAGTAAGGACAACCCTTTTTTGGCACAGAAAAAGAATAAATAGTATGTTTTTGTCATGTGCCACTAGCGGTATCACAACTGGATTACAAGTGATGGTAGGTGGTGTTAGTCCCCATTATTGGATTCCCTAGGACTCAATGGGATTTCCGGTGGTAGTATCACTGGAAGTATTACCGCCGACGGTAATACTGCCGATTTGGCAATTTTTGGGCCATAAGGTGGAGGAATTACCTCCAGAATTCTGCTGGAGGTATTTCCTCTGCATTACCTCCAAACCTGTAGTTCCATGGTGTGCTAATGTGGCTGTAATGTAGTGGTAACTCCATTACTGTATTACCACTCTTTTTTACCACACTGCCCAACTCATAATGAGGCCCTTGGAGGCCTTTACATCTTGCAGGTGCTATCACAACTAGCAAACCCAAAGGGAAAAATCTGGTATTGCCGAGCCAGCTGTCAAAAGTGGCAGATCCATCGGTGGACTGTGTGCCAGGTGAATGCGGTGACTGTAAAGGGGAAGAGCAACAGGGAGTGTGGATCAGCCCTCAGAAAGCTTGCGAACGTGCTGTGGTGCAAGTAATCTTTTCCAGGTGCGTCATTTTCTGCTCCGCATGACATCACCAATCTGCTTTCTTGTTCAAAAGCACACTTCCTCTGGCACTTTATCCAAAAGAACACTATGGTAAAACCAGGCGTTAAGGAAGGGACCCTCTAAGGGACCTCGTAGTAGGGCGGTAAGGGATTACCGGCACCGGTGCCCTTATCAGTGCCGGTAATCCCTTACCGCCTACATTGTAATGAGGCCCTTTCTTCGTGCATGTATGTATGGTTTTCTCAATGGATACCATGTTTCCATGATTCTCTGCGGTACAGACAGCTTTACTGGCAGTCCACGTGTTGCAATTTCCGGCTCCCAACATATAGGCAGCATAGCGGTACTTGACTCCTCCTCTACAGAAGGGGGATTAGAGTCAAGATCGGAGAGCAAGTCTTCACAGATGTCCAGGAGAGCAGTTTCTGTGCTTCTGGCAGCTCTGAAGGCAGAATGGTAGTCATGGAGGCGATCAACAGATTCAGTATGTAGATTAGGTTTGGCGATGGCCACCTTTTCCAAGAGTTTTCCTAGGAAAGGAGTGATTCATGAGGACTAGTATTCACTATTTATGTTATGCTATGTTTTATTATGGCATGTTACTTTTTATTGTGTTATAGATTCATAATAAACCTTTCGAATTGTAATCATACTCATACATGAAACTTTCACATGTGTAGAGGAGGTACCAAGCACGATTCGCACTCCAACTGCCCATTTTGAAGTACCAGGAACATTCACACCGAAATATGTGACGTATGATGAACAAATAAACCAGCAGAGAGCCGCAGTAGGGCTCTGTCCAGTACCTATCAGAAGAACAACACCTCTTGAAGAACCGACACCGAAGAAATCCTGGACAATAAAGTACCCATTGAGAAAACCATACCGACAAGTGAGACAGAATGATGACTGTCAAAATGCAATACCTGAAGAAACCAAGAAGATACTAAAAGAAGACAAATGGTGACGGACTGACTCACACATAGAAGATATAACGACCTGAGAATGATGAAACGAGGTGAAACACCATGGATAAGTGACATCCCGAGCCTAAAGTGAAATAATTGATGTAAAAATGTCAGCAACATATGCCATGAGCGTGATGAAGATATTCAGCTAGTTTAAACATGTACATATGCACAGGAACCGCAAGAAGCACAGAAATCATGAGGCTTGCTTAAGCTTAGTAGTAAGATAAATTGCGGCAAGCGCCACATATACATATCTACGTCAAGAAAGCACTTTATACAACTATACTTCCACTATGCACAAGAGCATAATCGACCAAAGGTTACTAAAGGTCTCAAGAGGAGAGCTTTGCAGCAAACAAATCGAGAATTAAAGACGGAGAGAAACTCAGACGAAGACAACCATGCCAGGAAGCCAAGGTCGTATCGGCTGAAATAGACCAACATTGGATACAATTAATGAGAAGAAGAACAGTGTATCCTGCGCAGAAGGTCAAGATAAGCCACATATGGCATACGACTGGCAGAATTAAATCAAATACATGAAATTGCATGTAGAATAAGACGATTTCACGGTGTCGGAATTACGTGACCGAGCAAGCAGAAGGGATGAAACTTTCACACCTACGCATGGACCCTTGCCACGCCCAGATGCCTTAACTTTCCCAGACCAAGAAGCAGACTCGAGGCCAAAATACAAAGAAGAAATTGAAACATGACCACTGAGGTGATGATTGATTGTAACAATAATTGGAGGGAAGCTGGGGTGCAGACGAATTCCCTGCACCTGGCCTGCTATTCTGCACACTGCTAAGCAAATGGAAAAGTATGAGTGGGGTTGATGCCAACCCAATCATAGTGGACCATGTAATCTAGACTCCTATAGTTAGTAGAACCAGTGAGACGTTGTACTTTTAGTGAAGTTTACAGTAGCCATTTTTAAGGTTGCCCCACCTGACATTGTTTATCCAATCCTCTCACCCTGTTACCATATACAGATATAGTGCCTATTTTAAAGTTACCTTCCTAGAACCAATCAAGTGCATGCTAAGGTTTAAGAAATTACACGATAGTGATGACAAGTTTTTGGTATAAATACTATGCTTTTCTGAAATTAATTGGAGTTGAAGCGAGAAGGAAGATCGAGTGATTACTGATATTCATGACCATTCAAATGGTGCCCACCTGCTTTCTAAAACCCACCTGAAATCTTGACAGAATTCCTGTCTCACTTGCACACTGTTCCAATTCATTCAGAATCAAAGATGCAAATAGCTTACTTGAGGCATCCAAGATCGCTATTTGTCAGTAACTGAAAGGATGTTTTCTGTCTTGCTTTCTATATATGGAATGTCATACGCTGTCTCCCTACTTAAAGCCCAAGTAGATATGCCCAAGTTTCCACATTGTGTTTAATAGTGATGGGGACAGCACAAATGGACTTTATGAACTCGAAATATTTCATTTTATAATTTTGTTAAATAACTCTCCTTCAACAAATTCGCCTTTTGCAGTTATTTAAAGATTCCCAAAACACAAAGGTAGGTGCCCCCGCTGCCCTTTCAGAACAATACATCTTTTTATAATTTTCAGGAAACCATTAACAAGAAATAACAAGCTGATGCAGTCCAACGTCTCTGCTGTTAAGAAACTCAAGAACAATACCGCAATTCTCATTATGCAGTACCTTTGCCACCAGGTAAATCTTGTTACAGTCATGTGGTAGCAAGAAGAACAACAGCTGGTAAACGGCAGGTTCTTGTTCAACCCAGAAATATTCTGCGGCACGGTTTACCGTTCCGAAGACACTGGGGATTGCCATGGTGACGGTGGTATCCAGTTAGTGCCAGACGCGGTGCGTCATCACGGCCGTTCCGCGTACGACAGATCAGGTGACCCAATATAAGCTCTTCCCCTAGTCGGAGCGGTGCTTCTGAATTTGCTCGAACTCAGTAGTGTTTTGCTTTTCTTGTCTTCGAACGTTTTGCTTTGGACCTCGGCCTGCTATCTGGATTCGTCTTGTCCAACCCTTGTATCGGATAATACATATAGTAAATGGAAGAAAATATCTGCAACATTTGCAAATGATTTAAGGGATTCAAATCTCTGTACGTCTGTTAGGGAGAATTCTCTGTTTAGGCTGAATTTCCCTACCTAGTGAGTCCCCCAGCAGCTTTGCTGGATTTCTGGGGTTTATTTTTTTCTCCTGCCAAGAGTGAGACTCTTTTACCCTCACTCTTGGACATGTTGAACTGTGTTATCTTGGACAAACCTTGTGTTGAATGGGCTATGGGGTCTTTTACTCCATAGGGCCTCATGTATTTTTGTGATGTGGGTTACACAGCACCCTCTGTGCAGTAACCCAGGGGTGTCCTAGGGACTCCCCAACATAGACTCCATACCCTGGGACTGACTACTGTCTCCCAGGGCATGTAAAGTCACCAAAGACTTTATTAGTCTTGAATCCTGAACAGAACCAGTACAAACCATCATATTGTGGACGTACTGGCTGGGGCAATTCGATTGCCCCAGGGTCTGTTAGTCGAGGGGGCACGTCTCCGTCCCCCCTGATCGAGTTTTGGCTGGTGGCAGTGGAAACTACTTTTTATATTCGACCGCGAATATTTCCCTATGGGATTTCCCATTGTTTTAGGCTAACACATTTAATTATTTATTTACGGTAGCCTTAAACATACCGCCGGTTTATATATTTATTATTATAACTCCGGTCGGGTTATTTTGCCAAAACTTGATACTAAAATGGCGTTGGTGTTCGCCTCTGTAACTCTGACCCAAAGTAGAGCCCTTTGTTCCACTTTTGGCGGGCTTCTCCACAGAAGCCCTCCAAAGTGGTGCAACTCTGTCTGGGGTACTTAGGAGGGGTGGAGGGGGATTTAGGCACCCTGGACTGAGTTACCCTGGTAACTCAAGTCGCACTCCGTCCTGATTGGCCCAAGTGGTGAGCCGCCCGGCTCACCACTTAGCATGTTTGAGTGACAGCTAGGCTGGGTGAATGGGGGTTTGCTGCATAAAAGCAGGGCTTTGGGGACTGGAACTTCAGAAGTCGCCACAGGACCAAGAATCCGACGAGGGAAGAGCTGAGCCGACCTGCTTCGACGACACCAACCGGTGGAGCCCTGCTGAACCGTCTCACCACTTTTCCCAACGACCGAGGAGAACTCTTAACGGAGTGGCTCCTTCCCTTGACTGGTGGGGACAACCAGTTTTCGCCTTCTTTCCGTTCTTCGAGGTATCTCGTGGCCGCCTTGCCTGTGCCAAGCACCCCGGCAACCGGAATACCACACTTTTACCCCCAAACCGCGAAAGTCGGTACAACCCTTTAACCGGAGGACTCCGCGGCTGGTTTCTTCCCGGGCAGTGCTACGACCTTCCTCTTCTGCTCTTCAGCGAGATTTTCTTCTCCCCTGACCGACGTCGAGCCTTGCTGTCACTGCCTGGAACAACTGCCACCGCTGGAGGATCCTTTCCGCTTAAGGTACTGTGTTCCGCCTGGCTTCCCTTGCCACCGACTGTACGGGGTAGATTTAGTCCCCGGCTTTCGAACCTGGGAGTGCCTGGGACACTTTGGCTAAACTTTCTGAGCCACTCTAAACTCTTTCTAACTCTTTGCAAGACTTTGAATCCCTAATAACAGTGTGATCTTGGGCACATTTTCGCTCCGGCTACTCTAAGAGTGGGCCCTGCCTAGTGACTTTTGCTCACCTGTGACTTTGTACTTCTTTAAGCCTATTGCAAGTGTTCTGGACCTTAGAGTGGTGTGTTTAACCTATTTCTGCTTTTTCTATCCCTTTCTTGGAACTACTAGAGTGTCATCTAACGTTAAGCACTCACCTCTGTTTTAATTATGTGGTGTTAACCTAGAATTGTCTAGATAGGAGAAAGGATTGAAACTACTTTCATTATAACTGCGTTTGAAGTGTTTTTACTATATTTTGCTAGAGTGTTTCCAACTTATGTGTGTTTAATAAATAAATAACGATATACTTTTGAAACCAAGCTCTGGTCAGTGTTTGCTTGTACTATTGTGTTTTGGTACCTATTGTGTATACTTTACATACTGCCTAACTCTTCTTGAGGGAAGTCTGACTGCTCAGCCACAGCTACCAGGTAAATCTGGGTGGTGCAGACTGCTACCAAGTGGGTTTACTGCTATACCTGTAGTCTTAAATCTTTTGCAGTGTTCCCCAAGGGAACTGCACAGGTTTCTGCCTAACACTTACGTCAAAGCCACTTTTCCTTTCCATTGCTCTAGACCCTGGATCTTTATAAGACCCACTGATAATAGTACCTGATAATGGTTTAGAATTTTTAAACAACGTTTATAACTTCTGTGTTGGGCAAGGAATTAATTGTGACTTCTTCGATGCTCAGAACTGAATTATTAATAATCTCAACGTCACTATTAATTGGGGTGAATAACTTCATAATTTCTTTTTCTTTGTAATTCTTCTGAGGATTTGTTTTTCTATTTTCTCCCTTGCAGCTCCATGACTATGTGACACTCTCTCCTTTTCCTCAGGTAAGGATATATGTCTTAAAAATGTCTTTGTGGAATGTCTTTTGTTAAAATGTTCGTTTTTTGATTCGTCATTTATTATTTATTTTTTATTATTTTCTTATTATTCCTGAGAGTAAATGCATACGACCCTCCTGGAAATATACAGACTAAAGCTATACACGCTCCAATGGATGAAATAATTAGACAATGGCATGTGGTGTCAGGGTCAGGTGCCATCTTCCTTGTGGGTGACTTTAATGTCAAAGGCCTGATGAATGACCTTTCTCATCAACACTGACATGCTTGCCAGTGGTAATGTTACTTGAAAACCCTTGAACTGGCTCATCTCCCACTTGTAAACAACACCAAAGAAGGTGAAACGGCCACTTGGACAAATGGAATGGCTAAATCGCATCTGGACTGCATTACGGCAGACTGTGAGTCTATTACTCACTGTAGTCCTGTTTTGATATGCTTCAACAAACTAAGTGACCACGCGACTCTGAGTTGGAGTTACCACTTAGCCAAAGCGTGTAAGAACTTGGTCTCGAAAAAAACAGGTCAGCATAAATGCTGACCAACTAAATATTGAAACTTTTCTAACAACAGCTAAATGGGACTTGAGCACATGATAAGATCCAGAATGAAAGACTCGAACAAAAACAGCTACAATGTTGTGCGCCACAGCAATACAAACAAAAGGTGACCTGTCGAACCAGTCATTGCGGGCCAAAAACACTCAAACAGCAACGCATGTGCCTGGATCAAGAGTGACCATACCTTATGTGACTTGACAAAGAAGTGGAACCTCAAAAAACTGGCTACCCGCTATAAAAACTGGCTGACGCTACACAACAAATCTACCAATACATCTAACTGGCTGCCATTGTTTACCTGGCTAAAACGACTCCTGTAACTTCTGTTCACATTTTAACAACCACCGCAAGTCACTAATGCCATCTGCCATAAATCCAATATCGGAAGGAGCGTGGCTTGGACACATCGACATGTTATATAAAGATGATACATTGAAAGAAAATCTTGGTTCCCAGAGAAACCCAAAAATGCCTCCGACTGAGTTCGATTTTGAGGAGATACATTAGCTAACATAATCAAAAAGCTAAAGGGCTCTTGGGAGCCGGGACCTGGCGGCATGTCAAATGTCACCATGAAGGCTGACCCAGCTCTTTGGGCTAAAAAATTGGCTGCCCTATATAGACACATCAAGCTCTCAAGAGAGATTCCTCCCAGTTGGCGTAAATCTGTGCTGCTACCAATATTTAAGAGTGGTGATAGACTGGACCCATCCAACTACCGCCTGCTAGCCATTATGTTTGTGAGCCAAAAGATCTTTGCAGGTGTACTACTAAAAAACTTCACCAGATGGGAGGAGAAATCAGCTCTCCTAAACATCTGCCAAACTGGCTTTAGAAAATCATATAACACACTAACAAACATATGTGTTCTCCAGTTCCTTATGGCAGAAATATCCTCAAAACAAAAGCGGCCCCTCTATTGCTGCTTTGTCGATTTTAGCAAATCGTTCGACTTGGTTCCCAGCCCTTTACTGTGGGAAACACTGCCCGGATGGGGTATAAATCCAGTGTTACTGCACTACATGAAACAGCTGCATACTAATTCGGAAATTTGTCCACCTAACCATAGCAGGTGGCCAGACAAATTACCGCCAAACGAATAGTGACCATAAACAAGGATGTGTGTTCGCCCGCACCTTGTACAGCTTGTTTAATGCTGATTAGGCTCAAGACATTCAGAAAGTCAATAATTTTCCACCGAAAATAAACGGTAAACATATATCAGGGTTAGCAAATGCTGACGATATTACACTCATCGACCAAACACAAATAGGATTACAAAGATCACTGGATTTGCTCACGGAGTATTCCACGAAAATTCAAATGATCATAAATTTAAACAAGACAAAGATCATGGCTCTGGGAAGGAGCACACAAAGTGACAGAGGGAAAAACTGGTCCCGGAAAGGCATTCACTTGGAAAATGTCAAGGAGCACATTTTATTGGGTCTCCCTATCACTGCAAATCCTACGGCAGCTTACTGTGGTGAGCAAATCATTGCCAAAACGTGGAATAAATGGTTAGTGGTAAGACATTATGTTCTACATCAAGGTGGATGTAACATTGAGGGCTTACTGGAGAACTACTGTATATGTATCACACTTGGCATACTATATGCTCTTGCTGCTTTACCATCCCAACTGATAACATGGCTTGATGGTCTAGAGGGAAAAATCCTATGCACGGTTATAAACCTACCTAAATCAATGCCGGTTTAGATGTTAAGGGCCTGAGTCACAGGAGCGTTATATAGGAAAACGCTCTGTGAATCAGGTCCTAAGACTTGAATATGGGCTAACTTTGCTAGCAATTAGCTGGTCCATTCAAAGAACTTTGTTATACCTCAAACTCCTGGCCACAAACCGAAACTCTAATGCCCTACTGCAACTCCTGGGAAAAAACACAAACTCAGAAAATCTAAATACTTCATCAAAGAACTCAAGTCCTCGTCTATGATACCTCTCGAGGTGCTAGACCTGAACGAGGACATTATCAATACAAATGCCAATTACGAAAAAAGTATCAAAATCAAATCGGCTCAATGGGATCAAATAAAAAATATTGAAAGATTGCAGGGGATTAAAAAACACAATGAATATTCCCACTAGAGCTTCCGATCTTGTACGCCACTCTCCTACTTAACCAAATATTGTTCAATTCAACTCAAACGCTTCATAATACGTCTTCGCTTAAACCTTCTTCCTACTATGGAGCACATTGGCTCCTGGAAGAGTATACCTCTGGAAAAGCGATGCTGCCGTCTCTGCCACACTCAAGTGGAGACTGCTAGACACTTACTGACCAATTGCACGCTTCTTAGACCATGCTGCCGAAAAGGGTACAGTAGGTTCCTTGGCAATATTGAGGATGGTGCCCAAGATCACTTTTGGGCTCCCTTGTTCGGCCCTGAAACTATCATCATCATTGATGTTTAATGTATTTTGGTTGTTATGCTGTAAAGTGCTTTGGTGTAAAGCATTATATAAATAATAAAATACAAAATACAAATACAAATCATTGCAGCCGCTTATGAAATATGAAATGAAGTACTGAAAATATTTTAAAAACCAATGAATTTGAATATTTTTAAAAGGCTCTTAATAGCTTTTTAAATATGAAACTCACTATAACCGTTTTCTTTTACACACATTTGTTGTGCTTTTCTTCTGTTCTTTTATCTTTACATGCTTAAAGTTTCTTATGTATAAACTAATGCACAATAATAAAATAAAATAATCTCTGAGTCCTTCAATATCTTCACCCAATGAGACAATGCTCAATGCCAAGGCTGTTGGACTAGGCTTAGGAGAGTAAAGTCTTTCTTTTCAGAGTTAAAGAAATTTGGAGTGATGCTCAGTCTGTCTTCAATGTCGACTTCAACTACCTCTGACTATGGGAGCATTATTGGGGTAGATGAATTTGACGGCAAAAGCGGGTAGACACTAGATTTCTCTTCAAAATCAAATTTCATTTTCCTTCCTTGAGCGATGACTTAACTCCATGCTCCTGTCCTAGCCTCGATGAAATAGAGGAAAGTAAGCTTTCATTATGTTGAACTGCTTCTTTTATACATTCATGTAGCCGAACAAGGGATTGTAAAACCAAATGTAATACAGAAATTGAGGATGGCCCCAGCGTGTCTAACAGTTGTGTTTCCAAGGAAACCTCTTCCAACTAAGGGTTCCCAAATGGATTATGAAAATTCAGCTGAGTATGATATTCCCCTCTTGGTTGGAAGACTTGACCATTCGATGGGGACCTCCTTCTGACTTTTATTGTATAATATTGCTTCATTTTCCTGACACAGGTCATCACGGAGGTGCAAAAAAGGATACATCTAAGGATCTCGATTGATTTACTGTGGTTCTTTTGAAGAGGGAGGAGCCATTGCAGAGCGTAAATAATGTGGCTGGGATGAACATGATCAATCGGCGCTCCCCCTTCAGGGAGCTAGTGAGTTTTAAAACCACACCAATCACCATTTAACCATGTTACCAAGGAAATAAAGAGGACGAGCCGCTTCTGGCTCGTCAGTCGATCCAGAACTGACTCCGGTGTCGCTTCCTTTCCGCACCATGCTGGTGCAACACCGCGTGCTGAAGGCCCAAGGACGGGGCACAGCACGAGGACGGTGCCCCTGCCGGGCAACACCGCCCCACTTGTGTAAACTGGCCAGGTGATCATAGCTGGCTGGGCAACCCGGGCCTGGGTGCCACCAGGCCACGTGGTTAACTCTGGTGATCCGGAGAGAGCAGAGTGATCCCTGCTAAGTGTTCGCTGCGTGAGCCCAGCACTGGCATCCAGGTCGGGGAACCCCGGCATCAGAAGTGGCCCGCTCTGGGGGTCCGGGAGCGGGCCCCCAACACATAAGATGGCATGGCCAGGCATGAAAAGGGCACAGCAATGGCACGACAGGCATGACAAAGCATTAGAAGTCACAGCACAGCATAGACATGGCCAAACAAGGCAAAACAACCTGGTCTCATCGCACTCCTTCTTCTCAGGGTGGTCGACAAGGGGTGGAGCAGGAAAGATACAAGCAAATAAATAACAATATACGAAGGTAAAATAAACAACACTCAGCAGTGTCGACTGTATACATTGACAAAAACAGCATTAGTGGTGCAGATCCAGCCCCTGTCCCCAACCTATTGCGAGTCTATTGGGCAGGTGCTCAAGCTCGGTTCCACCCGTGTTACAGAGAACTACAGGCGCATGCGCTGGAAAGAACGCCTAGGTCACACTCCCTCCACCCCCCTCACTCACAGTGCCTATGGGATCAGGAGGGGGCACACAGGGGGTGGTGCTTTGACTCCCACTGAGTGACAAGGAACCACCTAGTGGCCAAATGATGAACAGCGTCTCAGAATGTGTGTATTGGAGACGCCCCATTTTGTGTGACTTGAATCATACCTGGAAACTCAGATACACGCACCGCGTCTCCAGACTGTAGTGGTGCACACTATTGCATCATTTACTGACATAAAAGAAGGGAAGTGTGCTTCCGTACTCGAGCTGGGAATGGAGTACTCACTGAAGGCATTTACATTCTAAAAGGCGCTAGATACAGGTTAAACACTGACTCCTTTCAGTCATCAGATCGTCATGTATTTGATGACTGGGTTAGGGGAGCGCCCCTGCAACAAAAGCCAGGCCAGACCACAAAGACATTCCAATTGCAGAAGGCTCTGTCCCATCCCCTCGTTCTTCCCCTAATCATGATTCAACAAAGCCCCTTACCTCTCCCTCTCACCCTGCGATCTTCTCCTCAAAGTCGCTCTCTCCTCACCATGTGCCTCTAGCAAATACAGGTTCTTCGTGTTTCCTCTCTTGACTCCACCCCTCCGTAAATTACAGAATCTCGATCGCTCATTTATGTCTAATCCATTCACCATAGGCTCCCTGTAGGATCCCTGGCTCTCTTCTCTTGGTCCTGTGCCTCCTTTCACCATAGGCTCCCTGTAGGACCCCTGGCTCTCTTCTCTTGGTAGTGTGCCTCCTTTTAACATAGTCTCCCTGTAGGATCTCTGTCTCTCCTTTCTTGGTCCTGTGCCTCCTTTGACCTAGACTCCCCGTAGGATCCCTGGCTCTCCTCTCTTGGTACTGTGCCTCCTTTTAACATAGTATCCCTGTAGGATATCTTGGACTCCTCTCTTGGTCCTCTGCCTCCTTTCAACATAGGCACCCGGTAGGATCTCTGGATCTCCTTACTTGGTCCTGTGGCCCATTTCAACATACACTCTCTGAAGAAGACTGAGAGTGCCTCTGTCCCTCCCTTCCTTGCAGACTGCATCTATCATCTCCTTCTCACTGAGTGCCTCCTTTCATCGTAGCCTCTCTCTAGGATATCTGTGTCTCCTCTCATAGCCCTGTCTTCGGTGCCTGTGAAATTGTAGATAAAATATCACCTGTTGCTTAAAAGATTTGCATCCCAAAAGGAGAACTGACAGAAGAAAAATGGGTCCGCATCAACCAGTTGAAAAGCTGTCCCCCCAGACACGCTTTACGACTGATTGATGAGCTGAATGAAAGTCAAGCAGAGGAACCATCTGAAGTATGATAAGGTAGGATGAGAAATTGGATGGAAATATATATACATACAATAACAAAAAACCTTTTTTATCGAACAGGATGTTATGGTTAAGTTCCACCACTACAAAACCTATGAAATTCAATGGAAAAACGTTTCTACAGGGACGTTATGGTTACAGGT